>NC_141395.1:4952500-5685000 GCF_034619465.1 Leptosomus discolor
TGCGAGACAAAGCTGGAACAAAGGCAGACTTGTGCATTTCATTTAGTTGTCTTGCTTGCTTCTTTGGTTTCAAGCCTCTTTTTTCTTTTTCCCTTTTTTTTTTTTTTTCCTCATTGAATTACCTCAATCATAAAAGTAATGATTTGATCTCAAATGAGTTACCAGAGGGGATCTTCTTTAGACTCTGAGATCATATTTGATTGATCGTATTTCAACAATTAGCCTTTTATTTTGCCACACACTATTGAACTAGATCGACAGCATCTTAGCAGGCCAGCTTTAAACAGTCAACTGTTAACAATAGCATCAAAAAGAGAGACCTGATGGGGTTTACTGTCACTTTAAAGAACAGGGTGGGTTTTCACATTGTTGAAATCTGTCAGATATTTTGAAATGTCCCTCTCACTATGGTGCCACACCCCCTGCGTGCCCTTATAATAAAATTGGTTTTACTCCTGATTAAATCATTTTCTCCCTACCCACTACCATACTTCTCATAATGGACCTGTGTGCTCTACAGCTGGTGTTCTTCCCATGGTACCAATTCTTACTTTATCTTTTAAGCACTTTGCTGCTAAGATCTCATGCAGAGTGCTTATGTTTTGTTAAGAGCTTCATTCTTAGAGAAATAGCTTAACACATGTTCTAAAAATGTTGTACAACTTATTGCTTAAAACACATTTAGAAAATGTATAAGTACTGTAGCTTTGGCACAGAACTTTAAGTAGAAACCTTAAAAAAAAAACCCAACTTGTTTTTGCCATGCGTTTGTCTTAAATGTCTAAAGTGGAATGCTTGACTTCTAAGGCTTTATAGAGACTTATCTTACCAGATTTTTGCACCATTTCCAGCTCTTCAAGGAAACGTGTTAGGAATGTATCATCGTGAAAGCAAAGGGTGTCAATTTTCCCTCTAGCAATAAGAGAGTTTTAAAAAATGTTTGCTAGAAGGAACAAATGCCAAGTCAAAAAAAAAAAAAAAATTAAAAAAGAAAATAGAAGTCCATTCAGTGCAAGACTCTCGTTTGGTTCCCACTGGTTGGAATGGCTCACATACCATGGTGATAGGGCCATAAACAAACACAGACATGCAATTCAGGCTGGGTTTAAAGAGGACCTGACTTTTCGGCTTTCCTCAGACATATTTCTTATTGGGGTGTTTTGCTTACAGAAAGATTGAGTCCCAAATCTGGTATTTAAACTTGACAATCAAGGACTGCTTTCAGTCAGGAGATACTGCTAACTGGGAAGATGCTCAAAATCTCACAGTCCTAAAAATTTGCTTTAACTTGTCAGTAGTATTTGATTAGTTCAACCATCACTGCCAGTTGATATCATATATCCTTGATACAGACACAAATATGCCCAGAAAATCCCATAAAATTTATGCTAATACTCGGGCTGAAAATATAAAGACCACATTAAGGACAAAAAAAGTAGTGTGGGCACTTGTCAAGGTTATTAGTTAAAAAAAAAAATCGATATACAATACATTTGTGAAGGGAAAGTGTGTTTTATGCTTAGTAAATCAGCCTTTTCAGCAATACACGTTTTTAATAGCACTCGCAATGTCTGCAGTAGAACCAGACAGGAGTTCAGCTTTGGTTTAAGCATATCATCGTAAGGTTAACCTTGTTCAACAAGGAAGAAGGTAATCTACAGAAAGATCAGCTAAATGAAAATAAATAAACTAAAAAAATATGAAAATCAACCAAGACAGCACAGAGAGCTCAGTTTTAAAAGAAAATGGATGTGGTTCCTCTAACCACATGCCCTGCCTGGTATGTAGACTAGTCTCTAGGAGCAAAATACAGTCATTTGAGAGCACTGCTCGTTCATTTTTCTTTTAAGATAATTCCTACAAGTAATTTCCTAGCTATATACCGTCTTTCGCCCATGCTGCCATTAAATCCCAGAGCACCACGTTCAAAAGTCCTGCTTCGCTTTGGGCGTTACCTATTCCTGCAAGTGGTCTTGTGGATGACCCCAAATCACATGGAAACACTTCCTTCAAACACAACTAGTGGTGCTTGGTCTGCTATGGAGGTTGTGCCCTCAAACAACTTTCTAAAGACTTTGGTGAGATGTGTCTTATTAGGTCTCATACTGTAATCCGTTTGCTAACATCACTGCTTTTTTCATCATTTCCCTACTGCCGGCTGCACACGCAGCGTTGGGATGGCAATGCCCTCCATGGCGAGCACTTGGACACGACAGCTGCCACCTCTTTACTCCCCTATAAATCTTTGGCATTCAGGGTTCAACTACCTCCCAGCTCCAGTGTGTGAAACCTCAGAGCACTGGAGTCTCCATCCCAGGGACCAGCGCATACACTGAGGGGGATGTCCCCTGGAGAAAGCCCTGCACGGAGGGTTAACTGATGCATATCATTTCCCTCACGTCCAAATCTTTGCAGAAGGGCTGGGTGTGCACGGTGTATTCCCAGTTGACTGAAATCTTGGGAAACTTGCTGGAAACTCATTCATCCCAATAGGCAGTTTACCAGTGAGAGATTCAAAACAGAGTCCTGTGGTTGATAGAGGAAAAGAAAATTCCTCTTGCACATACTAGGAAAAGACAAACGGTCATTCCTCTTTCTCAAACTTGAAGACACCTCTTTTTTCCTTTTTTTTTTTTTTTTAATTTAATTTTTAAATGGTTATATTCTTAAAAATAATCTGCTGGCCAGTTGTGGTCTTCAATAGAAAAAAAAAAACAGACTCAAGCAGAAGTTCTTCACTTGCATCAGCACACTTCATCACTAAATCCCTTTGTAAGGGCTGTTCTCATGACTGATAGCACAAATACTAATTTGTACACTGAAAGGTACGTGCGTTTGATAGCTGTGCTTGCATTTTACAAGCCACGGCTTCTCTGATCACTAGTGCAGAGATACAGCAGCCTTCTTGAAGCAAACAGCTTCTTTCAAAGAGATTGTACTCAATTCAGAGCAGCAATAGAGTGCGAGATGTCTGGAGACACGACAGCAGTGGGATGCTGTGAGGTGGTGAAGGCTCTCGCTCATCATATGACAAGGAGCTCACCCTTCAGCGATGTGGCACATGATACTTCACTTCCTTCCCTGCCAGTAAAACCCATCCTGACATCACATTTTATATACAGACTCCAAAGTGCATAGAATCCCTTGAACTTTGATTAAATAGTACAGCAGAAACCTCAACCCATGCAAAGCAATACTTTCCTCATTCAGGCAGAATTTCCTGAGTTCTCTCCCAGCTAAACAATTCTTCTTCTTCTTTCCCTTGCTAGGTTTGGGAGGTCCACTGTCCTGCCTGCACTTAACGCATGGTCCTTCACTTCTGAGGGTGTTTAAATAAATGAACAAAAATGTCAGCTAAGCAAATCGTTAAATTTTGTGTACCATGTATTTCTAAGCAACTTCTTCTGCATTCATCGAATGCTGCTATCGATGAATTATCAAGGATATAGTCCAAAAAAGAAAGCTTGCATGAATGACTTCTTCTCTGCTAGAGGAACATAGCTTGCCCTTTCAACAGAAAATTTAAGTACTGATGTTATAATGCCTGAGAATTTGTTGATTACTGGAGTGTCCATTTCCATGGCGCCCAAGCGCAAATTACTCAGCAACTTAAGCTAAAAAGCAGAACGTCTCTTTGTGCATCCAGAGTTCTGTTTATTCCAGTGCTCTGAAATGACAGTTCACTGACCTGGGGGCATGCTGGAACAACCAAGTACTGCTAACTTAAATCTCAATCTGTGCCAGAAAAATAAAAGATTTCTGTACTTGGGCACACTGGGTCATATTCATCCTCGCATAATTCCGCAGAAGTCCACAGAGTAAGAGAGGGATGAACTATCTCATTGTTTCGGTGAAAAAGATCCAGTACATTCGAGAAGTTCAGAAATGGTACATCATGAAAGCATGCAGAGTAGTTCAAAGGTTTAGAAAAGTGGTCAGCTAGCGACGCCATTGTGTCAGGGAAATTTCTATGCTATCGGTTGTTGTTTGAAACTGGAACCATAAAACCACACAGTTGTACTGAAAGGAGAATTCTTTTGGTAGCCAGAGACCAGTATAATTTCTAAATACTCTTATACATCTCTAAGACACTCTTATACATTGTTCGCTGTCAATACCTGCTACAGGGTTAGATGACAGAGATATTAGTTTTGACTTAGTATATTCTATCATTGTGATTTGAAGCAATAATTACGGTAATACGATTATAATTACAAGTACTTTTCATTAAATTTATGAATCAACTATTCTGTAAGGGAAAAGGGGCGGTTTTGGATATAGAATACTTCCCCTCAAAATGCAGCTGAAAGCTCCTAAAGAATAAAGAGACCACCTGTCTACAGATCAACACACTTCTGCAAGGCTTGCGCGGAGGTGCCTTGTTAACAAAGAGTAAGAGCAGGCACTCATAGCCTGAGCAACTGAAACCTGCAGAGCCAAATTATTCCTTCCTTCAGGGTCAAAGAAATATTCAGATACCCCCAAGACTTTAAAGAAAAGGACAAGAAAAGAGTATGGGGGCAATCCCACCCAGCTCGTACTCTCCCACAGTGTGGAGGTTTCTCAGTCTCAGAGCACCAAGGCTGCCCAAGCACAAAGGTGGGTCTTGGCAGATTTTCTGTAGTTTATTGAAATTAAAGTTTTATGCTGAGTGAAAGTTACGTACACTGGTAAGATTCTGTCCTCCATTTAATTCTCTCTACTTAGTTGTTGAGTAGTAACTTCAGCTGCTTCCTAGTAGTTAATGCACATTTTATTTTGTTTTTCTTTTTGTTTGTTCTGCCTCCGTTATTTTGAACCAGACTAATGACTCTCTCATTTCTCTGTGCCAGCTATTGGATTTTATTCCATTTTCTAGGTGGATGCTGGTATTTCTGTTTCGTATACCCAAGACTGGAGAACACAAACATCAAATACTTGCGTAGATCAGGAACTTACTTTTCGTGATACACTTCACTGTTCAAAGGCGAAAGTCCATTCTGAATTCCGCTTTTGACCTGATCTTCCTCAGTTAGTCATATGTTGTGTACACATATATTGGTAAAGGTAAATAGCTCCCTTCCAACTTCAAATCTGTTATTAACATCTTTTACTGTGTAATGGCTCTCCCGTAAGCTCCTCTGCAATCTAGTTTTAGAGGTTTTGCCCTTTTTTTCCCCCCCATTTACTGTCAGGTCTTTTATCAGAAGTGTGTGTCAGTGTCCACAAATCTACAATTTAAATAAACTGAAGGCTCTCGAGATCTAATACAGAGAGTAATTGGACAAAGTCTCCCTGTCCCATTTTGATACTTCAAAAATATGTTCATACCCGTATCTTTTTAATTGTACTAGTAACTCAGAGCGCTTTAGGATTCTGTCATACAACTCTTCTGTTCTTCCCCTTCTTGCTGTTTCTAACACTGCTTCTATTTCCATTCTTGTCAAAAGCCTTTTCATAGTCCAAAAATCTGTACACAATGTTTTGTAATATTTGGCAGACTTATCTGAAACCTAATTCACTGCCTTCTTGTGATTCATGGGTCATAAATAATTTCAAATGTAATGTACCCCAAAGGGTAAAAAAAATTCTTTGTATTAAATTTCAACCAGACAATTTAAGGGAACAAAAAAAGAGTAAAAGTATTTTTGAGACATTCTGAAAAGATCTGACCTCAATATACGGTCTAGTGTGTTGTCTCCCACAAATGGTGTCTCAGTATCCTTCAGTAAATAGGAGATTTCAACATGCTACAAGTGAAAACACTCCGGCTGCAGCGTGGGCTTGCTATGGACAACTTTAACGGAAAGGAAAAATACAAAATGTGTAGCACCGGATCAGGCTACTGATGCATTAAATCAGTCCTGTCTCCAGTGATTATTAAACTGAGAGGGTCTGTACGAAAACAATTCAAAAAACAAGAATGCCACCCAATCTTTACTGCACACAGCCAAATATATTATTGGGACTGACCCCAATAACCATAAGCTTGTGCTTCAGTGAGTGAGTTTCAATAATCAAAGGAAATAATTAACAAAACAATAAAGATCATTATGACTTCCTTTATGCAAATGACTTCCAAATGTAAATAGATCAAAGCTTAAGCAAAAATTAAGCAATTCCCCTAGTCCACTTGCAATGCTGAAAAGGAATGTACTTATATGATTTGTTTACAGTTATAAGGATTATCAATGAAATATTAGTTTATTGTTTTATTAGAAAAATAGAAATTCGAACAATTCTCAAAATGTTATTCGTATATCCCTTATATCTGTAATCACATTTATTTTAATGGCACTATTTACGAGAACAAGTGTCACCCGTACATGTAAATCTCTGTTCTCACACACCGATTTGTAGGATGTCCAGAGAACAAATTCTGGATTTATTTTTTTTTTAATGAAAGGGCTCTTTGAAATAGACCCGCTGAAAGAAGTACTCTTACATGAAATCAGGTATGTACAAGCTCTGTAAATGTCAAGGACGAAACGTTTTTATTTTGTATAGAATTTATCTTTTGGTTCACTAAAGTCAAAACACTTCTCTGTTCATCAGAACTTTTATAGAGGACTGTTTCATAATATGAATCCATTTGGATTATCTGACCAAAGATAAGACTTCAATGGACTTACTATATCATTCACCACTGTACCAGTGCCACAAAAGGGAATTACAATTAATTGGATTATGTTGGTCTCCACCCGCTGATTGTAGAAGAGAAAGTCTGAAACTGTAACTATTTCAAACGGACCATATCTCTCATCAACCATGGGATTTGGGCTTTAATTTACCAATAAAGCTTAATTTCTTCTCTATATTCTCTTCTGGTTAGGAAGAGGTCATTTAGACACTTTATTCAAGTTATTCAAAAAGAAAGGACAATTTTGTTAAATACTTTCAAACTAGCATTTTAATACTTGCACCTTGCCTTTAGGCATTACTTATTTTCTCTATTAGCAGTAAAGTGAGTTGTCTTGAAAAATGCAAGTCAAAGAACCCAGGCCTGCATTTGGGTCGTAAGAATAATTCATGCTTCATCTCCCCTAGTTCAGTTCATGAAATATTGGCTGAAATTGTTACCTAACATGACAATTTGTTATCAACTACATGATGTGTGACACTGTACAGGACAGAGAATATCACTTCACGTCATGTAGGTTCCTGCACAACCATGAGGCAGTGGGAGGTTTCAGTAACAAAGTCCTGCATTAAATGTAAGGTTTGTCTGTATGGAAAGTTGCACTAGGAAAGGCAAAGGTACAATTATAAATTTGATACATCCAAACGACTCATCAGCTTGGAAATAGTCATAGTCTACAATGCAGGTAACTTCATCTATTTTAATTAACGTGACTTACATGCTAAAACCCAACAATACTACTATCCTGATTCTAGATGCCCATCTATATATCTCTATATATTATATTTCTGCTGATGGTTCTGTCTAAAAGCTGTTAGGATTTTTCTTCACTATCTTACTGGAATGTTATTTCAGTGCCTAATTCCTTCTAGTTACCAGCCTAAAATATTCAACTTTATATACTTTTAATAATTATTAATATCAGTAATGCTGGCTTTGATTTTTTTTTTTTTTTTGTCAAACTTTCACATTCACTCTAAGAAATAAAAAGTCCTCAGTCAACTTCAAAACCATGTTGCTTAATTCACATTTGCATTACTTTTGCTAATATCTGAAGCTCTAATTCCATTCCCTGGATATTAGCGGGACTAGCTATGCTGTTAAAGATAGGAATGCTTCTAAGTGCTTACTGAATCAGGGCATATGAGATGATAATTGTATGTGTTTAAAACAAAACTTTAAACAGGAGGGGATTATATAAGTTGCTAAAACAAATATATCTTCAAGTGCACTGAAGGACTTTCAAATGTTAACGAAATGTCCTTTGATAATAATAGTGCTAATAGTAACATGATTTTTCAAATATTTTTATGTGTTTTGAGGACAACATGTTACCCTGAATAGGGAAGATTCTCAGTAAGTGCACGTTTTTGTACAGATTCATCAACTTCAGGGCTATGTGCACTCAGAAGCCACACCAGCTGAGAATCAAATACTGATACGGGAGTGTGACCTGATCCAGACCTGGGTTAGTCTGGGCATTTTAGCTTCTCTTGTACAATGCCTGCTTACAAACATCGAAATTTTTGCGACAATGAAAATAGCTTTCGCTTGAGGAATACGATGCTTTCGAAAATATGGAAGCCCTAAGTTTACGATCAAACCTATGTTCCATGAAATGCATGTAATTGCATGACTGCGTATACAGAAACATTTGACACCCTACCTAGGTCTTTTCAACCAAAAGGTTGACTTGTCAAGGCCAGTGTGGCCTTAAAAAAAGATCTCCATCCCCCCTGCCAGGTGCAATTCCATGTGTGCAGCTACACCTTCTCTTACTGAGCCTCAGAAGATGCAAAAATACCCCAGGGCACATGTAAACACACTTGGCAACGTTTACGGTTCTTCCTTGGCAGAGAAAGGGTGTAATGCAATACGGATGACTCAGTGGCATGATGTTTCCCGTTTCCCACGCACACCTCGCAGTCTCACGTGGAAGGAGGAGACACAGCCCCTCGTGCATCCGCCAAACCGTTTCTAACATCACACCTTTTCCTCCATCTCACGCGCACATCAGCGTTTTGCATTTTCACTTGCTCTGTGATTGGACCTAACGAAGGTTTGCTTACATTAACGACACATTTGCGCCTACCTTTCCCTTTTGCAGGGTCTACCTGGATGGGCATTTTAGTGGTAATGTTTCCAATTCCTCTTATTCCACCTAAACTAACAGGCATATATTTCAGGAGAGAACAGGTCTGCTTTGCAACAATTTTTAAACTTCATAGTACATGGATTTTTCCTGTTCTTCACATTAGTCTTGTGAATGGACTTGCAATAACCGGAGGATTTAAACATAAAATAGGAGATTTTCGTGTCTTTGGTTCCTTGAGATACATTCAGGTCCCTCCCATGAGAAATATATTAAAATATTGATTAGATTAGTGTAACATTTCAAATAAATGGAGATTTATACTTCCTTTTGGATACAGAATCTTATAAAAAGTTTCAAGGCAATGCACAACAAAGCAGTTGACAAGAAAGATAGCATCTGCTTTCCTGGCTATTCAAGCTGAAGTTTTTCATTCTAAATGCAAGCAATGTTTCCAAAGTTAACATAATTAACTCACGACAATCCTGAAACATCATAATATAAGATACAGATGGAAATTCAAAGCTTTAAAAATGTCATATAACTGCAAGAGGATTATCATTTTTTAACTGCAGAAATCCGAATACTAATTAAAACAGGTGTTTTTATTTCAAACACTTCTGCACACTACAATATTACCGGGAGGGTTATTTATGTATTAGTCTACTAGGAGGCATATATTGCTCAAAAAATGTGATATGCGACAATAACGAACTTATGAGATAACAGAATGGCACTCTGTACTGCTTCCTGAAACAATAAAGGACCAGTAGTTCAATTAGTTAGTAATTTCCGTGTGACTATTTGACAGATTCTACTAATTGTTAAGCTCCCACTAACTATTGCTTTACATAATTAATTATATTCAAACGCGATCAACAAAGACATGTGGGCCAGTTGCCCTTTTGACAATGTTTTTTCGCAAACTGATTTGCTTACCAAAAATATTTTTAGAACTAAAAGATACTAATCTTGAGTGGAAATACACATCAAAACGTTAAAGCAGCTCTGCATTTTACCATGGTTATGAGAAAAAAATTTGGATTGTTTAACATATCATTTATGCTGCATGCATAATAGCTGAAGTCTTCTAGCACAGATCTTTCATATTAATTTAGCATTGCATAAAATTCATAGTAACGGGTCCAAGGGTCAAGCATCATTCATCATTAGTTGAAGTGACATTTGCAACCCTTCATATAGCAGCTGCTTGAAAGGGGAAAAAAGGTATTCTTTGGAAGAATGGGGGGTAGCACACAATCCTCGCTCTATCTGCAGAAGGGAAAACAAGGTGCCACTATGTCAGCATGGTAATGTGCTCAAATTTGGTGATGTCATTCTTCCCTAACCCCCACGAGTCACAAGGCACAAGGCAGCTGCATTCCTGAACTTAGTAGTTCGGGTGGAGATAAGTAATAACTAGATGTAAATGAATTACATTACTGTGGTTGTGAACATAGCTCTGTGCATCTAAATTATGATTTATATCAGGATCCTATCTTGTTTTTGAGAGTTTTCTACTTGTTAACAAGGCAGCCCTTGTTCTCATGGCATCCTCCAGGCATAATAGTTTCTGGGAAGCCAAATAAGATCACTTTTGAAACTGCAAGACAGCATTCCAAGACTTTGCAGCAGAACACATTGGCCAAATTAGGACTTCTGAAGACTGTTAACTAACAAATAAAATATCTTTTTTTTTTTTTTTTTTCTTTGTGGCATGTCTTGCCTACTATAAAACATTAAGATCAGAACTGGAAATGTGAGCAATTAAAATGAAAATGTAATCATCTGCAAGAAAAGATAAATTTGTATTAAATAGCTAATACTTCACAGTCCTTTTGATATTACAAGTACTTTTTAAGAAAATATATATTTTATGTCACAGTAATTTTTATTATGTGGAACATGTGATCTCTTTGGAATTATGCACATTTTTAAATCGCAGTCATTAAAACAGCACGCAACACAAAGTAGTTAGATTTTAGAGCTTTGCTAATATTTGGTGATTTTCCTCAGCTTTGTTATTATACCTGAAATACATTTAATTTATTCATGTCACTAATTATCCACTAGTATTTTAAGCACTGTGAAGATTACTAACCTAGACTACCACTTCTTCCTTAAAAAGTTCAATGATTTTTACAAGGGAAACCAACGCTTTTTAAAGAGTCACTTGGAAGCGCATGAAAAATGGTCAAGGACATCGCTTATTACACATTGCAATTCTATGAGCCGCTATAAATTAAGCTCCCAGTCAAAACACTTCTACCGGTGAGAAGTTACTTTTCCATACTCTACGGATGTGCTGCGAAGGAGAGGGTGCCCTGGTCTGCCCTGGCATGGAGTCAAAATGCGGTGCTGCAGGTATTTCACGGTGAGACCTCGTCGTAGCCAGCGGCAGCACTGGGCCCTCGCGTGGCACAGCGGCTATAAGCTTCAGGCCCGTCCCCGGAATGGTTCGCAGGCCACGTTGGTCGTATATTGTCTTATCTAGAGTATAAGGTGGCCACTCATCAGCGAGTCAGCCATCCCCAAATCAGACAGAAACCGTTCCTACAAAGGACCAGTGCTACAGGTCCATTACTCTTACGACATCTCACCTTCCCGCGGATTTTAATAGCCGTGCAGTTATTAAACACGTACGTAGGGATGTTATAGATACCAGAAAGGCAGAATGGCTGTAAAAGGAATAGAACAGCAGAGGCAAGATGACTGGCAGATAGGGTTGCCACATCCCCCTTAAAGAGACTGCTCCTTTTCCACACCTTATGTCTCTTGTACCATAAAAATATGCATAGATGTATGTGGGAGCATCATAGCAGATTTCTTGGGATGCGTGCCATGCATCTGAGCTTCGAAGCTGGCTCAACGTTGTCACCATTAAGTCGCAGTGTACACAGCAACACTTCAATCTAATTTCAATTAGAGAAAAGTTACACAGAAACTTCTTGGAGAGTACACATGACCCTACACGTAAATACCAATTAAATTCAGTATCATCAGTGTCTTTGCAGTGAACATTGATACCACCAGCGAGAGGAAGGAATTTAAAATGAGGCAATGCTTGATGACATTACCTCCATCTACAAACTCTGCCTGTGTTAACTAGTACGTCAACGATTAGTGGGATTCATCTGTGAAGAAATGAGGTGAAAAGAAGTAATAACATGAAATTTTCATTACAAGCAGTTTTTATGTGACATAAGGTACACTGCTGCATCATTATGCAACAAAATACTACCTGGTAAGTGAAGAAAAGCCTGATCTACCGAGAAGCTACAGACACCAGGAGTATTAACCAGTTGCAACTGAAATAACAGGAGAACTAACTAAAACTACTTCTCATACCAAGAACACATGACCTCCTGAAACCTGTTGGTTTACGTGCTTAACTATCCCTCTGTCCTGAACTCAGAAAAATCTGTATGTAAAGGGGGTTCCAGTATCATCAAGTGGGATCAGTGAGATCATACTCGTTTTTGTGTGGATATGCAATGTATGCAGGCGCTACACTTAGAGTTGTTCCATTTTCTTTTGTTTGCCAAGCCTTTTATTTAGCAACAATGGAATAAAAAGTGTGGCAAGTTAAGGTTTTAATTCGTGACAACCACTTTTTCATTCAAACCTTAGAAGATTCCTCTAACATGTAGATTACTTGAGGGAGATTTAAATGTACCCTTTAAACACAGAATGAAACGAAACACCCCCCCCCCCCAAACCCAACACCCCCCAAACCTGCAAGAAGACCAGGAAGAAAAGTCATCCTAAAAGTGTTCAGACTGCTTGCACACCATCACTCATTGGTAACTGGGGAGTTTTTACAGCCTTTCAAATCTTCTTTCAATCGCAAGATGCCTTAAAGGGACAGAAGGTCTTAAAATGTGCTCTCTATCTCCCCAGTTGAGAAAGATACATCGAAGGGGGAGGGAGGGGGGAGTCAAGTCACAACACAAAAAGCATTAATGCAAAGAACAGTGGGGTCTCTCCCTAATTTGACTTTCTCTACAGGTGGTCTGCAGCTGCATCCAAACAGGTTACACTACCGCCTTCCCATGGGCATTACAACAAAGTAGGATCTGTATTCACAAGAATACATTTACTAGCATGGGCTGATTCAGGTCTAAAAATAAGAAAAAAGCGTTTTTCAGAATAGCCTGAGGTAACTCTCTGCGCCAGCAGAAGACAGTAGCACTCTTGTTTCGCTGGCTGTGCGTGATGATAAAGGATATCAGAAACCTACTTCACATGACTCACTGAGGCCCACAGCCAGGTTCCAATTGATTCATTTTATTTGTATTAGTTTGTTCTCCATCGACTACACAACAAGCTAGACCAAATCAATAAGCAATATTCTGTTTTCTATTGACTCGGAGGCAATTCACACTGGGCCCTGTAACTGCTATGTCTGCTTTCATAGTTCTGGATATCATCATGGAAACGATGGTGCTCAGAGACGGCTTAGTGCAGGAAAAAATGGGAAAAGATTCCAAAGGCAAGGCGAGGGATTGGCTTTTAAGCTGTTACACCTGCAGAAGGAGGTATGAGCGGTCTATGCTGCAGCTGGACAGCTGCAAAGCCTGCGCGCCGTGACTACATACTCTTCCAAGGGATGCAGAAGGTATTTCACGTTGTGCCTAAGCAGTTATAAAATGAAAAAAACGACACATGCATGCGTGCCTTTTGTAGCACGCGAACATGATACGTGGATGAGATGAGCACGGAACTACTGTGTTCCTCCCAGGGCCCACAACAGCTCCTGCAGCCCCAGGACAAGGCTGTGAGGTGGTACTGGCAGTGCCCGCGCCTCAGCGGGGTTGGCGTGGCTGGAGCGCTAACCCATCGGCTTGGCGCTGCCAAAATCCCTGCGGTGGGCAACACCAAAAATTGCTGTCCTTGTGTATGTGTAAAATGGCCTTTGTTGAGCTCCCTTAAGTGGACGGTTATACCTGCTTAAATGGATTCCAGCGCAATTAAGCCAAAACATGCCGTCCTGGAAAGTTTTAGCTATTTTTTGTCTGTTTTTTTCCCAGCTTTTCCGCAGTACCTTGGGTGGTGAAATCTGCTAACTACATGCCTCCAAATAGCTTATCTTTGACTTCCTCGATGTTTGTTTTTTCATTTTTAAGGCTTCCTCTTCTTGCAAGTAGTGGCTAAATGGAAATAAAAGAGCTTTTACCCAAAACTATCCCACATCACAGAAGCTTGCTGACATATTCAATGTAAGATCATCGCAGCTGTCATTACCCCTGCACAGACGAAGACCGAGACACTGACTGTATTGTAATATGCTTTATCTCTTCTTCCACAAAATTTGTGAATCCTTGTTCTGCCCCAGGTCTGACTTCTTGAGCTGCTGTACTGTGCCTTACCCAAAGTAGAGAACTGCCTTTTTAGCGTCTCAGAGAATACTGGCTTTTCTACATAAGCTAGAAAAAATGTGCTGGATACTGGGGTGGATGTCTGTAAGGGGTGGAAGAATACGGCCCAGTGTGTTCTTCCTATCAAATACACTTGACAAACTTTAATGAAAAGTCTTCTCTACTTCCTACTAACAGATGTTTCCAATTTTTTCTCTCTCAGCACTTTAAACCACCATCTTTAGTTTTCATGTCTTAGAGACATTATTATAGGATACATCATAATGATATACTGTACATTCATATACAGTATCCCATACAATGACTAGTTGATTTATAATTCAGATCCAATAAAGGGAAAAATTGATTTAACTGATGACTAGTGAAATACTAAATGCATTACAATGTTTGAAAAGAACATCCTTTTCTTGCAATGCTAGTGACATAATAAAATTAAATATGGATATAAGATAATGCCCATTATTATTAGGCAAGTGGAATCAAAGAGACCAGGAAGAAAAGCAATCTCTGTGGATCAAGGAATGCCTAAACTTCCTCTTCAAATGCACAAAGACATAAACACAAATGGAAAAATTTCACAAATAAATTCAAACAACTTTGAATTACAGTATAAAGTTAGTTTTCCATTAGCTGGTCTTGGTCTATCAGGACTTTCAGTAGCGTTGTCACACGCGGGTACCACATTGGGGGTAATCGTGAATTCCAGGGGTCATCACCCTTACTTTTTAAGCTCTGTGTTAAATATTTATTTCCTCAGTATCCCTGTAGCAGCGTGAAGACACAATTTACCCCCAATTCCCTTCTCTCTTCACCCCATAAAGCCCCTGTTGCGGTTCATCCCCATAGCTCACCCTTTCCCAGACAGCCTGCTCTCCCAGACTACCCATGCTATACAACACCGGGGTTGATGCAGCCACTAATTTCCTTGTCCCACTGAAGAACCTTGACAACTCCTCCTCTTTCATAGAAAACTGTTGTGTGGGCAACGAGCCTGCCAGGGTGGTGGTGGGCAAGGGCATCAGCAGGTAGGGAGCACAAAGCCAAGGTGCCAGTGGACTGCCTCATCATTTAGAAGAGCTCTTTGACATATTTCACGTTTCCAGAACAGAAATCGAGGCCAAGCACCTCAGGAGTAGCTGGGTTTTTAACTTGCTTTAACTGACTGCTAGAAGTCAGTCACTTCAGCGTTTGCAAAGGGTCTTTGTTTTTCCAGATGGGTAAATCGCTTCTAATACAAAATAACTTCTTTTCGGAAGTGGCTGTGATTGTTCATACAGACTTAAATTGGTGGTCAATTTTTTATAATCCTGGTGCAGTAGTTTTTCCTTCAGGAAGATGTGCATTTTGCTTCTGGAGAAGCAGTGTCAGGCAGTAATCGCTCCGGAGCTGGAGCCAATAGAGTTTATTATATTGAAAGAATCATATAGCCGTTATAACCAAAATAACACCCAAATACTGTCACTAAGCTGTATTTCATTTTACTGTTGCATCAGTCATTCTAAAAGAATTGAGTAATCTCAGATACTCAGATACAACACAAAAGTTGTTATAACCTCTAAAAATCTTTGTGGATTTTAACCCATATCATGGAATTCAAGAAAATATTACTAATCAGCTCGCAAAAATGCACCAATGGAATCTGGAGGTCAGCTAATTTGCGCTTAAACACCTACATTTGCATGTGCAAAAATGGATAATTATGCTCCCAGCCACCCATTCATGTGTACAGATGGGTGCACCCACACATTTTTGTGGGATAATTTTTGGAAGCCTATAGAAAATATGGTCTTTAAAGATTTTAATAAGGTTGGCAAAACATACTTTCTTTGCATAAAATTATGTAGTTCCCAAGTCTAAAATTACTTTGATTTAAAAAATGAAAATTGGCAAGGGATTAATCCATAATATGGTCTAATTACTTTTTTCCTTAAAAATTAAATGGTCAAGATCTTAACTCAGAATAGTGGTTACTGTTCATGAACTGAAACTAAGAAATAGAACTGAATAAGGAATTTTATTAGGTGTCTAAATATGTATTTAGCTAATAGAATCCTCTTACCTTTGGCTGAATAACAGGTATAATAATTATGAAAGCATATTTAATTTATACATCTGAAGCATAAAGCCCTACTAATTATATTTTTATGAGATTGAAATGCAAACTGGCCAAAGCTTGGAAATAAAAAGTAGAACTGACTTGCCGTCATTAACTTGCAGAAAACACATACATTCACAAATACGCACGCTCAAGCAAATAAAGGGAGAGAAATTCAGACAGACAGACACAGAGGATGTTGAAAGCAGATAATTAGCACTTATTTTGGCCCTTACAGAGGGTACTGTTGGCTTCTATTTAACCTTTGCATCGTCTAAAAAGCTGAAAGTTTAATTCTTATTTACCAAAGTAGATTCAGCAACGTGCAAAGGGGTTTTGCCAGTTTGTAACGTATAGGGCTTGCTAAACATTCCTCAATAAACAAATCAGGTTTTCAGTCAGGACTGATTTTTCCCTGTCATGTTCAGTAGGAAGAAACAATACTAAAGCAAAGATACTTCTTTTTGCTGTCTGATATTTTATTATTTCTTTGTTTGCAGAGGTTACTTCTATCAGTAAGTAAATAACACTGTGAATTTCTCTTTGTCCTTCATCAATCAAAAGCAGTCAATTATAAGACTAGTGCAACTAGATCAAAACTCCAGGCTGTGTAGTCATATTACCACTCATATTATTACTAAAAGCGCATCTATATTCCAAACTGGGATACCATAACCCCTTTGTCATTTTCCAATAAAAAAGACCATACCAAATAGGCAGAGCACACCGTAATTAGCAGCTGGCAGAGAAAGCTGTAAATCTGTATGAGTTCTGAACGATTTGCTTACATTGTTGCTTTGTTGACAAATGATGCTGTACATGTTAATGTTCCTGAAATGTCCCCATTGCACCTGACGTGCCAATAAATGCCAGCCAGCTGTATGAATTATGGAAATAAGATTTTTGTTTATGAAGGTATCCCAGACATTTATTTTACTGCATGCCTCTTGACAGATTTAATGTCTGGAGTTACATTGAGAAGATATTTGCTACCTGACATAATGGATAATGGAAACTTTAAAGGCTTTTTTTAATGATGAGACTAATATATTTTTTTAATTTTACCTTGTGGCTACACATTTACTCTCGATATAAAGCTTGCATATTTTAAATGAAATGGTACTGAATTGTTCCTAATGTACAATGAGTTGGATGAAGCCAGTGCCGCAGTGTGAAAACAGAGGAAAAGTAGCTCCAAGAGGTACTAAAACAAGAATGCTACATGCAACTTTACCTGTTTTATCCTAATTTATTTTATCTCCACATTTACTAGCTTATCATTAGTGTACAAAGGTAGCTGTTAAGACCCAGGCATTTCAAAGTACGATAAAAATCTTTTAACAGATGTATTTACAGCAGGATCTGTAAAACATGCGTTTAATATGCTAAGGCAAGACACAGAGAATGTAGAGACATGTACATCTAGCAACTACATTTAACTATATTTAACTGGATTCAGAACCAAAAAATCTGTCACTGAACTCTGAATATTTAAAAACAAGGTGTATGTTCTTAAGACACACGCGCACACAAATCCCTGTGAGTATTAGAGACATGAAAACTCTCGTTCCGACCCTGCTTTCACCAAGCATCCTTATTCTGGCCAAGGAAAGTGATGTCGGGCATCCCGCCTCTGAAACACACACTGATAAGGCTCGCCTAGGGACAGGTTTGCAGGTTGCTCTCGTGTTTCCTCCAAAGCCCTTGCCGTTTCTGCCGAGCTCGCTGCACGAGGAGCCCCAAAGCTCTCCCAGCGCCGGGGGCGGGCGGCAGGTGCTGGCTCCCGGGAATCCCAACCTCGCGTTTTCCCTGCCCTGCAAGCGGGGAACCTGATTCCTGCTCCAAAGTGGAAAAATTTAGCCTGGCACAAGAGCCTGTACTACGCAAGCTCTTCAATTCTTCCTCTATTAGCACATGTTAGTGTATTGTCAAGAGGAACAATAGCAACCCCACAAACTATTTATTCCATCAAGAACAATTTATTGTCTTTTGTAAGTTCGTTTCCAGCTTCTGAAGCTCAAGAGAGAAAAATCTGCTGGTTCTTTAAAACTTCAGATGTTAGGGACTATTTGTAGTCATCATATAAATGGGGGTGGTAACCAAATTAACCAACTTCATTTTGTAACCACAAATCATTCCTATTAAAATACTCCCTTCTCACCCCACCTCAAAAGAAGAATAAGAATAATAAGAAAAAAGGAGTCCAGATGGTTAAAATTATTTTTAAGCAAATATTTAGTGGTTACAGTTGAATTCTTCTGGCACACATTCTCCACTACAAAAATGACACCCCACATTCACTGTGTTAACCATTTTCCAATGTGCCAGCCAAATGAATGCCTCAGAGAACACACACACACACACACACATTATGGAAGCATTATCAGAAATGCTATAGTTAAGGCTCCTTTGCAATTTGGGCATAAAAGAGGGCTACGTTACACTGTGTGGTAGAGTTTTGTCTCCAGGTATAACATGCAACTCCTCAACAGACAACTGTGTTTTCTAAAGCATTTCCTTTCTTGAAGCAGAACTATTTTTCAGCATATTTCTTCATTGCTAATGTCACTGGAAACCCTATTTGGGGAGCGGGGTGGAAGCAGGGAAAGGCTTGTAACTCTACGTTCGCAGTAGCTGCCATCTCCCTGTTTTGCACAGTTTAGGAATGTTTCACTAAATCACAAAAAGCGCATTCCTTTGTTTCCCATAACCTAATTTAGCCTGTACAAGAAACCCAAGGAACTCCCTTTGTTGCTTTGACAGTTGCTTTAATTCTCCCGTTTTTTCTCAGGCTCGTTCACGCACTGACCCGCATTACTTGGAGTAAGTCGATATTATACCCTTGCATTTTCAACAGATTTCTCAACCACCACCACTGCACGCGCGCCCCTCTGCGCAGCCCGTTCGCGTCTCAGAGCAGGCTGGTAGGAGGCTGATGGGTAAAAGCAAGAGTACTGGCACCAGTATGGGGCTGGCTGCCGTGATGGACGGCCGGGGAAGGTGTCCCCCTGTATAGCTCCTGCAAACTGGTTGCTCCAGTCTGGCATCCCAGGAGGTTTGCCAGATGGAGAAACCTTCTCTGCAACAGAACTGCAAGCTGTGCTTCTCAGGAAACTCGAGGCTGTAACCCTTTCCCTCTTCCTCCACATACCCTGTTGCTTCCAGATTTCTTTCGATGCCTATGTATAAACAGCCGAGACAAAATCTTATTTCTCAGAGAAACACAAACTTAACTTGCTTCTAATCCTTTTTCCAGCAAATTAACCCCGGATAACTTAACACTGTATATAAAGCTTTGGGAATAGAAGTTAATTCATTCTAGGTCGGAGCTAAAACCATGCATGTGATTCGCACGGAATGGATGCGTGTGTTGTGGTTGCTCACATTTTTTAAGCAGAAGAGAAGTTTATTGTGAAGTTGCAGTGCTTGGATATCATGATGTTCTCATGGTCAGACTTAGGAGTTGTTTTGTGCAGATATTAAGGTTGGTTATCTAGTGACCTTCTTTATCTACAGTTGATGAGACACTGCTAGTGAAAACCCTAATAGAAACAGCAATTTAAAGTTAACAAAGGTTTGTTTTGGTAGAGGTTAAGGTCTGAATTATATATGTTTGCTAAATGAAAGGAAATACACGTCTCTCTCTATATATGTATGTGCATATGCACACCTGTTTTACATTGGTGTACCTTCTCTGATCTCAGTGTTTTACATCAGGATACCAAAAGGTAAATCTGACCCATACCATAGAGTCTCCAAAGGGCTAACTCTCATTATTTTTGTTACAAACGCCTGTATTTTGCTCAGTGGAAGATTAGAGCTAATGTATAGCAGAAGAGCAATGTAAGGAATCCCATGGTAAGTCTCCATCCTCCTTTCGGTACCTACGCAGTGGGTAGTACAGGAACTCAGGCTCCACTATCCATTTTCTCTTTCACGTGCATGGAATTCATTGAAAGTAATGGGAAGGAAATTACAGTAGTCTCACAGGTCTCTAACAAGAGATCACTGTGTGGAAAAATGTGACTTGTCAAGAGCTACTTTCCTTGTATTGTTTCACAAGAAAATATAACATAAAGAATAGCTGAAACCTAAAAGCTTTACATTCCTTTTCCAGTATTAAATCAAACCAGATATTGGTAAAAGGTGCAATTTTACTGGAGACATACCAAAAAGTGATAGTATTCCTACTGACTGAGGCCAGTGGTTGGCATACAACATGTACTCCGTTTCCAGTAAATTATTCCATAAATATTTGCATTTTCCCTCTGCAGTTCACCGTTTAAGTAGTCTGTTTACGACCAAGAAAATAAACACACAAATATCAAATAAACAAAGGAAAGAGATCTAATTAAGTCTAAATTTACTCACTTTGGGGGAGCAATTACTCTCAAGTATTCCTGCTCTTTCCTCATATAGGTAGAAATTCACTACCGAGGAGGAAAGACTTCAATCAAGCCTGCGCAATTTGTATTTGTGTGTGCACAAAACAAGGCGGGTATTCTGCAAACTCTCACACGTGTGCACGTCCCTGCGGAGCGGAGGTTTTGGAGGAGCAGAGCAAACTGCTCCAGACCTTGCTGCTGGTGAAAGTAAAGCAAAGCAGACCCACACCGCAGCAGAGGACGGCCGCGATTAAACACCCCGTTAAATGGCACTGGGGAGGGGAAGGAGCACTAGCCACCAGGGCCAGGCTCTGGTTGTGTTGCGCTTTACGACGGCAAAGACAACCCCGGGAAGACGCCTGTCTCTGGGCGAGGCAGGTTTGCAGGCAGCCTCCAGCGCGGGCACCGCTCTGCCATTATCTTGTTATAGAAAACATTACCTGCCTCGCTCCCTATTACTTATGTTCTGCGTTGAAGAGTGGCACGTTGATTAATTACTACTCTAAAGTGCTTATAAAGCATCAGTCCAAGGCAGGTTTACTAGGTTGGGGCCTCCCATGATTTATTGTCTAAGGAGAAAAGCAAAGGCCATTTGTGGAAAGCATTTTCTTCTGGGGAGGGGGGGGAAGTAATTTAAATTACCCATCCTCTGCTCCCCCAAATTAAAATGTCTGACCCTGAAGAGCAAAGCCAAAGACTTTCTTCCTCTGAAATTTATGCAAAAAAATAAAAAGCAACAGAGTTTTACTCCACTTCTCCTTAAAGGACACCTGGCAAGTGTTAACAAAAGAAACAACCTGAATCAACTGCTAAGAAAGGTCTGAAATATTTCCTTTTGCTGATATAGGGAGTCGATCAGAGGACTTCAAAATAATTAGAGCATTTCTGCTCTAATACTTTTTGCTTTTTTAACACTGTTATTGGAAAGATAGACAAAAAAGCAAAGCACAAACATACTCCTCTCTCTCACACACACACACACGCACACGAGGCATATCCACAGGAAGGATTCATTTGGTTTTGGTTTGTCTCTGTTGCTATTTTGCCCTTTTTTTTTTTTTTTTTTTTTTAATCAGTATAAACTGGCACTTTGGGTTTACTGTGCTTCACTTACTAAAGCCTTTTAATAGTATATAGTGCAGGAATGTGAGAGCAAAAAGATTCCCATATGACAGAGATCCTTTGATACTGTTACTTCAACCAAAACTTTGAAATACAGTAGCTGGTTTTGTGTGTAGCATATGACAATTTTTCCCCAAGTCTTATAAACTTTGATTTACTTAACTGCTGTCAGTGATGTGACTCACAAAGAAAGCATGAAGCGATTGAGAGAAATAGCTAATGTGTTAGTCTATTTGATGGCACAGGATTATATGGTACAATAATTAGTGCAGTGTGTATACGAAATGTACAAAAAATGTTGGTATCAAAGAAAGAAAAGAAGAATATAATGTCAAATACTTCCAACAAGTTTGTCACAATTTCAACACAGTACTATGCAGGTTTTCTAATAAAATTTATTTCTGTGTGGTAGCTAAAGTTACACTGAGCATGAGAGAAAAAGGAGCTATAACTCTGTTCTTGAAGACAGCAATGTGACAACTTCCACTGGATTTGGTGGTACCTTTCACCTGAGGAGCTCACACTATATGTCCTGCAATAACCAAACATAATACCGCACTAGCAGTGCTTTACAACATCATGCTGAATGGCAGCATTACAACTTCACGAAGCGATGTGATTGAAGGGGGCTACTTTTCTTCTGGAAAAACGTAGTACAGGATTGACAACCTTCAAAAAAACCCAAACCCTTTTGTAGCGAACACACATTTTCTCCTGCTTGTACCTGGCAAGTAAGCACACAACCCACACCTCAGAAGAACTTTAAAGCATGAGGGTCTCAAAGATGCCCTTAGAAACTGCAAGTAGGACTGTTCATTCTATTAGAAGAAAAAGCCGATTGAGGCGAGCTCTGGAAGCAGCCTGGAGAAGGATACCAAACCCATGCAGATGGGATCCAAATACTTCGCCTGCAAGTGCGTTGTCCTGTCCCAAACATGATCATGCACCCAAAATTTGAAGGTGAATACAGCATTTGCAGATCTACCTTGTGCATGAGCAGGTATTAATGCCACAAAGCTGAAGAAGGGGAGGATTTCCCCCAGAACCTGCTTAGATGCCTTGTCCTTAGCTTGCATGCTCTGCTCAGGGAAAAAGGATTGCCTCTTACCTCTCTATGGTATAGTTTACCTATATGTAAAATGAAGAGAGACCTTGCCCTCAAGGGGTATAGAGAAACTTAATTAAACAAGAGATTCTTAGCCTTAATCAGGCTTCTCTCACTTGCTAAGTACACGGGAAATCCTTCCGTTCAGGAACAAACTTGACACCATGACAAACAAATCAGCTTCCTTACCGTTTTGCCTTTGGGAATTATTTTCCTTGGGAATAGATATTTATGAAGCTATTAAAAAAAAAAAATACTCAAACCAAACAAGAAAGAAATGTGGGGATTTGTTATCACTGCTGATGTTTCTCCTTCATATTAAATGTTTCCTGCAATTTTATTTTATTTGGGATCCTGCCTTTGGGAATTGGTTCCGTATTTTGTCTAAACCCACAGAATATGGCAAACTGCAAAGCGCTGAGTTAATTCTGTTACAGGGGCAAGGACATGTATGGCAGAAGACATGACAGGGGTGTGAGAGCTGTGAGATGCATATGGGGCAGTCCTTCATCTCCCCACCCCAACCCCTTCCCACTGTGGATATGGCAGTTTGGGAGAGGAGGGACCCCATCACCATCACTGTGAGTTTAGTCTCTTGACACAAAGAACTAAGCATTGGTCTTGCCAGATGCTGGACAACTTTGGTGACATCCGGTGCCTTCTGTACGTACAAGGACTTTAACATGACTTGAGAAGCTCAAAAGTATGAAGGTGGCATTCAGAAGCACAGAGGATCACATCTGTTTTAAAGCCAGTGGGTCATTTTTAAATCGGGGTTGGTAAAGACAGGCAAGAGAGTTTCGAAAAAGTAAAGTCTCAATGATTTCACTGAAATATTATCTATTTGTGGAATAAATAGATGCGGAGCCAAATAATTATAAAGTATCTAAATTCCACCTTCCCTCTCCCACTCACAGAATCTGCTTTAAAGCAAAAATGCCAAATTAATATAAGAATGATAGTTCTCACGGTACCTCCTGCCAGGCTAAGAAGGTACAGAGAATATCCTGAGAATATCTGTTCTTAGGAAATTTTTGAAAGTTATTAAGGGCCTACAAAATTAAGAGAAATATGCAAAGTTTTGGTATCTGACTTGAATAAAATTTGAACTCTGGCCTTCTGAGAGTAAATCAGCAGTATGCATGTGAAATATGTTTTTTTCCCTCCTAAGCAAAGCATACCAGTGCAACAAGCAGAGGCAGAAGAGTTTTCCAATATAGCAGACTCCTTTTTACTGATGGCTACTCTTGGATCCAGCTTCTTCTGCTCTAGCACCCGCCTGGTGGGAGGAGATCTGAGGCTGGTGTTTGAAGTCAAATGAATTTGGGCCAGGTTTATCCATTTTCCAAATCATGATCTCTGCAATACCCTCCCCTTTCCATTCCTCCTGTTCCACCATTCCCCTTGGGTTTTGGCTCTTCCCCAGCCCTCCTCCCCCACCTCAACCAGGGTGCTCCCAGACACAAGCCCTGGCTCTGTGATGGCTTCCCCAGTGAGACCTGGCTGACAGGACTTAAATACAAGCTTAGCCCGGGAATGTCCTCACTGCTTTACTCTTCAGAAGCAGCAGAGCCAGGATTGCTTGCAAAACATCCTGGGTACACCCGTGCCCTGCTCAGCTCCTCTTCCTCCTTGGCTTTGTGGTGTACCTGACCCAGCAGCACTTTCCTGTTTTCTCTCCCCCCAAAATGATTTTCCTACATCTACCGATTTTCCTACCCCTACTGATTTTCCTCCACCTACTCCAAAGTCCTTCCAGAAACATCCTTTCCAGCCCCAACCCGTATTATTTTCTGCCTGCGTTCCACCACCACCACCACATTTGCCAGTTGCCCTCCCGGTTCCCGTGTAGGCTCTCTTGCTCCTCAGAAAGGGGATGGTTAAGTTAATCGGGAGACAATTACATTTGTCTCAGGCAGTTTGGAAGGTTTCAGCACGGTGATGGACAAGACGCTGCCTCCGGTGCTCAGTGCCTGTTAAAAACGCTCTTGCCCAGCCCTACCCGCTCGTTTTGGCTTGCTGGGCTGCACTTCGTTGTCCCCTGAATTGCACCTACACAATCGAGGCTACGTTATAAACTGGGTCACTGAACTGATCTAGGTTAAAAATATCCCAGATATTCTTTAATGAAGTGTCAACAACTATTCTCAGGCTGAAGAGCGACTGGAATACCTCCTAATAATCTTGCTTACATATGCAAAAAGTATGCCCTAATCTAAAATGTATTTATAATATAAAATGGAGTTCAACATTTGACCTGAGTGTATCCCACTCTGTCACACAGACAAAGGAAATAAAAATGTGTTGCTGTAATTTCCTTGACAGCAAAAAACCAAAACAAACAAGAAACCTCACACGTATATGTCTAGGCCAATATATATGATAATGTGAAACAATGAGTTAGATTTTTCATGGCCATGTTGAAACTCATCCTGTTAGTTCTAAAACTGCAGCACACAAATGTGAGTTGTTTTTTTTTTATTTTTTTTAATATCAAAATCTAGATAAATAAATACATCCTTAAAACTTCACTGATTACAACTTTTACTGACTTTTCTATAGAATTTGGAATAAGAAAGCTTCACTGCTAGAGCTATGAGCACTTTTCTTTGGAAAAGTAACATAATGATGATGATTATTGTTTTTATTGGTGGTGGTAGTTTAATATTATTATTATTATTATTAATAATAGTGTTAATATCACCATCTGGATTATTATAACCACAGTAGTGACAAGATGCCCTAATAAGATCCATGCCCCATTGTGTCAGGCATTATAAAAGCACATAGTGAGAGTGAGAAAAACTTTATAATCTAAGCAATTAAGGCAGACAAAAGGTGCAGTGAGAAGCAGAGACACAAAGAGATGAACTGACACGAGACCCCACGGAGAGAGCCAACGTTAAGCTGGAGTTAGCATCTACTTAAACACAGACTTGTTTGTCTATACAAATACATATGTATTAATACAGATCACATTATTCTGCCTGAGGAGTGTATTCCAGGATTAAAAAGAAAAAAAAAAAACCAAAACAAAAAACGGTGATTTGGTGTTTTATTTTGCTTAGGTAAAAGATATCTTAATCAAAACTGGACAGAGCAAACATGGGATTGAGTTTTGCTGGTGACTCACTTCAGTCAAAGCAATATTCAAACCACAACCCATTAAGAAAAAAAAATAAAAAAATCAGAGAATAACTCTTTATAGGATCTGATCATGATTCCTACAAGCAATGGCAGTGTACTTCCTATTGGGATATGGACAGCAAATAAGAAACTTGGTGGTATTCCAGCTGATGAAGACTCTGGTTAAAAGAAGGCAGGCAATGTGCATTTTTTAGCACAGAGGAATTTCTTTCAGCTTTTACAACCAATCGTTAACATATCCGAGTTCAGAAAGCCTCTCTTATATTTTGCATGTTTGATAACAGTGAGTTAACTAAGAAACATAAGGAATATTAAACATTTTTTTGTTATTATTTCTCTTGTACGTTGATTTAGATTTGTTTTATAATTTAAATACTTCATATACTTGGCATTGTGCACTTTCTCTTACATTTACTTTTTAAGTGCCTTGCAAAGACTGTTTTATTGGTGGGGCTGCTATAATTAATTTTTTAAATGAAAATATTTTTAGATTTGTTCATGTTTAAATAGGCCAGATTTTTCGGCCTCATTTACAGATGTGAACATGCCCAAAATATTTCAGCAGCTTAAGCCCTTTTTCCGTGTTGCATTTAAACAGTCAATTTCTGAGAGCTGCTTTTTGTCTCAAAGTTATTTAAAGTCATCTTGTCGTTAAGTTACACTATGAGTAATCTAGAGTTCAGGTTCACATATGACAGTTAATAATTTTAAATTCTAGGACAGAAGAATTCAAAATTAAGCCCTACATTACCTAGCAAAAAAAAATAGTTGTGGGTTTGTTTGGTTTTTTTTTTTTTTTTTTTAATCGATGGAAAATAGCAGTCCAAAGTGGAACTGTGAGTTTTTTAGCAAATAAGTTATTGCTACAGCATTCGGCTCAAATTCATAAAAACAAATACACAAAATGACATTTAGCTGCAAGACCACATTTCTGTAAAGATAAACTGAAAGCTCTGCGCAGCCATTGCTACCAAACATTGTTTATCCGAGCTTTAAATTCTACTCCCAAATTTGAATAGACTGAAGAGCTAGCAGTGTTGCTGAGGAGCAATATCAAAATATGTGCCTCCCGGGTCTAAAAACCACAAGTTATTTTAGCTTCTGCTAAGAATTGAGGGATTTTTTTTAAAGTTGAGTACAGTAAGTAAATAAATAAATACATTATCTACCTTCATGACCTTTCTTTTCCTGAAAGCAAACAGCGTCCATCATTTGTAACTTGACTTTCCATAAAAGTAACAGTTCATAAAAATCTGTGAAACTACTACCGGGAACAAACAAATTAAACAATGACAATGTAATAAAATAAAACTGCTGTTATACTCCTATAGTAGAAGAATTGCTTCTTCGCTGGGATTAATACATCTTGGAGAAAACAATTTTAAATAATGTGTAACATATGGATACGGCTTTTATTATTCTTCTAAAAGAAGACAATTATATTTATGTGATAAACTGTTCAGTGTTAGTAGCATAATGTTTATATTACTGGCCACTTAAATAGTCTTTGGCATAGTTTTATAAGGAACAGAAGCCTCCAGATCTTTTGAAATCCATCTTACAAAGTAAGTCCTGTCTGTTACTGGAATGCAATGGTTTTACATAGTTTTCTTGCTGGAAAAAAATCATACTGCAGGTAATCTCGTCGTTCAACTGCATGCATGAAAAACTTTCTGATGTTGTAGCTACAATTCATACAGCATTTTAGGGCTTTCTAATGAAAAATATGACAGCCTCGTAGCTGTTGGGAAATAGGAGGAAAAAAAAAAGCAACTTTCAATTTTAACTTTTTGGAAACAAATGATCATGATAGGCTGTTTTCTATAGCAAACCTTTTCAAGGTGTTTTTCTTATTCTCCTCACTTCTATAAGCAGCTAGTTCCTACGTGCTCTTATTTTGCTGGGAGATTACATTTAAGAAAAGAGTGAGTTTCGGGTAGTTTTCAAGGAGCTGCTTTTGTCCCCATTATATTCCAGATAATTTTCAAAGGGATTACATAGAAACCATAGGAGTATTTATCTCGATATCTTCCAGTGCTTCTGAGTCGAAACTGCATGCATTTCAAAAGGGAATAGGAATGTGTTACCAAATAAATATTTTCTGTGGCTGCTGTGTACATAGATTTTTGTTGTAAGCATTGCCGGCAGCAGCCTTTCTGCATTGCTGGGATTCTGCTATCCTGTGTGTCATTCAGATAACAAGATCATTTGGAAAAATTATGCAGGGTGAGCGAATGTATTTATTTAGGTTTATCAAAAAAAAGAAAGAAGGGGAAAAGAAATAATAATACCAGTTTGGGGAATGTTACTGTCCTCATTTTCACTCCCGAAGTACAAGTTTAGTATTTTCAATTCTCCACTTCTCAATTGCTTTAAAAGTTGGGGTTGTTAACAAAAGATAAAGTGAAGGGTATGTCAATTTAAGGAGTGTAACCTAATGGAAGTTAGATCTGCATATTCAGTTAATTTGGGATTTATTATCCCAGTAACTAGACTTGCAACTGTTCTAAAATCGTTTTGACTGAAGACTTGAGAACAGTACGAGTGGATGGCTACCCCCACCCCCATTCTTAAAAGAAAACCTGTGCCTGCTGCTTCCAATTTAGTGCAATCATGCCTCTTACTGGCCAATACAAGATGCAGCATTAGCTGTCACATGCAAATGAGTATTCATGGAGACTTTGAAATGTGCAATAAAGAATAAAGACGTGCATTCTGTGAATAATTGTTTTCTTTTATAAAACTGGATCCAAAAGGGAGTGCCATTTCACCCAGAGTCTATAGCCTTTCTATGGTTACAATCTGCTGTGGAAGCCAGATATTAGAAATGAAGTGTGGATAAATGGAGGACTCCAGTTTCCCGTGCTGTCAATCTTTCACAGTACTACATTTGCTTAACAAGAAATAATCCAACACATGTTTGTGTTTCTTGCTATCTTGCTTTCTCTTCCAACTGGGACTTTTAAATGCATAGGGATGTATAATGAAGTTGTCCACCTTATATTAGCTTTTTTTTTTTTTTTTAATACAAAGCCTGACCCAGATTCTTCCTTTTTGACAGCAGAGACACACAAAATTACATACCAGTCTGAGCTTCACTGCAAACCTAAAGTCTTTCAAAGCTCTCCGATATCACTTACCAGGATGAGAGAGGAATAATATCTCAGATTTTTAGGGCCTATTTAGACCAGGGTGGAAAAAAAAAAAAAAAACCCAGCAAGCTGTATGCAGATACATGCACACGTTTGTGGAGCTGTGAATAACCAAGCTGAGTTCAGACACACACACCTATTCACCGAGACTGCAGCCAGAAAGTCTGTTAGAGAACAAACAGCCACCGACTCGTATTTATATTAAATCATGGCATTACGTGGCCCTGTCTTCTGCTGGCAGAACCCCAAATGCTTAGGCCAGTAGTGGGAAGAACGTAAGCAGACGCCTGAATTGCAGCACCTTTGCAGCGAACCGGGGTAGATGAACTTGGGAAGCACTTCAGTAAGTTTGGACTTGGCCAAGATGGGACCAGAGGTAGATAAAACTGGTTAGCCAGTGGGAGGAACGAATTCTAAGGACAAATGCTGCCTGTACCACGAGGAGGACTGACCAGAGCAGGCACATACGGAGGCTCAGCAGAGGGGAAATACCCCATTGTATGAAACACAGTGCCTTGGATTATGTTTAATTTGAAAACTAGAGGACTCCTGCTCAGTCAGAGCGTCTCAGCAGGCAGGACATGGCCCTGCAGGACTCCCAGAAAGGCAATCAGAGGGTGGGGAGGCATTACACTTTGCATAAATAATTCCTTGTTGCCCTGTTTACTACATACCTTTGCTCTTCAAGGGCAATCTCTTGAAACACAGGCGTACATGTGCAAACACACTGAAGAAATTAATCACCGACGTTGTCATTACAACTGATACAATCACTGTAAACAGAGGCACGAAACTGTGGAGGGGAATCTGAAGATGCTTCACTCCTGTAAGGAAGGATGCCTGCCTACAAGGGCTGAGCACAGTGACCAAAACCATCCCTCGGCTGTCTGCTTGCTCCTGTGATCCACAGTGGCAGGAAGACAGCCGGTTCTTTGTAGCTTTTGGTCTGTATTGTGCCTCCTAAGAGAGCTGAAAAGAGGATGACCCTGGGGCTAGGGCAAAGGATTTGAAACGAGGAGATTCGGTTTGTACTCCTGAATCATCACAAACTTCCTTAGGCATGTTACTCAGCTCCTCATTTTCCTGCTTACCAAATATAGCTAGTAATATTTTGGTCCCTCACAGAGATGTTAGCACAAGCCCTTCAACATACATATCTGCTCATATATTATCTCGACGTAGTCCTTTTCAAAAGCGGCTACAAAATACTCAGCGCAAACACATAGCTCCGTGAGGCTTAGTCATGCAAAACACAATGCCTGGTGATGCATCCCTACGACCACAGGAATGAAAACCAGGACCTCATTCACATGTAAAACGTACTTGCGGCTCCTCAAGGACTAGGTCCCTTTACTCTGTAGCCCCAGCACAGAGGAGTTTAAAGCAGCTTATTCATGGATCTTTGCACCGCCGTCCGTTGCACAGGTGGCCCTGTGCTTGGAGATGCATCACAGGGGAGACCCGCATTTGAAGATCTAATTTGGCTTTGCATTATTCTGAGACCAAAATCCACGTTTCAGAAGGCGACTGCAGCCTTATCTGCAGTCTCTGTACACAGTAGGGACTTGGCAAATGGAGTTTGGTAAAATGGCACGGCGCGCTACATAGGAGACTGACTATAAATCAACAGATTTTGGCTCTGCTCCTGGCTCTGTCACCGATTTACCATGGAAACTTGGGCAAATCTTTTACTCTCCCTATCCTTCATTTTCCGTACCCATAATGTAAAGATAATGATGCTGCTTTGCAAGCTCTTTTGAGATCTCGAGATGTTAAGTGCTAAGTGCATTTTATTAACATTAATAGCACCCAACCGAGAGGATGCTGTACAGCACTAGCCTAGCTGTCCCCAGAAAACAGATTGGTGTGGGGAAAGTGTGCATTTGTTAAGCAGCTTAGACATTGCTCATTCCCATAATACTTCCACCACACACGGGAGCAGGATCTGACCTACTAAAACAAAAGGAAAAAATGCCATAAGGAGAAAATTTCTAATGTGACCTGTCATCTTATTGCTAGCCCAGGAAAACTTGGGGATTTGCTAGAGATTATCAGTGTTTCTCTGTGTGGTTATTACACTCAGCCGCAACCGCAGTGCTCACAACTTGTGGTGGAGACCACTTCCATTAGTAGGCATTAATCACCATTTTATACACTCCGGTTCAGCTATCACCGAAGAGACATTTAGTAGATGCACTTAGTTATATCCTATCACACTTTATATGTGACTCAACTTCAAAATAAGTTAATTGTACTGAATTATATTCTGGCTTTTGTATTTACAGGACCACAGTATATTACAAGGTACATTTTTAAAGTGGCATCTAACATGCTTTGTTATTTTACACTTCAGTTTTCAATGTTTCTGCTCAAATATGTGTCACAACATACACAGTAGAAAGAGTTATGAAAATTTTATTATTAATGCATGTTTTTTCCTCTGCTGGAGACAGAAGAACTTTGTTGTGCATGTTATAAAATGTTAAATATTAGAATTATTTAAAGTTAATAGGATGCCAAAGAAAATGACTAATAATACATTATACAATTAGATGCCTTTCATATTAGTGAATCCATTAACAAAATAAAATACATTCAAACAGAAGAGTTCTGATTTGCAATTTTTAGCAAGGATTGCCCATGTGTAAAGCTAAATTATTTATTCATTTAAAAAAAAAAAACCACAAAAAACAACTGCTGGATACATCAGCTTCCAATTATTTGCATTATGTTTGAATGCTTTATCATGTGGCTCTGATTCAAAAATACATATCTCTAAGTTGCTTTAGCATCTTCATTTGTGAAAAGCTTAAACATGGAAAACCCAAAAGTTTCTTTCCCCGGATTCAGCAGGACAGCTGATGATACCACAAGCCCTCCATATTACTCTCTTTGCTGTTCTGGGTGGCTTTTTGTTATCGGTCTTTAGCCCAGACATCCTCATGTAGTTTCACATCTCTGGTTTGCCCTCCCAAGTCTACCTTTTTTTTTCTGGGAACAATTCCGTCCTGTCCCACCCATACAGATCTCAAGTCCAGCATCACGCAGCTTTACCTAAAGTTTCTCAGATGCTAGAGCGTACTCTTTTTCTGAGCCCTGGCTACTGCTCATTTTGAAACTAGTTATCCTGACTCCTCAGCTGATGTCAACATTATCCTTGAAGAAAGCACTGAGCAAGCAGTCACTTTTCTTACGGTAAGAAATAGCTTTTAGCACCAGAGTGATATAATCTCTCTCTATTTTTCTCCTATATTTTCCGTTTTGCGTCGATGCTCTGTCTCTAGAAAGGCATCCGGCACCAGCTAAAGAAAGTTCTACCAAGAGCAAGTAATCTCCTCCTCCTCGCATCAGTCTTCTCTCCACTGTTGCTATCTACTTAATTAAGTTGTTCTCAATCTTCTGTATCATAAGCACATAATGTTGGTTGATGGAAATGTGTTTTGAAATCCCTGTTTGTTTGTTTTTTAATTATCTGATTACACCAGGAAGAAAAAAAAAAAAAAAAAAAGATATCTTCCTCTGGTACACTACAATAAGCAAAAATCCAGCAATAGCACTCTATCTTTTTTTTCTCTCAAGAGAATTTTTTTCACCTTCTAACAGTCTACCCAGTCCAGTCTTTACAGTTGATGAGATTTAAAAGTGCGATGAACCCAATTGCAGCCAATTCTGGTAACATCATCTTAAAACTGGTTTCAGGTTAAAGATGCCTGTTATCATAATCTTTACTCAGCTTGTGAGAGGTGAGGAATGCTGTGCTTAGCATCTGCTGAGGTTTCTATCAGGTTTTTGGCATAACCTAACTCCAGGCTACTCTCACCCCAAAATATCTCCTGCCTGTATGTGTCCCAATGTCAGCCCAGGGTGCAACTCATGGATGAGCCAAGTCTCCCACATTATGTCAGCTGGTAATAGAGAAAAAAAAAAGTGTGCAACGGGGACACAGAAAAAGGATTACAAACTAGCAGATTTGGCTGCATCTTGGACACTGCTTGTGAAGTAGAAGGGTAAAAATATTATAAAATATTTGTTCTGTTATAATCAATTCTCTGCACCCTGAGTGTTAAAAAATTTTACCATAGTTATGTTGTATAAATAATAATAGTAATTATATGAAGAAGAGAAAATGTGTTGGAAATTAGAGCCATGGATTCGCAGGTTGATTTCAAATGGCATCATTCTCACAACTCACCCTGAGGTGTTTGTCCACGTGAAGGGTTTTGATTAGGCTCAGATTATTACAGAAGAGTTGGGAAAAAGGACCTTTGATCTCAAGAGATCTGAACAATCCCTGTTACTTTTACTGACAACAGGCATGCTACAGACTGAATAGTGTTAACATTCAGATGAGAGCTGAAAACTCGAGTGAGAGCTATGCTACGTTCTCACTTTTAAGACTCTGGTACCATGCATAACTTTGAAATTAAAATACAGTGTGACTACCTCTCTAAGTGTTTCACTTGAAATGTCTAATAAACCCTACAATAACAGACCTAAAGTGAAAATTAAGACATGGAAGAGAAGGAGAAAGGAATATATATTTCTTTGTATATACGTATGTAAAATGTGTTTGTTCAGAACAGTGGGATATGACACTTTCCTATATCAGGATTCCCTAAACCTCCTTTTAAAAAAGAAAAAATCAATTGTTTTTTCCCACTAAATATATATGCAACATTTTTGCACACATATATATGATGGCATTTTATTATTTTAAAGGGAAAAGGCCAATGGTGTAGTCAAGCAAAATTATTCATTTGCCTAAACATAGACACATAATGCTTCTTAAATGCTCTAAGACATCTCACCTGGCTGCTAGAACTCAATTTCCAAGGGCACAACTCCTCTGTATACCCTCTGCTAGACCCACTGGCCTTGTGAGGGTCATTCTTATGCTCAGCATCCTCTCAAGTGGCACAAAGTACCAATGATTAGGTAACTGAATCAAACCTAAAACATCCAGAGAATGCATTAAGGGAAGGTGTTTTCTGGGACTGTGATAATTTGTTCATGCAAAAAATTCCACTGAACTTTGAACACAAGAATACTTCTTTTAAAAAAACAAAACAAAACAAAACAAAAAACAAAAAAACAAACCCAAAAGAAAGAAAAGAGGGAGACAAACCCCAAAATATTCACTTCCAAATCCATTAAAAATGATGGTACGAGTGACTCAAAAATTTCTTAAGAACACCAATTTATTTTCAGCAGGAATGTATTTCTAAGAAAGAATGTATCCACAAATGAGACAGTCAATAAACTAGCATAGGTCACAAAAGCAAAAGTTTCCAATTACCACAGAAGGTGTACTTCAGATTTTATCCTTTTTTTTTTTCTTTTTTCTCCTAGATTTTTTTCATTTGAATGTTTTCCAGTTTGGCCCCCAGTGATGTCCCAGCTTGGCCCCCAGCACTCTTACCTCCCACTGAAATAACCAATGGAGTTCAACAGTTACACGATTACCAAAGTATCCCCCAACCAAAATCACTCACTACTCACAACAGTTGTATCTACCACAGCATTTATGGTTTGCCCAGTTCTCAATATACAGAAGACCACAAAGACGATGATAAAGCCTAATTCCATGGTGTGGTAACTTCTCATCCCATGCCACCCTGCATAATATTATGTAATGTACATCCACATCTAACATCGTCCTTTTAGTTGCAGACTCTATTGCAAGTTCATACTTGTCAGCTAGCATTACATACAAACCACAGAATTACAGATATCGACCACAGGGGGAAAAAACCCACCCCAAATATTAGGCCACACCATGATCTTGTAAGGCACTGAGCCTGTTCAACTTTAAGTACAAACTATGCAGCTTAATTCTCCAGAGTATCCACCTCCTTGCAGCACAAGATCATCCCTTGCAAAATACCTTTGATGGTTGGTTCAGTTTCTCTACAAACGAGCCTGGCAATCCCCAGCTTCTGGAGGTTATTCCATCACCCCAAAAATCATAGTTAGAAAGTTTTCCTGTTAGTGCTTTCAACAAAAGACTTGATGAATTATTTCCTTTCCTTGTTATTTTGGAGCTCTGCAGAATGGTATTTCCTGTAGTGTTACTATCAGGACAACAAACCCAAACAAAGAGTCACCCATGACAACGATGAGCATCCCCCAAAAAAAGGCAGTCTCTTGCTACAGCGTGCAAAACTACAGCCCTTCTCAGCGCCTAAGCAACACTCCTTGAGGGGTTATCAAGAAGCTCTTCAACTTCTTGAAGTGTTACTAAGCAAAAAGCTATTGTAACGCAAATAGTGCTGTGGTTAGAAAAGAAATAAAAGGCGCATCTTCAATGCTTGATCATACAATACATGCCATAAAATCCATGGCATGTTTGTGGCTGACCACACTAACCTAGTTTACTGCCTCTTCTGCCCCCTTCTACTGACTTACTCATCACACTGTTGAAAAGAAAAACACGACAATACCATTGGTAAGAGAAATTGTACAGTGTCTAAAGCTACAGATTGGGCAACTACGACTTATAATTCTGATTATCTTTCTCTCCTTCACTTTTTCCCCTTCACAGAGAAACCAGTATAAGCTATATTCGAAAAACATTAATATTCTAGCTCTATCATGCCTTTTTTTTAAAAAAAAAAACCAAAAAAAAATCAAAGTATTAGTTGCAAAAATTAGTATTTCCATCAACAGACTTATATGTACAAATCACTGTGCGCAGTACTATAATTCTCCCCCTTCCCCTCTGGAAAAAGAAGGGTAAGATGTGGAAACCACACCTTCTTTTGAATAATAATAATGAAAAAAATTTCTCTATCTTAAAACAGTCATTCAGACACAGAGAGAAAAGGGAAGAAGTCACATGAGTAACGTGCACGTATTAATTGATTCAACAACTACTGTGGGCTCAATTAAAGTATTCTGTTGTCAGACTTTTAAAGCTTGGAAAAAATTTTTTAAAAACCCATTAAATTCTTGGCTACAGCTTGGCATATGCAGGTCTTAACCCAGAAACAAGCTGTTTTATAATTATTTCTGAAAATTGCTTCAGTCCATTTTATTTTCTGTGCTTGCCTGGGAAGTGTGAAAAAGAAAGAAAAAAAACTATTTTTGACTCAAGGCTTTCAAGACATTTTGGTTCTCAGCTAGCAAGTAACCCAGTTTGAGTCTGATATTTCCACGTGAACTTTGGACCATTCTTACTGGTTTCTCCGTGGGACCGGTTACATGAATAACTGCTGACAGAAGTGAGGAAGGCTTTGCTGTCTGGGCCGTACTTGATCACACAGAGAACGTCACCAAGGCTGGAGGGTGTCTCTAAAGTTGGACCCCAACCAAGAAACATTCACGTGTTTCTAAGCATACTCACATATACCTAAAAAATGCAATCAACAGCCTCCCAAAACATCTAAAAACGTATGAGATCGCAGGATACAACGGGAAATCTCACTAATGTGTATGCACAAGAAATTAAGGACCCACAAACAAAAAGGGAAGTGACTACAAGAGAGAACAAATCCCTCTCTTCCCCCCCCCCCCCTCCCCTTTTTCCAGCGATCCCTGCTGCAATTTTAAAATAAAGCCTGCGAGGATCCTGTCGGACCTTCATGTTTGTAGCGGCTCTTTGGAAGTTGGCAGCTGACAGAGGACCTGCTCTCCTCTGCCCACAGAGCCTTTGTTAAGCGCAGGACTGGAGCTGCTGGTTGCCTTTGAAATGGATATATTGGGTCAGTGCAAAGACTCAGGTATTTTTGAATGGGGAGTTTTTTTGTGATCCCCCCCCTTTTTTCTTACTTTAAAGAAATAAAGCTCTGAAAAGGAGCCTCTCCTTTCTTTTTTTCTTTTCTCCCCCCCCCACCCCCTCCCAGTTCCCTCCTCCCTTTCTTTCTCCCCCCTCTTTTTTTCCTTCTAAATGCTTCCTTCAAAACCACCCAGCCTATTTTGTGTTGACCTGGCAGCTCCGTTTCAAAGGCAGCTTCAGTCTTGTGTCAGCTCCACAGGCTCTGCCCGCCAAGGCAGAGCCAGCCGGGAAGCCACTCTGGTTCCTGATAGCCGAGGCTCAGACATATGGTCCCAGCAAGCTTGTATCATCAGTAATATTAAAAAAAAATAAAAATCCCAAGATTTGCTCCTCTTTTCTCATAGTTCATTGATAAAGAACATGTCAGTATGGTTGAAGAATCCTGCTGGTTAAAGGTATCATCCTTAGCTGCTCATATGGTCTGGGCTCTTACTTGTCAATTAGATTAATTCAAGCCATTTTAGAACAATAAATATAAGTACAGATGGAATATAAACATATTGAAGATTACTTTTTTTGACGGCTGTTGTTTATTAAATCAAAAAATAATGCTGTAATGAGAATTTTGTTGATATTTCAAATGGAAAGAAAAAGTAAATAGGAATAATATGTTCCTTAGGAAAGAAAAAAAGAAAACACCAACCAAAACACCAAAAATCCAACAAACTACCACACCACAACCTCCAAAACAGCCCATGGGTAATAAAAAGGCAACGATTTTACTTAAAATGCCACCTATGAGCTACCTTTAGAGAAGGGCTATAGCACCTATAAACTCAAAACACTAGGTATGTTGAAATCCATAAAATTTCCAATTACTGCTTCAGAATTTATTGTGCACATATGGAAAATAATACTTGTAAAAGAGAAAGGGGTTTGTGCCTGGTGCTGTCAATACTGTGAAGGATGGGGTGATTATAAAGCAAATTAACAATACTTTTAAATGTGCATTCACTTATCTTTCCAATTAAATCCTTGTTAAACAACTGCACAGACAGTAATGGTGCTTCTGCAAAGCACTGATCAAGACAGTTTTATTGTAATTTTTACTCTGTAACAATTAATCAAGTAGGCATTTTCTTTATTATTAAATTATTTAGTTAATAAATATTCACAATCAGTTCACATATTTGTGGTTTAAACTTTACTTTTAATTTTTCTTAAACTGAATTATATGTCAGTACATTCTTATAGAAGAAAACCAGAAATATTTTAATTCTTTTTGCCAAAATGTTTTTTGTTAACTCAAGGCACTACCAGGGTAAGATTAAATTCACCTTTTCCCCTCAATCTAATTACCGATTCGAATACCTTTGGCTGTCTTTTTCCATGTTCCATAAGCAATATACCTCTTTGCAGGAAAGTAATACTTAGCCTCTGTAAAAATTTGTATTTTTCCCCCCATTTGGTACATAAGTATAGTAACCAAGCTGTAAAAACACAGTAATTGACCTTTGGACGGTACGCGGTGTTTCGCAGTTAACGCACAAGGTATTCCGGATGAAATAACGGGATGCAAAGGTCATCTGTACAGCAAATACCAAGCATTTTGCAAACAAAGCATTGGATATAAAGACAATTAGGAACTCTCGTGTATTATGTATGAACCAACACTTACTGAATGAACCAATCAGTATTGAAATTTGTATTTCTATGGTTAGTTTCCCTGAACATATATGCATTAGGATAGAATCCTAGTGTTTCAGCAATGTGTTATGAACCCTTTACAGCTCCATTTTTTTCAGTTAATTTAGTACTCAGGAAAATTGCTTGTTTGACAGTCATAGAAATTGAATGCCTTTCCAGCTCCCCAGCAGATTAGCACAGGAGGCATAAAGAATTAAGCTTCTACCTCCTCACTCACATATCTCTGGTGTTCAGGGGCAATTGTGGTTACTGGGACAGGCCTGTGGGAGCAAGACGGGGAACCTATAGGGTTTGGTAGAAAGCAGGTCCTTACCTCGTTACATCACAGCATGTATCAGCATGATGGAGTTGACCAGAGCAGAGAGCCCACCACAAATCCACACTCTTATTTACAGACCAACGCCCTTAAGGATGAAGAGTCATCTTTTTTTTTGGTTTGTTTTTCCTTCTCATGCACTTTTTGGCTCGCTGTTGGCATTTTTCATTAGGTCAGAGGCTTGCTTTTGAAAAGCATCTCCCACCTGTTCCCAGTTTCATAGAGTGGTGCCTTAACAGCCCTGAGCAGCTCCACCTGGGGCTCCCCCAGCCCTGCCCATGGGCCCAGGGCCCACGTCAGCCCCACCTTTGGGCTGAAGCAACAGATCTTTTCAGTGGCATCCTCATGCTGTGGAACTGTCAGCACACTTTACATGGCTAATAGACACGTTTACAGTATTTTACTCCTTTTCCTACAGTTGTGAATTAAAAGAATATACTTATAAACACGTGTAAAGGCTTTAACTCACTGGACCTCACTTACAATCAGCAAAATTCCTCCAGATTTTTCATAAAGTCCCTGAAGAATAGCCCAGTACCAAATTGCTTTTTTGTTGTTGTTGTTAAGATTGCAACTATTAAACTTCACTAATAATATGGGAAGCATAAGAAGAGTGGACATCTCTGTCTAATGTCTCTGGCTACTACAGAAGCCTTTACCATAGGTTCTCAGCCAGAAATACTGAATGACTGGTAGCTGAGGTTTCTAAACCCAAAATTCTTTCCGTGCTTGTAGACTAAGAAAAGTATGAATTTCCTGATGTCAGTTTGGTCCAAACAGCTCGCACTGCCTTGATTCACTGATTTGAAAAACGATGACTTAGAGTTTTGAAAGTGCTGAGAGATGTTATAGCCTGGTCCTCTTATGATCAACTGATCTTTTCAGCTCTTAATGGGAAAATAAATCACAGATAAAAGATAATCCTGTTGCACAGAAGCAAAAAAGGTGTGATATCAATAGACTTTTATAGAAAAAGAAAACTCTGTGAAAGGGATAAAGTAAATAAGGCAGTTTGTTCTGCTGAAGCCCATGTTGGCAAGGTCAAAGCTCTCCTCGGGAGCTGCCAACCTCAAGAAATGAGAATGGAACATAAAGTATATTCAGAGAATTCAAAAAGATACAAGGCATGGGGGTTTTTAATTGTATGTGACCCATCCTCATCCCCTAAAATCTAGAATTTCAAGGGTCTTCTTAGATTTTTACTGTTCTTATTTCTTCTCTAATGATAAAGCTGTGAACTGTTAGTTTATTTTCCTTTCCGTTCTCTCTTATTTCACTTTGGATGTTGCAGATGACATTAACAGTATAGGAAAAGGAGCCAAATAAAGCTTTGCTATATTCTAATTAATGATTATTCTAATAAAAAATACTTTGATATGGCAGCCAGCCTAGAGTGTCTTCTATGATCTTTAATTTTCAATGTGATACGTATTATTTATAGCCTATAAATGTAGGTGTAACACAATGGCAAAGCAAGCAGTAAAAAAGAGCCCATTAAGTATCTGGCCTGTATAAGAACCGATTGCACAGTCAATCTCTGCAATGTAAATAGGCTTTTTCAGAACATTTGTTTGCATTTATAATTAAATTAAACTTTAACTGAAATAAAAAAAAACACCCTCTATGGGAAAATCATATATATACATACTGCTTTCCCTCTGCTAACTACAGAAACATGAAGGGATTGAGTCGAGGAGGTCACAATAATTACCAAGTGAAAGTGATGCATGGAAAGCGTGTTATTGGACATCATCCCACTGGTAAATAAGCAGGTTGGGATCACACTCTGGTTTTCCTGGAAACTTTTCTGCTTCATGAAACAGCCTGAAACTGCTGCTGTCCTCAGCATCTAATTGACAAGGGACATCAGGCCTTTGGGCCATGGGATGGAGACCACTGTTGCCCTCCCAAGCTCACGTTAAACAAATCCCACCTCCCCATGGTGCTCTGGCTCAATGGGCTGTTTCCTGCTTGCAGGTTCCTACCCAGCACAAAGAAAGGATGTTATTGAACAATTGGAACAGTAGCCTGCTATCTTAAAGCCATTGTTTGTGTCTGTGTTACTTCTTGAATAATCAAGATTATTCTTGATTATTCTTGGATTATTCTTTGGGCACTGAAATGCTAGGCTCTCCCATTTTCCCTCACATAACGCTGGTGTCGCCCCTGAGGACTGCAAGGTGGCACAAGGCTTTACAGGAGATGAGCTTCGGCATTTCTGCATGCATTTACCTGAGGAAGTGCTAAGTACAGACCTGGCTAGGTAATTTTTATAGCTGGGATTTCAATGGATGTGTAAATGGGGGCTCAGATGGCTATTATCACTTCCCATTGAAAATCTATTTTGTTACGATATAAAATACATGAATGCCCTAGTTGTATCGATAAAGACTAACGTAAGAAAAAATAATTATCACAATGGATAAGACAGTAACATAGTGCTCCAGGGGCACTACTTTTTTTGGTTACTCAGTAGGCAGACATCTTGCACGTGCCCTAAGCAGCCAGTGTCAGAATGGTTTTAATGTACATATTAACTTCACCTTTATATATTCATTTTTCACAGTAGTATAAACCAGAAGGAAAAGGTGCCTGGTACCTCTGTGCTGCAAAAATCCAGCTTAGACTTCTGTCTAGCTTTACAGTATCAGCCCATCTGTTTTAGGTGAAAACTTGAGCAGTAATTTTAACCTCAAGTACGTTAACCTTTGGATGTCAGGAGACATGATAGACAGGACCATTATTTTTATGGCACATTTTTTTCCTGAGCAAAGATCCTAGGCAGTGAAGAAGGATAGAAAATCCTGGTTTTGCCTCTCTGTCTCCAAACAAAATACAGTGTACGGTCATTTGAAAGCCAAGGCAGACTACATTATCGACATACAAATACCCAACAACTATAAATCTAAGGGAACCCAAGTAATGAGTCAAAACCATGAGGGAAATGATTTATTCAGGCTCACTGAATTTACTGGCATAAATACTGATTCCTCATAAACCAGCGTTCACCCTCCAGTTTCAGCTGAAGACAAGATGGATCTGGAGCAGCTGAGGAGGTGGCAAACATCTGCTCCCCTGAAACCTTCCCTAGAGATGTAAATGGATGCTTGAAGGTGGGAACATTTTTATGACTCTCATATCTCTCAATTTCCTGAAAATTTTGGAGTCAAAGTCTGAGTTGACGTATAGTACAAAACTAATTGAAGTTGTCCTCCAATAGTTATCATCTCCAAGAAACCACATACAATACACAATATTTAGCAGTTCTAGTAATACTCTCCAGGTAACTTTAAAAGAGTTAATAAAAAATAGGAGAAAATGTTGCAGCAGCTTCACATTTATACCCGATTAATTCAAAAGTGTATAAAGTCTTTAAGCAATTCAAGATTTGGAATTTTACTTAATTTCTGAGGAGCTTAATTTTATTTTCTCACTAAGTAGTGTCAGGACGTTCACTATCATCAATGATATTTGGTAAGCTATTAAGTGTGAGGCCATTTAGTCTTTGCCGAGAGTAGTAAAGTGGAGACATGAATGTATTCGTCATTTATCCTAATTGGCTACCAGTATCAGCTTCCACACCTGTAACAGCATCTATTGATCAATGTTAGATTCATTTAGGCCACGTCTGTGAAAAATGCTCTTTTGTATTTGTGGAAACATGTTCATTATACTTGGAATCTATAACAATATGTTTAGTAAATATGCTCAGGATGGTTTCTAATTCTGGTTTTCAGGTCCCCAAAATATTCATCTTTCCTCTTCTCATTTCCTGGGGTCAAAACTTTGCTTTTTCAGAGTCAGTGGTAAATCTTCCACTGACTTTGACGGAGCCAGTACTCTACTCTTAGTATCTCCTTTTCGGTTCTTTTCAGCACCTTTTTCTCTTTCACTGGTTTCCTTTGTATCCTTGTTCTACTTTAGGATTTGTTTAACTTTCAACATCCAAACAATCTGCTATTTTTCCTTTTAATTTTTTTTTTTTTTTTTTACTCACCCTAATTCTTCGGTTTCTAAATATGCTTTATTTTTTGCCACTTTATTTCATTTCCTCCTTTTTTCTTTTTCCTTTTTTGGTTTTTGTTTGTTTGTTTGTTTCTCATCCTCTGCTTAACTACTATTTTCCTCTGCTTACTCTGCTGTTTTTCCTCTCTCCTAGCTGACATTTCCCTCTGTGCAATATCTTTCTACCTTCCCTTTCCTCTCTTTTCCAAAACACAGCTCATCATTCTATGCCACTAATGTATAGCAGATTCTGAAATACTGTCATCTGAGACAGTTAAGTACTAAACAAAACATTACCAGGGTGGAGGAATCACTTACCCTGATTGACAACAAATCGTAACTTCTGTATTGTTGCCAGATTGCCGCTAACTCTGTATATTCCATCAACATCTAGACCTGAAAGAGAAACACATATTTCATTTTAGATCATAGAAGTATTTTTCTTTGTACGTCTGTCAGGAAGCCAGAAGCGCCCTAACAAGTATGAAGAAGAGCAGTGTAGTGAACGACTGAAAAATAATCCACCTGACACAAGTGAAGTGCCTCTTGCCTGATTAAAACAACAATGAAAAATAAAAGTGGTAGATTAACTTAAGTGAATACAAAACATCTAACTGTAATTATCTTGTAATTCTGTCAGCAGAATACAGTTCTGCAACGATATTTGTGAGTGAAGGGGAAGGGAGAGGGAATTAGCTCTTGAGCTCACAGGGACGGGCTCTTTGGGATATGCAGGATGCTATGCTAGCCCTGCTTAAACGTGGGGTGTTTGTATTAATAGTGCTGGGGAAACTTCTCAGTCTGGGTCCTGGGTTTTCCAGGCATGAATTTCTGAGGCTGTGACCTTTCTGAAAATAAAGCGGTGAGGTGCCCGCTCTGAAATCACGACGTGCGTGAGACTACACACAACTACCGTTTCTCTACTATATTCTTCATAGCAGATCAGACAAGTTTGAAGATGAAATTAAACATCCCAAAGAGCATATGCCCCGGAGTACATTTCTTCATTAATATAGGCCATTCTTTTCAAGGACAACCTGACAGTCTTGTTTCTCCCTGCATATCTACTCAAGGTTTATCTTCTAGGTGAAACTAGATGTCATACTCCCTTTTGTGACATATTATCTCCTACAGCAAGCTCTGCTGATATGACTGTTTAAAATAGCACTTCCAGCCCCAGTTGCATAGCTGTAGCATTTCAAAGCACATGGGAACTGCTGTCTTTTCCCGGGAGAGTCAGCCATTGTGCAACAATGACTGAATCTGCATGCTTACAAATTGAAAACACTAAACCATACATTGTGATTTCACGTTTAAAACTTGCAAGTACATAAGAAGCTAAGGGAATCTACACAAAATAGGTTATTTAAAGGCTACTCATCACTTGGAACACAAGTTTTAATTAGCTTTTGGCAAGCAATTTCAGAGAAAGCCTTTCTCTTGGAAAACACTACTTTGTCAAAACCAAAACTTTTTAGGAAATATTTCCTGACAATGAATCTAGGGGGAATATTTTTTCTGATTTGGCGTGGGGAAAAAGGAAAACCTGAAACTATAGGGAAGAGTGGAAATAAGTCCAAAAGCCCAGAAGCCCAGTTGTAATAACACTTCAATAGGAAGGAGCCGAGGTTCAAGTCCTTATTTCAAAGATACTTGCATCCTGTCTTGGCAGATGAGTGCCATAACCAGTGGACTCAACTGCTTGGAGGTATTCCTCACTCATCTTGAAGCATTTTAAAAGATTTACTTTTTCTTTTGATGCAGACTGAAACCAAATAAAGTCTTTTGTTTCTTTGCGTGTTTGTTTTCTCTCTCTACAAAATACGGTTCTTCTTCCATGTGTATCCTGCTAGGAATATCCTGATTTGGTTTACATTAGATAATCTATTTTAAAATTTAACAATAATTCTGTATTATACACTAGTTATTTATGTCTTTTATTAGACAATTTTCTACCCTGCACCTGTGGGTGTTCTGCAGCTAATACTGAGACTGATTATTCATTTCAGGAAGATCCCGTTTGGTTAGAGAGGGACAAAGAAAAGGTTTATTTAAGAGAAATTATAAAGGATTTGGTAATCAAGAACACTTGGAAGTTATCCATCTACTGGATATATAACATATGAGCAAATGGAAATTACTAAAATGTTTAAGTAATGCAATTCTATCCTAAATCTGAAGAGTCTTATTCTGTTTTAGTAAGGGGAGAGTGAGAGAGCAAGAGTAATTCCCAGCCCAGGAATGTGGGACTCTTGTGATAAGGGATTAAGAATTGCATCGTGTAAATTGAAGTCTAAACCAGAAAGTAAAGAGGAAAAATAAAACAAGCAAGCAAGCCCCGAAACAGAATGTTAACTTTTGCTTGGATCTAACTCAAATCAGTTCCTAACCTTTTTGGATATACGGAAGTGTCACTTTGGGTGACATAGCTATGTCTCACATTAATAGCATCAATTTGGAACCTGCATAAATTATCCAGATCAAGTGAAAATGACAAACTATGTTGTAAATTGGTGAATATTACCTCTTGCAAAATGATCTGGAGTACACAAGTGCGTCATTATTGCTATAAATTTACTTTGGTCCAGAAATGAGGTCTGATTAGCATTTCACTTGGACGCTATACAATATGGCAGAGAGAAAAAAAAAAATCCAAGAATATCAAGCCAATTATAGTGTTCACGTGCCATCAACTTTCTGCTCCAAGAACTTTGAAAGTTAAGCCAAACCAAACCAATGCAAATTGGTGGATTTGGACATCCTTTTCATGACCACATTATCTTAGCTGGATTGTTAACAACTTATTTTGGAAATACAATTAGGCGCAAAAGAGAGAGAAAGAAAGAGAGCAATATGTCTTTATAGTTCTAATATCCCGATTCTACGAACAATTTTCAAAGTAAATTCACTTTTAAGGGCACCTCTATTAAGAATAAAAACATCACTGCACTGCTGTCAGTGTTTCTTCATGACAGGCTGTAAATTCTTAGAGAAGAAGATGAAGCAAAATCCTTGTGGAGTTTCCTGTCTGGTGCTGGCATTTATAGTGGTAAAGAACATTTCAGAAAAAAATATTCATTGTAATAAAGTCAAACTGTTGTTCACTGTAGGGTGGCCTTCTTGTGTTTTGGAGTGGGGTTTATCAGGGAAGAATCACTGGATTTTGCCCTCGAGGAGAACAAGTATCTTATTTGTTTTATATCCCAATCTCCGACCCTGTTTCTGTTCGTTTTAATGAGCAACGTGAGAACAGGATGGACCCACAATTAGAGAAGATAGCCAAAAGCATGATAATGACTTCAGTATTTCCACCCTAAAATTTGTAATGGCATAAGAAACGTAGGGAAAAGACTTGCTCAAGAATACATCATTTTAGCTGCCAAACTATAGGCAAAATTTAAGTATTTTCACTTAAAATTTATATAAAATTTATATCAGGTACTCCTGATAAGAAAGTTAAAAGGCAACTAAACTCGGGCTTGGTTGAGATTCATGAACAGTAACGAACATCATATTCACTCTGTATAACTGCACAGATGTTGGGAGAACATTTCCTGCACTCCTGCTTCTAGCCAAAATGGAAATGACCATAAATGCAGGTCAGTGTAGCAGTTTGAGCTGAAACTGGGTATCTCAGAGAAACATGAAAAACACAGGAAAAAATTAGAACTGACATGACATGTTTATCCAAACATACATTTTAAAATATTAGACTTTGATATTGGTTGAGGTAGTCCTGTTATTTTATGAACTGCCTTCAGTGAAACGTTCTCCTTAACTCTTTTCTGCTGCATAGAACAAACCACCCTCCCAAATCATGTTGCATTCTGCCTAAGCTCGATCTACATTTGAAGATATCTTCAAATTGAATATAAAAGGAAATTCTCTATGTGCAGGGGGGGAAGGGGGGGTGGTGGTATACAGAAATTTCTCTCTCTGTTGGTTAAAAATAGTTAGCATTTGAAACATACCCTTTTAAATGATACTAGGTAACTTCCTGCACAGAAACCCATGAAAATTTCACAATTAATGTATCCTGAAATAGGTGTGGTCTCCAGGCCTGGTAGGAGTTTTGTAAAAGAAACCATCATGCTGGATTCAACAACAAAGTGAAGTACAAACTTGAAGAAAGGCATTCTTTAGCTAGTCCTTTCATTTAAAATCAGTTATGTTCAGGGCAAAAATATTGTATTTCAAAGGAGCCTATTATGCCTTCCCATAAACAGAAAGATCATACGTTTTAAAACTAAAGTATCATTATGTAATCAAGCTGTTGTATTATAAACTATTTTGTGGGCTCAGATGCCCAGGGCTATCTTTACAAATATTTAAGAGGTCATTATCAGGGTATGTTCTCCCTAAAACTATAATTCTTTCCTCCTGTTTTCATATGCATCTTACCATAAATATCTGATATATAAACAATTTTTTAGAAGTTTACTAAGGGCACAAAAGTGAGGTATGAAGACAGTTAAAGAAGCAGAAATGGGTGAATGCAGCAAATACACCAATGGCAAAATAACGCGTTGGATGAGAAAAATGCTGCAAAACAACATGCAACAAAAATAAAGTTTCACAAAAGGATCAATATTTGTATGCCAGTAGAAGGAAAATCAAGAAGAGTGGCTAAGAATAAACCTGACACATTAAAATTTGACATTAAAAGCACTGTAGCTAGATAGGGCTAGAAAAAGTACTCGAAGTTTCAGGTGAATGTGGGAGCAAAATATGTTTTTCTATGTCTGACGTCATGGAATACAGAGGTGAAAACGATGAGAAAAAACAAATTTAAGTAACACAACAGAGAGAAAAAAACCATAGAGGCATCAACAGCAAACAAGGGACACATGGATTTAAAATGAAGTGTAGTGCAGAAGTGGTGTGAGCTGGAGATACTTGAACCAGCAAACCTGGTATGCAGCTTCATCAGCTTGAGTTGAAGCGAGCACCAGCTCCTTTTGAACGTAAGGCTGTCTGCACTCAGCATGCTTTTCAGTGTTGCTGAACACCTCTGTCCTGCTTTTTTGGTGTGGTGTTGTGTGGGTTTAGGCATGACCTAAAGCTCCTGGAGCGCGGCTGGGGGCTGACACCAGGCTTTACTCTGCTGGAAAAGAACTTCTCTTTTCATCATCAGAACTACCCACTTCTTGTACTCCTCCCATCCAAGGATCACATATGTGAGGCTGAAAACAACATCCCAGGTAACATCTGATATGAAAACAAGTCCCACCCTTAGTCCAGAGAAGGTGCTCAACTACCACGGAAATGGGTGCCATGCAAATGCCACGTTAGATAGTTCTACCAGACAGACAAGGATAAACAAATTTAGGCAACTGAACAGCAGGTGACATTGGAATTCATTTTGAAGGACAAAGAGATAATCACTGTTGTAAAAAAATGAGTTTTCACTTATCAGTGCTCATGTGTCTCTCATTTGTAAATAAAACATAGAGAAATACTTGGAAACGACCAAGGCTGGAAACAGTGGCAGAAGAGTTATTCTGATATTGTAAAAGCGGTGGGAGGGATGTGCTTGGAGACTGGCTAGACTGACCTCAGGCCCAGACAGTCTACTTCAATGATTAATTCAGGACTCTATGAACAAATAATTCATAGCAAAATATAATTAACCCCAACCAGCATGGTTTCATGGAAATCAGGGCCTTGTCTAGCAAACTTGTTGCACTTTTTGATAGGATTGGATTTTTGACAGGTCTGGTTGATAAAGGCAATGGTGTTGAAATAGTATGTTTGGATTTCCATGAGGCTTTTGACTTAGTACCACATGACATTTTGATTAAAGCACTTGCATTTGATGGAATTAACAGGGCATATATTACATGGATTAAAAACTGGCTCAATGACAGACCTCAAAATGTGGTAGTTAATGGGAGATATCAGTTAACAAGGTCAAAACTGGCAGAGCTCTCAAGAGTGGAGCTCTCAGTCCAATGCCATCTAATACCTTTATCGGAGATGTGGACAATGAGAAAAAAATCTCTGTTGGCAAAGTAAGCAGATTACACAAAGATCAGGGAGATATATCAAATAATGATGAGGACAGGTGAAGCTACAGAAAGTCTGAACTACCACCTTAAATGGTCACAGTCTTGTAAAATAAGTTTTCATACGGAGAAACGCAGGGTACATCCAACACTCTGGATGCAGGTTGCAAAGGACTTGAGGGTTATTTTAGACAATTAGCTGAACATCATCTCTCAGTTCAGTGCTGTAGCAAAGAGGTCTAACGTGATCCCTTGAATTACAGAAAAAAGGAATATCAAAGAGAAGCAGGGAAAAGATTGTACCTCTTCGTGTGCTACAAATAGGATCTCCAGTAGACTCTGTACTTTATAGAGAAGCAAATAAAATGAAACATAAAATATATGCTTCGTTGCTTTGTATTAAAGAGAGGATGGAGATGTGTCCTCTCTATTGCTACCTTTCACATGATTTGCAGGTACTGGACTCAAGACCAGCTCTGCCCAGCTGCAGGACCTGTGACAGACAAGCCCGAATTCAAGGTAGCATGAACGAGATTTTCTTTATTCTGTTACTAGCATAAATCCAATATTGCATCAGAATTTAGTAAAGGCAGAGATAGTGGGGGAAAGAAATGAGAGGAGAAATTGTACTAGTTCTTAACAAGCTAAGAAATGACTCTATAGGAGGTGTCTGCCATGAGGTTTGGTGAATCTCTTTAGGAAATTAGCTAACAAGAAATTATTCTATGTTTGACTGCAATAATATCAAGAAGATGAGGGACATTCCTACATAAAAAGAGAATCTCATTTTTTCTTGCAGTAATAACTTCAAGATGCAATGAAAGTAGAAAAGCTTGACTAAGATCTTATTGTTTTCAAGACCCTGTAGAAACTGTTTAATGGAAGCAATTACAACACTGAATATGAGAATTACATACTGAGAATAAGTAACAAGTGAATATGATGGATGATATACTTTATTCTGTTTCATATCACTTGATGGTAGAATTTCCACTTAGATATTTATACACAAATAAATAAGGGTAGCGACAGTACAAAGCAAGTGCAATTTAAACTAGCACACAGTTCACTGCTATGCAGGGCTGCTGTTTAATGCCTAAATCAAGCTTGCGTTGCCTTCGTCTTCTTCTCTATTGTGTTGCACTGTCTTTGACATTCAAGAAGTTTATGGTTTAAAAGCCCCAGGAACAGCAAGGCTTACTCAGAAGGCTCCCTGTGACAAGAAAGAAAACTAAGCTTTGAAGCTATTTGTTTTGAATGAAACCATCGAACGTGCAGCGCGTTCACTGTAATTTTGCCGTTACCTCCAATATATACTTTTGCCATTCTGATAGTCCCCCTTCTTGCAGCTAAACGAAGTGACCTCATTGCTTTCCACTGTATTTTCTTTTAAACATTGGCTGGGATGATTGAGATTCAGGAATGTGGGAAAATGGATTCCCAAGCCACGTCCATCCCCTTTAATTCTGAGCTGTAATTTTTGGCTTGGCTTGAATCACAGTCATCACATTTCAGTCTGAATCTCTCTGTAAAGTGATCTTTCTTAAACATTTCTTTCACTCATCATGGGATCAGAAACAAAGCCATTCTAGTCTTTCAGCGAAACACTTACAAACGTCTTTTTACAGCGACTCACAAGAGCTGAATTTCCTTTAAAAATGTTTGAAAAAGAGGAGGTTTTCATTGCCTGATTGTCCTCTTTGTGAATCTTGTCATCTGTATGCCATGAGCTACAGCTATTTTAATCTGTTTTTGTTTGCAATCCATTTGGTGTCCGCCCAAGAAAATGCAGGTGATTCTAATTAACTTACTGCTGAAGATGTGGAAAAATCTCAATTGTGCTACAGAGAATTATACACTTAAAACCTTCCCTCTATTATTTATAACGGCTTATTAATGAAAATGATTACATGAATACATTTACCACCTGACTCATCTTTGTTCACTTTTTAAATCAACAAGGTTTATGCTAAAGGGGAAAAATTCCTACCAAATACAGACCTCAAGTACACACATCAGCTTGCTGGTTTAAACGGAACGGCAGTTTAAAAGGAAATAACACTGTCTTACTTTATGCAACACAGTATAGTATCTGAAATTACCAAATGTCTGGAAATAGCCATTCTTTTTCTGTAACACTTTGGTATTTTAGTTTTGTGAATGTTTATTTCTTTTTTGTTTGCTTGGTTGTTTTCTCTTTTAACACCTCCTTCACCACTCTTATTTGCTGTAGTTACTGCTTCTCACGTATAGGTTAGTAGGTCCATTTTGACCTATGCTTAGTTTATCTGAAATAAAATAAGGTTTCACTGCTTCTCTGCTACTTTATCAAGCGTACTTTTTTTTCCTGCTTGATCAAAAGGTCTTTCAGGGGTATTAGGAACCTTCAAAAGCTGAATGGTCCTCACCAGCAACTGCCATCGGATACAATCAGCTTCATGTCTCCAGAGATGTGGAGCTTCCAACTCTTACCTGTCTGGTGCTGTGACACTATGGTGACTGACAGAAGGGAATTTCAGGTAGAGAGATTTGAGTAGATGTTAAATGCTAGCATTGAGTATTTTCTGCTAGGTACAGCTACCAACAAGCAGTTTACCACCTTCCATCAGTTCCCTTTTCTATTATTCTGTGCCACGCAATATATGCTGTGATAGTCTAATTTGAATGTGATGACAATGTGGATAATGCAGTTTATTTTTGGGAGGATGAAAGCCTGAATAAAGGTTGTCATTTTAGGAGAAGCTGACGATGGAAAAACTCATCCACTGTGTGACATGATCAGAACAGCTGGGGATGTAATGTGGAGGGTGGGGGAGAGGAGAGCCAAGGTATTTTGTATGTTCAAGAAATATATACAACACTGCCGTTTCTTATATCCCAGCTGTGCCTGTTAACTTCTGGAAATATGTAGAGCTCAGCAATAAAGCATACTTGACTGATATTTACTGCAATGTGCATTAGAAGACATTTTCTGTCACACATTATGTTCTGAAAGAGTTAAGTAACATGAAAAATACAGGCTCAGGATTATATCTGTCATGGATCAAAATACTACATTTATGCCTCATTGTAATCCATTCATTGGTTTATGGACCCCGAGCCCTCCAGGGAGTGTCACAACTCCACATGATACTGCTGAGAGCTGTATTTTGCTTTTGGATTTCTGATTTAGCTGAAAGAAGTTTAAAAACACATGTAGCCTGACAACTCCCTATTGGCTATACAACTGAGGAGGGTCAAGAGCATAAACTATTCCAGCAAAAGCCAGCTGTAACTTATGCTCACTAAACTGGCTGAAGATCTGCCTGTTACAGACAGTAGCATACAAGAAATTTATGCATTTTGCTAAATCCTCCCACTTTGGTTAACTGTGCTTCATTTGAGGATCCATCATCACCAACATCATGCCTGTGTTTTTTGAGCAACATCAGAACATTAAGGGAAATTGCACTTTAGGGGGTCTAACTCTCCTCTTAGGACTATATAGGACTTTCAGTCAGGTCCACTGACATCAGTAGGAACTGTGGTTAAAAGCTAAGGGACAGATACAATTCTCCAAGCATCCCTTACTCCCAATGCTGATTTTAAAGAGAGTTTAGTGCGCAGTAGGGATAAATCTTTTCCCGTCTTTCACAATAGAGAGATTAAATTAGACCTCAGTAATGTCACCTCCCCATCCTGACTAGTACTGCAGCTTATTGGACTTTTAACGGTTGGAAGCAGAAGAACTGTACATTTGGGCACACATAATCGTCAGCCAAAACGGGTAAGGAGTTTGCGTTTTGTGGGCTGTGTTGCCTTTGCTTGGCAAAGAGATTTTGGTTTTTTTTTAATGACAGTGACTGGGGCAGGAAATTTAGGACGGAGTAGAGATATTTAAGATGGAAATTGAAAGTCACAGGACTGCTTCTTCCATCATTCCTTGGCTTTTTAGAGATAGTTGAGGAGTCCAACAGGCCCAGTATCTTCTCTATAGCAGATCCAACTTTTACTTGACAGCCTGAAGCTATACTCTGTTCAAGCTTAGACGTCTCCAGGTTATCTATCTTGTCTTCCGGAACGTGTCCCACCTCACCGTCTGCGGGCACTTGCTACAGCTGTTGTGCGTGGCTGGGGAGCGGGTGCGAACGCAGAGTTTAACTGTTCAACAACGGTTAAAGAAATATCAGCGAGGCACTTGATAGTACTTGTTTCGTTGCATGACAGAAGGCTGGATCTGTTCCTTACAGCTAGAAATTAGACCAGCTCGGTTCTGGATTTCTAAGAGAAGGAATGTGCAGAGCCCTGCTCTAAAAATGGAGTTGGGGCTCTCGTGTGCAGTTGGTAACGGTCTGTGCTAATTCATATTGTATTGTAGGCATCTGTCTTTGTATTTGCCTTTTATCTTTAAGTGGCAGAAAACATTTAAAAATTAGATTCTTTAGCTAAGGCACACTATCAGACACCTTTGGGTGTTACAGTCCATGCCTGTGTGGAAAACTCAGAGGCTCTCTTGGAAGATAAGTATACATATGGCTATCTAACAGCAACTTACTGAATTCTTAGCATTGCATTTCTGCCTAACATATAAATGTGATAAAACAAAGGTGGGTGTCTGTGTATGTACACACGTAGATAACTTTTACTGTAATAATATCTTTCCCAGTGTACATTGCACACATTTGAAGACACAGTAATGATGAAAATAATGAGATTCCACTGAATACTGCTAAACCTTCTTTTGTGTAATAAACATCTAGTCTAATAAGTGAGCAAAATCTTCTTGTTTTTGCAAAAGTCATGTTCACTGTTACGAAACAGTGACAGTAAGCAGCACTATTCGAAAAAATGGAAACATTAATCTTAACATGATGCAAACCTATCGTGCATTATGTTTTTCCACTTTTTTTGCCATCTTAGCTGCAGGACTCTGCAGTTATATTTGTTATTTTTCCTGTGATTTCCACTACATGTTCAAACAGGTTCAGGTAACTTAAAAGAGTGTTTTCTGCCTCCATTTAATTTGGGCAAAATCTGAACCATCACCAAAGCAACATTCAGCAAAAAAAATGTAGTCAGGATATCTACAGAAACCATAAAAGCCCTGAACTGAGTTACAAAGAGTGTTAAGTACCAGAACTTAAGACCAGCATATACTTCATTACTTTGACAGAAGCAACTCCGTAGTTTTCATTTTATGGTTTGACAGGCATACCATGGAATACTACATTAAAATAGCACAGAACTTGTGTATAGCTTGCTCAGGAACTCCTGAAAAGAGGTTCTGTTAGTATAGTCTGAAATGGAACAAATTGCTTTCTACTTTGAAATTTGCAAAAAAAAAATTAAAATCACAATGAAATACAAATAATATAACTGAGACACACAAGAAATACAGAAAAATACTGACTTCTGATAAGAAAAAACCTAGGTTTTGGTAATAAAATGCACTGGGTATCTGTTAGCTGAATTTTGGGTGAAGTAAATGCATAAATACGAGTATCACTTGATATTTTCATGCAATGATATTTTAAAATTTGAAGCTATGGGAAGAATTTTGATGTGAATCATTGTATCTTAATGCTGACTGTGACATGTAATGATGCAAGGAAGGTAGAAATCCAATCTCGTCCCTTTTACTAGGGTTCACACAGACCCTCTGGTGTTTCTGAAGGCTTGGAAAGGCAAAGTTGGCATAGAGTTGGCGTATATATCTGATTTCCTTCTTTGGAATTATTAATGACTTTTACTATAGAGACATCCAAGACAGTTGCAAAGTTTCTAACACAAACTCTTACTGTAAGCTGTGTTCTTTGTGTTTTTAATGTATGACATGTCAGAATACAAAAATGCCGCTGAAACAGAGATAATAAAGGCAACCACTGTGAACAATTTCTAGCGCGCGAATTCAGATACTTTTCAAGCATCAATATATCACGACTGTTTGCAAAGTATAGATTGTGTCTTTGCTCAGTGGTGGTAGAAGTGCTCCTCTGCAAAAAGCTCCATCACCAGATCAGTGCTATTTATGACCAGAGAGTAGCCACTGCTGTGAGGACAGTCTTGCAAGTCGGAGATCAGGGCACTAAACAAAGCGGTTTGTGAGTTCCTCTCGTTTAGTGGTAAAGTAGGAAAACCTGACTCCTAAAGAGCATCCTTCCAGCACCTTCCACCTTTCTGCTGGGGTTCAAGACCGGCTTACAGTTTAGCTGGGCTGGAGAATTCAAATTATTTTGTTTTCTGTGGTTAGGGTAGATTCTCAGCTTGTTCAAAGTTAAGTTTGTAGGCTAAGTGAAAGCAGTTTTCATTAGAAGAGCATATATCTTATCTTTCTCCTAAGATTTATTAAAAATATGTAGCACCTGATAATTTAACACCGAATGAGTGGCTGCTAAATTTCCCCCTCTCTCTGTCTGTCTCACACAAACAGAGGAATGCTTCTCGACTGCCAAACTATGTGCCAAGATGTTGTTCACTTTAATCTCAATCATATGAGTTAGAGAACCATGAAACAAAGTTTCTACCAAGTATGCTGACAGATTTTTAGTTCTAGTGGCTCCACAGGGCATCACTACAACTACAGTAAGAAACTTTTCTTATTAAAGATTTCTGAGCTGATCCGTTTTCCATTTAAGTCAACATGAGCAGTATCACCATAAAGAACTCAACACTTGCTAACTGATACCATGCACTCATCAAAATTATTTCATTTCTAAGCAAACAAAAAGTTGTGGTACCTCCAACACCATTGTGTGGTTACTGCTGGCACAGGAAAGCCATTTGGTGGCAGCTACTTTGGAGTGTTATGTCACGTAACACTATGTCAGTTCGGGACTGACAAATATAAACATATGGTCTGAAATACTGGGGGAAATTTTTCCTGGGAAGATGAGGGGAAGAGGCATGGAATAGCCTCTTTCTGTCTTTTGAGGACTTTCTTATTTTCTGAGTGAAGACATCTCAGAGAAGAGCCATGACCTCATCCTTGCTTTGGAATGGTCCGTGGTGATTTTAAGAGTCTCAGTACTACCTGTAAGCGGCCCATAATCTGGGAGACTGAACAAGTTGTTGCTCTGTGTTTTTAAACCCTGAGAGAAAATCTGGGTATTTGCATATCTGATCCAAATATATAAAGCTTAAGGCCCTGATTCAAAAAAATGTTGAAGAATTTCCTTGATTGTGAGGAACAACCATTGAGTATAAAATGGGTCTATTCAGTTCCTTAAAGAGAAGTCTCTGTTTTGGTGGACAGGGGCTGGTATCAGTAAAGCATGAATCATAGAAAGAAATAACCTATATCCATTACAAAGCAGAATAACCTGAGAAAACAGTTCCTAATCGCAATATCTGTTTCCCGAGAATTTCAAATTATCCGAAATGCATCATCTCTGACACCAAAACAAAAAAGGTGCATGAAGGAATCATGAAAAGTGAGCTCGATCAGGCTGGCTAGAGCTGCTCAGGATCCAAGCGACAGAGTTCTGTTACGTTATGAAACAAAATGGCCACATTTTGCTCTCATTTACATATATGTCATTCCTCCCAAACCGGGGAGCATTGTTTGTCTGCGTGAAGACAAAAAGAAGTTGGTTTGCTATATAATTACATCCATGTTCTGTGAGGATCCTGATTATAATAAAACAATCTGCTAAGCGAATATACAACTGGAGATCTTTAAAAGACTTGTTAATTCCTTGGGGGTTTATCATGCAGTAGCCAATTTAGGGACAATTCAGTTACTAGATTACTAACAATATCAGTTTCATAAATTCAGGGGAGTAAAATGAGCTAAAAAAATCTTCTCTTAAAGAAATGAAAGCCTTAGCATAAAGCCTCCTTTTTAAGCTGCCCTCTTCCTTTGCCCTCTGCCTTCCTCCTGAAGCTTTCTGTTGGTACAATTTCTCTCACTTAGGTATCAATCCCATTAGACTGCTATATTATATGGTTAAAACATTGATGTAACACAAGCTGCTACAGCAAGTAATTGAAGTAATAAAATACAACTGCAGTTTTTTGCTCTCTTGAATTGCAAGCAGAAAAAAGGAGACAGGGTTTTTTTAACTGACCCCATAGTGTTGCGTACAGACAGCAAAACTTTTTTTTATGTGTTCTCTTTCATGGCTATAAAACTTTTTTGAAAGAAAATATAGTGTAGTTGTAGTAATTAATTTTTTTTTTCCACAGGAAAAGAAATTAGTCTACATTGTGGAATTATGCCCTCATAATTTTATTTAGAAACCATAACTTTATTTTTAAGCAACAGGGATGTTGAAAGAGTCTGAAACTACACCTCCTTTCTTCCCCCCAAAGGAACTTAATGGACTTAACTTTTGTGTGTTTGTGTGTGTGAACATCTCCTCTAGGCCAAGACTCATTTTGTCAAGTGCTAGCCCAAAATGTGCTATTAATGGCTGCACTGTAAAGTCTGACTAAACGGGGTTTGCAGTGGAAATACTGCCAGCTCCTTGTCTGTGATGGCATGTGTACTGCACTAGGGCACAGTGCCTCGCATCCTCGGTTTATTCAGGAGGAAAAGAGAGGATTTTTGGTGTCTATCTTTTTATCTTTTCAATGGCTAGGAGGTGGATACCCTCATGTATGAGCTTCCCTGAATCTGACTCTGACCAGGGGGTATGTCAGGACCTTCATTTTCTCTTTGGCACAGGGTACGCAACAGAGACAGTCAGCTGGCTTTAAATTTCTCTAGACTTTTTGTTTCAGTGTGTACAAATGTCAACTACATGATTTACAAACTATATTAACATTATTTTAATATCTAGAAAACGTTGTTTGATTCTTTTTTATTTCATAGGTTAAGTGGTTTATTTTATTTATTAAGCCTATTGAAAAGGATTTTATGGAAAATTCTGAAGACAAAATGCCCTGTTTCCTTCTACATCTTCACTAATAGATATATTATACAATGCTAGAAAAAGGCAAAAGGCCAAACTCATCTCTGGTGTAATTCCAGTAAAAGCAATAAAATTACACAAGGCATGAATTTGGCCCAGGCATTGTAAATGTTACTCTGGTGCACACTGAGTGTCTGCTTGTTGTTACTGGCAAGGCTTAAAATACAAATCCCCCTTTTTTTCCATAGAAATGGATACATTTCTCTGGAACAGATTAATCAATGAAACAGGTATCAGGTAACTATGACCAAGACAGCAACTGGTTCAAATGCATGCCTTTTTAATGGCTTTTTCTTCTTCTAACTAGCTTACAGTCTCTGCTTTCAATTTTTTAAATATATATTTATTCTCTCTTTTGTGCATTGTCATTGCAAGGCTTTTATTCTTTTTTTTTTTTTTTTTTTCCCCTGCTGTTGTCTCCTTTTCTTTAATTTGTCTTGTATGCCCTTCCGTGATGTTTCCTGTTGACACTTCTTGATATTTTTTTCTAACTCAGAATGTGGCTTTCTAGCAGACACAGAGGCCCCAGAGTGAATACCCTTCAGAGCCAATTCTGACTTGGACCTTGCACAATGCTATTAACTGGCTCTTACTCTAAGAAAGGTGGCTATAGCGGGATTGCCTGAGCCTGAAGACAGAAATGGTTGAGGAAAGCTTGCCAATATCTTTGCACTAAAGTCAACCACTCTTAATTTCTACTCAAAAAAAGATTTTTTTTTTTTTTTTTAAAAAAAAGCCCCAAAACACTTTAAATCACAAACTTACAAGGGCTTTTCTCAGAACTTTGTTGGTTTATATTTCATTCATCTGTACATTTAAGTTTATGCTTGTTGGCCACTTTAAAGTAAACATAGTTCAATGCCCTTAGAAACAGTTTTCTTCAGCCCACTAGAATTCCCTGGAAAAAGGCTTTATCTGCTGAACTGCTGGATATTTTTTGTGTGTGTAATTTTTTTCCCTATCAGTTTGTTTTGTTTCCTTTTTTTTTTTTTTTTTTCCTGAAAAAAAAATCATTGCATATAAAAGTTGGGAGCAGAAGCCTCCTTGGAACAAGATAGAATCATAAAAGACTTCAGGAATCTCATCACAAGCTAAACAGTACAAATTGCACATTCTTCATGGAAGTATTAGCTTTTAGTGCGTGCCTGGATCCAAGCATAATAGATTATCCCAAAGTGGGAAAGAATGAACAGTACAAAATTAGCAGAACTGGGAGCTCAGATCATTTGGTGGAGCAATATGATCTCTGTACTTGTAGGGTACTGAATTCTAAAGCCACTGGAAACAGTATGTAAAATTATATCAGAGTAAGCAAGGAAGCATGTGTAGGCCTGGTAGAAGTAAAAAAAAGGTTGGAAAATACCTTTCTGGAGGAAATTAAGTACTGAAAATCAGTGAATGAACTTGTAGGAAACAAAGGGCTATTGATGAACAATTCCTTTCTCTGAGGATAGAAATATGCTAAAAGATATGACAGAGAGAAAACACAAATAAAACATATTTCAGTCATTGTTCAGGGGCCAAGTGTTGTTGGAGAATAATCCTGCACTCAGACAGAAATATAAAACTGCACAGGATAGGTCGGTCTCCTGAGGTTTCCCTTCTTCTCAAGGAAACCTTGCCAGAACAAATCCTTCATGCCACCGGCTGATAGGTTTGGTCTAATCGTGCTGGGAAGTAGCCCAGGAACACTGTACATCTAATGGAAGCTCAAAGATGGTGGTGAGCATACTCTGGCAAAGCCACCCTGTACTTTCTGACTGCCTTCTTCAGGTCCTCAGGAATGGGAATGACTTATTTTTGAGAACTAAATACATAAAAAAAAATTGTTTAAGCTAAATACACCCTCGAGGAGCAAGTTGCTGAAGACAAATCTAATAATATGGAGTATTACAAGGCATATAGGGATATAAACTGCTAGAGGTTGTATATAGTGGCTATTAATACATACCTTGGCTGCCCAGGCCCCGTGTCTTCTGCCACACTCACTGTATTCCTATAACCTCCTAACTACACCGTACTAAGATAGTGATCCCAGCATGGGAGTCATCAGATTTAGAGGCGTTTGGGATTTTTTTTTCCAACGCTCCTGCAGTGTTTTCTTCCATTAGAAAATGAGATAGCATTAAACCGTTTTACAAACTCATTTTTTTCCTAGCTACATAAATATATTCACAATACTTTATATTTTTAAAACTCACTTCCTCTTTGCTTAACTCCTTGAGATAAGTGAACTCTCCTCTATGTAAACTTTCTACTAGAATACTGACTACCTTTTAAGCGGTATATGATTTAGAAGGTAATGAAATATCACTTTCTTTTTCTTTTTCTTTTTTTTTTTTTTTTTTATAAATAGGTTTTAAAGTGCTTTTAGCTGCACTTTAGCTTTTAGATTAAGAGATAAAACTGATGAAAGGGACACAACCTTCTGTCACAGGGCAGCATGGCATTTGGGAGGTGAGGTAGTTTAAAATACTGTTTTTGTCTTCATTTCTCTTCATTGAGATGACTGTATTTCTTTACTACATCCTATAAGGTACTTTATCTTAGATCATAAAGACATTTTCTTCTTTAAACACTGAATATTCTGCGGTACGAGACTTTACGCACATGCATTTCTGCAATGAAATTGCAGCTATGGACATTAAAGCCAAACTGAGTCTTGATTTCAGGTGCTTTCGGGGTGTCAAACTTTGGACACCTTTGAGAAATCTGATTTTCAGAGAACAAGTGCTTAAATCTTCTTTCAAAACTATGTCTTCTTAAAATTGCACACCCGGCCTCTAAGTGCCCAATTGTCACTTCTGAAGCCTCGCTAGCGTACCCAGTCCTACCCCAGCAGATCAGCCCCCCCAAACCAGGAGCCCTACATTCAGGGATTTTTTGTGGTCTTATTTAACATGATTTGTTCACTGGGGCTCAGAGGAATGAAACCCAGTAAATAATACATTGGTCAAACAGAGAAGATAACAAAAGGAAATAGTTAAGGTACTACAATCATTTTAGCCATTCTTTTTTCAGGTCACTATAATCTGCCCAAAGATAACTAATTGTTCAAAGTAAACATTCCACTCCGACCACAAAAGGAATCCATTACACAAACATATAATTCACAGTCATTTTTAGTGGGTTGTAAACAGTTTGGAATGAGCATAAAATGGGACAAAAATCAAAGTGAGCATTTAGAAATGAAAAAGTGTTTGCTACAAAAGGTCAGTCCCTTTACTTGGCAAACTATGTAGAAAAGCCTGGGAAAATGTTGAACACACAAGCAGTAAGGGAATTTTAAAGCCAACAACCTCCCTGTTTCTTTAAACAGACATCGGAACCTATAACTGGATCCTGTCAAACAAACGACAGCAAAAAAACATAACAGCTGCTAAGAAGTAAAGTTGAAAGATAAAGTTTTCTAAGCTAAGAACCTTCTCAGAAGTGGACTAAAGGTCTTTCTTAAATCTTTAAGCACGGTTATGGATCCCAGGGTGGCTTTTAGGCATGGAATCAAATATGTAATTTTGTGTATCATTCCTGTCAGAGCATCCTGTGCTCCAAGAAAAGCAACAGAAAACAATGTCTGCAATGTCCAGTTTAGAATGGAAACGGTACCTGTAATCATCAGCTTTGCTGCCTGCAGTGTCATTTTTCAAGTCATTTAGGCTGATTTGAGAACACTAACTTGGATTTCGGAATGGAGGGAGAAAATGAAGGACGTTTCAAAAGGAGGATGAAAGTTAAACTACATTTCCCTAGAGCATTAGTACTGTATTTCTTTACAAAACCTCAACTACACTGGATACCCCCGATAGGTTTAGGATACTGACTGCTCGTGGTGTTCATTTACTTTGTCATTAGACACAGAGACAAACTATCATCCCTGGAAAAGAGTTTAGCATCAGACTGTTTTCACACAATAAAACGTAACTATGAGATGTACTGCATGGCATTTTGTTTAGGTACAATGCAGACTGATTTTTTTATTATTATTATTTTTTTATGCGTTCTGCTCATGCCTTTCACGTATTTTAAAAAAAAAAAAAAGCAAAAGCCAGGGCTTTTAAAGGGTCATGGATAACAAAATAAATAGGCAACTCAAGAAATGACTGGAAATAATATCTGGCCTAGAAACACCCAAAATCTTGCAATGGGCCCCACCCTTGGCAGGAGCACATAGCATGTGAGTTATAGCACATTGGGAGGATTGTCCCAGGCTTTCCTTGCTGCACCGCTCAGCTCAGGGTTGGGGCTACCTATCAGACACTTTCTAGGGACAAGAAAAAGCACGGAATACCGATTGAAAAAGTCAGGTCAACAGATAGCCCCAGAAAAGCCTGAGGTATATCCAAGGTGGGTGTTGATGGCAAAGTAGAAGACTACACGGGAAAAAAAACAAGGAATACACAGTTCCGTGAAAAACTTTCCCTCCAAGTCACTGAGAAAGCAGAATGTTAAGAAATGTTAGAAACCTTTTGGTAGCCACTGTGTTTCTTCAGTCTCATCATTGCACGGTTCAGATTTATTCTCTTCTCCTCACATCACATACACAGGAGTTTTTTCTGTTTTAGGATATTGCATTAGATACTAAGGATGCAACACTCTTTGCCTAGGTACTATTGACTTCAACAGCACAGGTCTGTATAGCTAAATACTTGGAACAAGTAGTTCATCAAAAATGATGAATGAATAAATAGCACAGGAAGAATGAAGGAAAAAAATGGAGCTTGCTTTGAAAAAAAAAAAAAAGTGAAAATTTCCTTGCAAGTTTACAAGAATGGGCACATTTTTATTGAATTTTTCTGTTAAACTCCTCTACCAGCTCTGCAAGATGGCTGAGTAAATGTAGAAAGACCCTGATTCCCAGTTCTATTTCAATAGCAGCGAATAGCAAAAGAAGCTGAAAAAATGGAGCTCACTCTCGAACGAGTGAATCCCTGTCACATAGAAAAATATGCATTATGGTGTGAGAATTTTTAGACCAAACCTCATAAAGCACCTCTGTCCTGAAATGGTAAGCAAGCAAACAGTAGCCTAGGGGATAATGACCAAAATCGGATCTAAGTTGCAGCAACATAACTTCAGAATAATTCCTTTGACTTCAATGTAGATATTAATTTATAAATAGTGTAACTAAAAGGGAAATCTTGCCAACAGTTAATGACACCCTCTACATTTTTAATCTGTGGGAGAATATTACTACAGTTGGCTATTGTATGTAACCTCATCTACACAGGAGAATGTACTAATTAATATGCTTTATTCAGATCACTGCAAGACATTTTTTTCTGTGCACTGTGATAATGTTCTAAAAATCAGAAAAACAAATAGAAAATCAACAGGTAAATAATAGTTAAACCCACGAGCTGATAAAGAAGAACACAACTGTTCAGCAAGGTATGAATATTTTGTAAGCAACATTTAGGGTTAGTCTCTTAAGGTCTTTTTTCCTGGTAATCCTTTATCTCAAATGAAGCACGCAAGTAACATTTTTGGTACAGTTACAGTATGTAGATGATACATTTTTCTAAATAGGAAAAAAAAATCTTTTCTACAACAGCCAATATGCCAGCTGTACTGAGTATCTAGGCCATCTTACTAAGACTATGAAAGTAAACATACAGTTTTCATTAAATGTGCCTTTCCCATAATTGGTACATAAGTATTTCCCATGACTCTGCAGTTGAGTATCTTGGCTGGAGGCATATCTGGCCATTAAGAGGAGGGCTTCAGATCTGTTGAGTCTCAGCCATGCCGGGAGACTTGGCACCTCCACATACTGCTTCCTAATACCAACCCCGGTATAAAATGTCATCAGAAGCTTGCATAAACATTGGACTTAGCTTCACATAAATTACTGCTGTCCTGAGATAGTTTATGCCAGAAGTTAGTAAAAACAACACTTTGAGTAAATAGAATGTGAGTAAATGCAAGCATCTTAATCCAAGAGAATGATAATAGAAAAAAACATATATCAAATATAAACTCATAAATACAGTGATAAAATGAAATTTTTATCTCATGCCATATGATTAGCTTTTATTTACATATTAGACTAACTAAAAGGGGTAGACTTCTCTAAGTCACAGCAAGTTTGTAGGAAACAAAGACAATAATGCAATACTCTGAAGGACGAACTCCTTTGAAGAAGCAGTGATACTTTCATTTTCTTCTGCGAACATTTCTCTGATAATCACACAGACAATAGACAATAAACACCTAATTAGGTTTCTTGGATTTTTCTGTTACAGTTCAGCAGTGCAGAGACCTCTGGCCTCACTTCTCCTGGAGGAGTGGTCAGATACCAGAAAGCATCCATGAAATATCTAGTGCACGTTTTGAAGAACCTGTGCTAGGTTCATAACTGAATGGTCAATTAGACATGTTCTGCACGGCGTGGCATTTTTATCATCTAATCCCTGCCTTTCCTTTTGATGGTCTGAATTTCTCCTCACAATTCCTCCTCTATTAATAGTCTCTCCACACATTTCTTCCCTTTCTTTGTCTCTTTCTTTATCCAGCCTCCAGCCTTCCTCCAAAAAACCAATGCTACTATCTCCCCCTACTGAACGATCTCCGGTTTGTTCGTCTCTGACTTCCTGCCAATCATTCTGGGAACAATAATATCCCAGTGCTCTCTTTGCTGTATAATTAAAGCATGAATTTCCCAGAGTTTGAAACTCCAGGGTAGTTTTATTGCACCTTTCACTATAAAACCAGGTAACAATGATGGAATTAAAATAGCTTTTTCCTTTGTGGTTAACGGTCTAAGCATCTTTTTATTTTTCATTGGTTCTCTTGTTCTGAGACTCCAGTATATGGCAGTGACAATGGGTTCACCCAGCCTTATTCTGAAAATAAATTTTCTATCTTTTGCAAGATATATGTTTCCCCAGATCCCTGGAACAAGTTGTAAACTTGTAACAGATGGTGATGAAGCCTCACATTTTTATACAATACATTTTAAGATTCTGCATCTACCGCATGTACCTTCCAAAGAAAATGACCTTCAATGAGAGAAGATACACTCTGCAGAAAGGAAGGCAGGCAACGGTGTTAAACACATCTTTTTCATACTATGAAAATCTTTCTTATTAATCAAAACTTTTAATGAGGATGAATACTCATTCCAATACTCTTACAATACTATGCCTTTTTAAAATAACTGTAGAAATTAGACACCTGCATGCATTTAAAAAAAATTGGTCACACTAGGATAACATTTATTTTGGTTGAATACAATTCAGGACCTAGGAAAAAGTATTGGCATCACATTCACCAGAGACTTCAGAATGAAAGTTACTGACATTTATTGATGTTTAGCATTTACTTCCCAGAAAAAGACTAAAACAACAACATGTCAAACAAAATATAAGGAATAATCACCATGAATGGGTTCTAGTAATGTCTTATCATATAAAGAAAATGAAGATACAGAACGTGATACAGTTCAGTTCATAACTGTATTATAAATCGAACGGCCTGCCTACCCTGACAATTTGAACAGAGTTACAAGGTTAAAATTTTGGTTACTCGTAGAGGCGAAAAAAAAAAAAAAAGGCAAATAGTGTTAAACGTTAAGGTACTCACCTCTTTTTTCAACAGCTTTTATACACAGTTTTACAAACTGGGGGACTGTAGATTTCTCGTGTTCACAAACCAAGTGCAAATGGGAGCCAAAAATTTGATCTACATTGGGAAAAAAAAAGAGGAAAATACATTAAGGCGTATTATTAGTAGTGGGATTTCTAAGGCTTGGACATCTCTGGAGTTTTCTTGGACCTGCCATAAAAAAGTGAAGGCCGTTCTAGAGATACAGCTCCATATCTTGTTGAATCCAAAATCCTACGTGATATTAACTGTTGGCTCAACCTTGAAGCTCATTCTGTTGGGTAACCTCTCTCTTCCAAACATAGAGTTTCACTCCTGACATAGACTACCATAGGGGTGCAGGGGCTTAATTACTTCACGTTATTAGGGCTTTGTATAATTGCATCTCATCTTCACAAGAGGTGTGGGGTTTATTACCATCAAATTATCTGCTTAAAAAAAATAGAAGGTACTAGATATCTTTTGATGAGGATTGCATCTCACACCAAGTTTAGTTTGTGATTTGGGTTGTCTCTTTGATGAATAATCATTTAATTAGGTAACGCTACCTTTTAGATTTTATGATGTTAAAGTTTTGATCAGCTTTGCATGTTGATCTTAAAACATATTTGTATAAGAAGGCTAAACTTTTCACATTACTAATTGGCTTCCTCCACCTCATTTCCACTCTATAAGTTTGAGAAATTATGAAAAGAGCAATCAGTAATGGGGACGCTGTCAGCTAGAATTAAAATGAATCAAATAAATGAGGGAAACTACTCAATAGGAGCCAGCTAAATGCTCAAACAATAAGAGTGTACTATCATCATTTATCCAAAGAGACAGTCTCCATATAGCATTCCAGCAGAGTACTACATTTCGGAAATTGGCGTAGAGGCTTTGAAAATATTTGTATAGATGGCTGAAGGGTGGTAACACACACCGGGGCTCTGCACAGCAAACCCAACAAGCACGCTCACTTGGGGAACAGCAGGAGCTTTTGTGTCCTCTACAGCTCCCAAGGCACTGGGTGTTTGCTCCATAGTCAGTCCCACCATCTTCCACCATAATCAGTTTGGGTGCTTCTTCCTCCAAGCAGCGCACCTTTTTCTCACTAACAGCCAAAAATCATTTGCTTATTTTTTGCACGGCAAGGAGCTTCGCTCTCCTACTGTTAATCGCCACCATTTCTTACTAAGCTTAGATTTCAAGAGCAGCTCAATTGCCTTTTCTTTCCTAGTACCGCAGAGTAGAGAACAATCAGGGAAACAAGGTGGGGTGTTTGGGGTGGTGTGGACTTCTTGCTACGTAGCAGGGAAGTTTATTCCCGCACTTCCCAATGCATGTGATCTGCATTCCGGTGGAGTACATCAAAGCCTGATTTTAAGTTACTCGGAGTTTCGGCTGCAGAAGGGATGGAGGACTGGGTTCACAGAACTACACTGAAGAAGGTTGTGTGCATGTGTGGCGTTAAGCATTAGCGAACAGTCTGTTACATGTTTTGGGGTTATGTTTCTGACAAAGCACAGTCTGGTTACATTTTCTTCATAAAACATTTATAGCTGCCTTCAGTGGTAATTATATATACAGAGATTTATGATTAAAATGTACTAGCACTTCCTCTTTTGACATCTTAATTGTTTGTAAAAATTTTAGCAGAGACCTGTCAAATTCTTTGCATAATATGGAATGGTCTCTACTGTAAATTATGTTAAAAAGAAGTAAAAATGTATCTTATTTGGTGGACAAAGACACTTGTAAACAATCTCAGAATTAAAACAAGCAAAGAACTACACTGTGTTTAGATGGCAGTCCATGAAGAACCGAAACAAAATTAATTCATGGGTGTGCAGCAGCCACTTTTCTCTGTTATAACCACTATATAACCAGGATTATTTTGCAGTTATTCTTTCAATCTCCAATATGAATGCAGAATACCTGATATTCCTGTGAGGATATTTTAAAAAGGCTGGAAACAGTTACACAATTCTCAGTTGGTCCATTACTTCTTTTCTGGGTGCAGATTTTCAGCAAAATGTTTAACCTTATTTTATATACTTTTCAGTGTGTTGATATAGTCACATTCTGTACCCTGCAGTTAAGCTTTAAAAGACCTCTTCTTTAGAAAGCTGTCACTCAGGATTTTTGTCTTGAATGGAAGGGGCAGCAAATCAGCAGTAATGGTTGCTGGGCATCGAAAGAGGCTATGGTAAAACAATGATATACAACTGCTTTGGATTTTTTTCTTCCCCTTCTAGATATTTGTGAGTGTTTGTAAGTACACGATCTCATGAGTCATCCAAATACTCTGAATTCTGGGTACTTCTGAACCGCAAACTCCATGACTTTCTAGTCAATTGATTTTTTGCTGGATCTGTTTCTGTACATAAACATGGGAATGGTAGTAGTTACACTGCCATATTTACACTTTTAGAGGTCACAGGATAGTTGAGGAAAACTCAGTTACGATTAGTTTTTGCAGTATTTTGAAAACAAGGAATTATAAGAATGGCAAATTACTAACTTTTCTAAACTAGATTTATGTGCAACTAAGATTAAAATATTATTTTCTTATTCTTTTATAGGTGTGTACATATATTTTTTAAAACTAGTTTAAGGGGAAACTAGCCAGGACATTTTTTCAATAAATAAAACTGCTCCCAAAGGGATAAAAGAAGGGCAAAAAAAGTCTTTGTTTGATTTATTTGTGATAAGGCCTTTCAAAACTTAATTTTTTATGATTTGGAAAAAAAAAGATGTACACAACACTCCTAACCTCCTGTTATGACAGTTTATGTTTCCTATCCAGCTTATTTAACTCAAATGCCTGGGAAATAGACACAATTACCACCTTATGGAATGCTACTTAACTTTAAATGCTCCCCTCTGAATAGAAATTCACTTTATCTTCTCAGAGTTATTCCAGTTTCTCAGGAATTATTTCCTCTAAAGGCTCCTGAAATGCTCTTGTTTCATCATTTAAAAATTTAAACTAACAATTGTTCAGAAATATCTTTTATTAGAACAAAGGCAATTCCCATACAGTGGATTCTGTTCACAAGAGCTTGTACAAAGGAGCTGCATACTATGCCCATATACAGCTTTAATCATTCACTCTTTCAGCTGTTATCAATTTAAAACCAATGAAACTCCCACACTGAGTCCATTTGAGCAGTCAATTTTAATATCTTGGGGCATCTGTAGTTATTCTGAATTGGCTGCAAAAGCAGAACTAACAAGTTAAGCTCTAACCATAAGTCTACATCAGGCTGGTAAACCATACATCAAACACAGACAGTTAGTCAATACTGTAGTATGAAAAACCAACAAGCATTTTTAAGAAGAGCAATATATTCATAATATGTTTGGTGGTATGGTTTACATTACACATCCCTGATATCTGCACATTAAACTTTCTATTTAAGATGGTGGGGTGTGTGACAGCTTTGCACATGGATATAAAATGAGACACCAGAAGAGGAGGGAATGGACATTCACAAGTTGTATAATATAAAATGATGATTACAGCTGCAATGAATTGCTCGTTCTGGTGAGCTTCAGGTTTTTCCTGAGCCTGACAGAGCTACTTTTTTTTTTTTTTTTTTGAGTAGCTCTCACAGGCTGCAGCAAAACTACTAATTCTGAGCTGCAGAAATCTAGTCTATGGGAGACAATACTTCTGGAAAAGAAACAATTAAAACAAAATCACTAAAGCCACATCCTCACTGAGAATGTCATTGTCTAACTGGGGTTTGGTGTACATGGATGAGATGTGGCCACACTTGGAAGGAACTCATACTTCAGTGTTTTTTATTAAAAAAACAGGGAAGTGAATGGCTAATATTCCCATTTCTTGGGGAGACGTTCAAATTCTGACACGAGCGGAGAAGGAATAATGGTGTAACGCCCAAGTTTTCAGAAACGTGAATTGTATCTATGTAATTCGGTGCCTTCCAGGAACAGAGTTAACTCTGCTACATCTGGGGTTGAACTGCTGGACTACCAGAGCTTTATATCAACATCTAAGTTAGTTCTTTTCTTTTTATCTCTTTGAAAGTTGGGAGGGAAAAGGGGGAAAGAGAATAAAAAGGCAAAATGAAAGAGGAATGTGCAGAGAGAGGGACAGAACAGGAGGCACCACAGCAGTGAATCTTTTGGAGGGGGAAGTGAAGTGGCTGGAAAGGGCCATATTCTGAAAGGTGACTTTTTCAAGCTGCTCAATCCATAGTGTCAGACATATTAAGTCAGACATTAAAATGATTCTGGTCCCAGACTGGGCTCCAAATAATGCCACAACACTTTTACAATAAGTGGGCCAGGTCCTCAGCTGACTGAAGTCAGCGAGGTTGTCAATGGAGCTCCCCTGATTTATGCTAGCTGGGAATCTTGCCAGTCCTTTTAACTTGGAGATTTACTATATATCGTTGATCTGTGGTGGTCATCAATTTAAAAAAAAATTACATTTGTGAACAGTCACTATTAAGTGGCATATGAGCTACAGGATTTGTTTCACATTCTCAGAAAAAGGCAAAATACTGCAAACATTGGTCTCTTCTAAGAAATTATGATGTTTTACTGGGGACGAGCTGATTTGAATTTAAAGAGAGTGAGTCTGCTGTACTCCTCAAAACAGGTCTCCATAAATGAGATATTTTAAAACTATCTGAATTATTTCTGACCGTCATGTCAAAGTTAAATATCACCTTGTCCAGGGTTTGGACATCCACAGGGTTTAGGAAACGTACTTCCAAATGTCCACGTAGTGGCCAAAGAAAGAAATATCCTTGTGACTCACTATCATTGCAAGTCGAAGGAAACACTTCCTAACTTTCTCTAAGTTATTATGGGCACCAGATCACTTGCTAAATTCCTGCATAACCCAGAAGAATTACAGAACACACCAAAGGTGTTTTAATTTTAGTCTTAGGTTTTAATATTTTGGTCTTCTTTTGAAACTTACACTCATTACATTGAACCACTGCAAGGTCCATTGAGACATGTAAGACAATAAAGACTCTTTCTTTTGTCTGGAACTAAAATTGTTGGTAATCTCTATGCTGCTATCTGCACAACCACCAACATATGCTGAGCCCTGTTCTATAGGCTATCAAGCCAAATCACAGCTAGTTCCTTTCACTAGCAATTGAGTGGCTTTTATTTTCGTCTTGAAACAGTTGTATCCATTCCAATTTTTATGCTGTTTTGGTCTTTGTCTTAACTTAAGAAAGATATTTACTGAAGTTCCTTCGGTGTCTAGGTTTTGAGAAAAAAAATCCACCCCCAAAAAACCTAGATTAATTTCTTACCAGCTGCATAACTGCATTTTCCCACAGTGTCATTTATGTTAAGTTGTTACTCATGCTTTTTTACCATTTACTGAAAGTGTATTTTGTGATAGTCTACTACCAACACAATCACTATAGCTTTAAAATCACAGTTTCACAGAAGGTTTTTTTTTTTGCTTTTTTTTTGGTGAAACCGACTCAGAAATCAGGAAGTTAGCAGGCCAATATCAAGTTGAAGGTTGGCAATTCATTCTGGGTAATATTAAATCATGACAAAGCTCAAACATAAGGATCAAAGTTCAATTATAGACTATAAAGTAGTTTTAAAAGAGAAGATTTATATATTATTTTTCTAGCATATTAGTGCAGATTCTGTAAATTCTGAGAATATTTCAGTCCCAAGGAACTGAGGACCCCTGCCCCAGCACATAAATTTGAACACAGTTATTCTAGAAATAACACTGCTAAAATGGCAGGCATGGAACATGCCTCTTATTTACCGTTTCTGTGTTCGTGTGCATGTGTGGATATCTAGGAATGCATGTGCATATAGACACATACGTATCCCGTAAAAATACTGTGTTACACATCATCTCAAAACCGATTCAAAACGCTTCTAGACCAAAGACATTTTTTGCAAGCATGAGTGAGACGGAACGAGAAGGACTGACGATCCTCATTAGAGCTCTCGCTGGAGCATGAAAAGCCCTGTCACCAGCCCGTCGCAATGAATGGAGCCAATGTGCTGTTCCCATTCTGGCTTCTTTTACGCAAAGGACTAGAAAGCAAATGGGACAGCGATGACAAAAATAACTTTTTGTCATGCAAAGTGTTGTCGCGTCTTCATTTTCAGATCAACACGCAACTAGCATTTACACTTTGGACTGCTACGTTCCCCTGTCTGATTATTATCCTCCTACTTCTTCTTCTCATTGGTTATCTACCTACTTTATTTACCACACGGATATTTGCTACGGCCTACATAAACGAAGTTTTGTTAAGAGTTAAATGACAATCACATAATTTCTAGATTTTCTGATAACAATGTTGGCAGAACAAAGTACCCCAGGAGATCAAACTGCTATTTAATTTTGAAGCCTGCATTCCCAAATTTGGTTAATGCAGAGAAATGTGTCGAGTCTTCTGGCCAAGTGTGTACACATCAGTGACTAACAGCGCACAGAACTGTGTTTAAGTGAACTTACCACCTTAAAATGTATTTACTCATGACTATAATTTACGTGTTAAATTTATTGGAGTTTTGGTTCCAATGTGACATACAATGTAAAAATCAATATAGATTTGAGAGCTTTATAGTGCCCCTGGCAAATATGAATAGCACTTGATGAAAAGTGAAGGTTTTCACAACACCTACAGTGCCACTGCATTGGAGTAATTAACACCACACGCTTCACAGATATTTATATCAATTCTTCACCAGCACACAGAACAGCTCTTTGTCAGAAATTTGGTATCGAGGTGTCCTGCAAGGCTTTAGACACACTTTTATTACGAGCCCCTATTTTAAGGGATTTACAATTCTGACAGAAGTATTTCCCTACGGGATAAAAGTTAGTATGCATGTTCTCAGAGCTAGAGGAATTTTTTCTTGTAAAAATTGGTCAACATTTTTTCCCTTAAGAAACGAGCAAATAAATATTTTTGAGAGGTTTCTGCAGCCATTTAAGTCACCTTTAGAAGAATAAATAGATGCATCTTATAATACAAAATTTGGCAAGCTTTTCGTTTTTAATCTGGACGGTTGCATTTTGTGATTTAAAAATATTCTAATGTGAGCCTAAAAATTAACATTTAAAAGTGGTCTCTGTATAAGCACTGCAACTGAATTTTCATAACATTTTAACAGATTAAGGGATAAACTCTGGTGAAGACAATGAAGGAACCTTATCAAATGAGCATTTCACATAGACTTACCGTAGATAGGAATTAAGCTGTGCTAACGAATCCTGCCTCATTTGCATGGCCAAAACCTAATCCTAATGAAACTTCATGGTAGATAACTAACATGTTTTCTTCATGGTAACATTAGTTTGGTAATAAAACTGTGCCGGGTACCAATCCTGAATTACTGTGTTACAAACCATGCAACTTTGTTAGCTGCGGGCGACTATCCCAAGTAGAACCAAACTATGTTTATGAATCAAGAGCCTAATGCAACGATAGCCAAAACCAAATTCATCTGGCTTTCCTAGAGAGATATATTAGAGGATGGATTTGAATTATGCTAATGAATCTGGATTTGTTAGCAGGGATCTCATCTGATCCCTGTGTAACACCGCAGGAGGTTCATCAGCCACACTTTATTAAACTAAAAAAACCCCTTAAATCCAGAAATTAAAAGACTATAAATTATTCCTGCATTACTGCAATAACTGAAACAAACTAACATGACGCATTCAAATCCCACCCTCAACCCACTGAGTACTTCAAAGAGGCAAAACCATCCCATGTGTTGAACTCAGATACAACGAATGTGTAAGGACAGATTCTGAAAGTTTGGTCTGTGAGCTTGCACACCTCACGCACATATATTTATGTATAAATGATTTTTTTTTTAAAGTTTCTGTCGCAGTTGGAAGCAGAAGCCCTAAGAAGTCACTAAGGCACGTAATTTAATGTAATGAAGCCTTCCTTAAAGTTAGCACCATTGCACTGAACATTTTTGCTAACTTAATTCATAAAATCGTCTCCTTCTCTTCAGACATGGGCCCATCTGGTCTTTAACTCTTGCGGCTGCTTTAGCTTTTGCTGGCTGAGGTCAGCCTCTTGGCTCAGGACAGACAAGTCTAATACACACTAGCAACACCCCTTGCCATTTTTGACACACCACTGGAAAACTCACGCTCCAGAGATTGACAGGAGCTGCTGGCAAAATGCCTCCTTCTAGTCAATTTGCATGTGCAGTTGTGGGTTTCACACATAATAATTTGGGAGTGCGTAAATTTTTAAAGCGTTATTCCAGACAATATTTGAAAACATGGCTTTACTCAATTATTAGTGGTCAGAATGCTACCTCCTTCAAGTTAACTACCAGCTTCTTCGCAAAACGCTTACTCCTTGGATAAACTAACAAACACGTTTTATCAAAGAAACATTTTTTTCTAAGGATATGTGAAAGTGGTGGCCGATCAACTTAGCAAGAAATTGGAGTAGGAAAAAATCACAGATTCAAAGCGTTTATTATTCACTGGTACGTATTTTAAATTGTTAAAAATTAGTTTTGTTGCTGAGTTAGAAAAATAATGACAGAAGTCAGCTGAGAGTATTCTGGCCTACCCTAGAAAATAAATTAGTCATCATAGCATCTGAAGTTCCTGTATGGGAATCTAAAATATGAAACTATACCAACATTCTTTTCTTAAGAAATGGAGTTGTGTAGCATGTTGATTTGCAATTTGCATGGTGAGTGACTGTGTTAAATGGAGGGGCTTCTACCACACGCACACCAAAGCAGAAAATTTGACACAGTAGTCAGAGAGCAGAGAGATAGGTGTAACTGTATGTTGATTTTTTCTTTAGAGTTCACCAGTGTAAGTTTTATGAGATACAGCAACGAAACCATATCCGAGAAGTATTTGTCCGATGCAATTATCCATTTAACTTGTGAATTTCTACTTTTTAATCCAAAAATATATATAGGACTGAACACACCTTTAATAAGTCCCTTTTCTTGCAATGTTTTCAAGGAGGGTCTTCGAGAGATGAACTTCTTTAATCTGCTTTTCACTCGGTTCCTGTCATTTGTGTCAGAGGCACTGTAGTTCAGTCTGAAAACTAAAGGAAATCAACAGAAAAACCTTCAGTGAAATGATATTTTAAAACTAGTAATAATTTGCTCAAACATCCTTAGAAAATAACGGCCATAGCCACCCTAGTAAAATCATGCGGTAGGTCAGCAGTGTAGCTGGTTGGATGGTGAAAAACATCAGATTAATACTTTTGTGAATAACTATGATGAGTTCACTCTGCTGATTATTCTCAGAGTTGTATTATTTATTGCCCGTAAGTATTTGGATGATAACCAGTTTACTCATGAAATGTTCACGAATCCCACAATTTTCACACGGATGATTTTTCAGCTAAAACTCTGGACTCAAAGTGTGCTATGCACTATTAGCTATATACTACTTGTTATCAGAAAGGATGGATGGTTACACCACTAGTGAAGGACTGAATTCTCTTGCCAAGATGGACTGAGCGTTAGATATATATATTTAATACAGTTATAGAAAACATGGCTATATGCCATGAAATGTGTGCAAGATGCATTAATTTATGGAAAGAAAAGTATTCCCATCCTAATGATTATATTTTATTATATTTAGGCATTTACCAAACTGAGAAACATTTTGAGCTCAATTTATTCCTGCTCTGTGTCAAAAAGACATAGAACCCAGCTGCAGAAATTCCCCTGGAGGAAGTTTCAAAGGCATAAATTTAACTTTTTCTCAGCTGAGGTGCTTACAGGGCACCACCATAGCTATCAAATTAGGCAGTATCAGTAGGAAGGAGAAACTCAGCACGCTCCAGAAGCAGCAGCAAGACCTTCTCCAAAGGTTTCCCTGAACAAGCTGATTTTTAAAGTTTTCTAACAAATCACCTGAGCTCACCACACCTGAATCACTCTTGTCCTGTCTCCTGAGCTCTCTCACTCTGCCCGTTCCCCCAGATGCTGAGCAGGCTCATGGGGCAGCCAGAGCTGTATAGACTTTCCTGGCAAGGACCTCAGCTGAGAGAGTGGCTTCTGCTTTCTGAGGAAAGAATAGCTTTCCATCTTTTCTTGAAAATCAATCAATCAATCAATCCTCCAAAACACAGTATTCTCCACAAGTTGAACACGCAGAAGTTGGTCCATTGTCCCTTCGACAGAATCTCTAAATAGCACACTGGATAAATTATCTGTGTTACAGAGATGCTCCCTAACCTCTCCATCCAGACTGAATTCCCCCAATAATGCAGTGATCTTCACATAGAGGATGCAAGGGAAGAGAGTGAGCGCAAATAAAATTATTATCAATATTATTGGGCTATTTTGTAGCAAGAAGTTTTGAATAAGTTAAAAACAGAGCTAGAATGTTTAAAGGTGCACAATTATAAAACAATGGAAAGCTAAAATAACTGGTTAAGCAACAGTAACAACCCTGGAATATTGTGGTTTACATTACAAATCTGATTTTAACAGCCAAACTTATAAAATGGTTTACGCTTTGCTGTTGTCAAGGGAGAAAAACTTGCCAAATTGTTCATTTTAAGTAAATAGAACATAGCCAATTAAGGAAAGCAACATTTAAACACATGCCTATGATGATCAGAGCATAGTTTGCTTCTGATTTCACTACTGATTTTAACAGAAGAGTGCTCCATTTTCCCACAGCACTAAAATGACCCCACACATACTTCCACAAACTAGTAATCACACAGGACAAATAAAAGGACGTTTTACTGGAAAATACACAGCTTGGTACAATAATCCATCACTTATGAAAAATAGAATTCACATTTTTTAATGGTAGCATTCTTGGAGTGATGTATCATAGAATATAAAGATTAGCATTCAATTGATGGTTGGTGCTTTTTTAACATTATAGCGGAGGACTTTTTGTTCAAAATTGAGCAATCCTTGGCAAGGACAAGCTAAAATTCCAAGTCGCTTGGCTGTGCTATAAAAAGAACAACAAATGGATGTTTCTAATTCTGCATCTTAATGGTACTTTGAAACAGTGAAGTGAATTGTATTTAGTTTGGGGACTCTCTTGTTGCTTAGGGTCATTCTGTCCATAGCGATTCATATTTAGGTTAGCTTGCTCCTGACTGACAGTGAAGCTTCCTCGGTATAAATAATGATGCAGGAGTGAAAACGTCTCTTAAGTCACTTAAGATGCCTGCCACATTTCCCATTCTGTGGGACTCTGAAGCATTTTATGCCCACTTGGACTGCGTGCTTAGCTCTGAGCATACACCAGGTTTGTTAAGAAATTCTGACTGAAGTGAACCGGTCATCCTGTGAGAGGTAGGACAGGGGATCTGTGACTTGACAACAGGGTAAAAGTCCCTCTGTTTAGAAAGATGCTTTAACCCAGTTGGAAATTTTATACCTGAAACAGCAATTATGGTGTTAAAACTACATCTAGAGGTAGGAATAATTATTGTCATGGATAGTTTTGTGTGTTGTATGTTGAGCTGCACAGTACATAGTTAAAAACGGCAGCAAACCTAATTTTGATGAATTTCTTACTTTATTTTATTAAACGCGTGTGAGTCACCAAAGGGAAACTCCAAGCCTCCCAGAAATGCAGGGGTTTAGATAGCACGTTCCAAAGCCAAGCTTAGCCAGAAATATTCATGTTGGGATCTCATTTAGAAATATTCATTCTCTAGCCAAACCATTCTTCTCGCGATATCCCCACATTAAAATGACTTTGCTGTTATATATGGAAATACAAAGAGGACCAAACGTTACTTCCAAAAGAAAAAAAAAAAAAAAAAAAGTAGTTATAAAACTCAAAAACCACAATACATGTTTTTTGGAGTACCTTCCTTTTTAAATTTCAGGTTCTGGGTTTGGCCAGAAGAATCCTCCATGAAAGAGAGCTGGCAAATGTCAAACAACATAAAAAAGCAGTTCCATACAGAAGTAAATTAGGACTCTCAAGGACCGAAGTATAAAATAATAGGAAATAAAATCTACTGCTTGTTCTACTGTACGTTCCCTGGCATAAACTGCATAGGTGTGCCATCTGATTCACTCCACTGAATAAACTCATATCCTCAATTTCTGAAGCTACTTACACTGACATATCCATATAAATGCTTTAAAACCAACACAGAACAGAAGGATAATTCCCATCCCTCTGCACAGTCTCTTCAATTAAGTATTTCTTATACTGCATTAAGAGCTTCTGAGACAGAAAAAGGAAACACATGCTTGCTCCTGTTGGACCAGGACCTTTTACAGTACATATAAGGGGGAACCCAACAGAGTCCAGTATTATGCTAAATTTCTTCTGCTAGTGGGCACTTCAATCCAGCAGCAAAATGTAATCTGAATACTGGCAGACTTTCATGTTTGGCTGGAGATGAAGTTGGACCCTCAGATCTAAAAAAGCATTTCTGATTACTTTGGTCACTTTGTTAGGGCTCTGTTTATTCCATGGACGAAAAAGGTATGAAAGGATTAATGAAAAAAAAACGGCAAGACCTTTTCCTCAGACAATTTGCTCTAGAATTAAGATCGATTAAATCACAACAGCTCATCACATTAAGGAAGCGCAGCACAGATTGGGTACAAAAAGAAAACAGTATAAACACATCATTAGGCATAAACGAAAGAACACATCTTTGGCCCTTAATGTTGCTTAGCACTGTAATAACATCAGCTGAACTTGGAGGGATAACTATAGGCTATATTCTCTGAAAAAAAATATTGCACCAAGAAAAAACTGACCTGTCATTTTTTGGGCCTATATAAATCTTCTGAATACTTAATGCCACCACACTAGCTGTAGTATTCCTAATAACATATAAACAACAAGAGTGTCATGTGAAACCACAAAATAAAGTCTGTACAAGAGTTTTTACACAGGAAGACATGTAGAAGGAAAGAATTAACGTGTTACCTCCAAATCACACAGTTCTGCAGAAACAGTACCATCAGAGTCAATGGAAATTTTGAGACGTACAGATGAAGAATCACTTGCTACAATTTAATGCACTAAATAGTATATATGATGCAATGAGAGCAAACTTAGGCACGGCCTCAACTAAAAGAACCAGTCAAGACTCTAACCTTCTCAGGGCAAGGATCAAAGTTTTTATGTGGTTACGTTCTGTGAATTTAGTCATGTAGATAGACGATGCAAAACAAGCAGAATGGTGTTCCTGGGTGTGATGTTCTGGGCAGAGCCTGAATGATTCAGAAAGTAAAATGTTTTAATATGTTCTAAACAGCTCCATATTTTATTGGAGAGATTTTGTAACTCCACGTATAACATGATCTCACATTCCTTCCACTGACTTTTATTTCACTCTTAATTTACAAAACATTTACATGTAATCCCAAGAGTTTACCTATGATTAATTCCTGCCAGGTACAGTATATCTGAACACTTCTAACATCTTGAAAGCATTGGTTTTTGAAGAACTATTCATTAATGACTTTCTGAACTGTGACAATGGATATTGACAGTGCTTGTCAGACTAAAGCACTATTGATTGTCTCACATCATGCGTATTGCAAAACCAATTTCTTCCAAGTACCTCTTCCTAACTGAAATACATTATTATGATGCCTATCTGTTTATTACAACACCCAAAATTATCGTCTGTAATTCATTTGGATGGAAAAGGCTCATACAGAATGAAGAGCAGCAGTAGGAGTGGATAAGGCATTAAGAGACTCAAATAGCTTTACATTTGTACCTTCTCTTCCATTAGCCTTGTTCTGCAGGAAAAAAAAAAAAACCACAACTAGTTTGGACCATGTGAATTTTTTTTAATACTCTTGAAGACTTTAAAATTTTGGGAAGTGCTTTAGAAATGGAGATTACTTGTAGTATAACGATAACCCCCATCAGCTAAGATTTAATAATTCTTTTCCGAAAGAATACTGAAAGTGACAAACTCGACCATTCAAAATACAGAATACACTGATGAAAACTCTAGCTGCAACTTTCTTAAAATGCGTATGAACAGATCTACGGGCTTGTTTGATGTCTTAAATTAATCATTTTCTTAAGTGTTTTACAGACCATACCGAGAGTCCTCAGCAACATCTTCCAGGATGGAATCAAAGCTGAGATGGGAAAAGGGGAGGTAGACGTAGGTCTTTATGACTTTGGATAATGAAAGTGTCAGTCTAACAGCAGAATTACCACACATGTGTGAAAATATTAATTTAAAGGAATTAATTAGTTAATTAATTAATTTCAATGGGAATGTCTCATTGCTGAGTCTCATCCTCCTGACAAAATATAACTTAGCATGCAGAGGTGTACGGCTATGCCTACATTCCAGGAGACACTGTAATTTGAGAATATATAATGACTCATGACTTTAAGTTTTATTTTATTTCATTGGAACTCACAATTCAACAATTTTTCACATTTTTTTGGTCTGCAGTGGATGTGAAACTACCGGTAGTCCTTTATGGCAGGAGCAGCATGCATTATCGCCTGTATAAATGGTTAGTTTTTCAACCAGCACTGAAGTTTCGAGAGCAACAAAACTGGGTCCCTGTCTCCTTCCTTTTCTTTGTGATGCTCTGAGATGGAGTCAATAAGGTCTGCTCACTAAGGATAAAGAATTCCTTTCACCTACTTCATTGAGCTCAAGAGTTTTCTCAGTCATCCTATTTTATTCCTTAGCGAAACTCCTGGGCAGGTCTCATGAGTTATCCCCATACTATAATTACCATATCTTTTTTGTAAAAGGGTAAAATGAGGAGCAGATACATGCTTTGCTTAAAGGCACTGCAAAAATGATTGGTGGGGAAAATGCACAAGTCAGGCATTACCCCTAATCTCTCTGTTTATAAGCTTTGAAATTACAGCTTTTGTGACTTCAGATCATAGATCCAGGAACTGCAACGTCAGGTGATGGGCTGGGTATCACTGGCCAGGAGATGCTAGGAAGATTTTTTTTTGCATGGACACCAAAAGACCTGCAGTCATTCAGGTTTGTGGTCTTAAACAGGATATTTGCCACAGCAACTATATCTGCATTTGCAAATGTTTATGAAGAAAGCTCAGAAATAAACAATAGGAAAAAGAAAACAGTGGTTATATAGCAGAAATAACTTTTCTGTAATATGACAGCCTAACAACTTAAGTGCTCAGTAGTGTCATTACACTTTGTGAAATTTGTGTGCATTAGCAGTAAAGATTCAATAAAATGACTATATAATTCATATTATTCATCATGCTCTTATTCATATAATTTTTTTTTAAATTTTGTCCCCCACTAATAATAAATGTAAATAAATGAATAGTGTGCTGAATATCACTACGTGCTTACATTGTCAAACAAAGTGGCACTCCCCACACAGCTTTTCTCAGTGGTACTTGTATCACAAATATTTAGAAAAGCAAAGCAATATTTCTGAGCATGTATTGAATTTATAAAGGAAGATCACACCGAACTAACCTGATCTCTTCATTTAATAAAATAAATGGAGGTTTTTAGAAAAGGCAAATGCAATAGACCAAATCTATCTGGACTTTGGTTGTGCATTTAATATGATGCCAAATGGGAAATTATTAGTTAGTTAGAGAAGATGTAGAGAATTAAAACAATAACTGTGAAAAGACTAAATAAGGTATTAAAGTGAGCTTTGTTGAAAGGAGAGCTACTGTGTTGAAGGAGTAACCAGCGCAAGTCCCGAAACATTCTTGGACCTAATCTTTGTGCTTTCACTAATGACTTCAACAGTAAAAATAGGAGCATTCAAAAAATACTTGTTGGTGACTCAAGGCTGGGAAGCATCATCAGTTGAGACAAGAATTAGGATATCAGAAAAAATCCTGGTGACTTTGAGGTTGGAAGCTGGAGAAACCAGGTTAGACCTAATACTACTCAATGCATCGTTAGAGAAGGTTTGGTACAAAATATTTCTCTCGTATTGAGTGTGCAATTTTGGACGCTCATGTGTGAGATGGGAATTCATGCCAGAAAAGGTGCAGGCAGTGGCTGTGAGAAGTACCAGGAGAATGGACTGCTGAGCTTTCGAAAGCAGATGGGGAGCTTGGCAAGCGTGGCCAGCTAGAAAATGGCTGAGAAAGGCTGTGATTGTTCTCGATGAATTTGCTGGTGGGGGTGGGAAAAGGAGCAGGAGAGAAGAGGACAGCAGGGAGGGAGAAGAGCTGTTTAAACTGAAGAACAATGTTGGCACAAGAATAAATGAGTATAAACTGGCCATAATATAAAGTTCTAAAACACCCTTTCAAAGAAGTCGTGGTGGCAAATAAAACTAAAAGAATTTAAGATGAAGCTTAATAAATTTATGAAAGGGGACACAGAACATGGTACCTTCTGACAGGAGGGACTGGACTAGATCACCCAGGACAAGCCAAGTCTTTCTTTCCACAATTTTTTTGGTATTGTCACAATATTAGAAATGCTATTATACACACTTAACTTGAATATAAAAACCACAATGACAGAAATCAATGAGTTCGTTTTATTCATACAGTATGACCAGTTTATGTTCATCTAATGTAAAACATGTGGGACTTGGATGAAATCTGCTGCAGTACACAAAGTCAGACTATTCAGGCTCTAGGAAGAGAGAGTGCAGCGTGCTTGGGAAGCGGAAACTGGTCTCTCCGAGCTCGTGTCAGGGATTAGGACTCTCGATACAGTCTCTCTGCAAAAAGTAGCTGCAGTCCTTTAGCCCCCTTGATGTGAGGAGAGCAGAGATCACTGAGGACTCATCTGACCTTGAGCCTCCTTCGGTAGCTGCTTTCTGTAAATTTTCATGTAAAGAGTGATCTAATTACAGATGAGTATAGGCAAAAGGCAGGAGCATGATGGAGATGCTTTTTGCCTTCGGTGTACTTCTCTCCTTTAGAGAGGATTGCTAATATTCCCAGGAAAATACTCAGTAACTTGGATAGTCTAACACACAGGAGTTGAAGAGCAGTCCTTGTCCTTCGCTACCTGGGTGGCTCAGTGCTGTCCTGTTCCAGTGCTTTCGGCCATACAATCCCATCCCACTCATAAAACATGACAGTTATGGAGGAAAAAAAAATTGCAATATTTGAATTAATGAGTTTTGAAGTTGACATATGTAATACAAAATTATTATTTAAGTGGACTTCGGAAAAGAAAACAAGCATGTAATTAAAGATTGAGGAAGTCAGAGCAAGGAACTGAAGACTATTTCCAGATCGAGTTGAACAAGTAATTTACAAGTAATGTATTTGGGCGTTTTTAGAATATGGACTTCTGTTGGTTTTCTTCTGTTGTAGAATATGTGTCAACAACTTTCAAGTCTTCATGCTACCTCCTGACTAAGTCCAAAAAAAAACCCCTCTTCAATATTTTACAAATAACATGAATAGTCATCACTTCCACTAAAATGCTCAGACAAAAGGATGAGAAAATTGTATGGTTTCTTTTTCTATCAGAAACACTAGATAGACTGTTATGCCAGAAGAAAACCCTTCTGAGTGGTTGGGTACTGCTGACCATGTGTGCACTTTTAACTTCAAAACCAACATATAATTCTGCCTTATGCTTTGGAAAACAAACTAATTATCTGTAGAGAACAAGGGAGACTCGGCATTGCTGTGTTTATATCACCCTTGTTAAGAGTCATACAAATGATTCATGTATTTAAATTTAGACACACACTTGGATACCTTGTTGAATCTTTTATTCAGATCCAATCTTATGGGACCTTACCAGAAAGAATATCATACCAAAGAATTTTATTCTTATTGAGATTCTTATCAATTATATTTTGTACTTCGAAATTTAAAAGGTAAACTGGTTTAAAATTTAATTATATTTCAGTTGCAGTCAGCCTCCAATTATATCCATAACTTTATATTTTTTTGACCCATGATGAACTTCTGATGCTTCTCATACAATAAAGGATAGAATTAATTCATAGTGTGTAAGTTATGAAACCCAACATGTTAGAATAGTTTACTGCCAATGAGAAATGGTAGTGACATTCATCTGCATATTTGTAGTTTCAAACTACAAGTTCCAGTATATTTTTCTCTTTTAATACAGCAAGTTTAGTACTTTACAGTGAAAGTAGATGGAGAATGTACAAGGAGAAAGGCATACCCATTATCTTTAAAGTAATCAAAAACTATCTAGCCAAAGACCTGAAATCCATTTGCTGCACTCTGTTTATATGTCGACTCCACTTTATCAAATTATCCCTACCTCAATTAAATCATTAGAGTAAGCATAACTGAACAAAAGATTACCCATGAGCTCATTTTTAAAAACAATAAGTGGATGGATTTGAGAACCCATTTTACTTCTTACTTTAAGTGAAAGTTCTGGTAAGAATCTCCAACAACTAGTATTCACATAAATATAAGCCTTAGACAAAGTGACCTTTACTGTCATCAACTTCATTTTATGTTTCTATCGAAATGGTTTCTATTTGCTAAAACACAATTGATTTTCAAACTTTTCAGCAGTTACAGCTCTTTGCTTACAAAGCAGAGGCAGAGTTACACTGCGAGGACACAGGAAAGTCTTCCACTAAAGGTGGTTTAGGGTCTGCGTAAAATAAACATAAAAACATGAAGCAGACCAAATGGAGGCTATAGGTTTTGTGTAAGCCTACCCTATGGAGGTTGTTAGCGGGAGAAGGTGCCTTGTGAGATAAGTTATGTGCCAGCTTCTTTCTTGGGCTGAGATAGTGTAACTACAGGAGGAAAACGAAACCTTAGACTGAAGCTGCTGGTATATTTAGCCACATATTATGTTAAAATAGTTTGTCTTGTATATTTGGCTGCTTACCTGAAGGCTCTGATCCCAGTGCTTTTAAGTATGACGTGGGCTTTTTTAGCACTGACTTCATCAGAAGTTGGTCTTCTGATGAAGATCAGGTCACACAGTTCAGTTGTGGAAGAGCAGATAGAGACTATATGTTGCCCTCTGTCTTCCTTGTGCTACCAAGTGCACAAGGTGCAATGTGGTCTGGAAACTACACTTCTGGCTTTCTACAGCACCCACCCACTCCCCTTACAATCTGGTGGTGGCTCCTTCCCACCGCAGAGGCAGCATGAGAGCAAGAGCTGGGTCGTACAGTTCAGACAGGAGTCTGAAGAGGCCACACAGATGTGGTCAGCTGAATGCACGATGAACCGGGACCCTAGAAATGAGCGTGTCCTACACTGCTAGTGCAACGAGTTCGCTGTGGCACAGCTGGGACCCCAAGTCCACCTGGTCTTTAAGTAGGGGCTTGGAGGGGGAGACCTCCAGAGACACTGCAGGGCTTGCGGTGACATTTAGTATTTCATCCAGTCTCCAGAACAGCTGCACGGGAACAAGCTGCCTGAGCAGGCAAATAATTACTATATATCACGATGTTTTCCTGAAATAAAATCAAGCCAGTCATCGCAACAACTTTGAGACACTTCAATCAGCTACATGTGGGGTTTGCACGGGTGCGCTGACTCTATGTTTGACCGGCCACCGTTAAAATTCAGACAAAATGCTGAAAGGATACAATAGAAGACTGTTTCAGCTTTAAAATTAATGTTCCAGCTGACAAACTGCACAGGGGCTTAACCTACTTTAGAACATATTTAATAGCATAATTTAGTCTCTAAAAAGAAAAGCAAAATAACTAATGATGGACAAATTCAGAGGTCGAATCTAGTTCAGATAAACATTCAAAAGTTCAGATGTTTAACCAAACCTTATCTTGTCCATGAAAAGCCTCAACCAAAGAGGTCTATCAAATATAAGCAAAGCACAGAAGACTGTGGAAACTTTTCCTTACAGAAGGAAAACTATTATCAGGAACCAGCACCTTATTGCAGCACTCACGTGTTAAGCAGTTAAGCATCAAAGCAAAAGCAAAATATATTCAGAAAACTGCTTCATGGAAGTAGTAATATTTGGATGAAATCCAATACAGAGAAAAGAAAATAATATTAAGGGGAAAGATAATACAAATGCAATTAGACTATCAACCAATAAAACTTAATCTATGCTTGATAGTTGAAACCTTCCAAGCTTAGAGAGACTGAGGAAACCGGAGATTAGAGGACTCTGCCTTTTGAAGTCTTGCTGTCCAGATCCTGGGGACCATTATCTAGCTGAGTATTTTAAAGACATTATGAATATTCTGTCACAGAATCAGAAAGCTTTATTATTATGAACGACCTGTAACTTGAGCAGAGACAGCTACAGAAGAATTCCAAGTAAACAATGGTTTGGAAAAGGTGAATCCTGCTTAGTTGTCTGGACTAAAACCCATAAAACAAAATATGTGTGTTCACAGAACATATTCATTGTGGCTTATTAATAACAGTATGTACAACTCTAATGGATCCTCTCCATCCCCGCATCCACCAATTACAAATGACTTTTAAAAAAGTATACCAGAGGAGATGAGACAACTGCTCTGTCTTGCCTGGCACTGTTTCTCATTCAGCAGTCAATATCTGCTACAGTACCCCAGAGGAAAGCAAAATTCAGACAAATGATGCAGTAAACCAATGGTGCTTAGGGATCCTTTCATTTTCTTTCGCTTTCCCCATGTCCCCTTGACTCCTCGCTGCTTTAAGCCTGTTCCTCACCTTTTCTTCTGTCTCCATTCCTCAAGCCACTTGGGCAATTAACAGAAAAATTACTTTTCTCATAACCAAACCCCAAATTTAAAGTATCAGATGCCTCAAACCTGAAAGCTAGCAAAAGATTTTTTAAGCAAGACTTAAACTTTCAGTTCAGGAATGACCAATGTGTAACTCACATGAAAAGCAAAGTTGCAACAAGTATCCCACTGTTTGTAACGGTGCCTTAGTATCAGTACTACCCTTGATCCATCATACTCAACGATCTCCAGATAGCATTGCATAACAGTTCCAGTATTACAGCGTTTTCATTATTTCTCTGTTACTTTTTAATGATATCTTTTAATTTTCATTCAAACACGTCCACTGAAATACCTTCATATGAAGAAAGGAAGATAGGAGCATTATAGCACCCTAAAACAATCATCTTTAATTTTACATAGACCAGAAAGATACTATATGTATGTTTTCACACAAAAATATATATAAAGCTTATTTTTGCAGGAATGGAACTTCTTGGAAACCATAGCAATGAGACAAAGACTTCATTTTAGGTGAACGCACAAAATCTTGGGTAGAAGACAGTCAAAGAGTGATCTTGAGATCATCACTTCACTACTTAATTTTTAGTCAACTTTCTGGTCTGCCCAGCTATTTCCTCCCAAGAGAAAACCTGGACGCTGCTCAGGAACTGGTTTACTCCCCCCCAAAGTTATTATGGACAAGCACCAAGTTTCTTTACCTCTGCTTTACTCAGCCCTTTAATCCCAGAAGGCATTTTCCCTCGATCATAGTATTAGGTGTCTACATATCAAATACGTTCACCACAATGTTTTAAAAGCACCAGGCTGGTGGGACATGTGTAACCATCGGTTCATATCAGACACACACATTAACAACACCAGGCATCACAAGGTGATCGGAGAAGATGTGAGGAAAAGCTTTATCGGTACAGGACACAGCCAGTCTGTCCTAGAGAGAGTGAGCATGGAGTGATGTGGATGCAAGCCACATGTTCCTGCACCTTGAATGAAGTCTTTTGTTATAGATGCCCACCAAGCTAAAGGTTAACTTGCTCTGATTTGTATTTTTGTACTTCAAAGCCTGCTAAATGACAAATGATCCAGTCTGCACCTGGCTGCTCTCCTTTTCTGACTGGCCTGTATCTAGCCACCTTCCCTTAGGCTCTAGGTCCTTGGACTGGACCAGAACCTTCTTCAGCACAAGTGATTATATAAAACATACTGTCACGATGTGATTGCAACGTGACATACTCTCTCTAGCAGGGCTTCATACCTGCATGCTTTTTAAACTATTTCTGTGTTCTGGACAAGGTGTCTTCGTGAATTTCATTACAATTTCCTGATAAGCCTTTTTCTCTCAGAGTTGTTTTGTTTTTTTTTTTTTAAAGTGTACAAACACTGGAGTATTTTAAATTGTTTTAATTTCATTTATTTTAAATGTGCTGCTTGAAAAGGGTTGCTCAGTTTTATAAGAATACTGCTTTTCCGTATAAATTGAACACCTTAAAAATTAATTACAAAAACTGTTATCACATGTAGGAACACATTTTATATGCTATAAAAAGGCTTAAGGCAGGCTTAGTCTTTGGTATTCATAGAAAATGCATTGGTTGCAAAAGATTAAAGGACACCAGGATCTACATGTTCTGGTTGTTTACTTGTTATCTCTAAAAAAGTGGCCATGAAACAGAAAAATACAATCCCTAGACTGTATCAGGTGAGCAATTTCCGTGTGGAAGAGTGAATTCCACTCCCCATGGCTGTGGGAAGACCTTGCCTTGAATGTTCATGTGCAAGAAGTATGGACTGAAACCAGGGCAGATTCAGAAAAGGGTTATTTGAGACGATCAGGAAAAAGAGCAGCAGCCTATCAAAGGAAAGGCAACTACAAATCTTGGCTGGCTTAGTCTACCAAATCAAGCAGAAAAAGGACTAAGACTGCTGTATGTAACTCTATTTGGGGTCGTACACCTGAGACAGAAAAGAACTGCTGAAAATGAAGAACTAGCTAAATGCTGACACGTTTACACCACAAGTCGATTTAGGCTGAAAATTAGAAAGATTTCAGCTTGAAAACTGAAGTTTTGGAACACTCTTCCAGCCTGAGCTGAGGGGCAAAAGCGTTACTACTGAATTTCATTAATTATGAAAGGAATCAAACGAGGTAGTTGTCTTCAAGAACTAGGGAATTGATTCAATGCTACAAAAAGTCTGTCTGAGGCAGATAATGCTACGTTACACTTTTCAATAACAGCAATGCAAGTGAATTCCTCTTGGGTGAATCCTGGGCACAGTTAAAGACAATGGCCAATGGAATTAATTAAATGGAGCCAAATATCCTTGGTGGTGAGGGGAGCTGCTCATATGTCATAGCATTCTCTTCGACATCAATATTTAAAGCCAGCTAGTTGGAACCTTTTACTTAATTGAGAAACAATACAGCTTTTAACCCTTCAGTGGTATCGCACCCTTTGGCTTTGAGAGGCATGACCTGTTTATCTGGAACGTCGGCAGGCAGCTGGTGGAACAAAAAGGAGATCCTATAAAGCACATTCCTTTTTAAAGTGTTAATACACCCTGTCCAGGAGACAGAACCATGTTTTCAACTGTTAAGGCGGTCTTTAAATATTTGGGATTGGAGGTCATAATTTAAATTAAATACATCCTCCAGCCTGGAAGGTACAAACATTGAAATTATTTCACCATGGGGAAAAAGGTGAGTCTGGGAGGTAGGTGTTCCCATGTAGAGTCTGATTTACAGTCTCTCTAATGGAGCTTAATTTAGAATTTTATAACCTAAATACCTCCTTATTTCTGCCACATTCCTCCCAAAGTACCAGGAGGATTGCATCTGGATTAGTTATAAATAATAGTGAAACCTCTGACTACAGTGTAGGGTGAGAATCGTTTTTTTCTGGCTACGAACTTGCAATCAGGGTAGTAATTTCAACAATACCACAAACGGCTTCAGAACTAGGCTCACAGGAGTCATGGAAAGCTGGGCTGGCTCTTCCTTCCCAAAGAACAAAGCTCAGCAAGTCCTTCTCGCTTGCTGTAATTCTGATCTTTCTCCAAAGGCAGTAGTTTAAAATTTTTCCTCTTACAGTGAAAATGCCTGCATTGATTTAGGTGTTATCGGTTGTCAGCCTATATTCTTCACCTGTGGAGGCAAAATATGGAGATGTACAAAAATGGAGATCTACTGACAATGCAGGTGACAGAAGGTCAAGCAGATGTAACTATAAAAATCATGGCGTTTTGCACAATACACATCAAACTTTAGTTTTACCTCCTAATGTAAACACAGATCTACTTAGTGAGGAATTAAGAGACTGCACCAAATCAGTGCAGGACGTGTTGGATAGTTGGGCTTAAAAGTGATAAAGCCAAAGTAAATATCTTTTCGTCATCACAGGAGGTGACCCCACTTTTAGTACACGGAAGGCGCACAACTGTTTGACTCCAAAAATATCAAAAACGATCATGATTTCTTTGTGAGTTTTTTTACTGAAGCAAGTGTGTGTTTGGAAAAACCGCTACACATTTTTCCAAAATGTAGTTTTCTTAACTGTGCCAGTATGTGTAGTTCAGTAGGAAAAACTTAAAGCAATCATGACTATACAGTCTCTACTTGCCTCTGTACCAAATTTATCTTGATTGCACATGTAGGAGTTTGTTTTGTTAAGAAAAATGGGCGGTGTCTCTCTCGTCTTTGGAACAAAGAAGAAATATGGATTTATAACCTCTTTTTTTTTTTTTTCCTTTAAACTTAAGTCCTTCAGTAGTGTTTTGAACAAACCTAAAGAGATTTTAAGACAGACATTTTGTATTATAACATTCCCATGGGTCTTATGTATGATCGTCTTTACTAAAGCTCTTTTCAGTCCCAGTTGAATAAATATGCATTTTATTTCACTAATCTTGAAACAACAGGAATAAAGTTTACCCAGGTCTTTTATACCTCAGAGAACAAAACAAATACTACAAATCTTTAGAGAGAAAGGATATACAAAAGGGCTTGAGGTGAATGTTTCAAAGCAAATAGTCTTTAAACGATGTGCAAATTATTTCAGCACTTGAACATGATTTATGAAAGGGGATTAGTCCACTGAAACAAGAACCCAGTTTAAACTGTTGGGTTTCAAAGTCAAAGATGAGAAGCATTTGCTGGAAAAGGCAGAAGAAACCGGATAGTAATCTATAGTGAGGATTTCTGATTGATTTTCTTTAACTAACTCAATCTTACAGTAGCTATCACTGTCATTCATACTTAACTGTGGTGGGCAGTATAAAATACCTTCTTTTATGATATAATTCTCCATAAAAATGAAGTATGCAATAGTGATAATTAAGTAATAATGAGGTAATTAATAACTCAGTGACTAGCTCTCTATTTACTAGCATGCCCCGTAAATGAGCACAAGGAATACGAAACAATTAAAGATTATCCAAGCTCAAACAGATAACTTTTCCAGAGAGTTGTGTGTCAGTGAGCAGACCAATGAGTCACAGGTCACATCGATAATAATACATTATATTATATTGTAATATTCCCACATACTCTTCACATAATGGGTAAGAGCTACTCTTAAGTACTATAAAAATGATCACTTTTATGTAATTGTAAAGATTAATAAGTGAGCTAACTTCTCATGGTTCTATAATGACCCTGCTGTTCAAGTAGGTAAAGGAAAATTTAATGATCCTGCTCAGATATGATTAATATCTAACTTTTTCCTGACTAAATATCTGGACTTGGTTCAATAAAAATGAATTAAGTGAACATGCACTGATTTCCCTGCCAAATGTTTATATGGAAGTTGGTTATGCCCAATTTAAAAATATGCTTTTTCAACCCAAATAGTAAACTCTGGAAGGATTTTGGAAAGTGTAGAAATAAAACAGGGAATGAAGGAAACATTATATTATAATTGATGGAAAGAGGATATTCAAATTCAGGAAAAAACTTTTCATTTTTTTTGAGAACTTGTCACAACTAGTTGTGATTTTGGGTGCCACATAATCTCCTATTATCAGTGGAAGTGACACAACTTCTTTCTGAATTGGGCATGTTTGGTTTCCGAAATGCCAATATTATTACTTCTTTGCTGCTGAAACAGTATTTTCCTACGCTTTAAGAAAAGAGCACACCTATAGTAAACGTTGCAGAGACCTGAGAGTAAAATATGTCAAAAACTAAGTTTAGTCTCTATAGTCCAAATGAGTGCTGCCACCCTCCATAAACAGCATGTTGCATTTTAGTTTTGTGGGCATTTTTCAGGATCTGAAGCTGACTACATTGCTGTTGATGCAATAAAAATAAATGCCACAAACATACAAGCTGCAGAGCGACAAAATTGACATTGTAGTAGGAATCTGCGTATTTACATACAGTTTTCATTTTGCTTTGTGTTTTAATTGTTGTCGTTGGTAATGCTGCACTAACACACATTACTGTTTTCTTGGGTTTATTAAAAGTAATACAACTGACCTATACATGATGCTAACATTATAATGTAATAATACTCCCTAAATAGCATCCATTTGGCTTTGAACTTCACATCTAACTGAAATAAATGGGCTGGGAAGGAGAAAGAATTCAGACCTCACCAGAGCTAACAAAGGAATTGAGTGATTTCCCACTTCTGCTGCTCTAATTAGCCCTCTTATCACAGAAGTAACCCTACGTGGGTGAAGGAGTCCGTTAGCTACCGCAGAATCCGGCCCTCGACACGTTTGGGTGAGCAAGTGAAACCTCTCACTGCCTCCCAAGGTACAGTTTCCCAAGCTACCAGCTTCTTCACCTGCCAGGAAGGAAGAGAGCAAAATCACACAGGCTCCTCTCAGCACTGCCTGTAATTAGGTGGCCTTTTTCTAGGATCTCTAAGCGATCCTTTCAACAAAATAAGTTTCTGGCTTTTTTTCCTTCTGCTCTTACGGAGCTAAAGCCGTACGAATACATGTGTTTGTGCCCAGAAACAATAGCCTCTGCAAGGCAGTGTTTGCCACAGAAATATCCAGTTGCATGGGGGGACAAACTTTAAAACCTCGAGTGAGCCCTTGGAAGACGCTTTAGCCAGGGAGGAAGCAAACCCCACACAGAGCCAGAAGGGGTTAAAGCTCCTCTGAATTCTCCATTTCTTCTATCATGTCCACTGAGAGACCAAAATGGGTTTCTGCTGCTGGTTTTTTCCCACACACACATTGTACAGTCTTAATTATCTAACAAACTGCTTTCAGAGATGATTCTGGATGTTTTAGTAACTACTTAGGAATATTTACATGCCGTGCTTCAAGTTTCAAAATTCAGCCTTCTGAAGTAAGGAAGAGTGAAATGAAAAAAGCAACTTTGGGCAATTTGAACGCACATACACACACACAGAGTCCTTGGCTAAATACTAAGGATGGGATGCCTGGCTTAAACTGTATCTTTCAAGGAACCAAAGCAGATTTCAGAGCCCAGATGACTTCGTAGTAAATACCTCTGAAGGCAAATCAAAATTATGATCCAGAGGTTATTATTTTTTTCTTGATTAGAGGGATGCTAGGAAGCCATTCCCCAGGGAAGCGTGCGAGGGCTGTGGCATTTCAGAGCGATGCATCACCCTTTGGGACTAAAAAGACCCATCACTCCCTGTTGAAAGTGCAAGAGGAATTTAGGTAAGGAAAATATCATTATTTGAGTTGGCCAGTGGCCAGGGTGCCAGGGCTAAGACCCCTATCCTAACGAAGAGCGGAAAGGAATCTCAAGCCTGCTGTTTAATATGCATGACATGTCGGCTTTGCTGTCAACTTTTCCTTCCACCCCTTACTTTGTCTGCTTTTTCCACCTGTTGCAACTTGTCCTTATTCAGGCTGAGAGCTGGAATTGTCTTGCTTCGGTGTCGTGTTGTGAAAGGCACAATGACACCCAGATCCCTGACTACTCTTATTGAGACAGTAAAGTCATCATAAATAGCAATAATACTGCACGGCCCATCAAGACTTTGCTTTTCACATATATATATATATATATATATGCTATTTTTTTTATTTTTTTTTTTTAATCTTGATGCTCTGGTTGTCGCATCTCAAGCTAGAATTCAAATATGGAGAAGAATTTCCAGGATCTGTCACAGGGCTGCATGACTAACCACCGGGTTTTAAGTGAAGTGTTCTTGAAGATAAGAAAAATATGCGAGTAGAAACAATAAAAATAATGCAATTCAATCTTATCAATTCAGGCAGCTCCAGCTTTTATGTGGCAAACAAGGAGATCAAATTGCATTTATCTAATATCACAGATTTTTTAAATGTCTAAAATATTTAATTATTTTGCTTTGGCAACCTAAAGCTGAGGAACAAATTACTGTTCCCACTACATAAGGAAATAACTGACAACAATTAGTATTTATTCTTGTTGCTTTTGTAATAAAAATAGAATTCCATCACTTTCAAGGAAACCTAAAATATTAATAAGAATGTGATGAACTGAGTAAATGTGACGCCATAAGGAAATGATGGAGAACAGGTTGGAAATATTGTGCTTGGGGAATGGATTGCATTATCAAGCTTGTGATTGTGCATTTTGACAAGAGCAGCCCTCAGATTGATACGGTAGCCAAAGGGCACTCTTCCTACTGCGAAGCCGTTTGTTTCCATCCGGAAAAGGGGGAGTAGAAGGGGAATTGATCCCTTCCGACAATCGATAGCGACTCCAGCTCAGGCTCTTCCACAAGAGGTCACTCCTGAGTGACAATAGACCCATACGATGGCCAAAATGCAAACCACAAAGTGACCATGGACAGAAAAAGCAACGGAGAGCGTGGAGTTGGTTTCATTGACCATAACATGACTGTCCTGACAGCTCCTGTAGTCCACGAGCACAGTAAGGTCTCTTGGGTTTTGGAGAGCTGATGTGATTCTCTGCGATTCTGTGATTTTTGGGAACCTTGCAACGCACAGATCCTTTTCCTACCTCCCATGCACCGCCACAGCATCTCTACTTTCAGTCTAACCCGAGTGCCTGGTTTCATGTGGTATAAAATTAATGTGGCAGACCACCTACCAGCAGACCCAATTATAATTGGTACTAGTTAGGAGGGGTTTTTGGCAACCTTAGGAGAATAATCCCAAAACCTACAGTCTGAATGGTAACTAAATTACTTGTAAATTTTGAAGTCTGCCACTAATTTTAAAAATTATCAGTTCAGAACAGCATGCACTTGTATAAAAAAGAGAGGTGCTGTAAGGCAGTTTCCTTGCCCCAAATCTTCTAATGCAGGAGATTGCTAGGGTGAAAAACATGTTCTTTCTGACCCAGCATTAGCTGCACAAATAAAATCAGTAAAATAATTGGCATCATAAAATAAAGAGTAATCTCTTTCCATGTCTTTGAGAGCAGGATCACAGTCTTACATATTTTGGTAATATTCCACAAGGCCATCCTTGGTTTCTTCTTAGCTCAAGAAAACTTCAATTAGAGCATGAAGTTGAACCCAAACTGGATGAGAAGCCACTGAAAAGCTGCATGACCAAGAAGATGGACACTCTGTGAACTTTGGAAATTGAACCTGGCAGTTTGAGCCCAATTTTCAAAGAAATCAGTGTCTACAGCTCAAAAAGTATAACTGAGAATTACCATTTGTCCTTGTAGTATAAGCAGAAGCAATTAGGATTGAACATAAAAATCAAATTCCTGCTACTAAGTCTCTAGGGGCAGTCTCTAGAAGTTTTTTTTAAGAGTAAATTACTGGAATATACCTGTCCTTTATATACTTGTGCTGCAAAAAAATCCCTGATGACACAGCAGTACCAAGTCTAAAACTGGACATTTTTTGCAGCCCTTAAAATTGAGAGAAGGTAAATACAAATGGGTCTGAACTGTCTGAAGACTTCAGTAAAGATTATGGGGGGGGGTGGGGGGGGGGGGGGTGGTGGCTTGCTAGCACTTCACTTACTCGCCTTCCACGTTCAACTGGAGGAGTTTTAAGCTATCTTTAAAAAATCTCCTTTGTTTGGATTTGGCATTGGCAGTAGTCAATAATATGAGAGCAGTATAAAATTATAAAATCGTTAAACTTTGTAAGAACTTTATAAACACACTTGCAGATATTGCACATATCTTCTCTGTGCTCCGCAGTCAAACTGGACAATGAAACGACCACCTGTTAACTGCTAACAATGTGTCATTACCAGTTCTCATGCCTTTTTAAAGCAATTTTGGCTCTAGCTACCGATAATTCTGGCTACGATACTTGTGTGAACATTAAGGGCACAGAAAGCCAAAGGCAGAAAACTGACAATACAGTTTGTGCTTAGACTACTAATAAGTAAGTGAATAATATGATTTTTCTAATTCCACATAATTGCTTGATCTCAAGGGGCCAAAAAAAAAGTTCTGAATACATATTTTAGAAGCAATCCAATCTACAGTATTTAAATGCAAGCTTCGATTCTGTGAGATTTCACAGCAGATATTTTCACATTTTTTAATAGTTTAAATAGCCTTTAACAAAACAGAGTTTATGCAGGATTCTCTAAGGTTTGAAAAGAAACGTAGACTAAGCCTCTGTCGCCGCTCGTATTCACTTTTTCTGTTTTGTCTGACAAATTATCATTTAAAGCTATGTGAGAAGTCTAAATAAATAAATAAAATTTCCCCGAGTGCTGAGACGGTTTATGGGTATCTTGCTATCAGCTACAATAAGAGCAGAATCAGGCCCTCAAAACTTAACCATGCTCTCAGTCTTATTTTTCTTCCTCTGAGAAATGCAACGTAACACATAGTACAAAGATATTGGGACAATTTTTCACAAGCTACGTTCAGGCTACTCTATATTTTATAACAGAAAGAAAAACCTTAAAAAAACCCCGAATATCCAAGATAATAGGAAAACAACAACAACAAAAAGCTCTGGTCTGCAAAAAGAGACTGTTTAATGAATCTCTGCATTTGTGTGTGTACGCACGCACACATGTGTGCATATATTTATGATTGTGTGGAGAATTATCATTAAAAATAGCTATGTTGGGTCTTTTTAATGCAACTTGTTTCTTTACATCTGAGGCTTTGATCCTGCACTGAAATGCGTGCAGGCAAATTCCTACACAGCACTTGGGTACCTATAGGTATCTCGTACCAGCACGCGAGTCTAAGGCTGTCACGGTGCTTATGTTAGAAGCAGTACGAGAATCTCCTGCCAAACAAAGAAGAAAAACAAAGATTCAAGAGAGAGGGTGAAATGAAAAAAAATGCTGAGTGAGTGATTCAGGGTCACCACCAGCTCCTGCATCTACTGCCCACAATACACGAGCATCTCGGCACAAACTGGAAAAGGAAAGTCTCGGTGGAGTAAAGCACATCCTTGCTAGTTTTAGATCACTTTTTTCTCTAATCACACTGACGAAAATCAACCTCAAGCCCTGGAATTTACCTTCTGTAAAATTATAGATACATCACTGATTGTTGGCCACAGAGGATACGTCAGGTCTTTCAGCAATTCAGTGTATAAATACACAACAGGCAAAACTACTCTGGCAATTTGAGGTATTTTACTAAAATGGAAACAAAACAACTGCAACAGACCATTAACATAGGACTCATGTTGCTTATTTTTAAAAATAAATGGCTTGAATAAATGTCTTTGCTCCTAAACAAATTTATTTTGCTTAGGAGAGAATGTCACCCTTTAAAAGTGTGGAGCTAGTAACTGTCTTTACTTAAATGCAAGTTATGTATATCAGCACAGAACACATTCAGCTTTAAAATTCTCAGTGATCTTCCTTACATTCTGTATGTAATAAAAATTATCTTACCCCGTCATGGCACAGTTATTTAAAAAGGAAAGAGAAAAAAAAAGACAACAATCAGAAAAGAAAAAAGCCTTACTTAAAGATTTTCTGTGTTCAGGCTTTGGTTCTTTGGATTCAGTGTCTAAGCTATTCAGTAATTCGATGCTGGAGGATCTTCTGAGTTTGAACTCCGAATTTCTCGATGTACAACTCCGTTCTTTTGGCTGGGAAAAGAATATATATACATATACATGTGTGTATGCTTTTAATAAAATTATTATTTGTGAGAATGAAGCAAGGGATTACAGAATGCCACTACAGAATCAGAAGCTAACAGACACACACAGAGCAAGTGGTGTAGTGAGTATATAATTTAAGGGAAGTGTAATGCAAAATTTGTCATATGGCAGAGCTTTTATGGCCCTGACAGACTGATCTTAATTTCTGAGATAAATTCCCATTTAAGTGAGGAAAACAAAAGGCCTACTTCTTTAGGCTTTAGAGACCAAAATTATTTCCACATTGCAGGCTACTTCCAAATGCTTGCAAAGAGGAAGGTTGTTTAAATTGCTTTTCTGGTTTAGATAGTTACAGTAAATATTCTTGCAAACGTAATTGTTTCAAACATCCTTACGAATTTGGGGTTGGATTCTGCTGGTCTAAGCTTAGCAAAGCGTGGAGGACGTCTCTTGCTCTAATTCACTGGCGTACAAAATGACAATTAGGGAACATTAATGGAGAAAAGAAGAAAAAAGAAAAAAAAAGGAGATGATATTTTGGTTAATCACATATCTCTTCCCGTGGCATTGGATCAGGTGAGATTTAGCCGTCCCAACGGTCTGAAAAGCTGCAAGGCTTTACACGCTCGTTCAAAGTTGTAAAACTGAAGTAAATGACCTGTATGAAACGGTCAGCGAGCGCTTCGCGGTGGCACCCTGTCCCGCGCAGGCAGCAAGGGCAGAGCTTTGCCGGGACAAGCCCTGCCCTGCGGTACCCTAACCCGGCTGTGCCACTGAACCTGCTGCGCGCTCAGAGCTGCTGGTGCCACAACACTACCTTAGTTACACTACAAAACAATAACAATCGAGTCTGCTAGATGTTTAGCTGAATAATATGAAAAAAAAAAAACAAAAAAAAAAAAACCAACCCCAAAAAAGTATTCTGAGTCTCCATGGAAAACTCCACCCCAAAATCTTCGGGAGGATATCAATATCCTCGCACACCCAATGAAATGCACAATATGAAGACATACATCATCAGATCAAACTTTTCTTGGCTGATTATAGCCTCGGGGTAATATAATGTTTGTAGCTCTTTAAGGAAACAGTAGCCGTGTTCAGATTAACCCTTTCAAAGGGGCTGCCTCTGCCAGCTCTGCCAATTCCATCGCAGCAAAACCTCTGAAAAATGCAAGAAATGGGGATATTTTTCTCTCACCAGATTCTGCAATGAACAAGGGAAGTCAGTGCCCTCTAACAAAATACGTTCTTGGATCAGGCAGGAATAGGAGGAAGACATTTGGATTTTGTACTGAGAGTGGCAAAAAAAGAAAGAAAAAGCTACAGCTGAATCTGGTTTGGTAATTAAAAACTGTTTTAATAAAACACAGCGCTGCTTACTTCTAGTAGAAAACCCCCAGCCTTCCTGGGAGAATAACAGCAATCAGTTACAAAGGAATATTATTTGCTAGTGTTATTCTTGTGAATAAGTAATACAAAAATTCATAAAAGGCTCAAATGTATTAATAGTTCTATTGAAGATTATATACTGTAGGCTGCATAAACAGAAAATGCAAAAATTCATTAGTTATTAAGTGCTTGTGTGCTTTTACAACCCTCAGCAAACCAATGTCCTTGTTATTTCAGAGAAATAAATGTAGCGTTCCGTTTCGAGGCAAGAATCAAATGACATTTTTGTTCAACAACCTTGTTTATCTGACATTTTTTGGTAGATTTGCATACATATTTTTATATCCTTCAGAGAAAGGAATGTCTAGCTCGCTGCTGACTGCCTAAAACCTGTAGAGATGCCTAAGCAAATGAAGTTGAAATTGCTACATCTTAATTAATAAAGGTAACAGCCAAAACAAATACATACCAATCTGTCAATTGCATTTTTGATAGCGTGGAACCAATCCAATATGAGAAAGTCGATATCCGACTGGAGGAGGAACTCATTTCCTGACACTGTCGTGATCTGGGGAGGGCATAGGCACACACAGGTGAGTAAAACACACACCAGACAGATTATTTCCTTCTATTTTCTCTCCTACACACCCAAATTGCTACTCCTTTGTACCAAGAATTATCTCCTGGAGTGCTGAGTTACTGAAGAGTTTTGAACCTCTGTCTGAAAACTGTTTTGAATATGTCACAACAAACGAGATATTGTCTCAGCAATGCAACCACCAAACACAAATAGTACAAAAATAACAGGAATGTGACAAAAGTTAAGAAAAGCCAGGAAACTCAGTGTTACAAGACACAGTTCAAATGTAAATCAAAACAACCTGAAATGACATGAATGCGATAGGAGAATTAACTCCTGCTATTTTCAGTTTCCATTTCTATTTTGGTTCTGTTATTTTTATATCTGGTACCTCCATTCTTGAACTTATTATATACCTGTGATTCCAGAGTTCACTTCCAAGCATTTTTGGGAAAATTAATAATGTCACTCTTTTTCACATTAAAAAAAAAATTACCATCAAAGATGGCTGTAGCAGAGTAATTAGGAGCCCATTTATCATGGAAAAAAAATCCCCAGTTTGTATGAATAGAAGTCGATTTACATTTTTGACCCACTCACTGGGAATATTTATCAAAAGAATATTCAATCCCCTGATAATGCTGTTTCACTGCCTAACAATATTTGGTGAAAATATGCATACATATTCTGCTGGTCTGAACTTCTGTAAACCATGGTGATAATAATGATACATCACTTTTTTTTTTTTTTTACATATATGTATGTCTTTTCACCAGAGTAGACCTCCAGGTATTTTACACAGCAGGTCAAAGGGACCATTTTACAGATGGCAAAACTGAGGCATAGAGCTGTGCAGTGCTTTGCCCCAGGATTATTCAGCAGAGCCCCAGTGCATGTGGCCATGGAGCGTGATCCAGGGCACAGCAGTTCTGCGCGTTTGCAGGCACGTGAACGGGAAGGGTTACATCCCCACCACTTTTTGCAAGGGGCAGGAGCTAGTCCTGAGCACTCTCCAAACCAGCTCAGCTCCCGTCAGCTCTGAAACCGAAAAACTTTTCTTATTTTCTGTTGTTAAAGAGCTGCTTGTGCAAAACTTGGGAACGTCCGCACGTGGGAATTGCACGCTTGGGTTTTGGGGATGCAGATCTAGTCTGCACATTGGGATGCTCATTGGGGCACGGTATTATTCAGGATCAGAACTTTTTCAGGTATTTTTCGGAGAATGGCTGAACGCAACGGACAGAAAGGGTTTTTTTCTGACCAAAGTTTGAGGCAAAGCAGAGCAAAGCCGTTAAGACCTGGCACAGCCTATTTATGTAAATCCATCAACCTGAAGTGCTACCGTTTCACTGCATCTGCCCCATGTCAAGAGTTTTTACTAAAGCATAAAAGAAACATCAAATCCTCACCAGCCCGGCTACTCCCCGCATCTTTCTTAAAACTGAAATACTACCAGGAAAAAAAAAAAAATTAAAAAGACAAAACAGCTTAATGTTTTATTAATTGTTTATAACCCTCCCTTTATTGAGGAAATGCCTGTAAGGAAGGTTTCCAAAGTCATCAGCATTAAGGAAAATCCCGTCAGCGCAGCTCCAGCGGAGACATCCTGTGAGAGCGCTGCGGAGAATGTGGGAATGGTCCCCCAGCGCGGGCTCGGAGGCTGCCCGGCTGCAGATGTTCATCCCGTCCCATCCGCACCCGTCAGGAGCGGACCTCCAGCCACCCCATTGTTCCCCACGTGCATGGGAGAGTTATTTCTTGGGGAAATTTTAATTCCCTTATTAGTCCGCAGCCATAAGGTTAATCACTACTCACACACTCACCGTTCCCTTTACCAAAAGCAAAAACAAACAAACAAAAAGTTAAAATTCAACTTAAGGTGAGCAGTTGAAAGAGCTGAGCTCCAGTTCTGTGCCCGGCTCACACAGCAAGGTTTGCGTTCAAAATGCACTATATTGTATCACAATTTTTAAATGTATACATGCAGATATGACTTAGACTAAACACAAGCAACAATTCAACCTAATGCCTCTCTCCCAGAATAAATAAATCATTATTAAAATTATAAAATGGAATAGCATTTTCAAAGTAAGAGCAACATATATAATTAGATTCACTGTATTCTGAAGGCTTAAAAAGGACACAACATAGTTCAGTCTTCCGTTCAGTAAATTCAGGCTTTATTAAAATACAAGTATTCAGCACTGCATAAACATTTGCACTGTATGATATGCAAAAGAGATACTCCATTGCTAACAAGACCAAAGCAAAATACATGTTGAAAGTTTCTTTGTCTGAATGTGTTATTTTGATAATCATATATTATCAGTGTTTTATGAGCAAATCTGTAAAAACAGATCATAGAATGGAGGGAAGAGAATTCATTTAAAATATACTTTCTGTAAGATATAGTTCAAGTCCTTTTCTTTCTTTCCTCAGACTAATCTTCAGAGTAACTAGACAGTTTCAAGAAGACTGCTACTGCTCTCTACAGTTTAAATGCTTCCACTCCTTAATTACAGTCAGTAATTGACTTTGTTCTGCTCCATTCCAGTCATTCACAGGAAAGCAGTTCCAAAGGCTTTGGCTGGTAAATCCCATTTAATGTGCAGGTTTCCTATCCCACTTTTATATAGTACCTCCTTAGGATTTCTGATAAATGTTTCTTGGAAGGGATTGTTAAACCATATTTGCACTTTGAACAATCGAATTTTCAACACCCTTGGGAAAAGACATGAGTAAAGAATGCTAGCTTTGACTAAACCTTGTGATTGAACAATTTATGATCACAGCCCTAAATGATGTAAAACGAACAACAAGCATAAATTGTTCAATATTAAGACGTGCTAACACACCATCCCTGTATCAGGCACTGCTGAAATAAACAGAGGGACTGGAGAAACAAATGAAAGACAAATCTGAAAAAAAAAAAAAAAAAAGGAAAAAAAAGAAAAAAAAAAAGAAAATTAAGTGCTCTAGATCGAGCTGCCAGTCTCCATGGTGCCAGGTACTTCACTTATTTAAATATTTCCTGAAATCCCTCTCCCTTTGCCATCATTTTTGCAAGGGATACAGTCTAGAAATAACATTACTTTACCAGGCAGAATAGTGATGCTGCTGTTGGCACTAAATACCCACAAGGAATGACAACTGACATTAACCCTCTTATTTGCAGAGGGTGTGCCCTTCAGATTGATTATAGAAGAGCCAGGATGCCTGGATTCTCTCTTTTTTTTTTGCTATAGTATCTTGGAATAAATTACTTCTGGTAGTTTTGCAATGAGCTGTATTACAGTCCTGCTGTTAAGCATTGATCCTCTGAAAGTATCGCAGGTAAATGTGTGTTAAATTCAATACACTGCTGGGCCATCAACAAAGCGAGGGGCCAGGTGGGAAACACTCTGTATGAGATTCTACTTGTGGTTTATTAAGGATTTCTCTTGTCGCCTTGTAAAGCTGCAAAGGGAGGGGCGAGCTTCTTTTGCATGTTTTCATAATGAAGTACCATGGTTATGTTCAACAAGATCCTATGTTATTAAAGATACCTATATAGGTCCAGGAAATATGTACCTAATTAATACTATTACCATTTTATAATCATAGAATCATAGAATGATTTGGGTTGGGAGGGACCTCAAAGATCATCTAGTTCTAACCCTGCTGCTGTGGCAGGGACACCTTCCACTCAACCAGGTTGCTCAAATACGTGAATACAGCTTAGATCATACCCAGGATCAGCAGTTCTTAAAAATCCTGCAAATCATATATTTTTCCTGTGCTAGGTTGTGCTCTGGGACATGCTGTTGTGCCACGCATGGCTGTGCTCCTACAGAACTGCCAAACATATACAGATCACCTGGATCACCTTGTAGAACATGTCTCAGAGATTCTTCCTTTTCACAAGGTACCTACACCAATGCAGAACAGGAGCTAAAAGCCAAAAAAGTGCTACGACACAAGCCCAGGGTCTTCTGCCCACAGTCTTCCTGCAAATTTTGTTCTGGGGACTACTGTACTGCTGTGAAAAAAAAGGTCACCTTCATGGTATCCCTCTAGTTCTTTACAGCATACGTTTCTACACATATATTTGTTTCTCTACATTTATTTTAGCTGGAAAACAGGGATGGAGGCAAGTTTAGCAATCCTACTGATAGGGACTCTATGGAGATATGGAAAAGGGCGATAAATTCACACAGCAAAACAAAAATACAAAACCGTATTATTGATTCACTCACTTCAAAGTGTACTTATGCATCTCTGGTGACTATAACTATTATTTGCAGTGATGAACTATTTTCAGACAATGCCAAGAACAAACTTTAATACAGGAAGTGAAGAATCCTATGGGGAAGGAGAAAAGCAGCAAAAAAACCCTTCACAGTCTGTACCCTGCAGCAAAAGGGAACAGAGCGAGCAGCTCGGGGAGCGTATGGCTCACGTATAGCTCACGTATGGCCACCAAGAAACCAGCACACAGTTCTCATCTCAGCCAAATACTGAAACAAGCCATTGTTCGCTCCTCTCTGAATGTGGGACATCTGGAAAAATTGCTGGACTATCAGGGTGAAGCTTCACATAACCTAGCCCAACGATTCAGCATCAGATTATTGGACACTTCTACACCGTGGAAAACCCACCAGAAACTCGTCCAGCGCAGAAAACCTAAATTTTTATGTCACCTGGGACTCCCACAGCTTGTGGTGAACACTAAGTGATTTAAACTTGGATTGACAGATACCTCTGCGTGCAGAAATTCAATAAAATGTGTTCCTCTTGTTGCACTGTGCATTGGGATTGCTGCCCTTGATATGTATAGGAAAAAAGGAAATGTGAGTTGCTGGAGCATTTCTAGCTCAAAAGCTAACACTCTTCCCCCTTCCCACTGCTCAATCCATCTCACCTTGCTTTCTCACAAGGTTGGTTTTTTTTCTGATCATCTTAATCGTCCTGATTCCCCATAATGAAGAGGAATCTAGGTTTTTCCCTCTATTTTCCTGAAATATTTTTGCAGGATGAGATCTAGTCACCCAGTGCATGTAACACGGGACATGGCACTGTCCGTCTGTATGGCAGCCACTAAGGCGGGGAAAAGAACAGTGGTAAGAAAGCCAAAAAGAAAGGGGAAAAAACAAAGAAGGAAAGAAAGGAAGAAAGAAGACTACGAATTTTCTCTCTCTTTTTAAATATTCTTTTTAAAAAATCACTAGAATATAATATAGCTTGAGAATAAACACATGAAACATGGATACTCATGTGTCCACACCCACAGTAGAAGTATAATTAATTAAAGTTGGGAGACACCGTGCTCCTTAGTGGTTTAATTAACCGGATTTGAATTAAGCAGGGACAGAGACATGTAAGTTTTCAAAAACATGTCAAAAGTCTAACTACATTTCTGGAAGTTGATCTTAAATTCTTTCTCACAGATAATCCAGTCTCTTGGCCATGTTTATGCTGAATGAGTGAGCAGCAGAAAGGATAAATAACATATCTCTCTTTGCTGGACCGTAGTGAGCTGAGTCTAATGTTCAAGAAATGCAAATAAAAGAAAAAAAAGGATCAGTACTGGGCTGCATTACACTCATAGTGCATCACGTATCCATTATGTGATTCAGCCTATCAAACAGAGGTAGTCATGGTTATGCTGATAGTTACATTACTTAAAGGACTTTAAGATGTTTATGACTACCAAAGAAATTTCATTATCAAGCAGATTGTCTGTCTCATATTACAGTCTGGCTTTACCAACCTAACAGTCCTTTGGATGTCGAGCAAAGTTAACATTGAAGTGATGGGGAAATATCAGCTTGAAAGAAAAGGTCTTCAACCAATCTTTCAAAAAAAATGATATTTGTTAAAAAATTTTGTGAGAAAGTATCTGCCTTGTGTTCCCAATGTTGCTAGATGTTAAGTAAATATGTACTGATTGCAAAAAAGTTGCTTTGGCAACTCTCTTATTAAAATGCGTTTGTAACCCCCATCTGTCATGAAAGTTTTGAAAAGTTTGTTTACTTTGGATAGCCGCCTTATCCAGGGTTACCCCAGCATACAATGATAGCAGTCTTCAGAAGTTGTGCGAGGAACAAGCCACTGGGGATCCATTTTTGTTTTAATTGGCACACACAAACACTTTTCTGGTCTGTCAAAAAGATCAAGCTAATATGCATGGCGGGTGTTATATTCTCAGCTTTTGGGAGCAGTAAAGCTCCCTTTATTTAAGTAATTTAAATGATAGACTGCAAAAACTTTGCAAGTCAGAAAAATGTTTTATTCTTTCTTTGGGAATATTTGTTTTAAGCAACAGAAAACGTTCTACATATCTAAAGATGTTGAACCTTATGTTATAATTACCCTGTTTCTTCTGACTCTGTAAAAATTAGTGTGAAAACCAAGCATGGCAAAGAGGCAACAAACAGATCCTGTGTTTTCACAACTTCTGCAATATTAGCAATTGTAAGACCAATTGCTGCCAGATGTTTATAAGACATGTCTTCAATTGTGTTGCCTTGCAGTGTGACTGACTTGCACATCCATTCTCTGGGAACCTTCACGAGGTCATGGTATCAAAGCAACTTGCTCATATGCAATAAGTTGTTTTTTAGTGAAATTAACCTCGTGTTTGGGGTATAGAAATCAACGTCTCTGAAGTGGATTCAGCTGTCTGAAGTCTGGGGTCAAACTTCCAAGAAAGAACAAATTTCTAAATTAAACTGTGTTGTACCAGTGATTAACAAATAAATTTTTTGCTGATAAATTCCTAGGACTTTGTTCTTCAACATAATTTAGTAATAAAATGATGAACTCTGGGACTGTTAAGAAAAAGAATAAAAAAATCTTTAGGCCTAATACTTCCCTTCTGCAGTGCAATGAACCCATAGTATATACTAATTCCTGTTAACTGAATTCATAGTAGCAAGGAGGGAATCAGGTCTTCTCTCTCCATTATAAGGCAGGTCTTTTCCTTTCCTTCCTGGCTCAGAAGAGTCTCAGTCGCAGAAGAACTGAATTGTATCACTTGTAAGGAAGATATTGAACAAATAGGAGGTCACGATTAAAGCTGATTAGGCCCTGAGAGACCAAAACTGCTCCTTGCATTTGAAGAGCAGCTCAGCCTGGAGGTCCACAGAGCCTCCTTAGAGGGGGAAAGGTCCGGTGCTCTGCCAGGGGTACTGGGATGCTTTCACTGATTTCAAGGAACAGCTTTCTCCCTTTTTCACCCACTAACCCTGGTCTTATTTCTCACTGCCCTTGGAGATGTGTAAAAAATAAGCCCATGGTCTTTGAGTGAAGGGGAAGGTAAGGAAGAGCAAGTCTTTTCTGCTAAACATCCAAGGAATGTACTGAGAGGAAGTATTTCCCACTCTTTCGCTAATCTGGTCTTATTCCCTATGCAAGACACAGTCAGACTACTTAGATTGGCCTCTGAAAAATGAGGAAAAGAGCAAAAAAGGAAAATGTGAGAGAGATTACCATCCTGGATGTCAGATACCTGTGTGCAGCCTCCCATGTACCCCCTGCCCATACTACCCTCTGCTCCAGCCCCATGGATGCACTGCCCTTGCCACAGGAGCAGTCCGGGTGGACTTCTTCCAGCCATTAAGCTAAAGCCAGGGGAGATGAAAGTCAGCAGACTTGGGAAGTGAGAAACAAGTATCCCCAAAACTGGCTCGAAGCAGAGAAACAAAAGATAATAATTAAGGCACAACTCAGTCGTGTCTGTGCATAGCGAGAAGTAGGGGAATAGACAATTGCACGTTTTGTCCACAGACACAGACTAAAGGCAGTGTATGAATATCTACTGCAAGCCAGTTTTCTCCTTAGGGTAATATTTTACTGTTATTGCCTTTGCAATCTGAAGTCATATATTACACAGCCACACACAGAGATATTGGCAATGGTTTCTCAGAGAAGTCCTGTCTCTCTTAGTTTTACCAGCTGGACAATACCTAGTGATGAATGGTCCTCCTGTCCAATTTTATATGCATGTTATAACACTTTATGATATATGTGAGTGAGACTCAACATGATAAGTCCTTGTAACAAACAAAAATATCAAAGGGAGAATGAATGCTCTACTTTCAGTACAAGCAAAGATATATATTTAAAATATATATGTGCTATGTGTAAAGATTTCATTTCGTTGAATCTTATTATAGCCAGAAATTTATTCATCAGTAGCAGAGCATTTTACAGCTACATTATTTGCAGGCAGAAGCCGGTACTGGCTTTTAGTATTTCATTTACTGACACATGTCTCCTATTAATAAGTGCTGAGGTTGCACAATAAGAAAAAAGAGATGTTGCTATAAGTATCTTTATACTTATAGTAACGTATTTGGCCATGATTATAAGTGTTTATAAAACATTCAAGAATTGTTCCTTGTCTACTTACACTAATGAGAACACCTGTTAACTTTAGAGCTGCACAGACTTATTTGCATTGAATTCAGGTTTCTGCGTACTGTACATCACTTTCTGAAACAATTAGATGTTTACAGAGAAATATAGCTAAAAGAAGAACAGCAGCTTGAATGCCCTCCAGCCCAAGTCAATGCTAATCCTGGTTTGAGTGAAAAGCAGAAATCTGCTGAATTATAATACTGACACAAATTCAGTTAGCAGTGAACAAAGGTGTACCTGCAAATCCTCTGATAGCAGATGTTACTTGTAGGGATTGATACCCGCTGTTGAATAAAGCGTCTCTTGGAGATTAAACAGCACTACAGAATGGGATTTTTCATTGTTATATTTACCATTTTCTTTTCGTTTGGATATTTTCCTTTTCTTTTTCCTTTTTTTTTTTTTTTTTGGTGACTCAGAACTTCTCTGTGTGCTGCGCATGTAGAACATGCGGTCATTTTCCAAAAGAGCTGTTTACGTTATTTTATTAACTTGCCAAAAGCCAATACAACAACACAAGAATCCTCCTCCTGCTAGAGATCCAAAACACCATCGCCGCAGTAGAGGGTTTTGTGGCCTGGGGCAAGGAGGCAGGAGGTCCCTTTCTATAAAAACAGGTCTACTGAACGGTAAGTGTAATATCCTGCTGCTACATGACCATGCCAACTATTGTTTAATAACAATGTAAAACATCAAAGTTGGTCCATGATCTGAACATATACTCTGCCAGCTGTGTCAAGTTCTTAAGTGTTGCAGGCAGGAAAATACACTGGTTATTATCTTCCCTTGCATGCAGGGAGCAAACAATGCATAATATCTTTGGTTTGCCTCTTTCCATCTTTATTTGTACGTAAATATTAGGAAATGCTAAACAGGATGAAAAATGTTTTGAATAAGGCTATTATATCCATTTGAGAAAACAAACATTTCCAACTAACGCGACTGAAAGGATTTCAATTTTTAAAATTACGTAGTATTTTAATAAAAATGATGCTGTTGAGATTTAGGACAAAGATAAATACATTCTGTCACCTATCTGAACTCTGGTTTCTAAGGAGTCACAACCTTGTCAGAAAACTTTTAGGGTGATACCACACATACAGTTCTTAACTGAGTACAGCAGAACACAGATATTTCAAATATAGTTCCCAAAAGGCCAATAGACTATGAACCTTTCTCACGCAGCTGTAGGATTTTTTGCATTTGGGAATGAAGATATTTTATATAATAAGCAGCATCCCAGTACAGATAGTATGGAGACAGTGTTTTAGTCGAAGAATATTACCTTCTAATTTTTGAAATTAGAAATTCTTGTAATCTGAAAAAAAATGGAACTTTGTAAGTCTCCAAATTCTTGTTTGATAGTTTCAAAGTGTTGAAGGATCCTGGGATTTTTCTTTAGACATTCTGGAACTGCACTGACAGCACTGGAAATGCACTGGCCTTTAAATTTATCAGCTGCTCCACGTAGCAGTGTAGTAATGATAGAGAGTTACTCAAAATGTTATTTAAAAATATCACATAACCAAAATATCAAATTATCTTTTCACAATAAGTGTCTAAGGGAGCTTTTCTAAGAAAAGAGAATATAGCTTGGAACTCTGTGACTTTCTTACGCTCACTGAATATAGTCAGCTAACGGTAATTGGGTGAAAAACTACTGAAATATTTGCCTATGTAGCCCACAGACAAGACAACACACTTTGATAGGTTCTGTAATGTATTGGTTTTTTAAGAAATACAGTGAAATTGGGAAAAAAAAATAAGAAACACATACCTCCTTTTTAATAAAGTAGGCTTCTCTCATGTATTAGAACATGATGTACACTTTGACATCTGTCAGTCAGGCTTCTGGCTATCACACTGGACAATCTGGAGGGATGCGCCACAATGTGATGTGGCATGCAGAAAAATTGAAAAACTCCATTTTTCCAAAATAAAAATCACATCTTCTGGTTTTAAATAGAGAGAATGATTGCAAAATATTTGGCCATCAAGACTGTAAAGATTGAGGTTGGATAATCAATAACGTTTGTGGTTGAATTACCCACTGATAACAAGTAATTTCCTGCTATTCGTGAGGGGAATTGGGAAGTGGTTTTTGGGAATTTGGCAGACTCTCTCTCTTTTCTAAATATGCTGTGTCTGAAAGCCTGATGTTCTTTTCTATTGCAAGCTTTGGGATGATGCAGTATAGGCGAATGAAGGTTTGGGGTAGCAGCTCATTCAGGAACTTAGGGATCTAAATATAAGAGAAGCTAAAAATACGCAAAATTATCAAGGGCAGGAATGGCTGGGTATTTGGGTTTTGAGTCTTCCATGTTATAATCAGAAGACTGTATTTATCTGGAGCCCTGCAACACCGTGATTGTTGCTCCATTTCTTGTCACCAATAAATGTACAGTACATATGACAGGGAAATAAATAGAGTGTTTCAAAAAGCATTGTGGCCTCCTTGTCCAAAGATGTCATCGTTGCATATTGATTCAAGCACTGTGGATGTGCCAGGAGACTCGTGCTTATCCAGCAACACAAACTGCAGATACAGAAGGGCTGTTACCAGATCATCTCCACACAGACCTGGACCCACATCTTCCTTGCCCTTCCTACCATGTTAGAGATACCAGGTAGGCTATCACTCTTGGTGAACTCAACAGCACAACTCAAATGCAACATCCAACCAGTAACACACAGATTAAACCGTGAGGTAAAATGGAAAGTCTTAAGGAAACTGGAGTTTCAGACTCTAGCTTCCGTAAGTATTATGTCACTCTCCATTACAATCCCACCCACGACCTTATTCTTGCACTGTTCTCCTGCCACTACAATAATTAAGAACATTATCAGGTTCTTGACTGTGACAAAGGAAACTTAGAAGTTACTTCCCAGTGATTCAGGGCACTAACTCATTAGACCAGAGCTGGAAAAGCTGGCGCTCTCTCTATTACTTGTGTTTATGAGCAGCAACATGTGAGTTTGAACTATAAACAGAACCAATTACATTAACATTTCCCAACGCTTTCAAGAATAAGACTAGAAGCTTTTGTTTGTTTTGCAAAACCATGATCCGCTATGCTAATAAGTCTAAAATTTGATTAAAAGAACAACATTCAAAGCAGAACCTGGCAGTACAGCTTCTTATGTGCTTTTCTTTCATCTGCTGGAACACGGTAGCCCTGATTCAGCAAGGTACTTCATTAAACAATATGCAACTTTCAGAATATGAGTACTTGCGCTGTTTTCAGTCACAAGAGTGAAATGAGCAAATCAGTCAGAGCAAAAATAGCAGAAAAGTTATATTTATTCACGGAGTGAATATTTCAGGGAACAAAAGATATGTTTGTGACAGTCAGTAAGAGCTGCATGTAAATTAACAGCAGAACCACAAGCAACAAAGTTAGCTATCACTTATAAGCTTAACAGCAAAAGAAAGCTCTGCCTTCTAGCCCAACTGAGAGAAGAGAATACCTTGTCAAGGAATTAGAGGGGAAAAAGATAAAAACAACAACAAAAACCCCACCGCCTCTTGATTCCTTCACCATTAGAAGCAAACCCAAACTAGTAACCTTATCTACCTACTTGAAGAACACAGTATCAGAGAAGAATTTATTTTTTTTAACCTTTGGCTATACTAGTCGAAACACAGCCAGATCACCTTGAAAAAAATGAGAGAATAATAAAAACTATGTAAGAATTTATACCCAGTTTTCAGCTAAACTCTGGGTCTTCAATTGCCAACAATCCCCATAACTCACTCCTTTTCTTTTGAGAACAGATTCTTTATCACAGCCAAGCTCATAATGTCTAAGATTAACCAGAAGTCACTCACTTAGAAGATGACCTTGCAAAGAATTAAGCCATAAATTAGATACTGCCAGAACTTGAGAATTAAAAGGAAAAAAAAATTGTTGAAAGTTTTAGGTGTTTAGAAATTCAATTATACCATTTCATCTCTTATTGAAATGCAAACACACAGGCGGAAAGCACAGAAATGCACCATATCTAAACAAAATGGTGAGAAATACTAAAATAGGTGAATATTTATCAAAACTCTCACTTAACAAAGAAAGAGCACTGATATCCATATTAGTCAGGAAAGCTGCTTTTATCAAAGGAGAGAACAGGATCTCAGTTTCACGCTTAACTCTGAACGATATCTCATTCCCATTTTTCACTGCTTTTGCTCGATGACAGGTCATTCACCTCACTACTGTCATGCGTTACAAAAATTAGCAACCAAGAAAATGAATCTAGATCAGTTCCTATGTTTGAACTTGCTCATTTGCCTATACGCTCTATTTCTTACTCGAAACCCGTTTACTGCATCACAGGACCAACTTCACAGCCGACACGGAGCAAGAGAGACGGAGAACCTTGTGAATTTTCCCAATGTATCAGACTTACAGAAACACCTGTGCTAAATAACTTTGTGCTGAGCTACTGTGAAAAGCTGCAGTGTTAAATAGCAATCACAGTTTCTGATTTTTCACTGAGCTGGTTACTCTTCTGCTAGAGTCCTCTGAGCTGTCGTACAGAGTGTGAATGGTACCCATTTTAATCTTATTGCCTTTCTCTTTATTTACATTGTTAAAGTCACAAATTTTTTTATTTATCTTGGAGCATCATTATACCAATACAATGGGAGTTGAGCAGCGCCTGATAAAGTCGAAAAAAAATCTGTTTATAAATGCCTTTCATTTCTGAATTGAAACTGTTCATTCACTGACTGCTGTAAGAAGATGAGAGGGGTTGAGGAAAATCTTCTAAAGCATCTGATTTGATACAGGTTTAAAAGCGTTATTTCACTTCTTTAAAAAGATCCCAACTACAGCATGTAAGGACAAAAGTACTGTAAAATTAAATAAACTTAGAAAGTTGCTGCCGATCCATCCCTTATTAAGGACTTTAATATTTATGTGAGAAAAAGCTCTGATTTCCATTTTAGAAGGAAACAATGCCCTTAAATCTAGACAAGCTCTTAAAAAGAGAGATGCATTTGCATGTATACAGAGCTCATTATAGGCTTTAAGTGTGTTAATGATTAGATGGAAAACTTGTTCAAACAAATTATTGACTTTGGTAGCGAAGAACAGAGAGATAGTAAAGCTACTGCAAGCAGGTAGGGAAAGTTGCAATTAGGTTTATCTGAGGATTATCTCACTTTGCCCTTCCCAGACTGGTAAATAGCAGCAGCCCCAGGGCTCGGAGTAAATACCAAATACCTGCACATGCCTTCACACCTGGTGGCGGGGAGGAAGAGGTAAAGGCATACGCTGCCACCCATCACAACATCACCACTATCAAAAACGATTCGCCTTTTACATCTTTAACCCCCTGCGTGTGTTTACTACCTGCACAAACCACTCTACAGCTCTTTAGCGGTGGCAGTGGTGTCACAGGAAAAGTCCAGGAAAGTGGGACTAGAGCTGCTGCCAATAATGATTCATCTTCAGTGATGTCTGCATCAGTACGAGTGGAGACTGGAGATATGTTCAGATGCTACACTCAAGCTGGAGTGAACCTAAACCAGCATACACTCAGCCAAACCTTTTGAAACTGGGGTGGAAAAAAAAAAAAAAAAAAAAAAAAGTTGTTGAAAATTTTCTATTCTCTGTTTTAATCCAAATTTTAAGCAATTCCTGATTTTCACCAGACTCCAGGCAAGACAGCACAGCTCATGATATTTAAATGAAGCTCCCACAACATTTTGTGGCAACACGAGATTTTATGGCAGCGAGTGCAAAACACAACAGCAACACCACTGTAAACTTTGAAACGTTTCGGAGAATGTGAAGCACCAACTGCGCTGCCAATGTAGTTTTAAGTACAACCTAGCAAGCTAAAATTATGCAAGCAACCGTTTCTCACGCGAGTGGCCTCAATGATTTCAGACAAGGGCAATATCTGCGATGAAGACTTGCAGAAGAGGATGCTCGAAAAGTATAATAAAAAGTCCTTTCCAGTGCAAAGAAGGTAGCAACACCTGGATTCGTGTTTAGGTAGGTTTGTCTGCGCTCTCGCGATTCGCATTTCCTACCTACGTGAAGTGTGTTTCAAATCTATAATTCATATAAAGTGAGGATTTCAGTGTTTTTCTTTCACTAAAAAGCCTATTGTGAATGGCCTCAGGACAACTCCCCCAGCTAGGTAATTTAAACAGCAGAAGAAAAGATAGGCAGATACGTTATTTTCAACAAGGTCCCAAGATGGCTTTCAATTAAGAAAAACAATTGACTGATGTTTCTCTGTCTGCTGCCAGGAAGCTCTATGTAGTATTTCTAGAGCTTTTTCTCCACTCTACCCAACATGTGGGCTCAGTGTCAAGCTGTGAGTTTGTAAATCTTTTTCAGCACTTATCAGAGCTCAACATGAATTATGGTATTGCCAAATCTGCTTTATGCAGCTTTTTTTACACTGGAAGAAAATGTACAATTTTATGGTCAAAAAGAAACATCTACACACTTGCAATGGGAAAATGCAGTCAGTTGTGATAGAACCCCAGAAGAAAAATATTTTCCCCTAATCCTGCTTTTTTACTGTCTTCAAACTTTGGAAACTTCCGAGCTGTCAAGCTTTACATGGTGCACATGGTTTCTTTCTGTACCTCTATTAACTGTATTAGCCAAGATTTTATTAACTGAGATTTTATTAACTTAATGCATGTTTGAAAAATCCCTGCTACTTTTGTGGATGATTCGCCTTAAAACCTGTGTTAATCTTCAGCAAAATACCTTCCTTTTTGTTGAGGAATAGTTAGCACAGAGGACAAATCAGCCCTTTTGTTGAGGGCTAATAAACTTTGTGCGTGTGCGTGTGTGCGTGTGACTTAATACCATTATAATAATATTATATGGCAGGCAAAAATATAATGAAAATGATAATTTGCCAAAAAGATTTAAAAAACACTGAGGTGTTACCTATCAAAAGTTCTCCTTCTGTCTATGATACAGCACAGATTGCAATCGTGACAGTAAATCTGGTGCTATTGTTAATGCCATGGCACTTTGGTTTTTGGCTTGCTTCAGTCCAATCTGTGACATGCTTGTGAATATCTTTCTTCTGTTCTGTCTGTATGGCATATGGATTTCTGGGATACAACGTCAGACCTATCCACATAACAAGTGTTCAGAGCACCTTATCATTTTAAAAAGCCAATTACTCAAAAAGACAAATGTGAAATGTTTCACATTTAATGATGAGCAAATCTGCAAAACAAATGCAATTTTGCTTCATTTGAAAAAGTTTAGTTTAACTGTAAATATTGCAATGGAGTCCCTAGCAATACACACCATGGGTAGGGACAGGCTCATTTTATGCATATTGTACATCATCACTGTCACTTAAATCTGCAAGATTTTCCATGCTAAGTTGTTTTAAATAAATAGAAAGAAATGAGATACAAAAGACTGAAATATATGCTTCTGAATAGACTGTAAAAATGTCACTGCTAACACTGAGCATTGGACACTTAAAAAAAAAATATTTTGAAAGTCTCACCCAAAAAAACGAAAACTGCATATGTCTACAGAGGTAAAGGTCAGTAATGAAACAATTAACAGCAAAAATACCAATCCATTTTTTAGAAATATTTGTCAATATATAAAGAATGTTTTGTACTGCACATAAGTGCTCAATTAATCCTGGATTAGTGGCCGTATGTCATATTCCCAGACTGAAATGATGTCAGCTGAAGAACTTAAATACACACAGGTTCGAAGTAAGATTTTGTAAGGACTTCAGGACTGCAGGAATTGCTGCTTTCTGGTGCGGTGCTTAATAGAGGTCATGATTAAATGAAGTTCTTAAGAATGCGCATAATATATACACCGTACTACTGAGGTCAAAACACAGTACAGTAGAATTTTTTTTAAAAGATAGGCTATAGGTATATATTTATGCCTGCTTGTCTTCAAAATATATAGGCACACGTATACCAGCCACTGCTCTAGACAATGTACTGATTGTCAGCTACCTAAATTGTAGGTGCTGAGTACCAGGGAAGAAATTAAAATGGTAATTGTTAACGTAGGAGCATATTGGGCTAGAAGGCTAGGAGAACAGTGATGCTAGTGGGAGTACTTGACTGAGCAAGGCAAAAGGATTTATGTACAATGTTTAAAATATATGGGAAACATATAAACAGATTTTAATATTGAAGATTTTTGTGACTAATACGATTTTTAAAACCCCTATCACTAAACTGAGAACATTGGTAACAAAATACTATAGAACATGGGAAACTGAATGCAGCTGGCACTGGTAATTTTAGAAGAAACTAATCGTGATATTTATAACATCATGTAGCAAGCGGAACAGTTTTACCAGGCTGGGAATGCTGAAATACAAAAAAGTTCACCTTTCAGCTATTGTGCTTTAGCTCTACTGCACTAGAAAAAAATCAGAAATCAGCTGTTGCTGAATATTAAGAAAGTTTAGTGTGATATATAACCATTGAGATACCTTTTTTAAGCTGCCTGTACATGTATTGTGTTTTCTATTAAGTTTTTGTAATCCAGCTCAGGGACTTAATATATACAGCCGAAAACCAGTTCATAAATTGTATTTAGAAACACAGAAAATATCCTGAGCTATAACATTAGATAAGAAGCTTGTTTTAAATACATTCCTTTTGGTTTGTTTGTGGTTTTTTTTGTTGTTGTTGTTTTTTTTTAAAAAAATTTCCAAGCACTTTTCAATTTAGGGTTTGATGTCTTTACCTGTAGAATGCAAGTTATAATGAACTAATAACTAATGCATAAAAAAGAGAGTATTTAACCCTTAATCCTGGAAACAGCTGTAAAAATAATTTCCCCAAAATTTTTTGCTATTTCTGCACAATAATAAGCAGAAGTGTACATATAAACCTGTAACAGAATGCAATTTAGCTCACAATTTCATTATGGTATTTAATTTCTACAGTTTGGGATTGTAAGAGTAAAATAAACATTCATAAAACATAATAGACCAAATCTTTTTGTAAATTAAGCCATATAATGTATTTAACTCCAAGTGATTTACATCAGAGGTTAATTTTTACCAGTATCTTTAATGTTCAGGACTAATGAAAATAGAGGCATACGATTTTAAAACACAGAACTCTAACAAATGTGGAGATTTTAATTTGCAGGGGACTGTGCAAACGCTTAGCCTGCTTTTATAGTACGTGTTTTTGTTTTCTTGCTTCTCCCTTGCACACCCACTCACCAACTCCAGCGCCGCGTTGCAGATTTGAATGAAGTGAAAAGCTCAATGGGTAATTGTCAAAATACTTTCATTTCTCCCACTTTCACACAAGAACCAAATAAAGCCAGGAGAGTCTCCCGCTTTTCACAAACACCCAGGAATCAGCAGCATCCACCTGGAGCTACCGAAGAGCACAGCTGAATCTCCCCGATCACATCTCCTTTTTTAATTCCGCAGACACACCTTGGAAGCGAGCACATTTCTCTGGAGTTTCGGGATCTGATGTCAAAATTGCCCACCACCTAGCTCATGCAAAAATCTGTTTACGCACGTTCTCCCTCTCCTAGTATTACAAAAAAGAAATGTCAGTAATAATCAAGTGAGGGTGCTGAATTAAAATCTGAAATCGCTAACAAACCGATCTGTACAAAAGTGTCAGTGTTAAGATTTCCAGACTGGGGGTTGTGTGACAGAACGAGGAGCTCAGACAGAAGAAAACAGCTCTCCACTCCAGTACTTTCACCCCGTTAATCTCACATGTGCTTTGCCACGGATTTCTTGCTATTTTATTTTTAACCTCTGCTACCTTGTGGGAAGTGGGCTATTCCGAGGGTGCTCGCAAGCAAAGCTCTGATTTTACAGATGGATGTAAAGCGCTGTTAAATGAGAGCTTTAAGAAGGACTTTTTCAATTTACTTTGAGCTTAATCTGAAGTGGTTTAATCACAGCTTGTACACATCTTCTTAAAAATTGTTCTAAGGGGAGGGAAGAAGTAATAATCACGTAGGAAATCATGGCGACAGATGCTAGATCCCATTTACACTTTTAACATCACTAATGAAAACCTATCTGGGCAATACCTGTGTCAGCGAGGTGTCAGGTGGTCATTTGGCAAGGCAGAATAAGCAGGAACCAGATCTGCATTTCGAAAACGGCTCACTTTTCTTTTTCCTTTTTTTTTTTGTGTGTGTGTGTGTGTAGAGGGGTTGGGGGGTTTTTGTGATTTTTTTTTTTTTTTTTTTTTTTTTTGCACCTGTTATTCTAAAATTTCTTTCAGTTACATTTCAAAACACTACAGTTGGGATCTCCTTGCCAACCTGAGATGGCATAAGCCTGGGTAACAGAACAAAATGTGAGAAGGTCCTTCTGTCTTTAACGCCTGTTCACCAATGAATCAGCCTCCAATTAATCTGTTTCTTCAGTAGGAGTTTAATAAAAGTCAAGCACACACATGTTCAGTCTTGTTTAGTATTAAAGCTGTGTTAACATTATCTGCCTAGCCAGGTCAAAAATCTTATATAATTAAATGCCAGAAACCATTTCAGAATTTTAAGGGCTTTACAATTTTCTGTAAGTAATTGATTATGCAAGGCAGGGTAGTTTAAATTTAAAACAGGATAGTGATGAGTGTGATGTCACTTTTCATTACATATTTCAGAAAAGTTTGTTTCATGGCCAAACTACACATAAAACCTAACTTATTAGATTTGCTATTTTGCATTTTTGTGAACCAGGAAAAAAAAAAAAAAAAAAAAAATCAGCAACCCAGATTTCGTTTCCACATCACGAAATACAAACTGAGTAGGTTGTGCACATCCTGAATTTCCACTCTGTCAGTCAGGCTACCCGCTACAATCGCAGAGTAGGTTTTGCCCTACTCAGCTGTGCCTCTAACTTGGCTTGGAGAAGCAAGGTATTATAATACCAGAATTATACCATATGACTGAACACATCAGGCCGTGCAAAGAGTTAAATAAGCACGGTCTTGAGTCAGAACGATACCTATAGCTCAGTGCAGGCAAGCAGCAGGCTTTGCTTGAAAATATGTGAGGAAAGTTTTATCTCCGAATAAATACAAGCTCTATATATTGATTAAAGTTCAGCTTTTCACCACTCAAACGCGGCGATGATTTCTGATTGACAGAAAAGGTCGAGAGAGAAATAAAAACAGGAGAAAAACATAAACATATTAATCACAAAGATGTTGTTATGATAGGGTGGATCACATCTAAAGCTCTGTCCATAAAATCTACTCTTCATATGCCAGTCAACAGCACTGAAGACACCATTTCCAAAGAAAGTTAAGAGCAATTTAGTTCCTGCTGCCACCAAATGTTCAGCAGAAGATGTGGTTTCAGGCACCATGCCGGATCCTTAGTCCCCTCCCAGGCACCCTCTGCTCTCAAGAGGAGAGAGGTGGTCTTAGCTTTTCCCCTTCTGCATCTCCCTCTGAAAGCCTTCCTTTTTCTCCCTTCCCTTCCCATGGCTGAAAACCAGATGTACTGCAGACCTCTCCATACACGACTCCTCTCCATCCTCCCCAAGACTAATTAAGCAGTGGCACATTCTAATGACATGACATAATGCATAACATACACGACAACGTATAGCAACATGGAGCCTCAGCATCCAGGTTTCTCAGCCTGTGCCAATAATGACATCCAAAGGAGCAATTAGGAAAGTATTAAGAATAAAAATTCAAAGAAGGTCTTAGATCAAGATACCATCATTCCTAGGAACAAGAACAAAGAGAAAGAAAAAAAGTTGAGCATATATGTTTAAAAAGGAGATTAGTTTATGACACTAAAGTTAATCATCTTCATAAGTTTTAAAGCATAGTAGAAGTATAGAAAAAAAAAGAGTGAAAAAAAGAATCTGAGGGACATGAGAGAAGCGGAGGGGGGAAAGCCATTATAAATAGAGCTACAGAAAACTAGAGATGCTTATAGCAACGGAGGACAGCCAGCTTTGGATAAATAAAGACAGTTTTGGAAATGGCAGAGTAAAAATAGGTCAGTACTACATACAAGTAGAAATTAATATGATGGAAATTATTTAACAAGCCAGTATACTGTAGTCCATACAGTGCCATGATCATTAAACTGGTGAATGGGTGCTAATGTGGTAGAAGCAAAGCAATGTATAAAAGGTCAAATCAATACGGCAAGAACAGACCAGCATGTGAGCAGAAATAAAGACAATCGAAAACAACAGTGCTTTTAGTATAGTTACGCTATAAAATAAAACTGATCAATACCCAGGTAAAGGAACAAGCAGTGCAGTCACAGCAGACTGAAATATAGGCAGGTATCAGTTTAATGAAAATATATATATATATAACTCAGCTCATTCTGCCAATAGTGTCGGACTTGCTGAGTAACGCACAGGTCAGAAAAACGGAGCACCGCACCAATAAAGCAAACAATAACATAAAAACATCAGACAAATATAAAAATAAAGGAAAGCAGCGCTGCAATCTCTTTTAGCCTGGCAAGCTTATGCTCAGGAACTTTAAAATATACAAGTTTCTGTTACTTTTTATTACAAACATGATTAGACTAATAATTTTCAGTTCCCATGACGTGGACATCTGGTATCCATGGCAAACAGAAAAAAAAGCAGATGTCAAAGAACTTTAATTATGACCTCAAATGACTCTTAATATTCTGTTATTTGGTTTGTACTAACAGAAAATGAAGTAAGCAGTTTTGAAACGTGAGCAAATGAGACCATTGGACATACTGGTTTTATACTAGGCTTTATTTACACCTAGACCTAAAATCTGTTCCCCTGTACTTATACTGGCCACTGATAAAACCTTTTCTTTGAAATTTCCAGATTAAAAGCATACTGTAATTTTTTCTCTTCCTAACTTTTCTGTACTCATTTAGTTGCATGCAATATACCGTTTTCCAGTTTGTTCTGAAAGTAATTAAATTTAAAATGAAAAGTTTGTACTTGTTTTTCAATAGAGATTATTAAAATATAAAATAACCATTATAACAAGAACACACTCATTGGATGTTATGACTGCTGTCTGCTTGACACAAGGACATCTGGAGATCTGGGCAGTGCATTTGCTGTGGCGGTATGTGAACTTTACTTTAGGATTAGAACAAAAATGGCAGCCTCACAAATGTCTACACCATCCTTCAGAGAATAGCAGGCAAGCTCCCAAACTACAGTAATGAAAAGTTGCGGCTACAGAGCACATTTTGAGGAGAAGGAAAGAAACTCTGTCTCTTTTAGACTGCAACACTGAATTTCAGGCTGGAAGTATTTTTTTTTTTTTTTCTTATTCAAGGCTGTGTTAAAAATCTAGCTAACCTTTTGCACATCTATACAAGCGTGAGTGTAACTATTACCCACCTCCACAGGGGAAACGGAGGCAGAGGTGTAAGGCTGTAGTGTGATGCCACGTGGTGGCATGGCCAAGTCACCAGGGAAAGCCAGGGGTGTCACCACCCCTTGGGGACCTGCTTGTCTCGCCCCTCCGATGCCTTGTTCCTTTGATGAAATTCAAACAAATTCCCATCACGAACGCTATGAGCATGATGTAACTCCTGAATTTGAGGGGCCCCGGATGCCAGAGGGGTGAGCAGCTCCTCCCTGGAGCCGCGATGCTCGCTGCGGTCCCCATCAGCACGCCGTGACAGAGGGGTTAGCTCTGAATTAAATGAGTTGACCCAACCGCAGTCAGCAGCAGGGTAAGATATAAATAAAGCACGTGGTGCCTCGCAGGCCTGAGCTCTGACGGGGGATCTTTGCGCCGACTCTTCCAGAGTCTCAGTTAGCAGCCACCACTGCCTAAATTATCTCCTGACAAGTCCCCATCACCAGCGTTAAAAAGATCTATACGTTAAGCATTGCGCCTCCACTGCAGGAAGCTGTAGGACGGCACAAACGTTTCTCTGCAGTCGTACCTAACGCAAGTATCACATGGGTACGAATCAACAAGGGTAACATATTTCACTACAGTTAATTATCCCGATTTATCCCAAGAAACTAGGTTTTAGGCTGTAATCTGTGAGGAAATCTGCTGTTCTAGTCCTAAATCCTCCCCTCAGCCTGGTGATTATCGACTACATTTTTGTACAGGAGGGAATTAATGCCACACACTGCCTAAGCAGCTTTGAAGTCAAAAAGGCCCAGACCTGTAATAACTTTTGTGCCGTGTTATTGATTGAGGGGGAAGCGAGGTGCCTGCGGTCGCCGGCGTTTCCATGCCCTCCTTCCCTCCTGCCCCTCCACAGCCGGTCCAGCCCCGCTGCGAACCCCGCCATTATCTCTCGGCAGGGGAGCCCAGGTACCTGCCAACGCAGGCTGCGCCTTGGACCAGAGGTAACAAGCTGGAATTACAATGCAACCTGATTTTCCCATCTAGCAACAATCAATACAGCTTTAGAATTTGATAATAAGGAGACTTTTCAGAAAATAATTGTGTTTGCGGTGAAAGGCCGCGCATAAAACAGAGGTAATTTTTTTCCTAAGAGTGCATGTGTGACGATTCCAGCAACATTTGTATCTAATTTGATTATTAAACACTGTAATTCAAGTTTTACATTTGTGCACGCACACGAGTTTTGCCCAATGCCTGTCAGAAAACCCAGACAAGGTTTTTGTTGGAAGTGGTAAAAGTGAACTGGGGCTGGGGGGGGGGGAGAAAAGGGGGGAAAAAAAAGGGGGGGGGAAGGAAAGGGAAAGAACAAGGAAAGGGAAAAAAGGAAAGGCAAAAAAAAAGGAAATGGGGGGAAAAAGGGAAAGGGGAAAAAGGGAAAGAGGGAAAGAAGGAAAGATGGAAAAAAGGCAAGAGGGGAAAAAAGGAAAGAGGGAAGAAAAGGAAAGAGAGAAGAAAAGGAAAAGGGGAAAAAAAGGAAAGGGGGGGGAATGGAAAGTGGAAAAAAAAAAAGGAAAGGAAAAAACAGAAAGGAAAAAAAAAATCCTATCTGGAGCCAAGCATTTATTCAAAAGCATTTCAATCTGCGTGCACATCTTCATCACTTCAGTGATAATTAAATCTGGGAATCACAGGTGATGTCCTCGCACAGTCTCTTTGCCGGGCTCCCACCGGGCCAATGAAGCGGGGCTCCCTGTGAGGCCTGTTAGCACAGATCAGGTGGTAATGTGGAGGGACAGATGAGCTTTAGCTGACAGATGGCAGGATGACCTGGAAAACCTGCCCCCTTTTCTGGGATCAGGCAGCAGCTGACAGGTATTATTTCATAAAATAACGTCTAAAAGGAATCGCCAGGGTCTTCGCATTAATCTGAGGCTGCAACCAGCCATGTAACGTTTATGTCAGAACAAATCTGTCTCTATGCAGGAGAAGGAAAGTGGTTTTTGATGAAGTTGTTCATAAATTTTAATATAATATGCCTGATGGTGTCAGATATAGTCTCATATCTCTTTTATATTTAAAAGCTCTAGTGAAACATAGAAATATTCAATCTCCAACAAGCTACTTTTAAATAACTAAAAAGTTAACCAAGGATACCTTACTGCTTTTCCCCATTTTCAGCAAAGAATTTGCATGTGTAATCTCCATGTTTTTAAATGAAAACATCTCAATTGCATGAAATCCTTTTTGTAATTGGTACTAAACAAAGGCACCAGTAAAGCTTCTGCAAAGTTGTTTTATAAAAACAAATGAATAACTGACGCAGGGAAATAAAAAAGCAACCTTACATCAAGCTGCTTATCAGCAATGACTTAATTTAAAATACCTTAAAACCCAATATTTTTGTTTTTCTCTTTAAAAATTTGAGCTATGTCTGCTTTGAGGAGTGAAGCATTTCATTGAAATGCCCTCTCCAGACACATGACATTTGAAAGTTTAGGCACAGATGAATATTTGGGGAATTCAAACACCTGGATCGGGTCTGGGCTTGCCAGCCCTCCGAATCTTTTTGCAAAGTAGAGAGAAAGCAAGGTCGTGCTTCCCACCTCACTCCTTCCTCGGAACGGCACCAGCTAGTTCAACTACACTCTGATAAATTCAAGACTCGGTAATCAGCATTAATATGCAAGCAAGTATCAATCCAAAACCTGCTAATGAAAATGATTACACTGTTATATTCATCTGAATCTTATATGAGCTACTGAGGGGCATATACCAGCAATATGCATGTCTTGCTGTCTTTGTGGTGCCACCTTAAAGACCCCTTGTTCACTTTTTTCTCTTTCATCGTCTTTTAGTTGTAGAGAATCACCTGCTTAAATATCTCTAAGGGTACTAGTAAAAAAGAAAAACAACATACATAACAGATGCGCGAGTGAACCTTGGGATGAATGTATTATGGATACAGAAACCATCATCACACACCTCATAATCACTTTTTCACCTGCCCATCTGGTGCAGACCTGTGGCTTGTTAGTTATGCACTTGGATACAGTAAAAATGTGCTTATCTAAAAAGAACAATTAAACACAAGCTCGGAACGGTGCAGTTAGCATGATTTAGGAAGGAAAATGTGATGGAGGAAAACAGGCACGACATCTTGCTTTTTGGAAAGGGGCACGCCACGCTTCTGTGTACAAAAAAGTAAGAGGAAAACGGCAAGTCTTTTACTGAACTTTAACAAAACCTCAGTGCCTTTTTTTTTTAAAGGTCCTAGAGCATAAACCTTTCAGCATAATATCTTCCATTTATTCCCCAAGCAAGCGTAGAAAAGACAAAGGCAATACAAGCGTCACCTCCAATGCACTATAAATACATCTAAATTCTGACCTAGAGAAATCAACTTTAGGCTCAAGAGGTTGATTCACCACCTTAGACTCTCCATTAAGATTGTGGTAATAATTTCACAATATGATACTTTTCCAATGGAAACCAGGTTATTGTTTTGTGTAATCAAAAGAGGGAAACTTTTAATCACCAGTAAAGTAGACTTAAAATCAGGGAAAGAAAGGTAGAAAAATTATCACAGTGTTGCCACTTTATGAAATGTTCTTTCCCTTTGGTTTCTCTTGGTAGTTTTCCGATGTGAATCCCCTTCCAGCCGTTAAGCCTACTGAATTTCTTGGATTCTTGGTTACTATGAATTCTGAACATGCAAAATCTTATTTACCTTTCAGGCACTGGACATATGACAATACACAGGCTATAAGAAGACACCTGCTTTCCTTGAGATACACAGTGAATTAAAGGCATAATTTCCATTGATGGTCACGACAGTTACTTAGCTGTATCTACCACAGCTAAAGAAGAGAAGATCTTTCCCAACACCATCCGTCTTGGTGTACCTGACCTAAAAACGGAAAACCGAACAGATAATCACAGATTCTGCAGTAGCTCTTGTGTAATAGTCCTTGAGCTTACTTAACTGCATCAGGCACAGATGTTGCTCTTGTGTATGAAAAAATTCTGAAGGTTCTGCTTCCTTTCACTCTATTTCATCCTATCAGTTGCACAGGGAAAAGTAACGGGGGAGCTGTTTATTACTGATTTTTTTTCTAAGTGTCATCTCATATAAGTTTCTGAGTCTTGAATTAACATGAAATTTTACAGGAAAAATACCTCACCTGCATTGATTTACAATCTTCCATACGAAAAAGAAATTAAAATTTGAATGCAATGAATTTCACCTTGCTTAGCTTTAAAGATGCCTCACATGTCAACAGAGAGATGTTGTGCCACCTACGTACTGGGAGCTCAGTGGTTCCACAAACATTTTTTAAAAGACTGAGTCTTTTTTTAAAAGCTCATCTCCTCACCGATAATATGAATTACAACATGCATGTTTTAAGGAAACTGATTAATTTTATGCTAAGGTGTAAACTGGCCTATGGACAAGCTTCTAGTTTAACAGCAACATCAAAGGGTCCCAATGAACAAGTAGACAGACAGTGTATACTTAGGCAGTTCAAAGCGCTTTGACCATGCTACACTGTTAAGATAGATGCAGGATCTCCAAATTCCACCAATTAATTTTTTTTTCCCACAGAAATTTTGTTATTATTAAGAGAGATACGGAGTGAAAATCTCTGCACGTATGTAAGATATAGATATAGATATGTAAATCAATATTTGCATAAGGACCTTTATACTCCCCAAGCCAAAACTGTGTTGTTTGATTAGTTGAGTAAGCCTGCTGTATTAATTGGCTCTGGCTGTCATAATTAAAAGAACAATAGGGTGTTTCTCAGGTCTGCTACTGATGTTTGAGCACACCATGGTTTTGAAGTTATCATATAAGCACACAGTTAATTTTATCTCAAAATAAAAATAATACTGGAGTTCAGACTCATGATTTCCACAGGGGAAAACTCAATGGAAATCCATTCTCCAGTGGCATAAGAAGCACTGACACAAATCCTACATACATATGGATAACTTGTAGTAATCAGACATTCCAAGCCCTTGCTTGAAAAATATGTTATAGAAAGTATATATAACCGTATTCAAAACTCCAAAGACATATTTTGATTACTGATAAGTTCATTAAGAGACTTGATTGCCTTCATATAAGAAAATTCACTAAACTGTTTGATGCTTGAATTCATAATCTAAATCCCAATCTATAATCTGCCCTTGCTCTTTCCAGTGTGTACCTAGATCATACAAAGGATTCATACCACTTGTATTCATGGGTGCATGCCCCATCTGCACATTTTATTCGGTTAAAAGATGCTTTGACTTGATCCACCAACCTTTTCTGGAGTACAAAGGAAAACCAGTCCCACCATCAACATCTTTTGTTACTTTTCTTAATCCCTTCACCAGATTTTACTCAATAAGAGTGCAAAGTAAAAGTAAAAGTTAAAAAAAAAAATTGAGATGTGATCCTTTCCAGTGGCAACTATATTTCTTAAGGAGTTTCAAATAAAACTTCGTTTTGTCCAAAATAACACACACAAAGTGTGTTAAATTATTAACAAATAGCAAAAGATGATTGATGGTTTGCAAAAATTAAACCAGCTACATCTGTTGGTGGCCAATGTAGAGTTAATCTGAGAGGTGGTAAATTTGTTCTGTTTGCACAGTATTGATTACCAAAACTGAATCCCAATGGTTCACACAAGCATTTATTTGTAAAACTCATAACTGATCTCTTTTCTCCCCCTGTCTCACAATATTTTAGGACAAAAAGAGAAAATAATCACAGTCAAATGACATTCTAAGGGTGTGCAGGATAACTGACAACTATAAAGTGCATTAAACAGAGACATATTTTCCTTGTATATCAGAAAAACACCTATCTCAAACCTTCCAGAAATTTACAGAAAACCACAGAAATGTTATTCATAAGTGAACACTAGAAGTGGTCTTGTCCAAGCTCCCACTTAAAGCAGAAGTATTGCCAATGCTAGATCAGGTCACCCGAGATTTTGCCTAGCCAAGCCATGAAAACGTCCAAGGATGGAGACTCTCCATCCACTTGAGGGCTGTATTCTGGTGGTGTACTGTACTCTTACTAGAATATTTTTCCTGACATCCAGTCTGAGCCTCTCATGATGTGATTTGTGGCAACTGCTCAATCAGCTGCTACTGAAAAGGACATTGGTCTGTCTTTGCAGAAGCTCTTAGTCTTCTCACCATCAGACTGCTCAAGCTCGTTGCCCTCCACTTCATCTTTTGGGGCATGTGCCCTAGGCACGAGGTTGCCTTTTCTGAATCATCTCCCATTTCTCCATGCCCCACTTGATCTGGGGGTCCAAACTGGGCAGCACACGCCCAGGGTGGCCTCACCATCCTGTGCGGGAGGGGTTAATAACCTCCCATTCTCCTCATCCAGCTCACTGATTTCTCATCATGAGCACATCATGAGCTTGTATTTAACCTCCATCAATGGGGACTCCCAGGTCATTTACAATAAATATCTTCCTCCTCCAGTTAAACAAGTACTGATTGTTTCCTACAGCCGTAACCTTAGGGTCTCCTATTGCTCCAGCAGGGTACTGAGCCATTTTAGATCAGAAGAGTGCTACAATGGCCATTCATGGTCACAGAGTTTCTAGACCTGCAGTGATACAGGGTTACAGTATAAAGGCCAGTATATCTTAAACCGTTCCCTATAGTGAAGAAGCAGGTTAGGAGTTCTTCTGTTTCTTAGACAGACAAAAGAATTTCTGGCAGAACTAAGTTTGTTTCCTTAAATTTTACTTTCCATATGCTCAGGATAGTTATTTAGTTTGTCTCTGGTACTGAGGTGGCCAACAATGCAGTGCTATTTCATCTAATGAAAAAAGAGAAGTACAAGGTATGAAAACCTTATTCTAAAAATGAACGAAGCAGATGGGATATGTAATTCTAACTTAGTCCATTTGCATGTGTTTGTTGGTTGCTTTTTTTTTTTCCTGTTTCCTTTTTTTTTTTCCTTTTTTTTTTAAGTTCTAGTAGATTTCTCTACTTGAAAAGGTCTGCTTGCAGCAGAAAGGAAAACCAATTCTTCCAGCTTTAGGGCAGGAAAGTGCATAGCTGCTAAGGAACTAAGGAAGAGGAGAGATTATGCACATAACATCCTCACCTCCTACATTTGGCAGCTCCCTCTGCTTGGAAGCTGTCACCCAAGGCATCCAGCCCAGGGTGTTCTAGTCCTCGATATCCTCCTTGCACAGTCTCCCACTTCCTGGAGATGAACCAACACTTTGTGTTTGACTTCCCCCACCAGCTTTAGTGTATTATACTATTGCTTTCCTCATCTGCCTAGCTGGCAGTATCAGAGATGGCATATTTCAAGTTGCAACCTCCCGAGACCTGTATTATCACTATATTTAAAGGGTAAAGGGAGTAGTAGAAAGAGAAAGGAGAACATACAATGACTCAAAGAGCCCATGCACAGGTTAAAAAGACCTCTCCTGACTACAGTCTCTGTACGTGAGAGAAAAAAGGACTGGTTTTCTCAGCATCCCTTAATGGATGTGCGATGGCCTGCAGGAAGAAACACCAGGTGATGTCGTATTCTGGATAACTGTGTACCAGCTCACAGGGACAACTGCAAAAACTGAAAAGGCAAGACAATCCAGTTTCTCAAATCTCCACATTATTTTTTTTTTTTTTTTTTTAATACTTCAAATTTAACTTTGCAGTCATAGGATGATAAATTCTGTATGTGGATAATTAAGAAAATGTGCAACAGGAAGGGCTTTGCATTACCTTTTGGCTGTTGACCCATATTTTAGGTAGTAAAAAAATCCCTTCACCTCAATCAAAGCTTCAGAAAAATTATCCCAAGTTTGTTTCGTAAACTTCCAGTGCCCACCTCACACTGGCCAGTTACTCTACAGTCAGGGTACAGGAGGGTTCAAGGCACAGTTTGGTCTTTGACCTTTAACTATTTACAAATCCTGGTGACAGTGGATACCTCAACAGGAAAATGCAGAGAAAGGAAAAGTTTGCTTGCACCTCTCTTACATTGCATTTTCTCTGCTTTTGTGTGTGTACAGAAATACGAAACAAAATATCCATGCCTCTCCATTATTTTTTGAGCTTTCCCACATGAGTACTCAATTTAATATTTTGCAAGTGCCAATAGCCTTTTCTATCGCTGCAGCTCCCTCCAAGCGCTAGACTGAATCGCAAAAAAAAAAAATATTTTTCAATGATTGATTGTAGTAAAAGGGCTGTTGAAGAGCATGTGTGAGAAGAGCATCACACCACCCTCCCAAGGCCCTTGGAGGGTGCCTTGAGTACTGTAAGTTAAAAGAAGAGGAAAAATAACCCTGAGCGACTGTGTTACTATAGTCATTGCTTCCAAGCGGTGCTGGATATCTGTATCTTTCTTTCTTTTTTTTCCTTCTCATTTTAGAATTTTAAACACTTTTTTTTTTTTTAAGGTCATTATCAGTTAATGGGCTTATTGTTGGGGAGGTTATTTTAAAGAATGGGGTGGAGGTATGACTACTTTATTTTGGTTAAATCTGGATCTCTTGATTTACTTTTGCAACCACAGAACAAATTGACAAAGCAGAAAAGTAAATGCAAACAAAGAAGACAGCAGCCAGTGCCACTCTGGGTCCTGTGGGATTTTCCAAATTGCTAAAAGCTGTCACCATAGCCTGAAGTATCAAGTGTGAGGCACATGCTGTTGTTAGTTGTTAAATTTAGTGCCACTAAGGGTTACTTCTAAAAAAAAACCCAAACAAAACAACCTACCAGTGTCTAAAGCAGTCAGCATCTAAAGCAGGTATTAGTGAGTGATTTCCCTGTGAAGAAAAAGTAAAGTACTAAGATGTTTTCTACCCCAAGTATCATGAGACAAAGGACTTGTCATGAAAATCAAAGTATCTCGAAGATTCACAAACTAATCTCTCTGTCCCAGCAGAAATCACAGGCATTTGTGATGGGCAGTCTAGTGCTAGTTCATCATATAATACTTGCTCTTCCTGCCCCTCGTTTCACCTGACAATGTGCATTAACAGTTGACTGTAACATACCACGTGTTTTCTAAATATTAATTTTATATTCAGGAACACCTAGCACGACTGAGGATGTGGTTTGGGTTGCCCGTGTCAAAAGAGATGGTTCACACCACTACAGATGAGAGAGCAATTAATCCACACAATGTTATTTACATTACTATGAGAAGTCTAGAAGTTCCACCTCAGGATCTTCGGCATACACACTGAAAATGCTAAATGCGCCCATTCCCATGTGCCCGAGATACCCGACATTTGATGAAACGTTCTCAACAATCAGAGAGAGGTGTTGAGAGTCTTATTGAAACTGAAGCCCTCTCAAGGTACCGGCATGAGAGGCAGAAAAAGGAACAGTAAACGCAATAAAACTGATAAGGTGGGACACAGAGAGGACTGCGTGTGAGAAGGGTGAGAACAATCCCCATCCAGAGTCAGAAGTGCCCGTAAATCAAAGTGTGAGCACACAACACATATGTCCCCCACCACCAGGACCTAGCCAAGCGGTGCCAGCTGCGCGGTGGAGGCAGTCAGGAAGTCTAGGATTCCTCAAACATCTGCTGGTGCCATTAAGAATGAGAAGTAAATCCACACTGGCATTACTTGAGCTTTATTTTTCCACATTAACCCCAGCAACAACTGCCAAGTTTTTTGCTCGTTTGCCACACAAGTAACCACTGAGTGGCATAAGAATGGGAGCCAGATGAGAAACTAACTAGATGTAGAAAAATCAGGATTAAGACAAATTGATAGAAACCAGTAAGTGTCTGATGAAATAAAGACAAAGAAATACAGGGGGGAGGAAGGCTGGAGAAAATGCATTCAGACTTCTCTTAAAGTACTGCTACAACGAGGGGGCATGTTACTGTTTCTACAATATTACTCTAAGTTCCAGGCCCACTCAGAGCAGAAGACAGCTGCCTAACTTACTAGTGTATTTGCTGTTATTCTGTCGAAAACTATGTTTAAGTTAGGTAGCTACCATCATTCAGAGGGGTTAATGAACAAGAACAAACACCCTTCACATACTGCCAGGCGAATAAAGTATAAGGGAGCTAGGAGTGCTGCAGCTACACCTCTCTTTCTCTTGTGTTCTCCTGATCTCCTCCTAAGATCCTTTTGTCCATGAGATCCTCAGAAGGGCATGCAGTGAGTGGCACTTTTATTTCCTTGATTACAGGAATTCGATTACCAGTCCCTCTACATGAGATGATAAAGAGATCAAAGAGGGACTTAAGTCACTTAGTTTTGCTACAATATGATTCGTAAGGCTGAGTTAAAAGCTACCATAAAAAAAAAAAAAGCTAATTCTTTAGACATATATGTCTTTTATTTTAGCACTAATAGTCCTTCTGCCATATGATCAAGCTATTTTCAAAGCAGAGAAAGGCTCCTGGGTCTATCCTGTGCTCCTCTACACATGCTACATATGGATCTCCCAGCCGTATTGTGTCTTACAGTTTAAGCAACACCTAAGTGTCATATCTCTGTGATGCTTATTTCTAGGTCATGCTGATTTCTTTATGCATCGTGAGATAGGGTTTCAAAATCATTTTTTCAGCTCAAGTCTGCAAACAAAATCTGTCTTTTGTGTTACTGGTCTTCACCCCTCCTTCCCCTTTGGCATGCCACTGTCTGTTCTTTTGTTTTTCATAACTAGGAATGAAAGGACCTTGAAACTTTTTAATGTATTCAAGAGTTTACACCCCTTTGTTTTATGTTACAAAAGAAATGCTTTTCTGGGAATACTGATACAGACACCCAAAATTTTTCTTTTTTTTCTTTTTTTTTTAAAAAAAGCTTCATTTCAGGTTGCCTGAAGGACACAAACAGTGTTAGGTAGGAAACATTAATGAGATAACTGACTATAATAATCACAAAGTATTTTTTGGTAGAACGCAATATTCACTGAACAGATACCAAACTGCATTTTTAGATTACAGCAGAAAAATCCCTTGATTAAAATCAATACAACGTTTTATTTGTGAACGCTTATTTATGAAGCCTTTATAAAATCTGAGTAAATTGATTAGTTCTGTAAGGAATCCATCAAGTTATGCAAAGTTTCTTCCCACCTTTGCAGCCTGTGTAACACAAAGCCTCTGTATGTACTGTACTTTCAAGCTATACCTAAGTACAGACATTAATGCTTGGAACACTCATTTTCTTCCTCTGTAGCAGAGTAGGACAAAAGGAAGACTATAAAATCATAATAATGTCACAGTAAAATTTGGTTGCTTCCATTTCGCTTTTAGGGTTTTTTCCTCCTGGTCTGGAGGACAATGGTTAGAGCTGCTCACCTACAAGCATCATAAATAGTGTGTGTTTTACCAGGATGTTTTAGAGAAACTCTCAGAAAAGAGCACAGTCAATGAAGCTGCTGCTCAACCTTTTCTTTATCCGAGTCTGCTATTTTCTGGCTTCATCTAGGTCACCTGGACAAAGATCAAACATTAAATATACCCTTTGCCATGATATGAACATGGCAGAAGTGGTATTGTACTGTATTTTGCCACACAGAAAAGCAGGACGGTGACATAGCCAGACGACAGCTATCGCACTCTTGGCAGTAGGAATCATGAAGAAGCACTGCTCACAGCTTTCTGCTTTTTAGCGTTATTCAAAACCAATGATTCTGACCCCTGGATTCATACTATTTTCAAACCAACTCACCATATCTAAATATCTCCTACTTTCACTCATAAGGTACTACATAACTCCTTGTAGGCTTCAGTACCACATCACTGTAGCAACAGGGACATACAATAAAGAACATATAACAAAACCACAGCATTTTCCCCTTATTTTAAAGCTTTTCCCACAACATCTAGGAGCAGAAATTAGAACTTCCACTCAGCTTCAGTAGCAACAAGTCAATGTTGGTGAATTAAGTAAAGTAGTCTGATGATGCCAGTGATTATATTAATCCACTTGATTGCAAGTGGATTCAGCATTCATTTCTTGAATGAGATGAAGATATGACTGGATACTCATCTATCGCTGGTTTAGCAAGTAAAAGTGACTGCAGAGAAGAATTGGTCCTTGGAAAACTCTGTTTAAGACTGACCTTTATTAATTGGTTCAGACATTTGCCTTGCATCAGATTTCTAATAAGGGTTGCGTCATCATCACATTCCAGTTGTACCCTTATCAAACAGGATGTGTGTCTTTAGCCAAGAAGCTAAAAGTTATAGGAACTTAGATGGAATCTCATGTTTCATTTCTGCAAATGAAATTCTTGTTTGGATAAGCTACAGGATTCCATTCCAAATCTCAGAGATCTAGAGAAAAGTACTTTGAATGTATATACAAATATACAAATCAAAATCAATAACCTACATGAAGTCTTGACTCAAGGGGCAGACATTTCCACGAAGCTGCTAAAGGAGTAGATATCAAGATGATGTATCAAACAAATTAAAAAGACATGTTACTGTAATTCAGTATGACCAGGAAACATTCCAAAATGAACTTAACTCGGAAATAAATTGTTTAAATTACAATAATTGTACCTTCAATTATGGTTACATTAGTATCGTTTCCTAATAACCTTATTCATGGACAAATTTCACCCAGATGAAGAGTTTGTTCAGTGCTAATAGCAAGACTTTGCATGTTTACCACCCTGTTGCTGAAAACCTCCAAATATTCACAATTTCTTAGGCTAATGAAACAGGATTGTCTAATTTAATTAAAAGATTCAGAGAAGGAAACAAAAGAGAGGACATTTTAAGAACCTATCTTATAAGCCAATGTTGTAATTGAGAAATGAATGGGAAGGATCTTATCTAGGTATGAAAGAGCCTAGTTCTTCATGTATATTCTTCCCCTTGGGACTCTAATTGAAGGCAAGGTCTACTAACCTTGCTATAAACTCTGTATTTATTTTGATTGCCAAAAAAAAGATGATAAAATGGCAAGTTTCTTGAATCAATTACAGTCTATAGATCCTAAAGGATCTAACAAAGATTTAATCATAAACATAATTTTAGCCAATGGTAACACCAATTAAATTAACAGAACTGCTAACATATCTTCTATTGAATCTGAGAATAGCTGCTGGCCTGGGACCATGGGGAACAAAAGTGACCGTAGGATGGAATCTGTTTCTATGCTCTTAAAACAAAAGCATCAGGGAAGGTCATGACCAATATGAACTTCCATCTTCAGAATATATAGCCACCCACCAACAACAGACTTGTGATCGTACATATAGAAATTATTTTAAATGTATATGTTTTGTAATTTAACAATATAATTGGTTACACTCAGAAGTCATGCAAGAAAAAACCTTTTAAATTCTTAGTTTCAGTGAAGAAAAAACGATGTGAAAATAGTCAATGTGTTAACATACATGTATTTCTGTCTTTCAGCTCTTGGCTCACCTCAGTGATTTAACTGAAGTAGGCCATTTTGTATCACTCTGTGATAATGGGAATCCAAAGAAACAGGATAAAATCATAGCTATCACCCACATCAATTAATTAATTATTTTTCCCTCGGTATCCCATTCTATACATAAACCTGGTTTTGACTTAGAATTTTTAAAGAGTGGTACTTCTCAATGGCTGAGCAAAAACTAGTTTTTAGTGACCAAATCAGTTAAAAATACCTTTCTAACTTAAAATCTCAGAACATTTTTTTCATTTGCATTGTAATGAAGGTGTCCACAACAAAGAACATTTAAAATGTATAATGCGTATTGACTTGCAGAGCTATTTTTCCTTTATTTTTTTCTTGACACTCAGGAAGCAGAAATAGTCTAAATGATGAAACAGCAGTGTCTTCTTTTCCAAAACTGCAAGCATATTGTTGCAAGCATTACTTAAATTAGGACTATACTGAATTTAAGTAATCCTGACGTAATACATACCAAAAGAATCACATCAGGTTTGCCATCACTGAATCCACAGATGCCAGACACTGAGCAGGTTACCCACTAGAGGACTCACTAATTTAGAGATGACCTTGAATGGTGCTGGGTGGTGTAAACTACAAGGGGTGTCACAGTAACAAAGCAGATGTGTTATTTGTGTGGAGGGAGGGCTTAGCCAGGATAACCTGCTGGACTGCTCCAACCTATAACCAGTAACTCACCAGTCATTTCAGTGGACAAATCAATGAAATAACTGGGACACCTTTACATTATCACCACTTTCAGTTTTACATTCTATTATTCTGATTTTCCAAAAGGAACCAACATACACCAAGGCACATCCTTAGTACCTTTGAGGCTTTTTCATCTCTGGCTCTACCCTGACCTCTGCTTGGCTGTGGTTGAACCACACAAATGGTTTTACTAAAAAGCGCCTATAGCATCTTCAGTTTAGCTTGGTTGTACTAATTGTTTTGCTTAAAAAAAAATAAAATCAAGAGGTTAGGAATGGAGACACCTAGGGAAAGTTGGTCAAATGTTGAGAAGAGACGCATGATATGCTGTTCTATTTCCCTATCTATGCGTATCTTATTGGTTTGTGTAATCCATACTCTGTGATAAGCCTTTGAATGGCTTAATTTTAAGTTATTCCATATGTAGGTTAAACTGTATGTATCACATCATTTACTCCTCTTGTATGCATGCTGAACTGTAAAACATTTAATAATATATATGGGAAGTAAGCCAACTCTGACTGGCATAGAAACCCTGGAGATTGGTGAATAATATATAAAACCATTTCTTCTCTGTTAGTAGCATGTGTCCCGGCTTATTGAGTCCTGTGCTGATATATCACTTTTAGGAATTCACTTTGTCAATCAAACTTAAAAATCCTTCCTAAACTTTCCCTTAGCCTTTTACAAAAAAACAATAAGACAAAAACTTCCAAGTCTGAAATGAGACCTCTTCTTACATTTCCTTGGGGGGAATCAAAGGCTGACAGTCTGAATGTGCAGCATGCAAGAATCACAATATGGAAATCATGCCAAAATGTTTAAAAACATAAAAATAACAGATAAATAAGTAAATGGAATCTGCTGTCTAATGCAATAACTTGGCACCAAGTCAATTTTAACCTTTCAACTTTTTTAATTTATGCAACAAGGGATTCTGAAAGTATCACAGAGAAATTATTTTTATCCATGGAGAGAAGAAATGAAAGAATTTGGGATTCAGGTAGATACTTTCTACTAATCCCTGGTTACTAGGAGCATTGTGAGATCAGAAACCTTTTAAGGACTATTGGTGAATACAAGAAAGGTTGGAATTAAAAATAAATGGACAACCTAATTCTGTTTTGAAGCTGAAGTGAAAATAACAGAGGTACTGAAAACTTTCATAGCAATTCCTGGTTTCATAAACACAAAATAATAATAGGGAAGTACACAGCACTAAGCCCGTGTTCCCAAAATGATGCAGAAGACAACAAATACATTAACCTTCCTTGTTTGCTTTTTTCCTGGAAACTCTTGAAATAGTCGCAGTATTAAACCGAGAAAAAAGAACGGAGAGATGTAAGAGCAGTGGCCAAATCCAAGCTCAGGTAGCCACCGGAGGAATGCCTTGCTACCGCTCCTTTATGGAAACATTCTGCAGGATACAGCAGCAATGGGAACCTGCAAAGCATCACAGCAACACAGCAGAGTCCGGGGGCTCCAAAGGGACATTTACGGGATCACAGGTAAATTTTAATAATTTGGATTTTTTGACTAGAAAAGTCTCTAGCACAGATACTGCCATATTCACATGACATAAGCAGCCTAACATATCACTGTCAGGCCATTTTTCATCTCAAATTTTACTTTTTCTAATTTATAATCACTGCAGTCCTCTAAGGAACCCTGGGGCCTCTGTCATGCAGAAAGTCTCTCATAGCAGGACCGAGCTGCAGAAAGGAGGTCTAACAGGAGCAATAATAGCCTTGGTACAGAGGTTGGGGTGCTGAGCACTGTCCATTACCAAGTGACAAGGAATAGATGAAAAAAAAAGGGGGTTCAAAAAAGAAATATGGTCCCTACGGCTTTCTGTGCCAAAGAGAACCGGCACATTTTTCCTTTTCCGTCTCACAAGTGAAGGAGGAATTAGCCTTTGAATTTAATTTCTGAGAAAGAAAGCGAGGCATATTAAGATATGAAACCTGAAAACACCAAGTAGAGCATCCCTATTTGTCTGGAATTCGCAAAACTGAGGACATAAAACAAATTCACTCAATGCCATTTGAAATATTAAAAGAAAAAGACTGAGCCAAAGAAAACGAAAGAAAAGGAAATGGATGGCGAATTCAAAATCTTCCCAACATAAATCAACATCTCAACGAGAGCATGTGTGCTGTCCATCCAGCAGCAAATATAACAGCAGTTAAAAAGGCCAATTAGTCTGAACAAGGACGTGCAGAATGATCAAGGGAGGTGGGCGAGGTATGTAATATCAGATACAGAGGGGAATGGAAAGATTACAGGATGAAGTTGAGAGTGTAAAAAAATGATAAGAAAAGCAAAGGTGGAGAATGAAAGGAAGATTGCACGAGATGATAAAGATAAATAAAAAGACATTTTTCAAGAACATATAGTCCAAGAGGTCAGCGAGGAAGACAGAAGGTCCTCTAAGAAATGGTATAGGTAATTTATTGACAGCAGAGGTAGACGCTGATAAAAAAAAAAAAAAAAAAAAAAAAAATGAATTCTTTGCCTCACTGTTCACAAAGCAAGCTGGGGGCAACACAGCAGAAACAGACATACTGCACATTTCCCAGGGGATGAAAAAGACACACTGAAGGAAATTAAATCACTGTAGAATAGGTGATTGCCTATAGTTTGACAATGCTCTGGACAGACAGGGCTCTGAAGACTGTCGTGTGTAAAAAGAAAATCTTTATTACAATATACCTAAAAGCCTGCTTTGAAAGCAACAATCACATCAAAACAGAGGGCCAAGTTTTGGCCCCGCATTTAGGAGCGGTTCCCTGTGGAAGAAGGGAAACTACCTGAATGCACAAGGGCAGAGATAAACTAATGATAGGAAGCCATTTAAATGAACTAATCCACTGTCTTTGAAATCAAATCAGGTACCGGCAAAATTAGCTATGATAGATATCGGAAGAGTCCCAACAACAGACAAGCAAATTTGTCATCGACAGCCTGAGTGAACCTGAAGTTCAAATCACACCCCTCTTACTCCTGCAAATAATCCTATTAATTTAAATTTAATTATTCACACCAATAAGGCAAGGAACGAATAAAATTTTCTTTTTGTTCATCACATTTAACAACCTAATTTCATTCTTTTCTTGTGCATTAAAGGGAAAAAAAAAATAACTCTTAAGAGGGACAGACACACAAGGCTCGGTTGTGGCCCCCTAGCTCCACAGCCCCTCTCCAGCACAGGGAGCCGCTGGCTCTGGCCCTGGAAAAAGGACAACTTGCAAAATTCCAGAGCCCAAAGTGCTTCATTTCATAAATCAGTTAAGGAGCTAAGTGAAAATAATGCCATTGTTTATCGCATCACTAACAAACCTAAGTGCTTAAAGGCAAGGAAATTAATATTAAGGACATTCATAAATCTTACAGAAAACATATATTATACCAATTTACAACAGCTGAGAATCTGGCCCTTTGCTTTCATTCGATACAAAATATATACATGTTGTCTTATTCAGCAGAGTAGTCTTAATTCTAACCTAAAAATAAACCTTTTTCTGTATCAGTGCAATTTCATATGCACAAATCTTTCAGAAGGAATTTCAATTAAGTTAACATTATGTATGCACCCATTACGAGCATACAGTGATTGGTCTCTGACAGAAGGGAATGGACATATACACTTCTAATATACTGCAAATGAGCAATGCTATATATTTCTCCATTATTCTTTACAAATAAATAATGTTTTCAAATGTAAGTGATTTTAACTGTCACTTGGTTAATCCATTAACTGGTGTTTCCAAATACCAATATCCTTTAGAATAATACAGGTTTTTGGACAAAGAAACAAATATCTTGAAAATCCCAAGAGGCCAATGGTCAGAGTTAAGGGTATGGTGTTTACATAAATTAAGCATGTCTTTATGCTTGATCAGAACATAACTTTAACTGTGTTCTGACTAAAATGGATTATGTAATTAACTATTCCTTTTTAAAATTACTTTACATCTTTAAACGGTATGATAGATAAGTTTCATAGAACCCATAAATGATTTATGAGATATATTTTATTTTATTAATAAAATGCTTAGCGAGAGCTTAATCTCTCAAAATGTAATACAATGATGCATGTGCTTTAAATTAAGTCCATGGTTAAATACTTTGTTGCATCTCGGTGCAAAGGTTCACCTTGTAGGACTGAGTCCACATTTATGGTTTGGGCAAAAATAAATTAACTGTTATACACCACATACACAAACAAACACACACATACACGCAGAGAGTAAGGTTTGTGTATATTCACTATATTTCTGTAATCTTTTGTCCCCAGATATTTACATTAAACAGATGGCGTACCCTTTACTGCAGTTGACCACAATGTGGCTGTTTACTAAATATTTTTTGAAATTATAGATTTTTGAGGATCACTGTCTTGAGTTAGAATAGATTAAATATTTAGAAAGGCACGTCATGCTGTGATTATTATAAGCAACTGTTATTTTTTCTGTGCATGCACATCGTGCTTATCATTACGTATTAGATACCTTTTAATATATAATAATATGGCTAATATTCACTCAGTATGAAGTTAATTAAATAATTAATTAAATTAATCATCGTCACACTGTTAGCTAAAATTCCATACAGTTGTACATTTTTAAAAATCCAGTTTCATTCAGTGGCTTGCTCAGGAAAAATATTTTTCTCTCCCAGTCCTGAATATAAGCAACATTTAAAAACATTCAACAGCATTGTGCAATAAAAAGGAAAGCTAGTTCAGTTTAAATAAGTCTCTTTTTACTAACTAGTATATTAAATGTGGCTTTTAATTATTGGTTTTGATTATTTTTGAAGATTCTTGTATTTAGATGGCACACACATTTTCAATCATGTCTTAATTACTTTTAAAAATGCTGCACTGGCTTAGGGACAAGACAGATAACTTGTTAAGCATTTGAAATTTCTGAGCTGTTTTCTCAGTTCTGGCAGTCAATACCCAAGTCCAGATTGTAACCTCCTTTCTGCCTCCAAAGCCTGCCTTGGCTGCGTGTCCAGTGAGGGATTATGGATTTAGCAAGGAAGGTAAGTGTGACTACAAGCATTGGCTCACCATCTGCTCCCCAGCAGAGTTTGGGCCAACCTGCATAGCCTGCAGCAAGACCAGGGCACTGTTCTCAAGCCAGCCCTTTCCAACCTGGCTCAAGAAACACATCACATTCAGTCAGATGATTAGGTCTAAGTAGTCCATATGTAACAGAATATTTTTCCTAAATACCAAAATGAAAACAAAATGAATGCCATTTTTTTTATTCTCCTTACTCGATACATCAAGTTTTACACAAATAAATACTCTCTTAAGGTTTATGCAAATTATAGAAAAATAAAACTATGCATTATTTAGCAGTTCTCCTATTTCAAGATCTAACAGACTTTATTCACAGCATGTTTTTCCCTAGTTTATGTTGGCCTTCTTTTCTGATTCTACTTTTTAATTCATCTTTTTAAATTATTCCTTTTTAAATCATTATCTTATGTGACTTCATAGATTTTCATGTATTAATCTATTATTAATTTTTTTTACTATAGTCAACTTAATCTTAAATTGTTTAAATCTCTTTTAAGTGTAAACACTTGAACATGGACAGTTTTTAAAAATATGATGCTCTTTAACATTTTGGAGCATTTCTATTTGTAGCTTGTAACCTTATTCAAAAAGTTCTTGCTAAATATGTTCTCTCCTATTATAGGTACTTTTGACAGAATTATCAAGCACCACATGTGACAGGCAATAGTACTGGTTAAGGGAAGGGGGGAAAAAAAAACCCCACACATATTGAGAGGGGGATACATTTTGTGTTACTGCAAAATATGTTTGTATTTTACATTAAAACCTGACATCTGCTTGGTGGATATAAATCTAGATTAATACGCCCCCTCCCCTCCTTTTACTCATTCAGTTTTCTTTATGCTGATTCAGGTTAAGATTTTTTATTTTCATGAACAGCTACAAAGAATGCTGTTAAAACTAGCATTTTACTTTCTCCAGTACAGCACTGAACATGAAAATAAGCTGAACAAACATCTTGCCCTTTTTACTTAAACTGTTGTCTGCCCGACTGCTGAATGAACACAGAAAACAATCTAAAATTGTATAACCCATAATAGAGTATATTAAATTACAACATTGGTCAGTAATGGAAACTTATTCCCAGATATGAATTATTTACAGCCCATTTAAGTAATCCATATTCAGGTGTGGCAATGAAAAAAAAAAAAAGTACAACATAAATCTTTAATGTTGACCGGTTGAGAGAGCAGAGCTGAGGATTACAGACATTTTAAAGGGAAGAAGGAAAAAAAAAAAAAAAAACCTAAACGAATTGATATAGCCTGTTCAGTGGCTTACTGCACCAGCGTGCTAATAAATTGACGGATGGCATGTCAGGGGTATGAGTTGAAATCCCAGCATTTCTAACTAGGGTGGGATCTAATATCAGTGTACCAAAAATAAAGAGTTTCTGGACCTTGATGTCACAGGACATAGTCTGTGCCTCATTTACTATATCCTGTAGGTGCCTGGCATATGCTATTGCTGCAGAAAAATCAACACTTTCTGCTTTAACCCCATAACTGCATTAGTAATTTTTCGAAGCCATTCACAATGTACATTCATTTTCCTACAAGCTGACATTTCACTTTCTCATAGTTTATATTTACTCTGTTTTATTGTTCAGCCATCACTGTCTACAGCTACCACACAGCCCAGTGTCCCAGTTTCCCTGTGAGAGATACCGGGCATTCCTCATCAAAGCAGGAATTAAAAACACAAATTCTGGGAAATGTTGCCAGGTACAGTTTTGTTGTTGCTAGTGTTGCTTCCTAAAAAAAATCAGACAGCTCAGGCACTCCTTCAAAACGATGTAGCAAAAAGATCATGGTGGGGAAAAGCTCTCACAACTGCAATTTCTTTTGTTTCCTGGAGCAGTACCTATATTAATTCATCTTACAAAGATCATTGCTCAAGAACTAAATTTTGCATACATTAGAGAGCAGAATTAGCATCGCGCTGTGTACAACGTTCCAGGCTAACTTCTCTCCAAGCAACCATTAAAGGTCATGTTTTGACGACTGAATGGCATGTCGGCACCTTGGTTCCCCAGAGAGGCATTCCCCAGGTACATGCAAAAGGTTATTAAATTACCTTCCAAGCAACACTATCTCCTCGGATGAAAATAATTACAGGCTTTTAGAGGCATCAGAATGCTTTCTATTTTTTTTAAATAAGATGAAGATGCAGTACCTAATGACCATTTTTGTGTGTGAGTCATAGAGCCTGTCAGTGGTGACAGGACAAATGAGCATAATGGCATAGCTTAAAGGGGAAAGGTTCATTTTAAATAGTGACAAATAATATTTAAATGGCATTGTTGGAGACCCATCATGCTTGTAAAATGTAGTTTGTATCTCTTCTTCATCCTTTAATTTCATCACTGTCAAATGGTATTAGCTGTTAACATGCAACATCAGGTGCAGATATAATTTTTAACTATTAAATGCGCCTATAACTAAACAATGCATCTTGATTGTTCATATATTTTGTGATAGAATAAATAACATATTTTATAATTCACAGTTTGTTCTGCCAAATTGTTTTGCTCTATGGTGGGGATCTATACTAAAGGAGGATGGGGGAGTAAGAGTGGTTTAAAATATGATACCTCTAACAAATTTCTTCTTGCCAACATGCTGAAATGGAAATTACTTTCTTTTTTAGACTAATGTAATTCACAGGTTTGAAAAACCACAGGCAAGATCGTGAGATACAGTAAATTGGTCAAAACAGACCTGGGCAAACCACTACAGGCACATATATACTGCATACGCTTCAATAAAAGCAGCTGACAAACTTAGTCACCCTTACAATTTGGCCCTAATAGAAAATGGTTTGAGTCCGAATCCTCTCAGCGCTCATGAAGTGGCTTAGGGCACAAACAGAAAATGTTGATTTTAAAATATTGAACAACATTCATTAAGCAATATACTGCAGACATGAATTCTCCAGCAGAAATGCAAAGACATGACTTGGAAAAGTTATTCGAAAGTCAATCCTGTACTTGCTGAAATGACTCAAGTGAATACAAAGTCACAACACTGCAGGTAATAAAATGACAATAGAATACACTTGGCTGTGAAATCACAACTTCCGGAAGTCAAACTTTCAGAAAAAAGCTCCTAATTTTTAAAGTATTTTTTTCACAGCTTCATCATGTTTATTGCTATATTATTTTCAGATCACTTACGCCAAAAATGTAGACAGTTTAGGTACCTTTGAGTTGTTAAAAGTTATGGCCAATTTTCTGAAAAATTATACCAGCTAAAAACACAACATTAAATATTTACCCTGTTGGATGTTAAAAAACGCTTACAATGAAAAATGTTCACATATTGACTATTCAAAATGGCCTTCACTTTGAAATTGTGAAATGGAAGGGATTGCAGATGTACAAGAATAAATATAAAAACAAATGAGTTGACTTGAAGTGTTGCCGGCTTTCATAAACATGCTACTGCAATAACATGTGACATTAATATTTAATTACAAAAGCACTGCTGCAAAATCTTTGAAATTAATGTTTTGCAAAATTAACATTCAGTGCACAGAAGCAAAGTCGTTCCAGGCGCGACTGTGATTAACAATGCCATTCACTTTACATATTATATTAATATATTATTCAAGCTAAGAATTAACACCTCCTAATTTAAATAAGGTGCTACATATCATGATGAGCTAAAATGCTTTTTCTTAAAATGGCCCATCTGATTTTAAGCAATCTGTGTTTATCATTTAATATTTTGTTATTGAATACTGTTCTCTGTAAAAAAACTCCTTGTACTTTAATTTCAAGATGAAGAGATCTCATTAAAATAGTGCCATAAGATTCAAGGATTACTGAGCCAGTGGAGCCCTGTTTTCTTTGCTGGTCTACCTGGTATTGCTCCTTTATTCCCAGGCATCAATTTTCTCATTCCCCACCTGGAGTGCCTCTCTAGTTTCCTCGATGTCTACAAAAAAGCTGAGCATTTTCTTTCCTAAACTGTTGGCTGGATCTTCAACTGCTATAAGGGATTATAAATTCTTTTACAGCTACGTTGATTTACATCAGCTGATGATATAGCTCATATTGCCAACATTATCACGTTGCTAGTACATTTTGGGGACGGCGATTTCTTGCTGCTCTGCATTCTGTGCTGTTTCTCGTGTGTTGTAGGAGGGTAAAGACGAACCAAGGGCTCAGGGGAGGTGGCGAGTCTAACGCTCTGCCTATCTCGCACAGAGCTTTCTCGCCCTCCGGCTCTACCTTTTAGCGTAGAGGAATTCAGACTTGTATTGAATTCTCTCTGTTTTGAACTACAGAGAAGCACAACTTCTGGTGGGACGTGGCTGAGCAATCAGGCCTGGAGGACTTTAAATGGGTTGACATATTCTCCAGCAGGTCAGACAAACCAGTTATTTTTGTTTGAGGGAAATACTGACGAGACAGATGGGTACATCACTTTGGTTTAACCACACAGAACTTCATTTGCCATCTTTAATCTACTGTAATTGTTCAGTTTTCTTATTTTTAAAGCAGTGAAGAAAGATATTTCGATGTTATTACTCACATAACCATCTTTTAAAGACCGGCAGACTTGCAGTTAGCAGAAGCCCATGATCTATTGCCTTATATCAATACTTACTAATTCATTGTCTATAATTTCACTTTCATTAATTATAGAGATTAGTTGCAACACACAAGGATTGAGAGCTATTTACTGAAAATTATGACTGTACAACTGAAGCATCTGTGTTTAGCTGTCAAACCTCCCTTATAGTTAGATGAAACCCATGAGCCTGCATATCTCTTCTTCAAAATTGTCCTAAACACCACCACTCCCCCCCCCCAAAAAAAAAAACCAACAACAAACCAAAACAACAGTGAAGGAGATCTGATCTCTTCTTTTTGTATTCTTAGTGGTGAATTATCCTAATGTTGATAAAAGAAGAATTGGTGGGAGTTGTTGAACATATAATGTGCATAACATTCCGGTATAAGAGATGGGGAATTCAGACGTAGATGAGTAAAGAAAATGTTTACGGAAATGATAAAACTGTACAGGACAGTTATAGGCGAAGAACACCTTCAGTTCTTGGTTTGCCAATGTCTTCAATAATTTGGACTGCATGTTTACAGTGACCTAAAGAGAGGCAAAAGAGGAATGAAATTGCTGTCTGACTCCACGTGGGCCTTCTGCTTTGCAAGCACTTTCTATCTGGACCTGAGCAAACTGACTTCTCCAGAAGGGAAAGACAGAAAAATTGTTCCACTGATTTTGCACGTAGATCCTGGCACTCAAATGACCCCTCCCTGTTTTATGACAGTGACAGGAAAGCTATATCCTGCATCATTTGTTTCACAGAAAATTAGACACTATGAAATAATGACATGATATTGTGGTAATGACAGCTTAATCAAAAAATAGAAACTCCAGGTTTTTCCTTATTCCTTGTGTTATCTAAAATTGAGAAGACCTTGAAGACATTTAGGTATGAAAACACTATACTTCATCTACCTTAGTCTACCTTTCTAAAGATCACTTTCTTGCTAAGTACCCCGTTATCGGACATGACCAGCTGTGTGCTGCAACGATCTGAGTAAATGCTACACGATGGCCCCATGTTTTAATATTTTAGCTAAAAAATCCACTCTGTTCACAACAGAAAATAATGATTCATCTATTTTATTAAAATATTTTTCTGAAGTCATCCTATTCAAAAGTCTGCTTTAACATTGGACCATAGAATCTGAACAAAACAGAAACAGAAGTAAGTTTTCAACTTAGAAACAGGTAGTGGATAATTTATTAGTGTCTACCTCTCTGAAATCCTCTCCCCCCACACCTCCAAAAAAATTGTTATAATAAAACACTGTATAAATCTATTAGAAGCAGAGAGCCTTTTAGAAACTGTACATACGGCATCCAAGTTTGCAGTAGAATCTTCTTCTACTTGAATAAAACATGGCATTTCAAAATAATTTAAGAGAAAACAAAGGAGACGAAAGTGGGAATAACTTATGACTTTCTTGAAAAATGTTGTCATTTCTTCTGAGCAGTGAATATTTTCAGTGCCAAAGCTCAACATCAAAATACGGATATACAATATTCAGTTACCTTCTGATAAAGTGCACATGTACATATTCACAGGAGCACACCGAGTCCTTGGAAATTTTGCATTTTAGTTGGAAAAGCTGGGGAATAGTCATCAAATGGTTAGAATGACCTTTCCATGGCCAGTCTCCACAGCCTTGGAAGCACTGGGATAAATGCAAGAGCTGAGAGGAAACGTAAAAACAGATCAGGAATCAAAAGTGTGCTATGCCATTCTCGCTTACTGAGCGCCACAAGCCTGACTTGTCATTGTTTTCCCAGAAACTCGGAGGAAATCAGGCTGGGGTTTTTGTATTTTTCTTGAAGACTGCACCAGTCTGTTCACCTTTGCTCTAGTTTTATCTTCGTGAGCAACCCAGAAACACTCAGATAGCGCATTAAAATGTTGATCTGCACAACAATCAACACATCAGGAAGAGGGTATGTTACTTTGCACTAGCTGGTTTAGTCAAAAATCACAACCTTCTACTTAACGTGCAGAAAGAAAGTCCACTGAAATATTGTAGAATGAGCCCTGCAGGTCCTGAAGCACATGGATCGTACAGTACAGACAGTCCATCACAGGGCTATGTCTTCCAAGAGCGGCGCAGAGAGCGAGGACGTGCCCACGATTTCCAGCAGATGCAATGCTATGGAAAAATGGGGTTTATCTCAGGCCCCACACAAGCGTATTACACTACATTTTTTTCATAGTTTTTCCCCTAGCCCTGCCACAGTCAGGCAACAGTTCACTCACTCAGTGCTCAAGCACCCGTCACACCTCACAGGAGACTGCCATCACATCGCTACTCTAGGAGCACAGGCAGACTTTGCAGAACTAAGTCCTGATGACCTTCCAGAGAAACCTACACTTTATCTATCTGTTCTCAAGTTTTTCTCTCCCTTCTCCCTTTTTGTACTACTTCCCGCTAAGCACAAAGCTCAACTTCCCTGCACCAGCCATGGTAAAGAAAAATATTTGTGCACCTGGTATAAAACACAGAAATAGTTCTGCCTACTCCTTTTCTAGAAAGTTGCAAAAAAACCCCAAAAGTAGTAGGAAACATTATTTCTTATCCTCTAGCTTTTTTTGCATGAATTTTTCCTCAAAGTAGGTCCAACACTGAACTAAAGAGGCTATAACCTCCACTGTCCTGTTACCAGATTTTCTGTCTGCACTGACTGCAAAGAAATTCGTGCTGAGTGGAGACCTGGGCACTTTTAATTTCTGAGCATATTTCACCCCAGAACTGACTTCATTCCTGTTTAGTGGGGTTAAATCATTACCTGCTGAAGTAAGGATCGTATTTGCGTTCCTGTGTCTAATATGGTATCATTTCTAAAATGAGACTCTTGCAATACACGGTTTGGTAAGTGCAAGGAGGAAATAAAAACCGGGTTCGTTCAGGTAGGAGTCACCATTGTTCTTTCTGCCTTTAGCTTAGCACTGTCTTCTCAAAACATTGCTTTCTGCAGCAAACCACTGTCACTGCAGGTATGTTGGTGGAAGTTCATCTAAATTCTTGCTAATATACAGCAAAACCACTGGATGGCAAAGCCCACATTGTTTTTAATGAAAGAAGGCTTATCCCATTAATAACATGATGACCCAGGCTGTCTTTCACTCACTATACTGGTAGATTTCCTTAATGGATTGAGTTAAGTGGACCTGATCTATTTCTTTGATCAGTGTGAAATCATAGAATTTGGCCCAAGGTACTGAAGAGTTTTTCAACCTATAGGCTTTATTTTAGACACCTAAGGTTGCTGAATGCTGACATCGCAGAAAGCAAATATAGAATAAACATCTATTGAGAAATGGAACAAGTTATGTCACATTTTGTAGGAACCAGCAATGATATGTGAAACAAAGGAATCTCATGCTGTCCACAGATACTACAAACAGTACAATGCAATAACCAGGATACTATGAAGAAAGAACAAACAAAAAATAAAGCCAGAAATATCCTTATACATGGGGGGGGGTGAGGGTGCGTCTGAAGGCTGCAAAAGTAAAATTCAAAGGAGTGTATATTATTGATAACTAAAAAGATGACCTCTCTGGTCTTGCATGTCTTGTGATGTAACCTGTGATTTCTGCCAAGCACTTATAACAGTTCTCATCACAACATGAACTGATAGTGTGATATGTTAACATCACCGCTAATGTACGCCAGCACTACACTTTTCTTTCTTCGCTTAGACAGCTTTCCTTCAGGCCATCAGACACTGGAGGTCTGTATAAAAATGTACCTCTTCACAGCAAGCAAATCCCCATGAATTTTAGCACAATTAAACCAATTCTACATGAAACGGTTTACTGATTCCAATTTTTTCATTTGAAATTAGGCCGACATGACAAAGTTCAGATCCAATTCCAGATTTTTAAATTGTTTAAAGCCCAACGACATCTACGTTTGCTTTCTCTTTCAGACCTATCTATAAATAACACTCAGTAAAAAGAAAGGAGATAAAAACTTAGAATTTTAATATCCTGTTTTGCCATTTTTCTTTATTCTTTTCTAATATCAGATAACCTAATAACACAACATATAATAAATATTTAAGGGGAAATAGCAATGAATCTGCATTGTGCTTTCTAAAGTCTCTTCTTGAAAGGCTGATTACTCACAAATTGTAATGGGTCTATTACACAAAATTTATCTTTCTTTCATGATGTGATTCTTTAGCCTTAATATTCACTTGATTCCCACTGATTACGATAGAATATGTACAAGAACAACAGTAGATGGGACCAGATGGAGCGAAGGAAATATTCTCTCCTTTTAGATACATGCGCACATTTCAGGCCCCAATAGCATAAACATGTCTTAAGACATGCTAAATGGTCCTCATTAACTGGCCAAATAAAAAAAACCTTAATGAATGCATAGGTTGCCAAAGCTTTATGCATTGGGCCAAAGAAGCTTTCACCTAAAAAATCCCCAAACAGTGCAGCACCGCTTTTCCCATCTTACAACCTCTCCTGTGCTCCTTACAGTGGTACCTCAACTCCCTCAAGCGCAGCTAGCCCCAACACGCACAACAAACATGTTTCTGGCATTTCTCTGCCTACTTCTCTGGAGAACAAAACCGAAAACTTCAAAATCATAAACCTTTCCTCACTCAAATTCCCATCTTACTGAGGCCTTGAAATGTTTAAGTTTTCTTTCCACGTGAGAGGGAAATATGGATGGCTAAATGTCACTGGAGGCATTCGGGTTCCTATCTGGCATACTACGTGAGAAAGGCTGCGGGTTTCTTCTTCAAGAACGGTTCCTAAAGCCTTACATTTTTTCTTCTGTTCCTCCTCAGACATCCTTTTTCCCTTCCCAAGGAGCCAATTCCCTTAATAGGGTGCCTTTAAATTCCTTTCCAAGGGTCTAGTTGGCCCTTTCATTGTCCTCTTGGATAGTCAAACGGTAGGACTTCCCATCTCATTTCTTCTTCTAAGAGACACCAAACATTTATTTGCCCCCTAAATACATGTTTCAATGTAATATGGAGCAGCCTACTCATCCGAGGAGACACACAAACACAGGAGAGCACTACAAATTATAGGGGTAAGTGAACAAAACCACGCAGGATTTAACAGGGAAAAAAAAAAAAAAAAAAAAAAAGGTAATATCTTTCCTTATGCTACAGGCATGCTCTGACATTGATATCTTTAACATTTTCATGCACACGGAGGACTGTAAAAGCATTAATACACACAATGAAGATAACAGTTTGCTGTAGTTCCAAAGCATGGTTATAGCAACACATCAGTTAATAATACTTTATACAAGTAAAAGCAGAAATACCGTCGTCATCTGCTATTGAAACAAACAAGAAAACCCCATTTGCAACATGCACCTCTACTCCCAAATCACATTCAGAAAGAGTTAAAATATGAAATAAAATTATAAAGGCACCAATGATATTTTTATAACAGAGCTATCGCTAGTAAGCTGTATTTTAGAGAAACACTGCACATTTTGATGACTGTCAAAATTTACATAACTTACTCTACATGAATTAACTATGAGGTATAAAATGCAACTTTGGCTAAATAAACCCTCAGCAATTGTGAAGCAGTATTTCAAGCACTGCTAGCATAACACCAGACTGAAACATTAAACAAAAAAAGATGAATATTGACTGGTCTCCCCAATATTTAGTTATTGTTGTAAAATAAATTAAACAATTGGAGAAGATAATCTTTAGAAATACTGATCATCATCCTAGTTGCTATAGTACTTTTTATTTTTATTTTTAATGGGTGTTTGTCAATTTACTGTCTACAATTAAAACTCTGAAGTATTAGGGTAATGGACTGGGTCTGGGAATTACCAGAAAACACATAAATAGTAGAATTTCTTGAAAACATGAAGTGTTAAGAGAAACAAATTCCAGTCTTTAACATCTGTCCTACAGATTCTTACCATTTATCTGCTGATCAAAATTTCGAACGGTGCCAAAAAAAATCATGAAGTCAAAAGGACTTGGTGGGGGGATCTTTGTTTCTCTCTAAAAGCCTAAAAGTTATACTCAACTGCAGCACAAAGAGTAAAGAGGTTGTTATTCATATTAACTACATTTACATTCCTATCGCAACATCCAGAGAGCTAATAGTGGGGTTATTAACATAACAAACGTAAATGTTCTATATAAATAATACTGTTTCAGGCCAGCAACCGCTCATCTGACAGCATTTAGGCACAGGCTCAACATCTGTTTATGAACACTTTGCCTAATGATATCATCAGATATCATTAAGTGCGGCAGAATACAGCACAGAGGCAGGTGCAGCTGCCTTCAGTACCCATCACAGAGGAAGAAAAGAGCTGCATTCCCGATCCGAAAACCCATCATTAGGACAATTTTCTTCGACAAACCAGCCCTGTGATTTCAATCTGTATATCACCTGTAATTGTAGTTTTTAGCAAGAAGCTGATTCTATACATTTAGCGACGAATCACGTTGATGGCCTGAATACTGGAAACACATTTGTGCTACCAGCTGCGGCAGCTTTTTTTAGAGCCTGTGTTAACAAAATACTGCTAACAAGGCAATGCTTGGAGTGCAGCTTTGTTTCTCTTTCTTGTTCATAGTGTTTAGATGTGCATAATTATGGAGATTAGCAATTGATTGCTTCTCAATAATAATTGATTATTGGTCACTGAACCTTCCCCAAAGCACTTCACTGAAGGTGAGGACAGGTGATAAGTTCGTGCTTAGCAGATCTAGGAAACAGAACGGAAAGGTCCAAAAGAACCTTCGATTTGTACATCAGTTTCCATGATAAACAGACCAAAGGAATAATAGAGTATCCCAAAGCCTCGTTTGCCCGGAGGCAAATTGTAGAGATCATAGCAAGCCTGCAGAATTCTCCCTGTGGACTATGTAAGAAACATACATCATTTTTATATATGTCAGTTGTTCTTTGATTTGAAAATATTTCTACCCATTTAATTTATCTTTTTCAGTCAGTTTTCTTAAATTGTACAATTTAAGGCTTATATCAAAGAGCGAATATCATTTCTGAATACCCCTAAAACGAAACAAACTGACAAAATAATGCAAGTCTCTTTAGTAGAAATGTACAAATATTGAAGCATCTATTGTCACTGACTTCAAAATCGCTATACCCTTTTGATCTGCTTTATATCCATCAAAATTTTGGTCTGTAGTGACTGCCTTAGTGCAACGTAACATAATGTTGGGAATATAACACGATGCCACAGCTAAAATTTAAAGGCGAATGCTCTTATTTTTGGCTTAATCACCCACTGTCGATTTGGACAGCAAATATCCAATTTAAATTTATTGGAGTGCATGGAAGCCACTCAGACAATAAAGTATCCGTAGTGTTCGTAAAATGGTAAACATCATTTCTTGTTGGCTATTCAAAAGTATTTTGAACAGTTGAGACCAGTTTTTCTAACCCTTTTATGTTTACAGAGAAATGTAATTGTAAGCCTGACATATCATACCATCCATCTTCAGATAACCTTTTCTTTCTTTTTAACGCAGAATTTTACAAGGACTTGCCTCCTCTATGGCAGTGAACTTTACAACCCGATTCATGAAAAATGCAGCTTGTTTAAAGTTAGCCTGCTCCATTTCTAGAAGATTTCATGCTAAAACGGGAAACAGATTGCACAATTATGATTCAAAAGGAAAATGCCCAAGATAGAGGGCTGAGGTTTAAGCAAGAGGAAACGCTGGGACCAGTCGGTGCTCGCTTTCTGCTCAGAGAAGTGTCTCACGTAACGAATGCGCTCACTTTTAAGAGGGTCTCATTCAGCCTTTGTGTTGCTTTCCTCAAAAGCAGCACAACGGTAGCAAATACCCAAATTACACATCACATGCATGATCCAATCCAGCACCAAGATTCGAAGGGCTATTCAGCACTTACACCCAACCACTTCTTACCAGCTCCTACATGCGGACCTGAAAGAATAGAGGAGGTGTTCGGACCGAAGTGTTTCAAATGGCAGCAGGTATTTTATGAATTTAGGAAATACTCTATCAAAGACAAAAATCTCTGAATCATGGATGTAGTGTATCTGTGCACTTATTTTACAGAAGGGGTTTTGTTTTTAAAGCAGCTTTAATTCAACCTCTGTTTGTGCACACAATTAGATGAGGAGATAATTTCCGAGCACAATGACTTGCAGGTGCAAATAGTGATATAGATAGCAAACTATCTGATCTGTGGGCACAGATAGATAGTTAGACATCTAGAATCCTTATGTGCAGCCATAAATAATTGCATCCTCAATAATTTATACAAATAAAGAGAGAAGGCCAGCCTGGGGGGGGGGAGGATGGGGGGGAAGGAAGAAATAAAGAAGCAGCAAAGCAAAACAATACTTGATGCAGAACTGGTTATTTTTGGTGTTAAGCCCCAAGATTTCCAAAGTGCAGAGGCAACATGAGGACCTCACATGACTGCCAAATGATGCCAAATATGGATCTTTTATATTATTTTAAACACAAGGCCTTTTTTCAAATTTCAGATTGACGTAAGATTTGCACCACAGCGGATGAACTGATACAGTTGCTCTTGTGCAAAACGAAGGTATGAACCAGTAACATAAACAGTGAATTGTTTCAGTGCATTTGATGGCTGTTTGAAAGTAGTTCCTGCTACATTTTGCATTAGTTTTTAACGTGTCTGTTAAACAAGTGCATGGATGCAACTACAGAGATGCCTGACATTTTCCTCCTGCAAAAACATCCTCAAAACAACCCATTTAGAACAGAGAAGGGCTAAACAGATTTTTATGAAAATGGGAAGAATCCTCATCACAGACTACTCAGGCATACATGTGCAAGTAATAGTAAATATTAAATGAATTATACTATCATACGTGTTACAGACATACAAACTATTACAACAATATGAAGTTTGGAAGCAAATTACTTTAAAGTTTGCATCATGACTGTGATCATTACCCATTCCCCACATGCATATATATATATTCTAGTGATCTTTTGTCGCATCAACACAGACAAACTTTTTTCCATAGGCTCCTGCCTCATTCAGAGCACAAATGAGTGGTTTGATGCACAGCTATCAAGTGTTTCATTTTATCTCCACTACTCTCTCCTCAATCATACCACAGTGTTTAGGTCCTACTTGGAACTATAAAGGTGCTTGCGTATTTTTCTGCAGCATTCACACAACAGAACTTGAGTGTTTACATCCTTAATTCACTTTACAAGAACTATTGGAAATAAGAGAGTGTCATTCTCTCAGTGGAAACCTCCACAATGGGAAATTTCAGGAACAAAGAGCTTAAGATCAGAAGTATCTACTAATTTGATGCATCTACTACATGAAATTTAGAAGCTGTTAGTTTTTTTTCAGACTAGCGTTAGGTGGTAACTTACTGGGTCTGCACTAGACCCCCACTGGTTTCACTTAGCAGGTTGAGCAGCGAGAAGTTGTGCTGTGGCTTCCTGGGGTCTCAGGTCAGACCTCCAGCAAACGAAGACCATGTCGGTACTGATAAACCGTAAAGATAAAAGCAGGAATTAGGGATGGGAAGAGTTGATTTGGGTGCTGTGAGAGAGGCTTGGCTCAGCTCGCCTTTCCGTATCTCAACTTACTTTTTTCATGCAGTTCCATTACTAATTCCTTGTATACTTTCAGGAAATAGAAGAAACAGGCAAATCCCTGATTTATCACAAAGAATATTTGCTGTTTAATGAAGACTCTAAGAGTTCTCTGATAAAAGCAGAGCATGATCACATCACTGAAGGCTCTATCATGATACACATATGTGTGTGCAGTGCTCATTTAAATTCGTGTAATTCTGATATTTCCTAACTTCTGAGAGCCTTATTCAAACCACAATGACGTTTTAAAATACTGGGTTTGTGTCTTATTTGCTACTGGTTTTATTATAGTAAAAACCCAAATAGCAGAGATGCTGTATTGACATACCACACAGATTTCTCCTGCTTGCATGGTCTCCCTCCGCATCCAGAAGAGCCAGGATGAGTTCTCCCCTCGCCCTTCCCAAGTTCTCCACTCATTTATGCAGGCAGCCATTCCTAGCTCTTACCTCTAAACTTGCATCTATGTATATGACAACTCCTAGTCCTGTCAGTATTAATTAGGTTAGAGAGGGGGGAAAAAAATTATTTAAAAATTCATCAATATTTACGTACTAGAAACAATGTCTTACTGGTGAGGAACAAGAGTATAAAACTGTGTATGAACTCTTGCATGGGTTACTGCATGGTATGGGCTGAGAGGCTATATGAAAGCACTCTTCTTGCTCCTCTTTCTTTCCTTTTCTTTTCCTTTCAGCCCTTAATGCTTTCTCTTCACCCTTATCTTCTACATCCCTTCTTTTTCTTTCTGTTAGTAAGTTTCCCTGTGTCCTTTCCCTAAACTTTACATTTATTCCCCAGAATAAAGGACCTAAAAAACAAAACAGCAGAAGTACACAGCTAAGAAGACTGATGTCTTTAATTGTACAAGTTTCTCCTTTGTCTTCCTTTACATATATAGCTCTCTTCAGATGGCAATTACTCAGGGCAAAGAAAGTCCCTGGGCTCTAGATGTGTATCTTGGAAGTGCCTCACATATTTTATCTGTTACTATTGGATAAAAACCACATAGCAATAGTAGTCATTTCATTTGGTTTTATTTCCCATGTTATACATGCAACTATTACTTGTGTGAATGTGTTGCTATGACAAAAGGCTTTCCCCCATGCAAAAAAATTTGGCTTTGATCTCTACTGCAATGGTTGGAGAGGACCACCAATTGATCAGGTTACCTTTTTTAATTGATAGCTTATTGTTATTCTAAGGCAATCCACTTAAAAACTTTACTCACCATTTGCAACATTTGCTACCTACTGCTCATGCTTTACCATACTGGTGGATCACCGCAAAGAATGTGTGCTATGGTCATTTTCAGGGTTATTGGTGATTTTTAGTCTTCTGTTTTATTTTAAGAGTGGGTTGGAAAAACATAGCCCAATCGCTAGACATTCCTTTGCTTAACCTCTTCCTACACAAAATCAAAAGTTTTATTTCTTTGTCTTCTAGGAGCTGGCTGGCCTCAGAGGCAAAATACAGCTTAATATGTTGAAAATGTTCAAGCACAATATCTGATTTGTATGTAGTTCTTAAATGTCATATTGTTTGAAAGAAAAAAAGTTACTTGAAAAGCTATTACAGCCTAACACAATAGTACAGCCTTGAGGAGGGTCTGATAATAACGATTGTAACCAGTGAATCTTCACTCAAGATTGCACCTATGTCTCAAATTCAGAGTACTCAAATGCGACGTAGAACTCTATTTTTGGATTTTCTTTTTCAATGAAGAGGATAAACTGCTTTTATTTTTCAAGGCAAGCGTTTGTGCTTGTGGTAAGAGTCTAGAAAATACGAAACCAACTTTAACCCGTAAAGCAATGTCTGCCCAAATGCACAAAGAAGCTGAGAAATCAGTCTTAAAAGACGCCACCAAATTACAGCGATACTCAAAGGTTAAGCAATTTACGTAACTATCAAGAAAATTTAATTGCAAATTATTATCCTTTAAACTTCTCACATTGTTCAAAACCATTTCAAAAGGAGATGGAGAATCTCAGACCCGAGATGTCCTAGGTCTGATACACCATTCTTGGCAGATCAGGGATAATTTCTGCAAGAAATTGGGTGGTTCTTCTGTTACAACCTAACGTAGCCCTGCACTCTACCAGAAGGTCCAGTATATCTCTTGCATCCCAGACAGAGTATTAAAATCGTGCCTGCTCTGGCCGTACTGCAAGACTGTTGTCTCTGGCTCAAGTGATGGCTCGTTTTTCTCTTCTGAGGCTACCTATTAACAGAGGCAGCCTGGTGTCGGACACAGGTCATTAGATCTGTTTACATTTCCAAGCTTTGCTCTTGCCCACAAATACCGGAACTGCCTTTTTTCAAAGGACAAGATTCTGGCATTATGATGTAAACCTGCTGCTGTTAGAAGTTCTGGACATGCCAGTGGTGGCTCAGCTGATCTCCAGGGACAGGAGCGGAGCTGGGGTTGTCTGTCAGGGAACACCCACCCATCCACCAAAACTGCGTTCCCAATCTGCTGCAAGTAAAAATCTCGTTTCGGTTCTACAAACACCAAGTCTTGCCTTCTGGAAAGCAAGTAATATTGTTTCCTCTGTTCATCTTAATTTTAGTCCTGATATTGTTAGAGACAACTTGAAATAGGAATAGAAACGGGACAAAACAAATGACTTTTGAATGACTTGAAGTTTGACTACCTCAGACTTCAAGAGGTTTTAAAGCCATAGTTGAATCAAATATAGATTTCCATAGGAGCTGTTAATTATTTATAGTCACATACACAATATCGGGGTGTCATCACACCTAGGAGTGCCACAGTAACAGATCTGACAAGATACACCATGGTTCTCCAGAACAGGAATCCATTTCAGGGTTTTATAGGAATTCTAGCTTTTAAATGACAAGAATTTCTAGACTTTGTGTTTCCTTAGAGGGACATAGAGAAAACAGAATGAATGCGATAGGATTAAAATGGCAGAAGTGGTGTTAATCAGGATTTGAACCTTAACATCATGTTTTTCTCATTACTTTTTCAAGTAATATTTCTTACAAGAAGCAATACATCGTCAATACAAATTCTCAATAGGAATGTGGCTTAATACCATGCAATTGGCTTTTTATCAAATTCCGCTGGAGCAACTTCTCTGCCATCTGAACAGGTTTTTTGCTAAATGCCACTGAAGTGGCGTCACTTCAAAACAACACTAGAGAAGGTTTTGTTTGGTTTTGTGCTTTGTTTTTAGCACACAAGTGAATTCAGCAGAAAGCACCTCTGCTTGAAAATAATGAGATATGGTACCTAGGAATTACTATGGTCAGACAGCGAGAGGTTCATGAAGTATACTTTTTTTTTCTGATATAAAAATGTCATGTATTTGAGACCAACATCCATGTAATATTGGGAAGTACTCAATAACAACAAACTGCCATATGTCATGCAACCCTGCCTACACTGTTTGGAAACCAGTTAATACTTTTTTTCATTTACTGCTTTATACATGAAGGGAGGAGGAGAAGGCTGTAACTATCAAGTTCTTTTTCCTATTCTTTGGGAAACTTCAGGTTAATGTAGTAATCAAACACAGTAACATTTAATCATGAGTACATTTGAAAACAACCTACAGACCTCAACTGCTGTATCAGGTAGTTAAACATGAAGTGCCCACAAATGCAGTTTCATCCCTGGTTTCCTTTGTGTACATTGGTGCACACTTACTTTGAGATAACCGGACTGAATTGTATATACATTAAATTTCCTATCACTTAGCCATAAAATCTAAAACATTTGACAAATCTGTATAGTTAAAAGACATTATGATACCTATGCTATTCAAAATTATCCACTTGGGAGGAACCTGCTCTGTGAAGAACAGATTAAAGATGGCATTTTCATCTTTTATTGAGAATTTCTCACACTTTTGTCAAATCAAAACTAATTTTTAGCAGCATAATAAATACGCTGTGTTTCTTTTATTTAGTAGTAAATTTGGGTCTACGGAAGACAGTACAAAACCTTGAAACTGATAGAAAATATTTTCAAGATGAAGGCTCTAAATAATTTATTGCCAAAAAGAAAGAAATATTAATACATGTAATTTTGATTTATGCTGCTCATGTTCCGAAATAACCTTAATTTAATAGGTAAATTGTATCAATGATTTCGTAAATTTATAAACAGATACTAAAGCTTTTGCAAAATTTGATGGGAAGATACGTTATCTATTGTTTCCACTTCTAATATACATGTGTACAGCATTTACTAGTGTACTGCTTTATAAACAGCACAAGATGGAAGTATCTGAACACTTAGGTTGTCACCTTAAAACAAACTGTCACACATTTTTCTTCACACATTTGAAACCCAACTTATCAACCTTAACAAGTGTTGTTATCAAAAGAATTTTGGTGCCTTTGTTCTTTCCCTTTTGCAAGTAAATTACACTTTTAGGATTTATTAAGACAAGAAACAATTTTTGAATAGCAGGTCAAAACTCTCTATGGAAAAATTCTCATTACTTTCTAGCCTGAAGCAGTATTTACCACTCCAACTTATCCATCTTTTTCCTGTTTTTTATATATCTATATTTCCAGAATCTTGTTTCTGTGCCTAATGCTATAACATTGCAGCAGTTTGTTCAAAGCAACACTCTTATTTTTGCTCTTAGCCGGTGCTATACAAACCCTGATCAATTATTGAAGTGTAAGCCCTGAAGTAACACAGCCATTACTGCAGCAGGCAGATAAAAATGGAACACTTTTAGCTACAGTATATTTACTTTAGAGTTTCAACAAACAAACCAACAAGTTAAACTACCTTGTCTTTCACTTTGTTTGATGTACTAATATTTCCTGCATGTTCAAAAGTCTTTCTTTTAAAACAAAGTTACTGAAACGTTACGGCTGCTTGTTTGTGAGAATACCTAAGCTTAAATATTTGCATGAAACAGCCTTGAGATATAGAAAAGGCAGCATTAAAGTAGTACAAATCTAATACAGAAGCCGCTATCTGTAATGCCATAAGAGCCACAGTTTTTTACGAGCTGTTTGGTATTTTAAGTTCGCCAAACTGCAGAGCCTGCATATTGTGATGACATTAAAAATGATGCTGGGAGGTATCTTAAACAACAAACAACATCACTGAGAAAAGTATTCATTAAAGAAATGAAAAAAATCAAATTAGAGGTGTTGGAAATTTCTCATGAAAATCAACTGCTAATCACTTGTGGACTTTTCTCCTTCTGCAGCTCGCTCCTTTACTCACAAAGGAGTGCCCAAGATGTAATTTTTTGTTAAAATGCTTTCTTATTTAATTATACAGAGTCTATTTGATAGCGACGCCAGTTCAAGTCTACAACTATTCATCTTCTGATGGTGCTGCATGTGCATCTGCACACAAGATATAATGTTTTTCAGTTTAAATGTCTGTTCTGGGTTTTAAGGACTAAATGATAGTGAAGACGACTGGAAACATTCCAGATTTTCCTATACAAACTGCTTAGCAAAACCAAAAATTAGTACTTATGCTACAGAACTAATAATGTTTGACATTTGCATTTTATCACTCACGATATGAAGAGCGGGAAGAACTTGTCCCAGGAAGTTTGGGGGAAACTATAAAATCTCAGTTTTAGAAACGGATGTTTAAAAAAAGCTTGTATAGTTTTACTCAGTTCTCAGCTGTTCTTTTTTCTAGTTCCCAGAGGAATGCAGACTGCGTGGCTTGCGAACACCAGACGTGAACAGCTTATGAAAAATGATCTCATGAATACATAAGTATGTCATCACATCCCACTTGAAGGCATTCGATAACTGGATGTAGTAGCCATAAGTAAAAAAATGCTGTATGTACTTCGATGTTTTCATAGATTTGGACAAAAAAAACAAAAATAGTGTTACGAAGAGGTGTTCAAGGAGGCTTTCGTCTTCTTTACAGGCAACAGTGTGTAACGTTTGCATTCGTGAGAATATTCACAAATATTTTCACTGACAAGTAGCACATATAGGGCCACATGATTTCCACGGATATCTGAACTTCCCAAAATTTATTCTAGCTTTGAAAATATGACAAAGAAAGAATCATCCCTTCTCAGCCACAAAGAAAAGAAAGCAGCTAGTGCTATCGGCAAATCGTAGAAACCTGCTGCTGCTCTGATCCTATTAGAGGCACTCCAGCTGATAGAAAGCAGCCAGGTAGGAACTGTCCTTGCCCAAATATGCACAGATGAGCTCTGCTCTTTGCCCACCACTTTTGGCTCACTTCTGGACGTGGGATGAACCCGAACCCTTCAAATGTGAGACAGAAAACACAAGGGTATGTACACATGGGCATGCATCTATACAGATGTTGTAGAAAGTGCAATTTCAAGATAAAAACAGCCACAGACTTTTTTTTAAGCCGCATCTATGGGCAATTACCAACCGTGTCAAACTGTCTCTTTTCACTCTTCATTTCAATATGTCTTATTTTAAAAAATGGAAATCACAATGAATGTAAACAACTTCTTTATCTTCCATTTTATTTTTATAACCAGTACATCTGAGCCCAGTAACATATTCAAGGTATACCTCAAATACTTGGAAGCTAAAACCTTTTCATTTGAACGTTAGATTCACTGAAAGTGAGGTAGCCAATTTGTTGTTGCAAGCGTCTGTGCTATTATTTTTAGAGCTTTCTGGCAGACAGCTTATGAAAGGTGGTTTGTATAAAGCAGCAACATAATTTGAAAAAGTGCAAAAAGGAAATCTATAGTGATGCATGTCTTTGTGAAACTGCATTTTATTTAAATATTGCACTGGATAGTAGAAACAGGTTGACTGGATTTATGAGGTGTGAAGTTATGTCTCATAATGATTACCATTAGAATCACAATTTAGACCTGAGGTCAGTCGCCAGATACTGCATTAGCCTTCTTGGTTTTTAGAAAATCTGGAGCTCTCGTTATTATTATAGCATTCTTTATTAAAACAAAGATGCTGTTGAGTTCACTGCTTGTTTCAAGTAAGTCAGGAAAGTAGGAGCAGGTCTTTGAAACTTTACTTCTCTTCATTACTATGCTCATCCGTGCTTAACTTTTCTCAGAGGAGCTCTGTATGCTTATGTGGGGATGTACAGAAAACGCCAGCTTTTCACAAAATTTCTCTAAAATAATCCAAAACATGGGTAGCCTCTCTTGCAGTCTCCAGTTGTAGACAGATTTGCAATGAAATAGCCACGGTGTGGGTTAAATCAGATAAACCGTCCTCTAAACCCTGAATATTCTCTTATTCTGGGTAATCAAACTTAACAAAACAAAATTTGTGTGCATGTTCTGTCTTTTATAATTGTGTTCCCTACAAGCACTGAGCAAGAGCCGCTAGAAGGAAGGCTGCCTTGGGGAGAGAGGGTCACGACGTTGCACCTGAAGAACAAAAGTTCCTCAAGCACAGGGTTCAGCTGGCTGGAGAGAGCTTGGGGAGGGAGTGGAAATCAATGGGTGCTCTCTTTTGGCATTTAGGTCACATTTCACATGCCATCAGCAAGAATTTCTGGCTGGTTGGTGACTCCTAGAAACCCTTCTCCTGCAGGTGATTCGAGGACCTTGGAGTGACAAGAAAGCTTTGAATGGCTACATAGACTGGTTATTCTGAGCAGGCAACAAACTCTTTTTGCATTTTCCAGGAGCACAAGGTCTATCGCACATGTGTACTATAATCCTTCTGCACACACATGGTAAATCTGGCATTTCCTGGAGCTACCAGACTTACCTGCTTAGGCTAAGTGTGACCACGCTGACCAGGTGTCCACCCTGCAGGACACCAGCTATTCCACACTCTCAGAAAACACCACTGTGCTGCTCCTCCATGTGCCCAGAAAGACCTTTTGAACTCAGCTGCAAATGGAAACTTCCCTCCCAGCCCCTCCAGTGTACGACAAAGGGAAAAGGAATGTTAAAACTGACACCGCGAGACTAACTCCGTAACTACATGAAAAACAATCATTAAAACAACCAAGCTCACCTCCTACCTCAAAAACCAACAAAAATATGGTGGCAAACTATAGCTGCAATCCTGCCTCTGTTTCCTCTGTTCCACCTCCATTCCTGTCACTTCAATTCATATTTCTTTCCCTTACAGAAAAAGAGACTGAACCAAATAATTTATATCCATCTTTCCATGTAGTTTCAATGTACACAATTTTACTTATGACTTAGGGCAATAAGGTATTTGTTTAAGACTAAAAGTTGCTGAACAAGTGAATCATAACCCAGATCCACGTTTCCACAGGTTAGTCTAAGCAAATCACAGGCAAACAGTTGAATCAGGAATTGAGGACTACCTAAATTATTTGTTAAATACTGAAATCACCGCCAGGCAATACTACAAAATTATCTCCTAGATCTCTTTTAAAGAAGAAGTCACTGTAAAGATGTCAGTAAATGATCCTAAATTTTCAATGACAAAACATATAAACAACAATCCTAAAGACGTCCCATGTAGCATCATCACTTAACGAAAGGATGCATGTCATTCGGTGGTAGCACTGCATGACTGGACTGAGGGGAGCATAAAGGTGGGGGATAGAAACACTCTAATACTATAGGAAGCAAGTGAAAAGGAAGTTTTCAGGGGAAAAAGGGTGAATGCCTGTTACTACTTAAGAATACAAAGAATCTGTACAGACAATTAAAATATCTCTGTTTTAACTAGTTGCCCATTCAAATCAAAATTGACACTTAATATACATTTCTCATTGACAGAAGTTCCAAAGCATAAACCATGCAAAAAATTCAATTCAGAAACATTTATAAAACCTCTAGATTGCACACTAAGTATTCTCTTGATCTTATGACACTTGACCTACTGTGGGTACAGTGGAGAATAACTCTGTTTTTGAATATTCATTATATCTTTTCTAAAAAACCAACACAACATTTTAATGTCACACAGCAACAAAAGCTATTCACGGGCCAAAGCCCAGTCACTTAGGTTTACCCTAGAATGATGATTATACATCAAAATGTCAGAAGATATGTATTTACCAAGTTTGATGAAAAAAATCTGACAAATACTATTTAAGATAAGTGGCATTTTCTCCTAATTGTTTTCAGATGAATGAATGAGAACCTAATGCCCTGCTACTTTGGTGGAGCATTAAATGGCTTCAAAAACTCATGTTTTTACAACGTATCGGTACATACTCTAAAAAGAGAATTGAAACAGGCATGCCTATTTATAAATGTATCTTAGGTATATGCAGTCAGCATTATGAAAGAATGAGGGAAAAAACCCTAGATTAACCCATCATTATTTACATTTGTTTGTTGTCTTTTCCCAGTTGGATATGTCATCTCAATCACCCTCATTTTCTTGGCACTGTTGTGGTTTTGAAAACTGTAAATGTTTCAGCTAGCATCAAAATTTCTTAAATGATTCATTTACTATAGGTGGATCACATAGCAAAGACAAACTTTTAACAGGCTTCCAGGGTACTGAGATATATACAGTTAATAAAAAAAAAAAAAAAAAGGCAAACAGGCAGCTGAATTTACTGTGTGTAAGTGAACTTGCCCACACACATATTTAAACTCAAGTCCCTGTGTGATTTCATCACCATTAAAGGTTTGTGGTGTGATGCATTAGAGCTTGCCATTAGGGCAAAGACGTGTGAAAAGAGATCACTATAAGAAGAGGTCTTATGTTGAAATTTTGGGTTCTCCATAGTCTCTGAAAGAGGGAGTCGTCTGAAAGAGGGACTTCTGTTATTGTGCCTAAGTACACCATCCACTTTGTGACCCCAGTCATGTACATCTATGTATATACACATATACATAGCAACATCTGAGCAAGCCTGGATACTTGAGGAGATTCAGTCATAGCAGCAAGGAATTGCTGCTGCCTCCAGAACATCAGCTGAAGCACTTAAAACTGGTGTAATTTCTCCACATTATGATATATTTCCCTGATTAGTCTTGGGAGAAAACGATCTGCAGTGACCACGTAGCACTCTCAGTTTGCCTTCCCTACCTAACAGCTCAGCTACATGCTTCACAGCATCATGGCAATAAGGCATCCATCCCTCTGCATGCTCCATACCACCACTGTTGATTATAACTCAAGTTTCAGACGTCCTGATTCGTAGGTTTAAAGCCGCAAAATGTGGATTCAACAAAAAGCTTGACTAAATCCAGAACAGATTTTTTAATAGGTCTGAGAATTTTCAATTAGCTTTGAACGAATCAGTCATTCGATTTTGTACAGCTCTGGACAATGCTTCCCGGAACAGACAGGATAAGAAGCAGAAAAGGAACTTATTACAAGATGGACTTTTATGCAGTAGCCTGACTTCAGAAGGAAGTACCAGAGGTCATAACAGGCATTTTTTTGCGAGATGTTCAGCTGAATTTTTCATGGCAAAGAAGATTAGGTGAATCTTGGTATTTTATTCCTCTGAGTCAGAGGCCTACTCCAGAGAGCTGCACTTGGTACTTTCAGATTTTGGCCCTAGGACAGAATTAATTTGTTCAATGAACTGGAAGACAAAATAGCATAGAACTGCATGAGGTACAATAGGATGCTGAAAGATCAGAACTAAATAGTATCAGCAAAGATATATAAGGATGCTTGCCTTCCGCTGAACCTGATAATTGCAAATATTCTCAGTCTATTATAATAATTAAGGAGTATTAAAGTTCTTTCTCCTAGGAAACTGGAAAGCCTTTATTACGTAGTTCACCACGAAAATTGCTGTTCATCACATCATCTGCCTCAGAGCAAGGGAGAATGAGGGCAGAGGAGCATGTTTCTACATAACGCACACAGTAATGTCAACAGAAGACTGAGTATCAATGCTGTGACAAACCCTCATTTACAACTAGATGTGGATGACAGTGGGAAATTAGAGATGGTCCATCCATTACCATGAAAAATAATAAAGAACAAGAAATTGCTCCTGGTTTTCTACCATCAATTCATTCTCTATCTTCTGCCTACAGAGGTCCACCAGGAGCCCAGAGGACGATCTAGCTGCAATGCATTACAAGTGAGGATGGCACTCGGGCTAGTAGCACTGCAGAAAATGAGGCCAGAGCTAGAGCCTACCAAACGCAATAGGAAAGTCCCATTCATTTAAATGAGACTTGGATTGGTCTCTTGGCAACTGGTAGGTCAGACACTCAGCTGAAAACCCACTGGCAAAATCAAGCAGGATGGCTGTGGTCCACAGCCACACTTCTCTCAGGTAGCTTTGAAGGACATCAGCTTCTGACCACACGAGTTCTCATGGCACTGGAGGGGACAGTACACACCCGAGTATCAAATGTGAACGTTTGCTACCACGGAGGCTGTCAAGTAAAATCCATCACAGTTGCAACGCTGCAACTTTGCTTTTGAGATAGAGTAAGTATATCCATGTATGGGGGATGACCCTTCTGTTTCTTTACTTTGTTCTCTGCTAGGAGATGGTGCACAACCATCTTCCTTTGACACGGAAGGTCAAAAGCGTACCTTTGGTTTGCTCCAGTAATGAAGGATCTGCTCTGTTGAAAGTAGTAATTCAAAATCACTTAATTAATAGCTGGACCGAGTATAATCTGTGGAAAGTATTTCTGACAGATGGTTTTCATTCTCTTCGCAAAGCCCAATGCTTTCAGCTGTCTTTTACAGTTCATACCTTACTAGGCACAAAATCGCTGAGATTTTGTACAATTAGTCCTCGTCGGCTCTTTTAAAATATTTGGTATGATTCTAGACCATATATATACGTATCTCCCACACATGCAAATGATTCACAGGCTTTGACAAAAACGTCTTCTATAAATGCAAGCATTTGTGTTCTATCACTATATTTTGTTTCTACACAATGAAAGGAAAATTTAAAATATAGCAGAGAATGCCATTAGAATGTGCTCAGTTCTGTGATCATTTGGCAAAATGGACAAATGTCTCCTAAAGAGTATGTTGAGGTTCCCCAAACAAATTTTACTGGTAACATAAGGCAGGTTGGAGTAAATTCCAGCCATGAAACTCTAGTTCATTAATTTTCTACACCAACTGTCTCTTGCTAATTCCACTCACATAATAAACAGCCTAATAAAAATATACTTTCCTTCTCGGTCTACATCTGAGAATATTTATAGATGCTGCGTAATATTGACAGGGATTCGGACGTTTTTTGTGTTTTAGCAGAAATTCGAAAGAAGGGTTATACTTGTATTAAAATACAGGAGTGACACTGTGCTTTGTGATTCTAAGGTGATGTAATTTGTCTACTGCTGTTCCTGCCAACTGGTGACCAGACACTAGAGCTGACTTAACCAGTAAGCAGAGTCTACCATCTGGTGGCTGGAGTTGCTGAATGTACGTCCTACACATTCCTGCGTCTAGATTCAAATGGGACCTTTGTCGATGGTAGATGGCAGTTTTCTCCGATGACTGGAGCAAAGAGGCACCTTCAGTTTGATAATCTTGTCTCCCTTGAAGGTTTTTTTTTTTTTTAAATGCAATTCACATCTACCTCCAAAGCGGCTTTTCTAAAAACCTGAAGGACTTCTTGATCCTTATTTGGCCTCTCTTTTCTACGGACTCTGATTAATACCTTTGTGCGCAGAAATAGTCCTGTCGTAGTATTTGTTGTTAATTGATCAACAAATTAAATTTTATGGAATCTTAATATCAGCCTAATCTGACAACTTTCAAGCTCTTTTCCTTGCTGTTCACTATCTCTTCTATACAAAGACTCTTTCCCACAATCTAACGCATCACATAGGAATTGCCACTGAAATCAGTGAATAATTCTGAATGAATCACCATTCAAGTTGTACAGTAAATACAGCAATATTATATTTTAAATGCACACATAGCCAAATGACCAGAGGTATTTATGTGTATCATTGAGGTACAGAGGGATAATCAAAGTGAAAACCAATAAAACAGATTTGTTCTCAGTGATTAATCAAGGCGTACTTCTATTTCACATTCATCAAATCATACAGTGATTGGCAGGGACTGTATGATATGAGTCAGCGTAAGAACCAAGATTTCATTTATCTTTTCAGATACGCTTTAATACAAGAAAAACAGAAAGCTGAAACTATCTTCACATTAAGGTAGAGGACTGAAATGTCTGCAGATAATTTAAACTATGTTAGTGTATGATAATATTGACAGTAACAAGATCGGAATGACTGAAACAATCTAAACACTGAAGCAGTAAAGTGGCTTTTAAGCACCTAAACAAAAGATCACTGCCAACCAAAAGACATCCAAAATGCAGGAAAATGTGTGATGTTCAAAAAAGATATAAAGGATGACTTCATCACAAGTTTCTATTGTGCCTCTCAATGCATGGGCTAGCATTTTGCATATTCTCTTTTCTCTACAATGACTGCACCCGATTAGTCTCTTCAACACACATTCTAACAATAGGAAATGCTATCCACAAAATGGGTTATTTCACACAATGAAAGAAAATCTTACTGAACTATCTTCTGAAAATGATGTACAAAAGGCTATTAAACAACATGCATCTGGCAAGTCAAATGGTTCAGATGGCATACAAATAAATCCACATACTATTGCTGATTTCCAACTATTAAGACATCTGCTGAAAATCCTCCAGTTAATAGGAGCACAAAATAGCTTCTTCCAGACTTGACTATTTCCCTTATCTATCATGTAACCATCGAAGGAGAGGGGATCAATCACTCTGTGTAACAACCAACTTGGTAGCTCTTTCCCAGCCACAGTGGGCAAAGGCATCGCTCATGTGGTGCTGTTCAATGGTACTTAATTATCCCTGGTTCATGTCCTGTCCCTTTCTAGTGTCAGATAAGTAAGAACAGACAAACTGTGCTGATCGTGATTCTCGAGATATCCCTTGTAAAACAAAGATTCAAATTCTCTTACATGGCTTTAACTAGATGGAGTTCTGCTCAGGTCAGGCATAAATAACCAAAAGAAAAAGACAGGAACATGCGAGTACACAAGTGGAAGAGCAGAAATCCCTCGGCATCAATGCCAGATCCTGCTGCCTTAAGATTCATATCATCATTCCCTGGTTAATGCCTTACTATGATATTTTGACAAGGAGAGGATCTAGACACCGAGGTGTAATGAAACTGATTAAAGCAATAACAAAGTCTTACAAAGCAGCATGCAGAAACTACAACTGAAAACTACTGTCATACACTAAGTAAGAGTCATTTAAGGACACAGGCATTAGCAATAAAACACTATTCATGCAAATACAGTCAAAAACCAAAAAGCTCCCCCCGTTGCAGGTGCCAGCCCTAACTCCGCAGACCCTAAGTATAGTTTTGGTGGTAGGAAGGACTATCTTATGCTCCATTTTAAAATTACCGGGGTACCTTAGTTCACAAAGGGATTTAGAATTAGTATTTAGAAGAATTTTTGTCCCTCAGAAAGCAGAAAGGAAATTTCATGACAGAGATTCCACCTCCTCTATCTGACAAGCTGTGGAAATTTACTACAAATGGATAATTTCACATAATTTTTTTAAAAGCCATATAAAGAGTGTGCGGCACAGGGTCTGAGACTTTACAGTTTGCATGCTTGTAAGAGCTGTTACACTCCTAGAGCTGTCACTAAAGGGACTTTTAGACACTATATGGCATTTGTACTGAGCGTTATACCTGTAAAACTATTTAAATATAAAATTACTCTCTGTAATTAGAGGAGTATATAATCTGTGCTCACACCAGGTAGCAGGCAGCTTCATTTTAATCAATTTTTCTGAAGAACAAGAATTAATGCAGTAAGAGTAAATGAACTTAATTTGACTCAGCAGACAGAGCCACCGTGGACCACTTACATTCCCTTTATTGTAAGTATAATGTCATTTTGTGACTCCAAAGCATCCAGGTGCTCGGGAATGGCAACGAATAGCCCACATACTTGAGTCCACCAGGTTCACTAGAACCCCTTGCTGCCTCAGATCCCTGAAGGAAGCACACCTAAGGAAAGACAACTAACGGCGATCAATTTTGAATTTTCCTTACGAACTGTATTACGTCCATTCAGCTTATCACAGCAATGATATTTTTAAGGCTGTTTGATTTCTATCACAGCTTGCAATAGATTATCTGACAAGATAGCTGAATATTATAAAAAGGGAAGGAGGAGCAGATGTAAAGGTGGGTAGAAGACAGAAGAAAGGAAGAATCAAAAGCAGAGAGAACAAAGGAAAGAGATTCACCGAGTCATTTACATCTTACAGTTGAGCAATAAAACATCATTACCATCAATGAGCTCCTGATAAAAGAATTGGAGATGAATTAATGAAGGTTCAATCAAGATGAGCAGAGGACTTAAGATTAATTTTATGTTTTAAGACTCAAGAGTGATGAGAAAGACATAATACAAAGAGTTTATGGTAGTACCAATGCTGCTTTGCAAGACATTGTAGTTTGTGGCAAGGCATGCCTGTGTCCAGCCTATCTCTACCCTTTCTCTCACACTTTTCCTCATCCTTTTGCACTGAGCAACATTGCTTATCGCCTCATTCCCATGCTAGATTTGTTTTAACCACCATTATCATAAAGTTGTTACTGCTACAGACTCTACTTGGCCTCCACACTGGTGCACAGCTGGGACAGAGGACGAGGGCTGCATCATCCCTTTTATGTCGAGTGAAAGCGCAGAGGAGAAGAACAGTGAGACGGAATAGCTCCTCTTCTCCCTTCCCCCCTTTCCCATATGAACATGATGACTCATTATGACAGAAGTGTAATAAACTTCTAAAAAGGCAACCACAAAACACGTATTTTTTTTCTTACAGGCACAGATACATTAAAAAAAAGCTCACACATTCAATGATATAGGATTAAATTATCTACTGCCAGCTTTTGGGGCAATATTTAAACATTACATCCTACAATGAAGCTCAGTTCTAAACTGCTATATCTAATTTGTAGCGGTAAACTGCAAAAACTCAAAGTGTAACAGCACTGTAGTGTCTTTATGTTGCAGCAGGGCTATCATTTAAGAAAAAAGACTTTTCTTTTCCTTTACTCTGACTCTAAACCACACCAACCCCAGTGAGACGGAAATTACTCCAAACTTTCTCCTTAGAAGGAACTTCTTGCCCTCTTCTCTTGGTTTTTGGTGAGCAGCACTGTGCTCTTCACAGTCTGGTATCACTGACTCAGCTACGAGGACCAGGACTTACATCGAGAACTTTACGACTCCGGTGGGTAATGGATGGAGGCACCAGCTCGCCGGTGTGCTGGGGGAGAGGCTGCCCCCCATGCAATCCCACTGCTTCTAGTTCTCCAGGCAAGGTTAAGTACATGTAAATTAAAACTGCAAGCTATTTTTGTATAAAGTTGGTATTACTAATTTGTTAACTATGACAATTTCACACAGAAACCCTTTTGTTGGAAACTGAGTTTCTCATGTAATAATTAGCTGTGGAATATTACCCCAAACAGGTGTCTGTAGCCTGTCAAAGTCAGAACAGGTGATTTAGAATTAGCGTATTAAAAGAACTGTGAATTAGCGAAGCAAAAACGTGTTAATTTCTTGTTCCATCTGTTAATATGAATTCACTGCCAAATATTTTACTTTGTAGAACTGTGCTGGGATTGGCAAGAACATACACTATAAAAAAAAAGTTTAAAGGCCTGAATGTTTAAAAATCATGACATACGTTACTGCAAAAATAACTTCTACATTTGAGCAAGGTTTTTTCTTTTGTATCTTTTAAAACTTCATAGTGAAGAATACCATATAATCCATAAAACTGAGCTAAAAGCTCTTGCAAATAAACTTTAGGGCTTTCAAAATGAAGCCTGAACACAGTGTCACAAGAAAATGCAAGAAAATATTATGAATTGGCTTGAATAAAAACTACAATCAATGTCTTTATTCTGCTTTGAAATTTGAGGCACAAAGTGCTCAAATACTCAAAATATTTGAGATGTGGCCTTTTAAACACAATACTGGTATCTACCTGAAAAGCTTTGTCCTGTGTATATGGTAGCACAGTTCCTATGAACATGCCATTCCTGAAGGTCTTTTGTGACAATGGGCATGTTATGAGCCTTTTCTGCAAGCAATGGCAAAACCCCCAGAAACTACCTATCTTACACGTCTGATTCTTCACAATAGTATTTATAACAGTATGAATTACGTGTCTTTTTAAAATCAACCCCACCTTCGTGTTCCTTCATCTTCCAACTAGAAGCTGGCATAATCCTGAGCTAATGGAAAGTCTGGAGTACAGCAGGATGGTCAGTATTACAAAACCACTGCACAAGAAGTGGGTTTAAAGACTGATTTTAAAGAGTGTACAGTTTACATTTGCTATTAGCAGAACCAATGTTTTTACGGCAAGACTGTCTTTTCAAAAAAGATAACATTTTAAAATACTTTAAATATAATTACCCAGCAATGTATTATATATATCCATCAACTATTCATGAACATCAGGTATAAATGTCCAACTCATAATATATATGACTAATGACTGCAATATATTTTCTAGTGTGAGTCTGTCTCTACTTTTCTGAGCTTTGCAGAGAAATGCCCAATTACGTGTTTGCTCCCCGCTGTGCCTCGTTGCTTCTCTTACCCTGTGCCCTGCGCCCTTTGGAGCCTGGCCATCATGCAGCAGAGCCTGCTCCCTGCCAAGGACTGCTTCGACTCAAGGAAGACAGAGCCCTAAGTACACGCAGAACCACCAATAAAGACATTAGACCATCATCAAAACACAAACTGCATCAATGATTTCAACAGATAATTTCTTCTATCAGTCACCAGTTGCCTTGTCCTGGAGCGCGTCGTGCGTGAATTTGCTCACAGGTACGAACAGCAATGTCACAGCTCCAACCCATGTTTATGTGACGTCCAACTGCTTGAATTTGATAATTTGCCCTTAGCATCTTTTTCCTGAAGTGTAAAGGTGCAGAAGCTCAGAGGAAGATCAAGCACGTGAAGCAGACGAAGGAGAAAGCGAAAGATGTGGAAATGGATAGAAACCTGTCAATGACCTACATCTTGGTGCTTTTCTCAGCAGAAATACAGGGTTATAAAGCTAAACCTGACAGCATTTGGGTCTCTGTGGTGCCAAGATTTTCCAAGGTAAAAGGAAGCCAGCATTTTCAGGCCTGGCCTTCAGAGACATAAATCAACTTACACCAAAATTTTCTTAGTAGACAAATGTTGAGGCATTTTCTTGACCAGTCTATCCCCTCATCACACAACCCTGATAAAATAAATAAAGAGATTTTTAGACATTTCCCTCAAGCTTGCGTGCTACAAGTGATGCAGCAGGACACCATCCTGGCCCCAGGCACGTTGTTACTTTAGCATATTTCCACCAATTTTATTTTCTAGCATGGGGAAATCACAGAGAAACCCATATTGCCACTCGGATTACAGGAGAGTGAAAAGATGCACACCCAATTACTGCAAGCATTTCAAGCAAAGCTTAGAGAGATGCAGCAGGTTCTTAACTGCAAATGATATGATAGGTAGTTTCTCCTCCCTAGTTTTCTGCCACATCCAAGAGATTAATACTTACATGAATCATCTGTAATGACTAGCATAATTTAGGGAAGTGAATGAGATTTTCTGCATTATTTATATTATGAACTCACAAGAATATGAATGGTGGCTTATGTAAATTCAAACCATGTTTACAGTAGCAAAGCGCAGAGAAAGACTGGCAAGGGTTAAGCTGGTATTTCCAGAGTTGGAGCTCTTTGTATCAACACTCTATTGCTTATTGCTTTAGTGCTGAGTGATGTGAGTTACAGCCTATGTACTACATATGGGAAACTTTTATTGTTTTCCACATTTGAATGGAAAAATAATTATGTTGCTCACATCTTTCACATACTTAAAGTAAATGCATCAAATTCTTTCTCAGGGTGTGGGCCTGAATTCTTATATTTAAAAAAAGAAGGCTGCCAAAGTTTTAACCTTTGAGTAATAAAGATTTCTTTTTTCCTTTCTTTTTTCTTTAATGTTTGATAATTCAACCTAAATGTCAGTTTAGGCTTTAAAATAGAACACATCTATTTGCTCATAATATTTAAGAAATACAATGTCATTATGCTGTTATCAGTGGTAAAACATGTCTAATCTTGATATAGCATCACCTTTAACAAATGCTTGTGGGAAAAAACTACCGAATGCATAAAACATTTTATGTAGTTTTAAAATATACAATACATTAAAGTTTTAGTTGACTTATCTGAAAAGACATATTTTTGGCACATAAATAAAAAAAGGCAAGGGAAGAACTTGTCAGAAGGCAAATAAAGTATGTAAATTAAATCAAAGGTAAGGCAGCTACACTTTTTGTATAAATAACTGTGTTAACAGATTTTTATGCATATTACAATATATTCAGATGTATTACTTCTGCAAAAACAAATTCATTGCTTCTCTCCAAAAAATGGATTAAAACAATTTATTTTATAAAATTTGGATGGATAGGATAAGAAATGTAATAGCTATCTATGGAAAATAAACATAAAAATTATTCAAGCTCCATCTACTTTATGTTAGTAATGAGATGCACTTCATTCAAATTCCTTTCAATTGAAACAGTGCTGAGAAAGCAAGAACACGATTCTGTAGGAAATGATTTCTAATCTTCATGATAACATACCAATATAATACAATTATTTACAATTGACTAAGAGTTAATTCCGATGGTATAACATCTTTCTTGCAAAAATGTCAGCTTTTATTGATGAAACAAACTAAGAATAAAACATTTTTACTTGTAGTCTAACTGTGCTGTTTTTCATTCTGTTAACCAAAACAACACAGCAATATTGTAAACAAAAAAGATAGCATCAAACTGGCTGTGTTTGCATGATTTTATCAAGAACTATAAGCAGTAGAGTGAAGTGCTTTGAGATTTTTAAAACATTTAAAATAGTTCGAGAAAAACATAATTTTTCTGTAGTTTATTTGGGGGGGATCGTTTTTTTTTTAACGATGATGAACATGCATTCAGTCAGAAGACATCACCAGTGTCAATAGACAAGAGATCAGGTATCCTTGTAAAAATAACTGCAATCGCGCTGCAACGTTCAGATTTTTAAATGCCCCACTGTCATGGGTTTGTTTTGGTTTGGTAAATGAATATAAGCGACACAAACAAATAGTTAACTTTTAATCTTCTTTCTCTATACTGAATATGTGATGAACATGGCAGGACTGTTTTCACTGGAGTCTGAATATTATTTTACTCTCAGCAATTCTCTTGCCTTAGAACACTTCACCAGTAACGTATCTTAGTATTCCTACAGAGAAGGAAATATGGTTCAACTACTTCCCGGCCTCATAATCTAGGGGTATTACTCAACATTGCCAAACATGCTTTAAGTTATCAAAAAGAAAAGAATTTCTGTTTGCAGCTACATGGGTATTTGTGTGGCATTTTGAGCTCCTTTGTCACAACGAGTGACACACTGACCAGAATCCATCCCTCCACACTGAGCACTTGCTTCGCTCTTACGATATACCTTAAGTGAGGATTCACCAAGGCAGCCTGGGAGGAAAAAATACACCAAATCAGAAGAGAAATGCTCAGACTGTTTTGATGTACAGGACCACACAAGGCATAAGCAATGACAAGACATGGTGCTGGTTTGAAGACCGTTGGTGAATACTTCTCTATTGTAAAGTCTAGATTTTTCGCCCACCCCTTTGGTTCTGCAGCTGTTTGAAAAGATAAAATTAGTTTAACTCTTTTCTTATGCAAGGCAAATAAAAAAGACATAGTGGTGTGCCAAGACAAAACCACAACTAACTGAAGTTTGTAATAAAAGCAGCTGCTTTGTCCAATTCACATGGGGTTACCCTGCTGAAGCCCTTCCACTACTATTTAAAAGCATGAACAAGTATGCCCTTAAAAACAAAATACAGCAACTCTGCCTTATCTCTTCACATGGGCTGGCCCAACAAACTCAAATGCTAACACAATAAAAGGAAACAGGTGGCTGAGAGAAATATCTTATATCCTCTAAAGCAGCTGCCTTGCAAGAAATTCAATCTAGGTATCCCGAACAAACTGCCTTTTCATCAAGGAACACTTACACGAGAGATGCACAGTGTACCTATTTAGAACATATCTTCTATTGTACTTTCTACCACCAACTGGTTCCTTTTGATTGGCATGATTTTGGCAGATAATAATATTTGTATTTTTAAAAACAGTATTTAATTTGTTTACAACAGGTGCTTGCTTTCCATTTGCACAGAAGAGCCGTTGTTCCCCAAGGCCCGGGGATACGACTGTAAGTCTCACGTTACTGGTTTTCTCCCAAAAGCACAGCAGCCATTAACATGCCCAAAGGAAATAGCAGGAATGAGTGAAATGACCTCCCAAGTTTCAGCAATCTGAACTATTTGAAGTGCGGGATGCAGTAATACTGTAGCAGGTTGGACTGTGTGAGAAAGGATACATACAGGTGATGAGTGACGGGGCATACCGCTTGCACAAGGAGAAAAAGGTTCTGCCATGAATTTATGTATTGCCACTTTACTGCACTATTGCAACGTCTGAATCCTTTAAGGCAGAATGCAAACTCTTACATGGGTAGCAAGTATTTCCACTGTTTAATTTAAAAGTTCAAATCTTCATTATGAAGAAAAACAAGCATTCAGCTTAAATGCCACTAGAAAATCCGTAAGGTTGTGGTCTCACTCAAATAGTTACTTATAATATTAACCATAAAACCCCACAGATTTCAAAACAACCATTCTGCAACTCCCCCAGCCTAGAGCTTAAAATATTAAATATCTCTAGCTTTATACTTTGGTCCTGAAACATGCATACTAATTTAAATCTACCCTGGAAAGCATGGAGAATCATCTTTTAGATATGGATAGATATGTTTCAGACATGCATCTTTGCATAAAGAGCTCTCAACTTTCTTGTTGATATTATCAATAAAATATTTTAATGTTCTACTAAATAGAATATATGTAAAATATATAACCCTAAATCTAAATACATTTCTTTACAAATATGAGGAGATCTAAATGTATAATATATGAAAGAAAACCTTTTTAAATGGTTTCCAATCCTAAACTCGTTATTGAATCCATTAGAATTTAAGAAAAGCTGTGATAAGTAATGCTAGGAGATGAATGCTTTTAGTGACAGTGGTCTCTCAAAGAGATACAGCAGCACATGGAAAGGCAGAGGGAGAGGTGCTGTACAGGTCACTAAGGATGGAAGGTGAACAAGGGTGGACAGGTATCAAAAAGGAGATCAGAGTACTCTGTCTTCTAAGTCATTAAATTGGCTTCTACTTGTCGTTGGTAAGATCTCCATCCTACCCTCACTACGGCTGCTGTGATTGACAAAAAGTCTTTTATTATCTGTTCTCTGGGAAAGAGGAAGGTGGACAATAGACTAAATAGAGATTCCTGACAGCATACAAGTTATCAACTGACAGTCCTAAAACCTAGCAATACAGCTGTTCAATCAAGACTTTATACACATCAGGAAAAATTTTACAAATGGAGACAGAATGGTGAAGATTTTGCAGAATAACTTAACACAGCCACGCATGTTACATTTGGTTACTTTGGTTTTCACTCTGCCTTGAAAACCCTAATGTCTTCATTGCACTGTAGACATATCTAAAGAGAAAAAAATAATTATTGTAATAGCAATATCTGAATTTTTGAAAATAACTACTGATCATAGACAGCAGCTTTTAGCTGCAGCTGTTTCCATCATGACACTAATTCCCCATTCATTTGAATGGGACTTAATAGTGCTGTCGTAATAATCTTATTGTGACACCAAGGGAAGTTCATGGAGACAATGCAACAATGTTAAGATTAAATAAATTGATGTCCCTACTGTGATATGTTTAGCATTGTATTCTGAAATTTCTATATTTGGGGAGCTTAATTATATAGAATTTATTAGCCTGACATATTAACCTCATTTTTATGGCTTCCTCGAAAGCTTCTGGATTTAATTAAATAATTCTCTATGGCTGCACAAGCTATTGACTTCTCTTGAATGTATTCATGAGTCCTCTCTGTTCTACAGAAAACGTAGTGTCAGGTTGTAATGGCAAAGTATTTTTGGCATGTCATTGTCCTATTAGAAATCCAGAAGTCCAGCTGGCTGTAGTTTTTGTGTATATTACATTCGTGAAACCCTACACTTTACAGACGATTAACGAACCACACTATAGAAGGCTGTACAAATACAAAACCTGGTTTTGTGCAGAAAGACCTAAGTATATCGCAATAGGTGGAAGAGAACTTCCTGAAATTGGAGAAACCATGTCAAATAGAAAAGAAACATGTAGACAGATTTTTGGAACTGACCACAGTACGTATTATAAAAAGATACAGATCAACCCCTCCAAACTTTAGACTACAGAATTAATGAGTATTGTTTCCACTGTCAAAAATTTAATCCCATTCTGATTTTATTTTACATCTCTGCATAAGCCTTGCATTGAAAAGAATATTGGATGTTAGCTCAATCTGTGGAAATATCAATTTCATATGCAGAATCTTAATACGGGCGAACTGTGCGCTTCATTTCTAAAATTAATAAGTTTCAAAAAAATGTAAAGGGAACAGCAAAATGTTCCCGAGCCCTGATCCTTGTCTGCAACCACAGGTGCCCGCTCTCCCCAAGGCAGAGGTATCTCACAGCATTTGACGCGCACTGTAATATTCCCTGTCAATTTTACATTCTGCTTGGCAGCAGCGGAAACCTGACAGGCATCAGCAGAGTGATTGGCAGTACCATGCCTGATAATGCGAGTCAAAGCAATTGGCAACAGCACCACTATCCCCCTCACAGAGTCCAGAATTTACTTATAATCTCACAGGTGACCTTTGATGATACCAGCTGGAAAGTCATGGAAAGGAGAAGACTTTTTATGTCCCTTAAAAATTATTGCTGGTGTATTTTTTTTCTTATACCTCATTAGATATTGAGCTAAAGCAGCCCCTAATCTGGGATACTTCAGCTGCAGACACAACTCTCATTATCTTCTAGGGCTGCATGGTCTCAGATGTAGAAACAGTAACTCTTTTGGGTCTTTAATAACTTATGTGATTCCCGTTCTTGTATTTACATCTTTGATTTCCCCAACTGTAAGCAAATGTAGCAAAGCCTTTCTATACCAGGAAATTGCTATGACAATTAATCAGTTAATATTCATAGTGAGATCTGAAACACAAGAGTCTTATATACATTCATCGACACTTGATGTCAGTCCAGGCTCAGCCCTGCACCTACCATTACTTTTCCACGTGATCACATGTCCAAGAGCTCAATCAGGAGTCTCTCTTTCCCAAAATCCCCAAAGAATTCAAAATTTGATATCAGAAGCTCAAGTTACAGTAAGCATTTCAATATTAAAGCAGAAAGGAAAGGGAACCTTTCAAGAGGAGGAAATGGGAATGAATTTGGTCTGATTTGAACAAAATCAAATTCACAGAACGTCTTGGGCTGTTCTTCCCTCCTCCACCCTTACCCTCTACTCCTACCGATCCAGCTACCCTCCCCACCGACAGCAGCTTTCCAGATGCACTTGACATATATATGAAATGCACATCCAAAACCATCCCCATTAAAGCACAGATACTACATTTTGTTTAGGTTTCATAACCTATCACTTCATGTCTTAGGGTTTTGTGCTCATGAGCACTTTAGAAGCGTGTTGTAGAAAACGATGCTGTGGTGGAGGGAGATATTTCGATCACTTGAATTTAATTGGCAGAATTAAGTTGGGACAGACAACGGGACTCAACACGCCTTGTGTGGCTGGCCTGCTATGCAAGCTCTCGTTGTTGAGGTACCTAAGAACCAGAGTTTTTGAGATGAATGTCATCTAATGCTATTTTTCAAGCCCTAAAACCTTTTGTCATCACATTGCTTGTCACCAAGTGAGACCTTTGTTTGACATGACAGTAGATTTGAATAAAGGCATTTATTATTCCAAAATATTCTGATCCCATTTGCCTGTCCTTTCTTCATAAATATTTCCTTGTTTTTTTCCTATTACGCTGAAATTAAAACAGGATGAAATCTCCCTGCATCTAATGTCGTCAGGGTTTGTTGGTTCCAAGAGGAATTTTACAAGGTTTTTCCCCAACTGCTCTTACTTAGCTCTCTATAAATTGGATTGGGTATGTATTGCAGCACCTAGGAAAATCAGAAAAAGTGAAGAATAGCTTAGTTTGAAGCCTGACCACTGCACATCCTTTACGCTTTTCTTCAGCCAAGGTTTATACCCCCTAAACTGCTGTGGTGCTTGTTGCAATCCACAAAGATTTAAAATTCATCAAACAGACAAAGTGTACATTTAAGACTCACATGAGGGAATACAGAATGCCTTTCAATACATCAAACTCCTAAACCTTTTACATCTTTCATTTTTAAGCTACATGGATTTTGATTTGTACAATTTTAAAAATATTCTGAAGCCTAGTCAATCTAACACTAAAAAGCACTGTTGCACAGTAAGAAATCAAGAAATACAATTCAGCAAACCTGGTATAGTTGGTCCCCAGGGAAGTTTTTTTCCAATTCTGTTTGTCATAGCCCAGATCCATCATGTCATGCTAGCCTAACTTACTACTTCTGTCTTTTTTCCTTTTTTTTTTTTTTTTTTTCCTCTTCTTTCTCTTTTACCCTTTTTTGGCACACTCCAACTATTTTCTGTTAAACTAGTGCTGTCACAAGAAAACATATAAAAATGCTCTTTTGCAAACATACTGTTTGGTCTCTACTGAACTCTCCAGAGCCACGGATTTCTCTCACTGTCTTTATCAGGGGTGAATGTTGACAGATCACTGAACCTTACTGTCAGCGGTGACAGGCTTAAAGCTGTTTTGTGCAAGGTGGAGAAAAAAACAAAAAAGGTTTCTGTGCCTTGCATCTAGAAGGTCCCTGATTTAACAACAAAGGCTTATGTTCAAAGATGATTAGCTTAAAGGCATTTCAGAGAGTTTTGATTGTAGCAGCAGTTGGGTGTCTTGCTACTGGGTGAAATATGTATTCCCCCGAGAACAAAGGCGGCAGCAATCCTGTTCTGCTGAGATGGCAACTTTAATAATTCCATGTATTTATCCGTATTGTGTCAAGATCTTAAGGATTTTGTCCTTCAGGTGAAGCTGGAGGTAGATGGAATGGGTATGGTGCTGAACATTCCCACTAAGATATACATGGAAAATGTCCTGTAATGTCCTGGGGGAGAGATAGAGATGATTCCTAAGTATCTGAATACACATAATATAGACAAATGTCTTCAAGGCTTATGAAAAGAAGGCTGAGGTTTTTATATTGGGCTTTAGCCGATGCATAAAGTGGTGAGACCAGATGCTTTTACCCCATACAGAGAAGCACTGAAAAAAAGTATTAATAGTGTAAATTATCCAGCAGTACTTTTACCCGAAAGTTAAACCAGAAAAAAAAAAAAAAGGAAACGCAGATTAAACACTGAATGCATTGAAAATAATAGCATGTCATATTTACTGTTGGACCTCTTACAAAAGATACAACTTGAAACAGAAATAATGGCACTTGCTGGAAAAAAAAAAAATAATTGGAGACATTATTGCAGCTGGTAGTGGTATGGGTAGGGCTTGACTGAGCACAGATATTACACATAAACTCGTACACAAACAAAACACCTCTTTGCCTTTGGATACAGAAACATTTTCTGTAAGCTTTCTCTATGTGCCCATGTTCAGTGACACCAGGACAGATTTCACTGTCCCACAATGATAATGACCAACAGGGAGAAACTATTCATTTGGTGAGGATAGATCTATCTCTTCATGCGCCATCAGAGAGATATAGGGGACTTTCAGAAGGAAATGCTTCCTAATTAATGATAGTTCAGAGCCTTATGAAGTGTGAAAGACCGTCTGGAGGAATGTGTAGCGTAAGCATGATTCTGAAGGGCCCAGTAGTACAGTGCTAGAAAGCAATAAAAATGTAGGACTAACGTGCAGGACAGGAGGAGCAGGTAGCTGGAGGAAATCTAAGATAAGATTTTAAAATATTTGGATGCTTGAAAGACACTACTTTGAACAATCAGAAGGTCACGATAGTGCTTTCAATACCTTGAAAACTTCATATTTTAAGAGAAAAAACACATTTGCCTTTACATGTTTATTCCATTAAGGCTGGTGAGTTCTTGGCCGTGCTGCACTTATTAAGATCTTGTGATATTTCAGAAATTGCCATGGAGTCACAAGTTGCCTATTCCTTGACAATGCGGTGGTTGTATCAACCTAGTAGTAGGTAGTTCATATTAGAAATAATCTTCACCAGTATTTGTGAGATGCACACTTTCATATTAATAAGGATTTTTCATAGAATTGGATGGCTATGAAAGGGAATATCTTAATTCCTCTAAAATCACAAAGCAGGAAAATGGCAGAAATATCAGAGAGGAACTTTCTTAATGCGGAAAGCTGCTCACAGATCGATTTTCAAACATCAAGTCTCTTCCGACATGTTTGTCTCATGCTGTGTCAAGTGGCAGAGCTGTGCCACTGGCCACCGCTGCCGAGCTAACATTCATGTGTCCCTCGACTTCGCCTGGCAGCAGCTGTGCCCACAGCCTCTTCAGTTCCCGATACCAACCCGTGCTGCCAGCGCCGTGGCTAAGCTGAGCGGTGGGAGAGGCTGCACACGCTGGCAGCTTCTCAGTAACTTGAGCATTTACATAGACTCCGTGGACCAGAACCCCTGATATCTAGGATCAGGTCTAGAGAGACCTCTGTTTTCATTTTGTGTGAGGTTTGGTGATGGTTAACCCAGAACACAGTGATAAGATCCAGAGCTATCATTTTCAAGCCAAAGGTTTGTTGTTTTGTTTTTTTCCTTTTCTTTTTTTTTCTCTTTTTTTTTCCTTCCTTTTACAATAAGGGGTTCTGGCAAGTATGGATGACCCATGTTTGCCAGAATTTAACTACACATTTTCAAATTACTGGCCCTTTGTAGTTCAAAAGATATCTGTTTTCTGAAGGCCTATTTTCCCTTCCAAATTGATTCATTGTTGAAGTCAAAGTTTTACACTCGGCCTCTGCTGAAATTCCACAGGTGCGGGATTTCTGGGGTGGCTGCAGCAGCCTGCCCAGGAGCCCTGCTCCATAGAGCACCCGTCCACCCCAGGACTGTACTGGGGCAGCAGTTGTGTCAATGCATAATCCTCTCCTCCTTCTCCCCATTCACAGTGCAGCTGCACCAGCCCCTGGATTACAAATCTGTAATTTTCATACTTTTTATTTCAGAGCTGCCATAAGGTGACCTGAGCTGGCAGGGACTCCCGTAGTCTAGCCAGCGACAAGCAGGCTGTGCTGAGCAGAAGTTAGCTCAAAACAGGCAGAGGAAAATTCATTTCTGGGGGCAGAAAGACCTAAAACATCATTTCTCCAGACAGCTCCTCAGACAGGGACCCCCAAACTTTCTAGCCACCTGGATTTCAAAGCCATTCCCTAGCAGCTGGGGATGACCACTAGCTGGAAGCTAACTGGGAGCAGCTCAACCTGTTTAGTCGTAATATTTTAAGACCGAGGTGTCCTGCTGTACCTGGAGAGGGTGATTTGTGTTCAAACCTGAGCCAGGCTTTTCTCTCTCACTCCGTCCCTGATCCTCTTGCAGTGGTGGCACAGATGGGGACTCTCTTGTGGGACAGGAATCACGGTTGCTCTGCCATCCTGCAGTGCAACTGCTCTGCTTCTATCCAAAACCCAGCAATCTTGTTTTCCTAAAAGCCTTTTCAAATGATATGTGCACATGACATCTGTTTGCAATGTATATTTGCCATTAGTGTTTTTAAGTAGGAATGGTAGGGTCCGTATGGCACAGAACATAAGGATTGCCATGGTAATTAGTCATTATTTGGACTAGCAGAGTAACCGCTATCAAAGACTCTTAACTCGCTCATATCCTAACGTATCCAACATGTATTTTCTTTGTTTCTGCCCTTTATCTAAACTATTTTTGCTCTGAAAATACCGCTGATATTTATCATTTTCCTGACACGTTAATCTATACAGGAATATTAAGTATAACACTTTTAGGAAAGTTTGCTTTTAGATTCTATGAGGATTACACATTTTTCATTACAAAACACCATCTATATAACATCTCTAAATCACCATGAGTTAAAGGAAAGCAAGGAAAATAAGGAAAAACACCTCCATAGCAAAGCATATCTGTATCTCCAATTGATCTACAAAGAACACAAAAAAGATCATTCACCCGAGGCTTTTGTTCTCTGAGACATCTTTACCATGCGTATATTTCACAGTCTGGGTCTAATACTGAAAGGCAGATTCATTTTTTTTTGTAATCCTCAAGCAGCCAGCAGGTGTGCCCAAGCGTGCCCACCGCTCCATGGCCTTCATGCCGCCTGGGAAAGAGCATCGCTAGCTCAAGCTCAGAAACACTGTGCTGAGGAGGGCTGTGACGTGAGTAAATACACTTGGAAGAGGAACGGTCATAGGTATGAAACTGCTGTTTTTCCTCTGACCACCTGTATATATCTAGGAGAGTTCCCCGATTCCTGCAAAGCTGAGGAAGGGCAACACCACTGCACTTGGTGAAAAGAGAGTGGAAGTTCCAAGTGAGAGCAGCTCCGTGCCACAGCAAACTGGAGGTGGATAAGCCTGACTGTCCTGGGCAGCTCCCTAACAAATCTCACAAGCTCAGGTTGAAGACTACAAAAGCCTTCTCTCAAGCTAGCAGCGTGGAGATCTTAGGATCTTACTCCAACAGAAGGAAAGGCTCAGCATCTTCATCCACAGCCAGTCACCTGGACAAGAAGGTGGGGATATTACACAAAGTGGGACAGACACCACAAAAAGCATGCTGGACCTCTTACCTATGAAGAGGTTCTTCTTTTTTTCCTCTTAATGAAAATATAACAGGAAAAATTTCCCCTGAGCTTCATACTGTGCTATGTGCAGATGAGGGAGAGCTGTTGGGTCTTAGAGCTCCCCCTCGCCCCCCTACACTGCGCGGGAAGTGGTGCAGACACGGGGTTTTAGGAGAAGGTTCGCAAGAAACCCCCAAGTCAGACAGCGCCAATGACAAACATTGCAGGCTCTTAGAGCAGCACAAGGACCATCCTTTGAGGCTTTGAAGTCTGGAGAAGAGCAAAACAGTGTTTGATGCATAGTAATTATGCTAAGTGGGCAGGTGGGAGCCAGATGCTAAACAACAGCTTCAGATGTGAAGGCACTGGTGCCCCAGTGCTTTGCCTAGACCCGTATGTAGACATCAAATATATTTAAACATTGAAAAAAATTTAAGATCTGATCCTGAAAGCATTCTAGCGAGCAGCAGAGTATGTTATACTGGTTGCCATATTGGCTCATCTAGAGCATTTGGATAAAATTTGTACATTTGTGTATTTTATGTTGGATTATCATTTCTTACAGTTTCCACATGTTCTTTCATCAGGAAAATAATGCATGATCAAATGGTAAGTCCTATTTTTAAACTGCCTTTATGCAATTGAACTGAAAATATTAGTTTATCTTGTGCTATTCTGTCAAGCAATATTATTCTGATTAAGTTTTTAAAATATTATTGATGCAGATGGAGTATACATAACCTGTGTTTATACTCCATTTCATGTGCTTACATCTTGAATCTTGACAAACTTCGAATTTTTGACCATACCCTTGTGAAGGATCAGAATGTCATAACCCCTTTAGTCAATATTTTGAAAGGCTAATTTGAGTGAGTAATTGCATTCCAGTTCAGAAGAATATTAAAATAACTAGTTTATGTGAATACATCCATCCTAATGGAAATATGCATTCCAGAAGGGTTGGAAGAATTAGCTTAATATCGCTGCTGTATAAAATTCAGTGACTTGAGCTTTCAGGCAGGGCTGCACAGGCAGACTGAAAACATTTTGGCTCGCTTGGGTTTGCATCCACTGTATCTGCTTCCAATCTCAAATTCCAATAAATGAACAACAAAGAAATCAAAAGGAAACTGCGTGGCTCGCCAGCTTGAACCTTGCTTGCAGAGAAACCAGACAAAACCACACAGTGTGAGGAAGCAAACATAAAAACACAGTGTAAAATGTTTTCTATTGTTTCTGCCAAAAAACATCAATTGGTCCAGATCCACACAAAATCTGCCTTCTTCTGCACCAATCCTCACTGAAGGCCTGGTGAGATTTAGTGAACTTTGAAGTAAACGAGGCCAAGTTCTGGTGTAACCTTCATTTGGTTTCATTGTAAAAATACCACACACAGCCATCTCTCGGAATTAGAGACAAATTTCTAGACAATAAAAACAAACCCTTATGCTCATGTTTGGCTTACTTTTTTCTCTATATTGTGCCTGCTACTTCCAAGCATAGTTGGGAAATTAGAAGTTACTATCCAAACTAGTAACTTAAACAGTATTGATAGTACAGCAACACAAGCATACATGTAACAATGAAATCCTCAAAGGATTACACTTTAAGACTACTTCTAAGTTGACAGCGTCCATGGTGCAGAAATAAACCTGATGGTGATAAAAACGTATGGGCTACATACAGGCTGCAACTTGCTGCTATGGACGGTATTGCTGGTGCGGAGCAAATACTGTGTTCCGAACGAGGAGAGCATTTCTCTACAAAAGTTTTGTAGTAAAGTTACATTCCTTTAAAACACTGGTTTGATGCATTAGCAGGTTTAGGCAACAGGACTTCCACCTAGAAAATGTTCTATCAATTCCAGGCCTCCCTTCATGGACCAATTCTTTGTAAAGACCTATATATATACACCTGTATAGATACGGCCTTTGCCACCTGAGCTAGCTACTACAGTGAGCAAAGCACCAAGAAATGACAAAAAGCCATCTCTAGCTGGTCGATGCTCTCCTGGTCTCAACACCTGCAGCCTGGAGATGTCATTAGACAGAAAGAGGAGTGTACTTACATATGTACACATTTACAGCCATATATGTATGATACAGTTGCTTCTTGTTGGCTTGATCTTAAGAGGAGAGCTGATGACTAACCTGAAGATATCATGTAGGAGAATGTATTCTTTTTTTTTAAGCTTCTCATTTTCACTTATTTTTAATCTACAAGTCTCAGGCTTTCATACTGAAAGGAATGAGAAAATCTTAGTAACAATCACTATCCGGTTGAAAGTTAAACATCGTTACAGATGGGAACAGAAGGACTCATTGCTGCAGGACAGTGATCTTCTAATGCACATCTGGAGCACGTTGCCTACACCCAGACTGGCAGTGGAGACTGCACGCATCAGACGCCATTAGCCAGAAAATCTGTTAGCACAAAGAAATTATTATAAGTGCGCAACATGGTCAGATGTAAGGAAAAGCACCATTTGTAGATTTGTTAGTCAATTAGGCTCTATTTCAAGTGACTCCCCCAAGGCTTCTTGAGGTAGGAACATTTGTTTTCCTTCGTTTCACCTAGGCTTGCCACAATTCAGTGACTGTAGAATTATATATAGTCTCAGTATTTTTATTTTCAGAACTGTCACTCACAGCATCACCTATGCTTTGACCTCTCTCCTGAGATTTACTGAACAACCACATATCAGACAAACACAGATACAACAAAAAAGCAGAAAAACAGTACTGCACAAAACTATCAACTCTGCTCTCAACCTCTCATTAATACTATGAACTAAATCAAGGATACGGTGTCATCAATTTGGTTAACAAATAGCACTCGTCAAGACAGATTGCTCACACCACCTATATGAGTTCTGCCTTTAGGAGGTATGTGACCTTTTTTGTTTCCTACTCTAAAATTGACTTTTGAGGGTTCCAATACTTGAAAAAACAAATAAGTCCTAGTACACAGAAATAAACGGCATTTGTGCAAAACCAAATCATTTCTGGTTTATAGTGTTTACCTATCATAAAAAAATATTTTGTTCTCCAGTCAGACGGTACGTTGAACGCAACAATGCCACACCGTGACTACCAAGTAAATTAGGTGACTAGCGGAACAGGTCATAGGCTGAAATTGGTTGGCGTCACCTGATCAAACTGTTATAACATGGAAAATAAATTTGTAGAAATATAAGTCAATTTGCTAAGTGAAAGAAAACGGAGGAAGTTGAATAGTTCACTTCTAATGAATAATCTAAGTAACTATGCTCTGCAATGTCAGTAAAAATACTGCAGATATTTCAAAGTTACGTATTTACTAGAAAGATCTTCAAAAATCTTTTTTAAAAGTAAAATGTGTGCTGAACTTTTCTGACATTTACAAAAGTAATTAATTAATATGATTAAGCAAATTAGACTGAGCCAAAGTCTGACTGATTGTAAAGCATGCTGCAAGAGCCACCTGTTTGCTAGAAAGATTAGATACTATGATGCTGGCAGCTAGAAAAAAACAGACAATTATGAAAGATAAGATAGAGAAACATCTATACATACTGATTTTTCAGATCTGTCTTGTCTAAAATGCATCACCAGATTATCTCAGCTGTACCTGGTAAAAAAATTGTCCATAAGACGTTTTTCCTTGGAAAAAAAGCCCTGCAGCTGAAGATAAAACAAGGTCACTGTTAGTTAGGTCTATAAGGGTATTTATGAATCTGATTCCTAATCAGGTACCTCAGCTCCTCTGTGGATCTAGCTGGCCAGTTCCCAAGGTCCAGGAAAATCCTCAGCACTAGCCATCTTCGCTCTAGATATGCTTTCTTTCACCTTGAGGGCAGCAGTGTATGTTCCTGCTGCATAGCTACAATATCTTCACCCAAGTTAATATTTAGCATTTAAGAATCAAAGTTCTGGTTAGCAGTAATTGCTATGAGATGCTGTAAAATGTGCAATTATAGGATATTTGCCCCGGTCACCTTTCACAACTTTAAACACAACTTGAAAATAAAGCAGAGACTTGCTTTATTTTTATCTTATTATGTTTTTATTATTTGTACTCGGATGAAGTCCCAATCACGTACCTTACAGAATCATGCCCTATGTACACACGGAATAAATCCATCACCTCTGTCCCTAGGAGCCTACACTGGAAGTATAAAGGGAGAGACAACACCCAGCTTTAAAGGACTTTGAGAAGAGCAGCACTGGCAGTACAGCACACAGCACAGACCAGCTACTAACATGCCAACTCACGCTAGTACTTAATGAGTAGTTGATAGGACTTGATTTTGAGAGCCATGCTGACCCTTTTACTGTCCTGGCTCCAGCACTGTTCATATGGAAATCAGGTAAAGCGAGCTTTACTACAAGACCTCGAGCACGTGTCCAGATTTGACTGCAGAGCTCCTCTCCAGGCTCTACAGCAGATATGTTGCGCTTGTCTTCACGGTTAAGTAGAAGACTCCGAGAACTCACTTGGTACTCAAGTCGGGAAGGGGATCAGGACTGGAGCAGGAGTGTGAATTTTGTGTTTATAGTGCAGGTCAACTGTGCTCATAAATGGGACTGTCTTGTACCAGCACAGGATCAAAGGCCTTGCAGACAAGCCAAAGGAGCAGACGAAGAAGTGGAAGAGGACTCCTGAGGAGTAAGATTTTGAGAACAGTTTATGCTGTGGGAGCTAGTTACCGAGCTAGGAGAGAAGTGACATTCGTTCCATGCAGTTGTATTAATCTCATTAATTTTTTCATGGAAATGATACTTTAGTGCTACCTCTATACCCTAGCGATTTAGCTGAGGCTACAACAGTCCCTTGTATATGTGATAACCATCACTAAAATAACATGTTGGAACCTGGGTAATAACGAGCTTTGCAAATCACAGTTCCTAACAAAATGCTAACAAATGGACATCTCTGTGAAAAGAAAATGCTGGATATAAAAATCCGCAGAGCTGACTGCTAGGTATGCTCAATTAGGAGCATATATGTGGACTTTTCTAGAAATAGCTTTAGTCACGCTCAGCCCTGCTGCTTGTGCTATACTTCTGCCATACAGATTAACTAAACACAATATTAAAGAGGCAAAAAAAATGTGATTTGAAAGTTCTGACATAAACAGTCTCTGAAAAAGAAGAAAACAGAGCACACATTGTCTATGCCATTTGTGAGCCAGTGGATCTAATGGTTCACTTACTTTACAACCTGCTTTGGAATAATTTGGCACATCTCTAATTTTAACAAGCTTCAGTGGGATTAGATAAAATGCAGACTTTGTTTACATCAATTAACACTCAAAGAAGTACAAAAGAACTTGTTAACTGCGTTTATGAACAAAAAGTTACAAAGTAAGAGTTTGTCCAAATGAAGTTACTGTATGACTTGCTCAGATTGGCACAGTTGTCTCTAAAAGACTAAGAACAAAACTCCAACAACTGAACTGCGTTTTCAGAGAGGCAGATGTGTATTTTTAATTACATCGGCAGATACGATCTACATTTGCAATAACTGCATTATCAGTTTTGCACACATCAAATTCACAAAAATGACTGCTTTCCTCCACATGCCATGTACACATTCACTGAGTTAAGCGGAAAACCAAAACCATTGCAGCTGAGTTGACAAATACATCGGCCGTTGCTATATTATTATGCCTATTTCCAATTATTTTACCTTGACTGATTATAAGCACATTCTTCTCTATATACTACAGAGCTGGAAAGCAAATGTGGATGACTACAAACCCAGCACTAACCATCCTCAGAGATAAAAAATGGACACATGACATACTCCTCATAAAAGGTTCACAAATAGTAAGGGAATTAATAAAGATACAGAAAGGGAAAGAAAAAGCAAACAGAAGTAAGACGAAGTTAAACTGAGAGAAGGAAAAAAGTCCATTATGGCATACACTATACCACGTCTGTAGTATACAGTGTATATCATCTATACCTTCTGAAAGATTCTGTCTTTTTGGTGATAAATGCTTTGCCCCCTGTATGATGTCATTTCCATAGATCCGTGTGTGTTCAAACCTCTGAGTAACATATGAGATACCTCTAGGGTTGCTGTATTTTTAACTCCCTCAGGATCAGCCACTTCTAAGGAAGCTTTCTGTTCCCTGCTCAGGTGGGGAGCAACACACTACGATCTTTTCCCTCTATCTCTTCCCATCAAGGTTCATAAAACGATGCTGCCACCATATCACTATGCTCTTAGCTACAGTTTGTGTGTAGCCGAGAGGCCTGCACACTATATAAACACATTCTCGTTACTGTAATCACACGCCATTTTAATTAGAAGCGACATCTCAAAACAACAGAATCGAGCTGCTCACTGGTGAGAGCACTGGCCGGTCAATACTGCGTTTCCTGGTCCTGCAATACTGGAACTTCTCCCTCTTAATATGACAAAATTAACTCTTACAACCTGCTAACAAGGCTATTACTGTACTAACCACGGTAAAAGGTGGCTCGGCTGGAACAGCCTGGCTCACCCGAGCATTGCAGATCGAAGGTCTGTTGAACTGCAACAAACGCAATCCACTCCTTCAACTGTTCCTTCATCTCTAAACTTGCAACAGCACATGGCAGAGCACGACTGAACGAAGCTCAGACGAGCGGCGCCGTGGGATGGCCAGCCCTGCTCCATCCGTGAGACCCAATGGGGAGCTCTCCCAACCAGAGAACCCAGCTGCTGGTTGCAGACCCCTTCACGCTTTGGCGTTTGAGGACAGTCAGGATGGAGGTCGCTCATTTAGCCGCAGCGAAGAGGAAGGGGTTGGAAGGGAGGGAAACGAGCAGTTGGCTCTACAGGTTGACTAAGTTGTACAAATCTCGGTGATCTCTCACCCTGAACTCTGGCTATGCCCTCTGCCTGCTTAACTCCACCGTGCTGCCATGTCAAAAGCTGCGGTGATCAACTGCAATGGTTGTGCCAATGGGGAAGCAATGAAACAGTCTTCAATCAATGGGGCCACACTAGCTGTATTTCTAAGGTAGGGATATCAAGTGAAAAAAAAAAATTATTATTAAGGAAATAATACAAAGAGAATTCAAGAGCAAGAGGAATGATATGATGTGAAATGTAGCTCAGGCTCAATTTATTCTTTTTCATTTTTTTAAATAAAGAGCAAGGAGTGAGAATTTAGAAAAGTAACAGGAATGTTCCTCTAAACGGAAGGAAACCAGGCTATGATAAGAATCGCGTAAAAAAAAAAAAAAAAAAAAAAAAAAACACGTCATTTTAAATGTAGTTGCTGGCACCACGTTTTAAAGGAAATGTCATGAATATCACATAGACCAACAAGTACTTTGGGACCTAGAGTGTCTTTTCTAGTAACTACCACCCAACAAGTAGTAGCTACTGAAACTGTGACAGCCGAAGTAAACAGCCACACAGACACTTAATATTCACGTAATTGAGTTCATACGGGCTACTTGATATAGCCCATAAGTAATAACATGGGTATCTAGATGAATCAGAGAAACTCGACTCCAAAATACTCTCTAAACAAGACCGACTATAAATGCAGAATATCACAGCACATATAGATAAATTCCTGATAGGTATCCAAACCCTGAACAATGTATTAACAGCTTATCATTGATTGCATGCTACACAACAATTTAGGGTTTGTTTTCCATTAGCAAACACCTCAAATTACATGAAAGGGAGAAAAAATTCCCTAGATACAAACATTAAATATTTATCAGCCTTATGTCTGCTCAGTCACTGCTCCTCTAAAAAAGTCCATTAATTAAATACTTTAGAAACGATTAAAACACTTCTCTCGAGCTTATTGGCACCTGTTAATTCACTGACCCTACGAGGCTATGGCAGTAAATGTCTCGTTTGATTTCTTCTGTTACCAGTAAGTCAGCATCTTAAAGACAAAGGAGACATGATGCAACTTCACGTACCACAACGTTGCCTTAAAACACAAAAGCCAGTATCTAGAGGCAGGGAAACAGAACGTTTATGTAGACAGGGCAGCACAAATAATCTATTTAACCTAATCTTTTAATTACAGGAAACATCTCGTAGCAAGACATACAAGAGCAATGAAATGACCCAGAGCTAGAAATCAAGATGATATATTTGTGCATGTGAAAGTAACACCAGCAGAATTCATAAAAGAAAACCTCCTTGGGCATTATTATCTTTCCATCAGGATATACTGTCATCACATCAAGAACAGGAGAAAAATGTCTTAAAATATGTTATTAAATTACAAAAATGGAAAATGGAGGGTAAAGGAAAAGTAAACAAGTGCAGAGAAAGGTAAAATTGAGGGGGGGGGGGGGAATGCAGGTGAAAAGAAATAATTTGAATAAAAAAAAAGGAACATCCTGGGGTGGAGGGGTGGGGGAGGTGCAGGGGGGTTGAAATAAGGAACAGACCCTAATAACTTGACATAGCACAGCACCTACTCTACAGAAGCTGCAATGCTTTTGGTGTCATTATTTACTCAGTAATGCACTACTCAGCAGAGAGGGGTGTTCAAATCTGGCCCTGCTTGGGCAGTATGCAAATCTTCTCCCACTCCTCTGCAAGCTTTTAAGGATAGCTGGCAGAGAGTCCCCTGAAGAGTCCTGGCAATGCCACACTCTGCGGTAGGAAACAAGCATCTTGCAAAGAACCCCTGAGATCCTCCTACCCCCTCAAATCTGCGCAAGTGGAGAAGTGTTGCCTGGAAGGGGGAGCGAGACAGAGCGTGTGTGCAGGAGAGAGAGCAAAAATAATACTAGTAATTATAAGAGAGTCCTGAAATACCAAGAGATGGAGATAATAATTGATCCTTTAAAAAAAAAAAAAAAAAGAAATCGTACACTCCTCACTACATATAGTGTTTTCTCCTTTCCCATTTGTGATATTCTGACTCTGTTCAGATCCTTTACCTTGCTACATCTAAGTTGTTACCGAATATTTGAAAAAATTGGCTTCCCTTCCTTTGATCTCCTACTATTGGATTACATTCTTCCTACTCCCTGTGCATAGTTCTTCACTCCCACATTTATTTCCCCCATTTCCTTGTTTATATTCAGTTTTACCATATTTCTTCACACTTTTCTACATGGGTAAAGTCTATGTTATGTTCTAACACACAGTACTCTCTCTTATTCCTTAGTTTGCACTTTTTAACTGATCACATAGAGCATTTGTTTCCAGAATGACAATGAAAAAGAAAAAAAAAAGGAAAACGTATGCAATGATGAAAATATGTTTCTTTTCACTCCAACTGCAGCCTTAGCTGAATCGTGCTGCCATTGTTTTCCAACAGAACTTGCATTTCCAAACTTGGGAATTCCCATCAGTCTGTTTGACAGAAATTTCCCTGTTTTTTCTCAGAAGGTGTACATTTTTCAAATGCCAGTAACATACAGCTACAGAATTTCCCAGGAGTAACAGCTTGGTTTGAGGGACTCTTATTCAAAAGCCTTAGTTCCAAAAAAGCCATTTGAAACAGAAGAATCAAAACTGATTATTTACATTCCATAAATCAAAACAAAACTATAACCAATGCATTTCAAAATATTGCTATAATTATTTTCTACAGGCTGATAAATTGCTGGACACTCTTTCCTGAGCACTGGTTGGCAATTTGTAAGCACTAAACAAAATGTTTATTTAATTTTAGATTGTGAATATAATTATTAAAAGTGTGACTTCAAATCCAAATCATAAATATATATATATACACACACAGAGGGGAAAAAAAAAAAAAAGGAGGGGACATATTTCAGCTCCATTACAGTATTTTTACACCCCTGGGTGTAACTGGTGGACTCTGCCTGGAGGGATGGCAGAGCCCAGCCTCAGCAGGGAGAGAGCATCCAAGGCAGGTGACATGTCAAAGCTCGAAGCCACAGCAACGTTCGCTGTGGCAGTTTGGGGCTAAGAAGGTACAAAGCTCAGGAACTCTCTCTCAACAATCCTGACTCCATTCTCTAAAATATATTAAAATGACAGAGATGTAAAAATGTATTTCCCCCGCTTTTCTCAGCATGTTTAGAAGAGAATCTGTGTCTTACTGAAAAGACAGGGATTATTTTCTGAATAAAGTGTATTTTTTTCTTTATAATCTCTGCACCATGACCCTTCTTGGTCCTACAGTAAAAGCCAGTGAATGTTGTAACCTGCAAAGGGCTGTAACACAGTGTTCAGACGATGGAGAAAGAGGCAGTTCTTGTCTGACTCCCACATTCACACCCAAGAGTTTCCTTTTGTGGCCTCTCAAACATGTGGCTTGGGCTGTGCTAGCCAAGGACCACCTCGCACAGACTCTGCCCTATCAGCTCACAAACACAGAACATAAGCGTGATGCTATATATACATACACAAATGTGTAAGGCCTACCCCTGGTGTAAATCAGGAGAGTTTGGGTGAAGTCAGTGTATTAGCATCAAGGGAGATAGGTTTTGACTGAGGATAACACGACCTAACTTGTACAGTTTATAGCAGGTAGCCCTGTACCCTGAGAAAATATGGAAGGGCTGTGAATGGACTTTGCTACCGTAACTAAAATGAGAAGTGAAAAAAAAGCGGGCAATCCATTGTACATGGATTTAAATATTCCATCCTGCAGTACTGAAATGGATAGATATTTGTTATTTCAATCTCTTGCTCCATGACTCCTGCTTTGTTTCTCCTTTTAACTTTACCACACACGAACAATGTTTCTGAATTAATACAAGAGATCTCTGTACAGCCCAGGACTAAAAAACATTCCAATTTTGTTGTTTTTCAGCAGTAGTAGTGGTCGAAGCACAAGCCTGCTTAGCCTGAGAGCTGGGCATCTGGTGGTAACAGGTTACTTCAACAGTTCAGGTTAAAAAGTGCGTCATTCACTTAACTATGCAGTATCAATGCAATTCATCTCAGACCATAACAGATGACATGTTCAATAGAATATGTAAAGTATGCCTCCACCTAGTGATGACTATGTACAAATAATAGAAATAATAATAATAATTCTATTACTTAAGAGAACCTTACTAATTGGCTCTCATTTTCATAAATTAACATGTGCTCTCATACAAATACTCACTTATACAAATGCACACGTTCCATCCCGGAAAATTAGTTTAAAGCTCAATCCGTAAAAATTTAGCTATGAACTCTGATTTGGAGGAGGGAAGGTAAACACATTCTAGGTTTCAAGTACGTTAGAATTTTAAACAATAATGCATTTGTAACAATCATGAGTATGATCAGAAAAACAAAACAAAGAGAGACTGACTGAATTTGTGGATTTTAAGTGTTAAAACGATCTGATAATTTAAGTTAGATAGTCTATTTTTAAAAGAAATGGTGAGCAAACCACATGTCCTTTTTGCAACTTTGCTTGCCAAAGAAAATAGTTCCTAAGCTTCTTGGATAACCGTTTTACAGATGCAATTGCAGATGTAATTACATGAAATTCCTAGGATATTATTCACCCCAAATCAGAGAAAAGGCAATGAAAGAAAAAATGAAAAACCAAACTAAACTAAAAACCACATCAGAATTCAAGCAATCCAGCCCCTAAACTCAAACTCATTTTTCTAACAACTCTCATAATCCATATAAAAATATTCTATAAATGGGATCAGTTGAAGGCGCATCCTCAAAATCAATAAACTTGAGGAGAAGGTTTGAAAAGCCAGAGTCCCTTGTGGAAAAGGTTCTTTTGGGTTTTCCTTTCATTTGTGCCATCTGGGAACTACCTTAAATGTCTTCTCAGACTGACTGCGCTTGCATTACCATTTCAAAAAGTCTCCCCATCCCATTAGTGGTCCGTGAATCACAGTTTAAGAATGACTGCCCTGCTGAAAACCAAGTATATTATCTAAAAAAGAGGGCAGCTCACTATCTGCATTTCTCCCCTTGCATTCAAATTGCCTGCTATTGTCCATTTAACACCTTGAAACATCCAAACCCATCCTCTCCCCAAAGAATGTCAGCGGTAGAAATCACTCCTACACAAAAAACGTGAATCCCTACCATATCGTCTGGCATCCCTTTGCACACAAATGCGAGGTGCTGCCTTTCAGAGAGAGGACAGCCAAGGCTCCCCGTGCCCAGCCAACTCTAAATATCTGCCTCACTCATTAAAGAGAAACACAAAAATGGAGTAAAGTCACTTCGCCAAGATTCTAAAAAATGTAGTGGCTGAACACAGAAATACCAGCACCAAACATGTAAACAAGTCAGATTTGATTATCTCTGAGTGAGCTCATTTAGGATTCATTTTTCTCTGTTTTTTCAAGAGTTTGATAAATTGAGAGAACGTGTGCAATGCTTGGGCACATACCAAGACAATTTCTATTTATTTATTTTTTTAATATTAACTTCCACTCAGGCAGCTGCAAAAATCATAATGCTTTTAAATTAATTTAGCTGTTTTCACTCAGGAGAATCACAAAACCTTAAAGTACTAAAGAATCAGGAAAGCCAAGCTACTTTCGCATTTCTACACTCCCTTTCAGCCGTGGACGGCCAAGACTATGAAAATACCACTTCCTCCATTTTATGAGCACACAAAACAAGGCACCAAAGGCCTCACATCAGAGAGCTTTACCAAGTTCACCAAACTGGCTGCCTGTCCCAATAATTCCCATTCTGTGCTTCATCTTGAACCAGCCCGTCCTTAAGAAGCTGTTTACCCTTTCCCCATCAGCCGCGCTGATCAGAAGATAATCACCATTTTAAAACATAAAACTACTACGGTGTGCATCGTTTAGAGAATACAGGTTTATGGCAGCACTATTCCTTCCTAAAAGCAGACATCACTTCGTTTAGCACCCAGCTAGTAGCACGAACTGTTTGGCCAGGCACCGATTTTTGCCGAAAGACGCTTAAAAAAAAAAAAAAACGCTCCCTGTCGCGATGGTGGGTGCCAAGTGACCTGTAACCACTGTCCTCCGCGGAGCTGGGAAAGGCACATCCCTGGTGGCCCTGGCCACAGCCCGGACAGCCCTGGCCTCGTTCGCTGCCCGCAACGCTGCCCGCAACGCTGCCCGCGCCGGCTCGTGTGCTGCCCACGAGATGGCAGCAATATGTTTATGAATAATGCAGCAAGAGCCTGCAGCCCACTGCCATTTCGCGTGCGGAGCCGCGCAACGCCACTCGCTTCTTCAGCTGTAAATAAAACCCCCAAAACAACGAAACAAAACCACGGGGAAAAAAAAAGCGACCAAGGCGACGCAACGCCCCGCGATTTCAGCCGAAGCGCAGTGGAGAAAGAAGCAGCTCCGCTGTCGCGCTGCGCTTCTGGGTAAGCTGCCTGGATTGCTGTCTCGTAAGGTTCGGCGTTATCCAAAGCACAAGGTGCTGCTTGTGCTTTCACGTATTTGTCCAGGCCCTGATGCTCAGCCGTGCTTCTACCCCTGACAAAATTATTTCACACGCACATTAAGCATTAACTGCTGTTCTGTTTTCTTTTTGCAACGCAGAAAACGCCTGTGGCTTGAAATAAATATTTTCTTTTCTGATGGACAAATAACATCTGCACTTCTGAAAGCTGCAGCGTAGCTGTCAAAAGCTAAGTGATTCATATAATTTCTTAAGAAGCACATGTGTATGAGCATACACAGACACTCGTACCTATCACAATCACTCACGTATCAGCACTTATATCTGTCAAAAGATGGGCTCTTAAAAAAGTGCGGTGAGCTATTATAATAATAATCATTTTTAGCAGGCAGACATCTATGTACACATAATGTTAGATTTGGAGGATACGGTTCTGGGGTTTTTAAAATCAGCCTGATCTTCACAGAAAACTTAAACTCCCTTTTCAATTTGATTTTGGAGTTCTCTGGGTTTTACCGAGACCCCTAGCTCTGGTGTGCTCTAGGAGCTGGTTGCCCTGCTGTTTCATGGCCTGCAGCGAGTATCCCAGCAGACACAACCTGAGGTCTGCAGGCAGCGTCACCACAGCACTGTGCCCACAGCACAGCTTTTTCTTCATCCAGACTTTCCAGCCTTTTCAAGACCTCCGTGTGTTGTTGAAGTTACACTTCTCAAGGGATTTTTTTCCAACACAGTGAAATTTTCATGAAATTTTTCGTGGGACAATAATTGGAAACAAAGGAACTGCCTAGCTAAGATGATATTTAGACAGAAATCAACCAAAGTTTTGTTAAGTAGCCAGGTATGACAAAATGTTGCTTACCAGGAGTGGACTTCTTGATTTCTGAAAAGTAATAACTTCTTCATGTTATCAGTAAAATAGTAGCTAGGATTTATTTTTTTTTATTAAAAAACAAAAAAACCCCTACTATTTTTAGTCACAAAATACGTGAGGCCTTTGCTGACACCACTGAGGGTTACCCCAAAGCAGACGCAGGAACCACACAAAACTGAGAGAAACATATTAGCTATAACTTTGTAGCAGCTCCACCTTAACTGCTCCAATTGTCAGCTTTATGAACAAAGCTGCTGTTCCTTGAAATGCTTGAAACTCGATTATAGAGGATGAATACATAAAAAGGGTCCTTGAAATTCTATTATAGAGGTTGAAGTCTCAGTCTCCCAAACCTGTTAAATGCACACCGTTGTCAGTCGAGTGTCTTCCTGCTGATACCTTGTCTATTTTCAAACTGTATAGAGTTTGAGACAAAGTATAAACATTTCTGTCCATATTATGAAAAAGTTTTCTCATTTTCTTTAAAGTGTCAATGGTCTTATAGGTATGAAATCCAAGGCGCCTTACAGTTTGCGTGTTCTTGTCATTAGGTGTAAGGTTTGCTGTCACTGCTTATATCACAGGAGTATTGAAATGCGTCCCTCTCTCCATCATATTTTTTTTGGGGGGGGGAACTGGCTTTATTTCCTGGTATTCCTTAAAACACGAATCGCATCAAGCGTTTTTGTGTCAATGTTTACAAAGCAACCTGAATTTCAATCCACTCCCAATAGACTCTCTTTGGGCTAATGTGAGTAACATCAAATCTAAGAGTGAAACATCGGGGAGAGAAGGTAAACATGCTTGTTTGTGTAGGATGGCTAAAACCTGACTGCTGTTCACCTAGTGCTTCTGAAACAAGGGTGAACCTGCAATCCCATAGCTCATACGAGTGCCCCAGTTACCAGGATCTTGCTTATTCTGGATTAGATGAGGATCTTTTTCCTTCTCAGCTAGTGTTTCTACCTATCACGGTCTTTAATAGCCAGGGATGCCCCCTTTGGGTCTCAGGAGCAGCTACTGTCAACACAGGTAAAGTGATTAAATCTACCCTTTTCATACACATACACACAAAAAAATAATTTTAAAAAATTACTAAACATCTCTAAATGTCGCTCCTCTTTATCACCTTAAAATGTCATGTTAAAGTCTTTAGAAGGCAAAGTGACTTCTCAATTGTGCAATGTTTAGAATGCATACTGCGTGCAATTTTCTATTTTCTGCAAAGTTTTCCCTTCAGTCAAGGATATTTTTCTTCTTACACCATGTACTCTCTCTCTTCCTTTTCTTTTTTAATCAACAATAGAAATTTGGCATACAGATATGCAATGAAAACATAGCCATTACTTGCATAAAATCCTGCCCAGATTTGCATGCTAAGGGCACTACCACAACAGCAGATTGCAGAAACAAAGGTCGTGATCTGAACTGCTTGACACCTCAGAAAATTTGGGGACTTGAGTAAGGCAATGAACTAAAGAAAGCATAGTTTCCTTTGCAGCTTCTGGTTTAAAAGAAATGAGAAGATAATAGGGCAACTAATAAAGAGCTTATATTTCAACAGATGTAAATAGAAGTGATTCAAAAAATGTCCACAGAGCTACACTACCATAAAAGTAGAATAAAAGTCAGGTCTCAGAATCCTGAAATCAGTATAAATGCTGTATATTTGAAGGGTCCACCATCCACAGCCCTGACTCTGCATTTTGTATGCATTTGTCAAATACAGTAAGTATTATGTCACTTTCAAAATGAAAAAAATTAAAAATAAAGACAACTAAATTCAACATTAAAAAATGCGTTCACAGGTCTTGTTGTATTTAGGTTACAAAATAAAATAGTTGATATATGGAGAAGTCAGAAGATTTTCTGCATCCATCGATTAGGTTTTACCGAATATTTTGGCAGGGGCTTTCCTGGTAAGGTCACTAACAAGACAGAAGAGAGAAACAGAAGGACAATGCAGAGACCATTCATGTTGTGTTCAAGATCTCACACTTACACTGGCAAAAACAGAGTAACTCTTGCATAAAAATACACGCTCGAACATCTCTATGATGATGATTAGGATCATTTCTTGGGCTTTCTTTAAACTAATTGTAAGTTTATTATTTAAGGAACAGCTTGCTGACACCGTCTAATAACTGTGTGATGTGGCTAAGTCTTTTAATTAGGCGAGAATATATTCAGGTCCCTGGCTCAGAAATTAAACCAGTATCAAGGCAGCAACCTCCAGAAGCGGACAAAATGCTGTAGAGATGTTTCAAAATCACAACAGGTCCAGCTAATGCATACCTAATTCAAAACCAGCAAAGGTTACTGCATGCCTCGTAGGAGCTGCAGGCAAGAGCGCTCCCAGGCTCAGGACACAGCACTTTCTCCAGGACAGGTTCAGGATGGAGAACATGCTCTAGCTGCTCCTAAGGACCACCAGAAGCTTCGCATCCCTCTGAGTGCAAGGTGGCTTTTTTAGATTTGACTCCTCTATGCAACATCTATATTTAAAACCATACAAAGAAATCCAAATATCAACCCCAAGCCGAGCCCCTCCATATTGCATTCTCAGTGCTTCCGCTAGAGAGATCATGGAAAAGAAAATGATCCCTCCCATGGCAAAAAGTCGTGACTTAAAACATTCCTGGGAGGCATCCAGATACTATACTGATCCTACACTGTAGAACAAAATAGCTTATCATTCAGATTACGCTCTTGGACAAAGCTGGATAGCTTCAAGGACGAGGGAGTTACCCCAGATAAGCGCCATAAATGTTATTATAAATGAAACAGCTGCAAGATAAATTCTTTCATATTACACATAGGTGCAGTTGTACGTTCAGCTGTCTCACTGTTGAAATACTGTACGTCTTACACAGATTTCTCTATTTGTAAAATACACTTAGTACTTAGTTGCATATGAATGAGTAAACTCTTACAGCTGCAGTGTATTGTAACAAAACCCAGTACCACACCAGATCTATGGCAAGAGCCTGAGCACTGAACTCCAGAAATTCTTCATACAGAACCTTCCTAAAAAATGAACTTGGTAAACAGGGAAAAAAATATTAGTAGATGAAATAAAAAATGTCTGTTAGTTGAATGAATAGTGCTATTAAGAGAACAAAGCACCTTCACCAACTCATAAGTATTCTGCTCATGACCTTTTTTTGCACTCTTCACCTCTTTCCTATTTTTCCGTTTCTTTTTTGAACCATCTGAGAGAAATCTTCCAAAACCTCTTCAAGGAAATAGTCTACAGCCACAAGACTTTGTGCTAATGAAGCTCCAGAATTATGGAGCCAGAGGTCAAGAGCATGTCTTCCACGATGTCTGGGCTGAATTTGAAATTAAAAGGGATGCTTGACTTAGAGGATGAGTAAAACAGGGGAAAGAATGAACTCCAACTGAAAAGTTTACTAGCAGCAGAAAACACTGAATGGTGAGAAAATCAGTAAGCTAACCTAGTTGCTGGTGCCTCAGCAGCCATATTAGTCCTGGCTGAAAAGCAGCTCATCCTGTTATTTTCTTTTTCAGTAACCTGCATCAAAATGCACCTATCCAGTACCAAACTAAGGCAAATAAAGGAAAGAGGAGAAAGACAGAGTGACATAGGCACTGCTTCTGTTCCAGCTGCTGACTGACAACGCTGCCATCCCTTAACATGGTTTTATTTAGTTATTACAACCATCTCTCTGTAAATGACACTTAGGATTATTTAAGATTATGTTGTAATCCTTTTAATCCTCAGTGCTTTAAATTTCAGGCTAAACACCAAAGAGCAAACTAGCACTTAGCAGAAATATTTAAAGCATGTGATTTGAACATAAATCTTCTTTTATTCACCACTCCTCTGATGAAGACCCAGTGTATCGCGTCATTCAGCCAGCAAGAACAAACAGCACGGTATCTCACTGCAAACTGCTACGTTTCCCCACATCATGTGAAGCTGCTCCTAACCAGTTCTTTTCCTTGGTGCTAGCTATATCATCAATAAAATAAATGAAGGAAAATCAGGTGGTTATATTTTATACAATGTGCATATTTTCAGTTACTATTAAGGAAAATTAAAAAAAAAAAAAACAAAAACAAAACCCCACGTACTATGTTCATCGAGAACAGAAATAGATTGCATGAGCAAATTGAATAGTGTGAGAGACAGATCAGACTTATCCTGTTAAACAGGGAGTAGCTCAATTAACATGAGTGGAGTAACACTGCTGAAAACCTCATGATCAAGACCAGAAACCCAAATCTTCCTGCCTGAATATCATTTACTTGCAGTTTCCTCTTTTTTTTTTCCCTGCATCGATCATGTTTCCAATTAGTTTTCTTTATGATACTCCTATATTCCATCTTCTTGTTACCATCCATTAGCTGTCATATGCTTAGATTTTAAATTCAAGATTTCCTCCTTTTTCTTCAAACCAAAATCTCAATAGTCATTTTCTGTTTCTAATCTATAATTCATGAACTCAAATTGAGCACCCAGGCTAAATCAAACTCAAAATTCTGCATCTACTCCTAGTATAACACGTTAGCAGAAAGCAACTATTGCTCTGTTTGAATCAGAAAAGAACGTTTTATTATTCAGAAAGTAATGAAACAAAACCCCACCAACTATGCTTTGTTGGCACACTTTGAAGATATGATCATACTTATTTCTGATCATTTCAGAGTTATGCAGCTAATGTATTTAATCAAACAGCAACGCAATGCATCTATATTTAGGTCACCAAAAAAAAAATAAAAAGTCACCCATGTTCTTTTCATTTGAACAAATCTATGAATAAGTAGGCATACATTATCAATCTTATTCCCACCCACTAGGGATAAGTAGATCATCAGAAGTGTTTCCTGAAATATTCAGTATCCAGGTACGAACTGACCTCTCCGCTTTCGAACTCGCCTTGGATTCCCTCCAGACTATCTCAGAAATCTTCGCTCTCTCTCTAGTCCCCTTCCCACTCTATCTGCTCATGTAGCACCAGTCTCATTCAGTCCTCTCCTTTCCCAAAATGTCACCACTACTGATGCCAAAGCCTTCTCCTCTTTCGCTCTTACCATCTGGCTTAATCTTCTTGTAGCTCTCTGTCTAAACAATGCTCCATCCCTTTTCAAAATGTGTCTTAACATATGTCCTTCCTCCCATGCTTTTACTTCTTAATGTCTCTCCCACTCACTTATTGGCTTGAAGAAGACACGTTTTAATGGGTTCAAACAGTAGTGCATGAGTTTCCTTTCTCACATTATTCTGATTCGGCAGAGTTACGCCTCACACTAACAGAAGTGAGAAGAAAATGCATTGCAAAGTCTCCATACAACCAGTTTGGGAAATCAATAACAGAGCTTCATTTGTCTTTACATTGGAAATGTATTAGCTGCAATGAATCACCACTCCAACATGCATTTCCAAACAGAAATTATGCTCAGTGCAAAATGAGAAACAAACCCTAGAAGCTCACAAGATCTGTCAGTGTGCTCAGGGGGTTGCAGGAGTGAAGGCTGAGGTTACACTTAATCACATTCCAAGTGAAAAAGCTGAAGATTGACAGCAAAACCAAAATATTTATTCTAAAAATACCTAGGAAATGACAAAGCTCCAAGGGTTGTTTCAAGACAACCTGAAGGACGTGGGGGGTATAGAAGCAGAAGTCTCATCGTCTTGAAGAAGAGGAATATTTCTAAATATCGCACGCGCTTTAGAATGATGTCTAGAAAAATAAACCTTGAAAAAGTCTCTGTAACACCCAGTTGACCCAAAGAAGTTTCTTTTCAAGAAGCCACGTACAGCCTCTTAGGGGTTTTTTTGTGTGTGAGGGATTTTTTTCTTAAACCCCAGACCCAGGCACAGTTGGTTCCTCCAGCGTGTTTCTTTGGTGATGCTGCCAAAGGACTATCTGGTAACTAACAGTATCTTGCCCCTGACATGTCCCCTTCTGCATCTTTCCTCCCTTTATTGTTTGTATTGTTAGAAATTCTTAATGTTAGAGCTCGGGGAAACAACTCAGTTCATAAAGAATAATATTTTGGTGTGGCTTGATGCAACTTTTAGTGAAACAGAAAAAAAACAAAACCTTTCTACTGATACTCATGGGAGCTGGATTGTGCCCAAAACCTGAAGATGTTGCAATAAACTACTTTAGTCCCTAGATCCTGGAATGTTAACCTTGCAGTAACGCTTTTCTCGCCCTTTCATCTTCTTGGGCCTTGATCCTCCCTTTCAATTCAATGGGATTTAGATGAAGTAATTAAATAATATTATTTTCCATCAGTGAAGAATAGTCCTATGAGAAATACACGTCCTTCTATGCCAGCCCTGACAGAGGCAAGCTTTTAAAATCCTCCCCTCCCCTTCCAGAAATGAACCTGGGTCATCACCGTCTGAGGACCCTGACAGCAATAAAAACAAACAGAGTAACCGCACTGTGTTGGAGCAATGCTTGTATAAGCAGTCTGAAGAAGTTGTGTTTATGGAAGTCCTTTAGGTCAAGATTCTAGGCCTGAACCCAAAGCAATTACCTACTAAGTTTTAAAAACAAATTGAATATAGAGCATTAATCAATAAATCAACAGGTTCTCAAGTGTTTAGGAGACTCAGTCACCAGAAATCCTTCTCTTAGGAAAACAGTAAAGTGATGCTTGATAAAATGTTACGCTCCTGTATTGGTAAGAAAAACGCTGTATTAAGTTAGTCTCTAGTTATTAAAAAACCAAGGAAATAAAACCTACCTCTCAACTTAACAGAGCTTATACTCAAATGAGCAATGGAATGCACGTGTTGCCTCTTACCTGAAAGACATTCTTTCTGCTGGATTTCTCTGAGGTCCACTCAATGCGAGCACCACACAAATCCACACACTCAGGTTTATATCCCGGTTTCTGGAAAGAAAAAAAAAATCAACCATAAATATGACCTGACTTTTCACAAATGGGGACAGTTATCAGATCAAACAAGAATAGATCAAGTTCAAGTGACAGATTATTGTAGCACAGCTGCTGGTCTTACTGAAAAGAGTTCATTATTCCCTGGGACTATTAAATAACCACTCCTAAGGTGTCTTAACTCAGAAATAAGGTTCTTATACTAGATACATAATTTTAAAAATAATTAGATGGTTTAAAAAAAGTCTAATATAACATACAATAAATCAAAACACAAACACTGAGCAGATATTTTAAATGCTTACTTTGCAAAACCTCTTGAAAAGCCATTGGGTTTAAAGGTAAAGTTTTGTGGGTTTTCCAAATGCAAATTTAAACTGATGCAGCTGGGAAGGACAGAAATTAGACAAGAGCATACACCATATCTGCAAGACAAGCTATCTCCTTCCTCCAAACAAGTTAGCATTTCTAGCTCAAAAAAAAAAAAAATAAAAAATAGAAGGCTTCGAGGGCATGTGTGACACCCAGGAAGAGCTCAACACGAGGGCAGCTCCACACGGTTTGCTACTTTGCAATGTCAGCCCGTGCATCCTGGAGTGACACAGCTCTGCCTCCCCAGCTCCTCCGTATGGATGCAAATAATTCAAAGAGCAGATTTGTTTCCCTGTATCATTTACGTTGCTGGGAGTTGGTGTAAAGCACAATCATCCTCATTTGCCATCTAAGCTCCTTCTCCAGGGACTCTGCCTGTGCAGCAGTTCTGGCAAAGCCCACGTAGTTTAGAGTAGCCTTTGTAGATGAGGTTACTGCACATCCCAGACAACAATAAAAATACTACCGTTAACAGTATAAAGCACTAATAAGTCCCTTTTGGGTAAGATATGGAGTAATACCCACATAACATAATTAATCAGCTTGATGCATCTTTTTTGCTCAGTTGTTCTTAAGCCATTTTACCTTAAAAAATGGCAATGGCGATAAAGAAAACAGACTTAACAGAAGTTAACAGTGGCAAGTCCAGCATCAGCCACATCTTTCCAAAGATTGCTCACTGAATTTCTCTGATGTTGTTATTAAAGGCTAAAAAAAAAAATCTGTGATCTCCAGGGTGCTTTTGAGATGGGGAGAAAAGGACCTATTTAGGTTAAAAGAAGCAGAGTAAGATATCCTGGTCAAGTAATTTGCAGCCAGAGTCTTTGGCAGTTTTCAGTACTGGATTTGTAATTATGTTCTCCTTTTGCCAAACCATAAAACCACCATGGCTCAGCTCCTCTAAAACTGACAGTCCCGTGTGTCTTTGTTCCTTTTTAAATTTTTTTTTGTATTTCTTTAATAGAAAAAATATGCTGTTCAAAACAGAAGGATGTTCTTGTGGCTAAACCACCGGAAGAGCAGGGTTTGGATTTTTTTTCCCCCCAACTCTGCCTCAAACTTCCTGCCTGGCCTCCGACAAGAACTTAATCTTTCTGAATTTTTAATAACAATCAAAACTGTAGTATTGCTATTCAATTTTACAAGGATGTTGTGAAATTTAATCAGTTAGTATTTAGATGGCAAAAGGGACAAAGTTGGAAAAAAAGCGACAAACACCAAACTATTAGTACAAACAAATATTCACATTGGGGGAGGGGAGGGGGAATTTTCAATATTTTCAGTATTCCAGTACTATACTTTTATGAATAGGGCTATGGTGCCTCCTTTGACTAGGTCACTCTCCTTGGCCAGGAGATACCCCAGGGAAGTTTCCTCCCCGGGACTCCGTGCAGTGACCAGGACTGCACAGCACCGAGCAGGCAGCTCTGTAACCCATCACGAACACACACCACAGCCTTGTCAAAGTGGGTCGCCTTGCTTGCTTCAAAAAAATTACCCAAAAGGAGAGTTTGAGTCTGAAAATACTTTAACAAAGGAAGGGATCTTTATTCCACCAGCAAAAAGAGTCAAGAAATTCTGGAAACAAATCATGAGATGAAAAGGAGAGATTAAAATGTAGACAAAGCAACAGGAAATGGTTTCTTGATAGTGAGTGACACAGGATTTTCCTTAGGAAAACTGCGGTGGCATTGCACAGTGAAGTGAGAAAAAAACAAGGGCAAGTCCAAGGCAGCTTTCCAGGAAGACGGAATAGTGAACTCCATCGGATTTTACCATCTCTAATTTCTGTCATTGTACAAAAACAGATGCAGCAGCAGAACTCGGACTTCTCTGTGCACTCGGTGCACAAAGAGTTTAATTTTGTTGTTGTGGTAGTAATCTGGAGTTTGTTTCCAGCTCCGATCTCGTAATAAGCATGAAAACAGTGTACGGATGTGCATCTCCCTTTCCAGAAAGGATGGGCTGCAAGCTCACGGTGTTGGAAAGGTGAACACCCTTCTGCTATGTACAACAACCAACTGGAAAACGTCTTTTTTGGAGAATTTAGCAATTCTGCCCACAACGAGATACGAGGTGTCTATGAACACAAGACTCATGGGCACATCAGCCCTTCCGCACCTGGGGAGCTCCACACAATAGGAAACACTGCTTAAATCCACAAGGACTCCAGGAAAATTGCCTAGAAATGAATTCTGGCCTAAACATCATCCTCTTACATAGTTTACTTTCCAGTTTACGTGTTACCAGAGACACTGCAAGGAGTAAGTTAAGGTTACTGGGAAAGCCTGAGCACTCTGCGTCCTTGCTTTGTGTTTTGCAGTCAGAGCAATTATGTTATATCAATGTTGTTGGAGGGGGTTATGCTGTAAATTGGTACAAGTGTCTGCTACAATGAAATCTTCCTAAACATGAATATGGATTTCAGCAGCATTTTCACTCACTAAATTACTTTGCAGATGGGCTAATAACCTGAGGTTAAAATAACCTCTGTTGAATAAACTATCTCAGGGAATAAATAGACTACTTTTTTATTTGGTCAGAAAGACCAACTGATAACAGAATTTAACGCTGGCAAGGAAGAATGGAGCTGTGATCTGTTTAGATCACAATGTCCTTAATTTTAAATAAAAACAAGGTTCTATTCATATGAATGCTAAAAAAAAATAGTGTATGAAAAGCATGACCACAATGATCAAGGCAGCAGCAAAAGATAACGATTTAGCTATATGGGATGCAAACTTGCATTTTCAGTAATATTTGTAAACAAGATCATTTTCTGAATCTCTCCTCTGTGTGCTTTAATTGTTTGGTTCTATTACTAATAATAGTACCAGGTATTGTCACTATCTTCACCAGAAAGCTAAGGATCCCAGTCTTCTCCATGCAAATTAATAGTAAAGTTGTTATAATGAGTCCCTACAGTTGTACAAAGGAACAACAAAAATTCCTGTTAGCTATTAGTAGTTCTTTGCATTAGAATATTATGAAAGATTTTGGTAAATATAATTTTAAATCACCTCTAAATGTTATCCTATCATCAGAAAAAGAGGTATGATTAGAATGTGCTTTCATTTCCCTATCTCCTGTTGCCTTTATTGTAAGATATCATTCCTCTTATAATGATACTGTCTTTTTCTAGATTCTCACTTCATGTACAGTATTTAATAATTAATAATTAATGAATTAATATCTTTATAATACAAAGGAACATTAATCTTTTTGTTAAGTCACATCTTTTTCCTGCTAACAATAAAAATGCTTTGTTATAAGTAATACCATTGTGAATGAACATTGCCTCTGTTACATTATTTAATTAATGGTTGAGCTCCCCTTTTTCCAAAGTAAACTACAGCTGAGAAAAAAAAAAAAAAAAAAAAGAAAGAAATCGGTAAGCAAATGATATCTAATGATTCCTTTTTGTATTATTTCTTTCCACTGTCAAATTTACATCTGGTTAAATGGTTTACAAAAGAAATAAGCATTACGTTTGCTTTATCAGATGAGACCAACATCCTAGTTTCGCTTTTTTGGATGTGTGAAATTTGGGTTTAGGAAATTGGGTTATAAGATTTTGAAATTGACAGCTCTTCTTGTTTTCAAGCTTTACCCAATTTGTTTATTTACCATTGCATATAAGTTTCATGCGATACAGAGAAAATGTAACTTTAACAGCTTTTTCTCACTTGGTGAACCTTGAGTTCATAGCCCCACTGTTCAGAGCTAGCATGAAATAAAAAAAACACCTCACTTTTAATTTTTTTTTCCCCATAATGAGCAAAATATGGGATCAAAATGCCTATGTTCTTCCTAACGCAGGAAGCAGTAGATGTTATCTCACTGATTGTGAGCACTGGTGATGACTGAGGCTTCAGGGAAACTGACTTCTCGGAAGATCCTTTCTTATAACACACCTTAATTTTTTTTTTTTTTTTGAGTTAAATTGATTGAGATCTGAGCCAGAATCCCATTCTCTAGGCAGATCTTCTTTAGTACCCAAATCCTTAAAGAGCTAATGGGGATTTTAACCACGTGGAGGAGGCTCAGAACAAAATCAAGTCTCCTGTGTGTGGAATTTCTGCTGGTCTATTTCTCTCCTGGGATTTGGGTCAGAGCTTGCAAAGAGAGAGGAGAAGATGTAGCAGGCAGAAGTGTAAGACAGCTAGTAAATGATAAGATTAGTTCTAATAAGTTCACCTGAGACTTTTTTTTTAGCATAACATGTAATTCAACATTAAGGGAAAGAGATGATTCTGAAAAAATTTTGATTGAAGCTATACTGTTTTCATGGCTGCAGAAAAGTAGTGTTTTCCAGCTGTACTAGCCCAAACACAAGCAGAAAGTGCCAGATTTCACCCTTTATTTACTTTTATTGTTTCATCTCTTATTTTTATTTTTGCTACAACCTTCACTTTCTTTCCGAAAAAGTAAGGCATGAAAAGGTATTCTTTAAAGCTGATTTTATGGGAGGTGGCATTGGCAGATCAAGAATATGTAGAAGAAAAGGTTTGTATCACCTGCCACGGAAAAAATAGCTTATTGTTTGTGACTCCTGCCAAAGAGAGCACCTTTGTGGCCACCCATCATGCCAATGAGATTTGGCAGGTTTGATCAGGCCTTGAGTGCCTTTCACAACAGGGCTTTGTCAAACCTGTCCCTTTGCTGCCCACAGTGGCACACATTTACCGAATTCCCCTTTTGTTGCCCACATTCAGGTTCGTAGGCTCAAACTCAGCAGTAACTAGCACTGAAGGGATACGTGTCGTTACTGCTTGCGCAACATAGCTGTCACATCTCCGAAGAGTAAGATCAGTGGTCTTTCCTTGGGGCACAATAAAAAGGTACTGCAAATTTCACTTTGTAGTAACTACAGGCTACAGAAATTGCATTAGCTGCATTAGATGGAGTCACAGAAATGTTCAGGAAGGTTAGTGGGATATGGTAGATGTCACATTTACACTACGATAAAAAATCACTTTGCTAACTTTTAATGTTTTCTGCTTTGGTAACACCCTATATTAAGGTGCCATTTATAAATAATTTATTATTATTTATTAATGTATAAGCCACTTTATGGGATGGTAGATAACAACTTAAATTCATCTATTAAAGATGCACATACATGGTTTAATACAATTTACGTCTCACAATATCCTTTGCAACAGATTCTCATCGCATCATCTGTTAAGCATTTATTACTAATGCATTTTATAACGTACTTTATAATACGTTATTTGAGGAAGTAGCTGCATTTAGTGATCATTTTCATAAATAAGAATAAAGCATTTATAAATGGCACCTTAATTTAAAGTGTTACCTTCACATTACTAGATAGTCACTCACCATTTGTCTCACTTTGCAATTATTCTCAAAATGCACCTCTTAATAAAGGACATGCTAAGTCCTATTTCTTCTCACACACTACATCTGATTAAAAGTTTATTAAGGCATTTCCTTTCAGCTGCTCTCAAACCTTTGAAGGTTGCCAGCTCAGTCTGAATTTGTCTTATGTAAATACCAAACTTTTTATACTGAAAAAACAGTTGCAAGGAAGCTGTGTATATTGGATGGCTGATTGCCTACCAGGTTGGCCAGTGCCGGCTGCTTGGATTCTTTGTAGAATTCCATTTTCCGAGCAGTGAGAACAATCCAGGAGGTGGACCAGTTTTTCCTTAAAAATAAAATTATTTTTTTTTAAAAAAAAAGAAAAAAATCAGCAAGGTATGCAACAGGAGGTAAAAGATGCTCTATTTGTAGACTCAGTTTTTAATTATTTCACATCAGAAACAAAAATGGTCTAAAGTCAATAACGGCAAAGCACTTCCACCAATATCAATGGAGTTGCACCATCCTAATTATACCTGTGGCCTAACAAAGCTTGAAGGACTTCTTTCTCCTCATTCATGTTTTGAAGCCTGTCTATGTTACTTTTCCACCTTGGTGCCTTAACCACAGGAAAAGAGTGTGATTATTCACATGCTTAAAGTTCCCATATACTTAGATGACTTCAAAATAGCTGGTGCCCTTCTGGTAACTAATACTTGCAATAGAACCGAGAAGGAAAAATGTCATTTTGATCTGACTATACAGAGCTCAACAAAGGGTCTATTTTGAAAGGTCCCAAATACTTCCTCCTTCCCCTAAATTAAAAATTTACAGGAAAGCAAGGAAGATAAGAATGATATCCGAGAGAGGTTTAAGTAGCCATTAAACATCAGGAATTCATGGTACGGCCCTAGAGAGCTGGCAAACTGCTGCGGCCAGGGAGAAGTCAAAATACACATGGATGTGTGAAACAGTGTCGCCTGAACAGAGCAACATAATAATCAACTCGGAAGAAAATGTCATTATATATATTACATATAATGTGATGTTTCAAACCACCACATAATGATAAACAAATTGATCTAATCTGATAGAAAACTATTTTTAGATCAACATCTCAAGTTTCTCTCTCTGATTTGGGGGTCATAACATCTGATATTCATAAATACTTATAAACTCACTATTTAATTGCTTTATGTGAATGCAAATTGCAAATCTGAACATTTTAGAACAAACCTGAAAATGCGTGTGACAAACAGGCTGTTTCATGTTTATGTAGCATGTTAAAAGGAAGGAGCTGCCTGTGAGGACATGGAGGGCCCAGGGAGGAGCTGTTAGAACCCCTTTTTCCTCTCTCTTCTGTGTTCCCTAGACTCTTTGAGGTCTTTTTCTATTTAAGTATTCCTAAGTAACTCAAACGCACCCATTTTTTATTCTAGCAGAACCTGGCTTTGTTGAATTTAAAAGCCTGTAGGTCTTTTTTGCGATGCTCACTTCCAGATCCATCTCAAAGCCCTGCTGCACTCAATATGCCGTCAAACTGCACATCAGGCATAACAATAGGCAGTTTTTCTATTAATGACTTTCCTATTCAATATATTTCAGGCATCAGTTTAAGGAGCATAACCAATATTACAGATGAAGTCCTGACACCACTGGAATTATCAGAGGAACTTGCACTCACTTCACTATGGGCAGGATTTCACCCAGCATGATCTAAAGATCACCTCTAAAATATGGCCAACAAGAAGCAATAGTGAAAGAACACACTATGAAGGAGATTAATATGTCTGAAGAAAATAGGACTGCATTTTTTTATAGAATCATAGAATAATTTTGGTTGGAAAAGACCTTTAAGATCATCAGGTCCAACCATTGTCCTAACACTGACAAGCACACCACTAAACCACATCCCTAAGCACCACATCCCCATGTCTTTTGAACACCTCCAGGGATGGTGATTCTACCACCTCCCTGGGCAGCCTGTTCCAATGCCTAACCATTTTTTCAGTAAAGAAGTTTTTCCTAATATCCAATCTAAATCTCCCCCGGCACAACCTGAGGCCATTACCTCTTGTCCTGTCATTAGTGACTTGGGAGAAGAAACCAACACCGGCCTCAATACATCTTCCTTTTTTGGCAGTTGTAGAGAGCAATAAGGTCTCCTTCTCGGCCTCCACTAGGCTAAGCAATCCCAATTCCCTCAGACACTCCTCACCAGACCTGTTCTCCAGACCCCTCACCAGCTTCGTTGCCCTTCTCTAGACATGCTCCAGCACCTCAACATCTTCCCTACACTGAGGCGCCCAAAACCACACACAGAACTCAAGGTGCGGCCTCACCAGTGCCCAGTACAGGGGCACGATCACCTCCCTGCTCCTGCTGGCCACGCCATTGCTCATACAGGCCAGGAGGCTGTTGGCCTTCTTGGCCACCTGGGCACACTGCTGGCTCACGTTCAGCCAGCTGTTGACCAGCACCTCCAGGTCCTTCTCCGCTGGGCAGCTTTCCAACCAGTCCTCCCCAAGCCTGTAGCGCTGCGTGGGGTTGTTGTGACCCAAGTGTAGGATCTGGTACTTGGCCTTGTTAAACTTAATACACTTGGCCTCGGCCCATCGATCCAGCCTGTCCAGGTCCCTCTGCAGAGCCTTCCTACCCTCGAGCAGATCGACAATCCTGCTTAATTTCGTGTCATCAGCAAACTTGCTAAGGGTGCACTCGATCCCCTCATCCAGGTCCTTGATAAAGATATTAAACAAGACCGGCCCCAACACTGAGCCCTGGGGAACACCAGGATTAAACTGGATTTAACACCGTTTACCACGACACTCTGGCATTGGCCATCCATCCAGTTTCTAACCCAGCAAAGAGTGCACCTGTCTAAGCCATGAGCCATCAGCTTGTCCAACAGAATGCTGTGAGAGACTGTGTCAAATGCCTTACTGAAGTCCAGGTAGACAACATTCACAGCTCTTCCCTCATCCACTAGGCAATGCCATGTTAATAGGGAAAAAATAGAGAGACATGGAGAAAGAAACAGCAGAGTTTTAGAAAAGAACCTGACCATCACTGACAAATATTTCCCCACAAAAGGACAATGTTTGTAAGTCACTCTGAATTTTTCAGCTCAATATTACCACTATAAAGCTGTAACCTTAACTAACATGAACTATGGTCATAGCTGTGGATTGTATATATTGGCACAAAGAACAGTTCAGCCTCAGTTGTTTATTTTTTAAACTATGCTTGGGAAACAAGTGCTGTAGCTGAGAATCACCATCAAGGTAGTGAATACAAGTTGTCTATTGGTAAACACAACTTCAGTTCTTTTTCATTTTTGCTATTTTTTTTTCCTAATCAAAAAAGTTCTTGTAAGTGCACAGGGGAGTAAGCAGCCAAGCATGCTATGTGCCAGTTTAAACAGATTTTCCTATGAGTTGGATATCCTGGATAAATATGGATTACCAAAGGATTAAAACCCTTGGGACACAGCTTAGATTCAGTACCCAATCTACACCAAATGCTTGACATTAGCTGTGGAAAGGGACATTTCTGTGTCACAGACACTTCTGCTAGCCAGAGTGCTGCTTGCTTCAGCCACTTCTGGGGCAAGTTTTTCTAGCTGAGAAATAGAAATCAAAATTGCATTTTGAGGTCCAAGGCTTTTTTGTGCAAACTTCTATAAAGATTCAAATTTCTGAATGAATTAAGTGGGAAGTTTACCAAGATTTGAAAACATTTCATTTCAACCTGGGCCCAATTAAAATAAAAATAAAATTTTAAAAAAGTGCAGTTTTGTTTTTTGCAAAAAGAATTCAAAACCAAAGAAATAAGAAGTCAATCACAGGTAAAACATCTCACCTGATGTAATTTAAGAAATACTTAAGTTTCATTCTGAATTTGAAGGGGATAGTGCTTTAATTCCTAAATTTGGTGTTCTTGCAAGAGACTGTACTAATTATAGAAGCTACAAGAATGCAGCTGAATTTCACCATATTATCTCCAAGAAGATTCCCCCCGCCCCCCTCCCCGCCAAACTTAAATTCCCCAGGTCTTTATTCCATAGTTGTTTCATCTAAAACATTTTAAAATAAAAAAATCATTACTTTTGTCATCTAAAGTTAAAAGGTGTATAAACTAGACATTATTTTTATCAGATTGTCCATAAAGATGTCTGTTAGTTTTTAAAAAAATAATCCTTTAAAGTGTATTAGTCTCTGTACAGACGGGCACACTTTGTATTCCATGGGATACACGCAGTGACCTAAGGTTTTCAAACTCCTTAGAGTCAGTTCGCAACATTCTATTTTCCCTGTGCAGCGCCAACGTTATCAAAGAAATTTCTTCCAGCCGATGAAATTCAGGTGAGTGAAAGGGGACAAAGTGTGCGCAGAGTAGCTTAATCCCCTCTGCCTGTATAAAGAGACATAAATATCAGTATGCGGAGCAGAGCCAGCTGGAATTGGGAAGGGTATCGTGCGAATGTGTCTGTGGAGCTACACCGCCGGTGTACTACCTGCTCTTGTCCATGGCCAAGAGCCCCTGCGAGGTGCGACTCGGCTCTTGGGGGGCTGCAAAAGGAGCCCCGAGCTCTGCGGCTACATATGCATTCTGTCAAACGAACACCTGATGGCAGCACGTTATAGCTTCAGTGGTGCTCACAATCTCTGAGGCTATTTAAAAATATGAGCTTGTTCAGGGCTGTTCAAAAATGCGAGTGGCTGAGCTATGTTGCCTCCTCCCTGTGCCTGCGCCGGCGCTCAACGCCAAGCCATGGAGGTGCTTTGTGCCAAGGGTCCCCCATGCACCGGGGAGGTAAAACGCCCGCCTCGCCTGGGTCTGTTCGCCGGTGGTGCCCAGCTTGTGCACGATCTGCGGAAGCTTCTGCCAGTGCCCAAAGTGGGGGATCAAGTATTAACGGCTTCAATGCCTTTTCCCCAAATACCTGCGTCTGGTGGTTCCCAGCTGCAGCAGGCTTGGCCAAGCGTTGGGAATGTTCTTGCTTCAAGCGAGAGGTTGGACTAGGTGACCTCCAGACTCCCTTTTTAACGTGCGTTTCTAGGATCCTTATGATTTAGCACTATTTAGGTATGGGAACTTATTGCTCGGATCCTTTCTCCAGGCAGAAAACGTAATATTTCACATTACTTTCTCATCAGTAGCATACAGTGCTGGTCACATCTCTACTACTCCATTACAGGCTCTAAGTACAGCAAACCATAGCAAATCCTTCCAGGAAAGGCAGCATGAATATCCACATTACTTTCAACACAGTGTTAAGTAAGTGCTGACCACTTTTGTCTTGACATGCCTGTGGCAACACCACTTGGTGGGTTTCTCCATCCTATCCTCAACCCCTCAAGCACACATTCAGCACTACAAATGTGCCCACTGGAAAATGTATTATTGTTTTGCCTGATGCCTTAAGGTTGTCCTTAATATGTGTATAATACATATAATATAAAGGCTAACATGAGGCATGCTCGTTTCATACATGAGCCCACTAGCTGCTCTCACTTGGTTTCTGGGACTGTAACCATACGTTGGTTTAATACTGAAACAAAGGCAGTTTGGCTCTCAGCAGCAGTAGTAGCTATACATCCTTAAACATGCATCGACTCTGAATTTTTGCAACTGGTAAGTTCTGTAACATTCACATACAATACCTTAATTTCTTGCCACCGTCTGCTATTTTAGCTTTTAGAAGATATCCTTCTTTCTCCACTACCTATAAGAAAGAAAAAAAAGCATCATGACTATATCGTTTATTCAGATGAATGAATTCACTTAGTACACACATAAGAGTCTGCATCTGATCTAGTGTGGGGGCATTTACCACTAGTTCAGTTTAGTCACCTATTATTTCCAATATAGTCAGTTCTTTCGAAAATTTGCAAACAACATATAAAGTCACAAAAAATTAACCTGGAAAAAAACCCAGTAATATTCTATTCATTGATTGAGAAGAAATTTGTTTTAAAACAAGCAAAGTTTCTAACTCTAAGTAAAAAATGAGTTGAAAATATACTGCAAGTAAATTGTATCAAGGTCTCATTTCATATGTTGAGTTTCAGCAACAGTTATGAGGGACACACCATACTTTTGTAGATGCCTCTTGCTTCTTATATTCTAAAGAGTCATGTTTAGGGGTAACCAATGTCACAGAAACATCAAATATCTGTATGACAGGAAAAGTTACATTGCCTTCATAGGTGCCACATTTTGCTTTGAGTCAGCAGCAAATCAAGGCTCATGTAAGATGTTAAAACGCATCACGATTTTAAGTGGTGCTGTCTGTCAGATGAGCTCTGGTATCGAGGCGCTCACCCCAAACAGCTCTTAGAAGGTCACACTTCCTTGGAGTGTGTGCGGTCACGTGCAGGGAGAACTTGTCTTCAAGTTTCCAGCTGAACTAAATGATCTTGTACTATGGGGTAGAAAACCTCATTGAGTGGTTCTGTCCATGCCCGACATACAAGCTGAAATGGGAAGGATAACAAAGGAACACACAGCTGTGTGGTGCATTCTCCAAAAAACGCCCAGCGAGGCAAAGCCCTTGGCTATTCCCTATACAAAGCAGCGTGGGACATTAGCAACCTGATGTCACCTCTGAAGATCCCATGCCCTGCTGTTGCTATTCCTGAAATCTGGTCCCTTTTCTGTGGTGTTAGAACAGGCTAAGGGCTCTGCTGGTTTGCAGGCGGCTGCGACACCTAGTTGTAGGGCACCAACGTTGAGCTTGAGTTTCAGCACATTAGAAGCAGTCCCTGGGCTTGCTCTTTTGTATACATTTCTCTCTCCTAATTTGTGCTCCTCCACATCTATGAACCCTTTCCTTAAGCAAGAGGCTGTTGCAGACACTTGGTTCTCTCTGATCTGCTGAACCAGTCCTTGTACAGCTGCGATATAGAATTTGGGACAGGGGCTATTTTTTGCTACGTAAAATTATATTTAAAAACTAAAAACCAAACAAAACGAGATGACTGGTCTTCAGCCAAACTCATTGACCCGCCTCATGAAGTCTCATCAGCTAAGGATGTCTGAACTGCGTCAGTAACTGGAAGAGAAGCAAAATCATGCTTCAGAATGGGTCTATTTTCCCTTTCAAATGCTACTGAGCCAATGCCTGAAAACTCCACGTGGTCTTTATAGTAAATTGTGTCACAAGGAGCTTCTGTAACAATTTCAGTAGAATGTTGCTGCCTGCAAAACCATTAAACAGCAATAAAACATGCTTTAACATGCAACATAAGGATTTTTAAATCAAACGTATCTGTTTTAACCGTCTAATATGTTTAACTATCTCCTTAGATTTTATTTGTTGCTAGTACACAGCATATAATGAAATCTATGCTGTGTACATATCTGTTTGTACCTATGAAAAGGTCTGTAGACAATGATTTAGGTGACATTCTCAAACGGGTACAGCAGGATTAGTGTGTGCATTTTCTGTAATTTGTACTTATCTCATGCAAATTCCTGTCATGCATATCATTGCCATAGAAAACCCAGAGAGGAAGTATGTAGGGATTATTGTGCAGAGTCATGTCACTATTTATCTAGTGATGGATGGATGAATTATTAGGGCTAAAATAGGACTTAATCCCCATCTTCACCTACTTTTTTTTTTTTTTTAAAAAATCAAACTTACTCTACATCTTTCGCTATTTTTCTTCCCATTCTAACCTTTCATTTTTGTAGTGTAAAATTCTGGAGCTTAGCCAAGGCCAGAGATGCCAAATAACATATGAGAAAGGTTATTCTTTTTAATATTTCTACCCATCTGGAAACAGAAATTGGGAGGAGCATTGGCTAACCATCGAAGCTGCTGATGGCTTCTCTGAATCAGACCCAAAATCTCGTGCTTTTAAAGTTTACCAACCACCCTTCCCAAACAGTTATTTTAACCAATCCAAAACTAAAAGCAAATGTGATTTTTCAACATCAGGTCTGAATCACCTCTATTCTCACGTTTTGTGAAGTTAAAAACTGGATGTGCTTCCAGATGAAAATATTGCTGCTCAGTCATATTTTCCTTATAATTGTCTTGAGCTAGAGTATCGAATCCAATAACAAATGCTGGGCATATAAAATATCCTGATTTAAATTACATTGCTCAAATCTGCCATTTGTTTTAAATTAAATGCCTCGAAAATACGAGATCTTCAATTATTATGAGACCTCTCACTGCTAAGCAAAGTAACTTTCATATATATTACTTAAATTGGATGAGTATAGGTCTTTAAAAGAAATTAGCATGGTCTTCATTAATTGATATTGTGTACAGTTTTCTCTGTAATTAGTATAAAGGGCATTTATGGAATTACAAAGCAACTTTACCACAAAGACAAATAAAAAGATTTCTAAGATGACCCTAATATTTTTATAACCTCTGTTTGGGGTGGTATATTCCTCTTGTTTAACATCTGTTAATAGCCCCTTTTCTGTTGGGCTGGTTTTCGGGAAAATGCTTCCAAGACAGCTCAGGATCAACTTACAAAACTTCTGCAAATGGATGATATTAGGTTAAAAGAATACCGAATATATCCTAATGATATGCTCTGTTGTTTCTGTCTCAATAAATATCATCATTTGTTGTTAAGCTGCTGCCCTTCCTGCACCTTTTCAACATATGGAAGGTTGAGAAAATGACCCAAAATGCCCTGAAGAATTAGCATAGAAATAAAAAAAAAATAGAATTATTATGTGGGGTTTTGTTTGCTTGCTCGTTTGCTTTTCAATTTGCTTTTTAGAAGAATATTCAAGACGAGAATAGGCATGTGTAAATATTTGAGTTTCTAAATAATAATAAAAAAGAGTCTCATGAGCTAACAATATTAGAAACTATAATGAAAAATAATTATCACTGTATCACATATAGGTTTTATAATTTTCTTAATTAGAAGAATTCCACGCTTCTGAACTTACCTGATCCTGAAAAGTTTGTGTAAGTAAAAGTAGACTGATACCAATATTTCTTTCATGACTCTGTACTTGCATATTTATTTTCTTTTAATAGAAAAACCTCTATGCTTCTCATTCCCCCTGGATTCTTTTAACATCAAGGAAAAATTTGCTAAATTTTGTAATGACTTTTACTTATAGAAATTGATATGAATATTAAAAACACCTTAATACAGGCAAAGACAGGACAATGACATTGTTGCGTTCCTTTATACCAAGTATTAATACTGATGAACCATCAATCTAGTACAACCGAATTAACAGCAAAGTCAAGCTATATAAATGGCTTTGTACCTTCTAAAATTACTCTTTTTATTGATTAATCAAAGTCCTTCAAATCCCTTAACATCTTGAGGCATCCAAAGCCTCATGTATTTATCCTTTAGTAAAGCGCGTGTAACATTTACATTATAAACATTTGAAATAACAAGAGTGATTTATCAGTTCTATAGAGCAATTCCTTACCGTGTGGTCCTGTGTACTAATGATGTCTGCAAGCGTTAAGTTATGTTGGGAATGATTTCTTCTATGACGATTTACCTAAAAATAAAAGAAATAACTCAAGGATTTCAATTCAGAAGAGATTCAAATACATTCAGGTAAAAATGGACCAATAAATTTAATTACTGGGCATGCACAGCATGCATTGGATGGAGTTTTGGAAACCTGGTTGCTTTCAGTACCACATTTCTGTGAAAACTGGTGTTCCTCTGAGCCCTGTGTACTTGAAACCTGCAGCCGTTAAACTCTGAACATCTCTGGTATAAATATGTTCCTTTGTGACGTCACATTGGCAAATTTACCTAAAAATTAACTAACTCATAATAATAATTTTAAATTATGACTCCTCCCTCAGGAATCTCAAAAGTTGCTTAACTGGTTAGGTGCTCTTAAACCCATTTTAGTGAAATGGGAAAGATGCTAATTATAACCTCAAGGGCACAAAGCAAGTCAATGATGAAACCAGAAAACCATTGGGAACAAACGCATAAAGTATCTCCTACGTTTAAACTGGTTATTTCTAAACTCTCCATGACTGGAAGGCTGCAGCAATGCTGGACTCTGGTTCTACAATTGTTCCGAAGTACTGAGTCCTTGATTTCCTCCAGTTCCCTCTTTTTTTGAGAGGAAGCCAGTATAACAATCTGTGACTTAACTCTGGAAAATTATTGCATTATACCAGAAACTATTAAGACTAAATAAAAGTTTCATCACAAATCAAGTGTTTGGCAGAGCCCAATAGCATTTTACTTCCTTACAAATCTGCAACAAAGAACAGGTCGCCCATAAGGGTGTCAGGGTGTGCCTATGTGTATGCGTACGTGTATGTATATATATATAAATATAAAACTTTTACTCTTTAAATTCAATGTCAGTCAATAATAATAATATAATTCGGAGTTGGGATCCTGGAAAATTCAATTATCTCCTCTTTTAACTGAAGCCAAAAAGCAAACAACAAAATATAGTCTTAACTAGTTTCCACTGTATTCATCATAATGCATTCTCTTTTTCCCTATTAAAACAGAGTTAACCAAAAGTCATAATGTATTCTGTTTATATTCAAGTGTCTGAATATAGAAAATGTTCTTAATTAATCCAGAGGGCCACGCTCAAAAAACAGTTAAACATATTATGATCCCATATTTTTTCTCCACACATTGCTTTCATGTTTATTTGTAAGCACTAACATTTTTAAGCCTTGAAATCTATATCCTAGATATTGCTCTACTCTCCTAGTCAGAGCTAATGAGCTTAATGAATTGCCAGTTCTAAATTTAATACAAACATTTCAAAGAAAGAGATAAAACATTCTTCACAATTCAAAAGTTTCTCTGACCTATTTATGAAGAATATCACTTAACAATTTCATTAAGGGTGAGTAACAGCTGGTGACATGGCTGTGTCCTAAAGTGTTTTTCTCTCTTAATATTCTGCATCTTAAGCAATCGAGCTTTCATAAGAAATACTTTAGTTAGTGGCAGTCCCTCCTTTGGGGAGAAAAAAAATGTCAGACCACATTTTCTGTATTTTGCAATCTTGTTTTCAGGAGTGTCATGTTCCTGTTTTATTAGCATGTAGGGTAAACAAGAATGATTTGCTGATGCTATTGAGAGAACTTCTAAGATTACAGTCTCTCTATTTAGATTTTGGATGGAACTTAATATTAATGCAGGCAGAGGCATGTATGTAAATTCAAAATAAATTAATTCAATTTATCTTTATCTTTACTGCTCAACAACTCTGAAGGTTCTATAGTGCTCAAGATATATAACTAAACTATTCAGGTCTAGATCACAGAAAGACTTTCTTACTCAGATCCCCCGTTCTAATTATTCCTTAACATACAACAGAGCATATTGCCCCGTGATGCTTTCTAAAATATATTCTGCACTCATCCAAATTAAATAACAAGACACACCACCACTCCACACTATCTATTTTAACATTCAGCTGCTGTCTCCAGGAAGCATACGTGTCTGTTGGGGGCCCTATACGCAACTTTGTGAAGTGTACAGCACCGATCAGAGCTTTCGGTCTGGTCTTTGGTTCAACGATCAGAGCATTAGCGAAAGAATTGCTAACATTTGATACGTGCTAAAAAGAATATATCAGAAAGCACCAAATTCCACCCGCAATCGAAAGAAGAAAGGAGACAGTAAAAAAGTACTATTTTTGTAGTTCTAGCAAATTATTAGTGGTAGTGTAATAACAAGACAACAGTAAGATTTCCAGGAAATAGAAAAGGAGAAAAAAAAAAAATTACATTCCAGTTATTGATGATATTACGTGCATTAAAAATCTCTTCACTGTTTGCAAAGCAGAAATGTTAAGGAAAACTGCACGTGTACAGAGAGAAAGACTGGACCTCTCACCTGATTATTTAACCTGATACTTTCGCTAAAAACAGAAGTGTTTCTCTTATAGGGCAAAATTAAGGTAAATTACATTATTTTGTAGCCCAGCAATGAGCAATCTCACATTAGAAAGTCCTGAAGCTCCGAAGTCTGAATCTAGTTACAGAAATACAACCAAAATCCACAGTTATGTAAGCTGAGATCAAGCTCTTCTGGAAAAATACCCCAACATATTTGGCTTACAAATGTAATTAATAGAAGCTTCAACAAAGTTCTTACTTATTTCTACCAGCTTTTTGGTTTGGAAAAAGGACTTCTAAAAAATGAACCAAAACAGCTTGGAAAAAACCTCAGCAAAGGAGGTAATGTATTCTTTAAGACTGATTTTATAAAATTCCAGCAAGCCTTACACAAATTTGATCTTAAATATATTTTGCAAATAGTGCCGAATGAGTGAGTTGTGCCGCTTCCTTTACTATATATTCAGTTCAATGTTAAAATGTTCTTAGCAGAGCCTGGGTGACAGCGGTCAGAACACTTCTCATGTTTCAATATACTCACAATTTTCAGTGGTCTACCAAAATATTCAAACAGAAGCATAGGGTCAATTATTTTTATTCTTTCATTCAATTTTTAATAAAAAGACCATAAAGGAGATGTTTTGAGACCTCTTTTTTCTATATACCTCCATTCAATTACCCTAATAAAGTGAAGAAAAATCTGAGAAATATCTGTCACAAGTCCTCTACCTCACCTCTCAGGGTATGATGAAAGGCAGAGATTTACAGGAGAAGTTCGTGAGATCCCTTTTTGGGAAAGGCAGCTTATCAGCAGTTTTCTGATTTGATGAACATTCTTCAGTCAGCAACAATGTCACCTGCAGCATTAAAAATCCACTCTGCGAGCGCTCGCAAGGCTACGGGCAAGTCTGGTTTTGTTAAATTCAGCCTCAGCAGCCCCCCCTTCCCTTAGCTAAAGGGTATCCATCTCCTACCAGGGTTATTTCAGCATCCAAGCACTACGCCTTCATCATCCTTTCTACAAAGGCAAAGCCTCCATTACATATGCCTGGTATCCCAGCGTGAAGGGACAACCATCTGACAACTGCTGTTTTAACACTGATGAAGTAAAATACAATAACCTGATGTTTAATTTCATTTCTTTCCATGTTCCCATTTGTTCTTTAAATTCTCCCTCTTTTTGTGGGAATTCATCACGACTAACTCATTGCCAGTCTCTTCAAATAGCGTGGCGTTGATTTAAAAAGAGACTTAGAGAACAGATTTGGATTTTATTTCCCATTACAAGCGTATTTCTGACCTAATTCATCTAGTCAACGAGAAACAGCATACTTCTTTTTGATTTCAACCAAACCTAACTAAACCAACTAGCATTTCTCAAAAGGCCCAGACAGGCTGCTCTAGTGCAAAGTACAGACAATTAGTTATTTCCTGAAACACCACTCCGAGTTCACTTCTATCAGTAAATAATTAAGATAACTGTAAGACATTTCTAAGCTGTTTCCAAGATCATCAACTATTATTCACCACAGGTTATTTACCCGCAAATTTCACCTACAAGCAGCCTTGGAAAACTATGGTTCGTTCAAGCAAGCAGCACCTGGTGCAGCAGAGCTGTGCTTTGGATGAGAAACCCTTGGATGACATCTACCTGCTGGGTTCTCCATCAATCACTGTACTGCTTTATCAAGGAGAAGGTTCTCATGGAGATTTTGTTTGATTTCTACCAAAAAATTTTGTCACATTGTTCATGCTTTCATTTACCTGTTTAGGGGGGTAACTATCGTTTTGTTTCATCCTACCCACACTGCAATCATGTATATGCAGATTCCTTTATGAACACCCAAAAAAAAGGAGAAAGCCCCTACTCTTGAACCTCTACTACCGTGTGTTGCTCCGCTCTGGACCTGATCCAGCAAAGCACTCTGCAATGGGCTTAAGTGTTTTCCTGGATCAGGGCCAGAACACTCCATTCTTTATAGGATCGAACTTACTGGTGGCGGCTTGAAACTTTGCAATAAAAATACAAACCGGTCACATAAACTTTCGTGAAAACCATTCCCTCAACAGACAAGGAGGGGTGATACCCGATTTAGTGATGTCTGTGGTCATTTTGTTCCCAGTCAATCCCATACTGCAGTGACAGCTCATAATTGCTCAGATAGGGAAACTTAACAAAAATGTATTGTAGCATTTCTTAATTGCCCCATCCCTTGAAAGACACCTAGGCAATGGCAAGAGAAAGGAAAATCCTGTAACATTTCACTCACTGCCGTGCTCAAAGCAATTTGGTTTGTTTTAAAGACCCAGTCTTGGGCAGTATGGCAAGTCCATTACTATCTACAGAAACTATTTGGAAACAGCTCTGCTATGATACTGTTTCGTTCCTGCTGTGAAAGGCACTGAGAAAATCCCATGGGGCTCCTCACTTGGAGATGCTCCTTTGTCATCTCAGCAGATAAAGGATTTTGGTCTATTCTCGAGAAATGGAGGCTGTCAAGAAACAGCAGGAGCAATCCCCTTCCCTCCTGGCCCACTGCTGAGGATGCTGTCGGTGCATTGGAGCTGTGCAATAGCTCAGCAGAAACCCCCATTCAGTCCCAGGGAAAGCTCCTGTGTCCCAGCGGGCTCCTTGCCCACTGCCATGGCCACTGGTGCTCCTGGTTTGCTCTGGAGCTCTCCTGACACCATCCTCCAGGGGGTTATGTTAGAACCACATGATTGGGGTTGGTTTTTTTTTTTATTATTTTCCTTCTCATTTGTCCCAGAGAGATTTCTTCAGAAGAAAAGGCAATGAAGACTGCAAGGCAGTATAACGTGACATTAGCACGCTCTGCTTTTTTTTCTAAGGCTCGCAGAGAGACAGGCACAAGGTGCAGTTTCAGTCCTTCCCCCACCAACGCACATTTGCTCCTCACCCTCCATCCCCAGGCCCCTGAAAACTCATTACTACGCAGGTGACCAAATGTTTTTCTCTGGAATAAGGACCTGCATGGATGGAGCTTTTGTGCACTGGCTACAGACCAGATAATCTCTCTATGCATCATTTAATAAGAAAACCACTTCACAGTCCTTACAGGCTTGAGTTTGTTATGTATGACATACTCTCAGCAGAATCTGCAGACTGAAATCAGCGGGGGAAAAAAAAAGAAAGCAGGATTGTGTTGCATTCCCCCTGCATGTCTCCCTTTGAGCACACTGCCCTCGATACTCAGTTCAGATCTCCAGAGCCTGTGAAAATAATGATAATGGTTTTGCTTCCCTTGACCTCTTGCTCCCTTATAAATCAGAATCCTATAGACCTTTCCCACAGTGCGAGGGTCCTCCTTCGTATTCGAGCCTGTGAAGGTAGGTATTTTATATCAAGACAATTTAATCACGTGGGCGTGCTCCCTGGCTTCAGAACTTGCTGTAGATAAGCACTGCAGTGCTTTTACTGTGGGAGCATCTCGATTTATTCAGCTGCTTCATTCATGAAATAAGAGCAAAATAATTATTCCGATCCTAGTTTAAATTTCAGACGGTTTTAAGATGAGCTGATTCTCTGATCAGAGAATGAATAGTCATGAGTTTGATTACAAAGAGTGGTCTGTTTGAAACTATGTCATCTTCTTTCCCAAAATCGTTGGAGGGGTGATCCAAATTTAGGGTACCTAGTTTGGGTTAATATTTTAACTCTGAGGATAAGCCTACATCAGTCACTAGCTACTTTTCTCCACTAATGGCTTGCTGTTTCCCAGGAGCAGATTTTCCCTAGAGTGGGAGCCCTTTTGTTCCTCTCTAGCTACTCAAATGGACTTTGAAATTTGTCCAATTGATCCTTGCTTTGAGGGAGTCCCAGCTGATGTAGTTGGCTTCATTTTTAGCCTTTTCAGGAGCAGGAGATCTGCCAAAATCATATGTAGAAGAGGAGACAGCTACAAAAGGTTCTCACCACCCATATGAGTTCAGGAAATCCTAAGGCTGCTCTAAATTTGACTGCAGGTTGCTCAGATTCATGCACCTGGGGATCAAACCATCACAAAGGGGCCAACAGTTGTGTTGCCTCTAATCCTCAGGATTTCCAACTGGAAATCAAAGTGGAACCTGGTCTCAAAGCTTCAATATGCTTTAGTTGTATTAAATACATCACTCATTCATTCAAGAAATGTATTTGTACTAACCTTTCCTATTATAGCCTGCAATATGTAGCGCACACCATGACAGTATTCATCTGGCCATACATAAAACCGTATATTATAGAATAAAATATATCGATAAGTTTCCTATTCAGATTTTTCTATTCATCATGCAGTTGTTACTTTTGGTTCACCATGATATTAGAATATATTAATCTTAACTATTGCAGGTGCTTTGGTATAATTACAGATGAGTAGTGCAGCAATGATAGAGGAAATACAGAGTAAAAACAGTAGGAACAAAAATGCAATAGACATCAGTATTTCACTGTTTTTTGCCTCTAACATCTGTGTCTGCAAAAATGTGTTCTTTGATATTATGTCTATAAAAGATAAAAATCAAAGTTAATACAGACAGAGAGTAATGATAGATTATCTTTTCATGTCCCATTTGGATCTTAGAAAAATAAAGACAATAAATGTGAGAACTCAGCTACAACAGCAAAACGTGTCAGCAACTCTGACCTGAAATTGCACCCCAGAATAGTACTCTCAGGATAAGGGGCAAGCAAAAAAAAAAAACAAAAACAAAACAAAACAAAAAAAATCATTAAAACTTAATAAGTAAAATCCAAAAGAATTGCCTTTACAAAATCACATCTAACACATACACTACAATCAAAATGCACTCAAATGCTCAGTCTCTCCTGAAAGGACTGTCTTAACAGAAAGAGCATAATTAACATTGGCGTCACACTCCTGCAAGTCATCAGTTACTGTATACCATATAAACACCCTTGTATAAAATATTATTAATATTCCTAAACAAATGCTGAGTCCTCTCAAGTGGACTCTACATTAGTGCATCTCTTTATCCTGCCTACCTAATTCTTTCTTTCGGATTTAAACAAGCCAAAAACTCACCTTATGCTACTGCAGAAGCAATTTTTATTTTTGAAGGTTAATCCAACTCAGCAGGATTTAGGGATGGCACTTTTGCTTGGTCGTAGGCATGTTGGCTCAGGCCAGACAGCTGTTTGGACATTCTCCACTGGGAATCTTGCCCTCAACACCCACAGTTGATGCACATACATGGTCTACTGGCTGCCTACTTCCATGCCCATCTGTTCAGATGGCATGGTGCCCACTCACAAGTTCGCTGGATCCTTGCCCTTAGTGTGTAGATGCCAGGCAATGATGGGCTTAGATGGGCAGCCTGCAAAATACTGAAAGTGATCATTTTTTTCCTGTAGGAAGTCCTTCCTCTGTGATAGCACTGAAGCATGGACACCACATGCTACCCTACACTTAATAACACCTGTGGACATATATGTGCCAGAAATACGAAGGAGGGGCAGGGGGTGAAAAGTACAAAATAGAACGATATAAAAAAATATTGCAAGGATTCTTGTGTAAGAATATGCTCTGCGTTGTCAACGGCCGTGGAGGGATACCCAGGCTAACCTGAAACAAACTGGTTCCAGCGTCGGAGCAGCAGAGCCGTGGCCACACAAACCAGAGCACAGCCTAGTTACACTGCTTCTCAGGCCAGCGTGCCTCTGACACCCAGCTTCGCTGAAAACTACCTTGGGCACCGCGTGTCACTCAGTGGCCATAGCGTATGAAAACTGAAGGCAGATCGTACTGAAACTGGTGTGAACCAAATCCAGACCTGTCTAAAATTGCTTACCTTCAATGCGTATTCCATACATACTGTACTGCAGAAAATATCCCACGGTAAACAATGGCACCAGTAAAGGTAGATAGTAAAAAAGTCGTTTTAACAAAGATCCATTTCAATTTGTGTCATTGGCCTTTGAAACAGTAATTGAGAACAACCTACTTGGTAACAAGGGATTCTTTTTATGAAAATTAGTGGAGAAGAAAAGCTCAATTATTTTTTTTTTTTGACTCAAAAAGCTAACCTTATTGCAGATATTTTAGGACAAAGCAGCGATGTTGAAATTAAAACATCATTTTCTTCCCAAATATAGTTTGATTAACTGCAAATCAAGACATAATAATAATTTTATTACTTTAAATAAGAAGCTATTTAAAAATTAATATTTTGTTAACTATTCCAAAATACTATACTTTATTAACATCTTAATTGAAATTATTTGAACAACTTTATATACACATATAAGTCCCATGGTATTTTTACAGACCATTCACAGTTCTTTAGTTGTCTTTCACACGATGTATAGGAGTCCTTAGAAAAGTTACAAGCTGTAGTTTCTGTTCTTTGATTAGATGACTGAAACTTTTGAGAGAAGGAGGGAGAGGGAGGGAGAGGAAAATCAAAGGGATCTCTGCAGCAGCGAATATTTCCAATGGAGCCTTCCAGGACTCCTCCTTTCTGCCAACACTGGCGAACAAACTATCACACTTGCAAACGCTCATGGAAAATTAATAAAATGAGTTACAAATACCCATGAAACCTATGCCCAAAATTCTTCTAAGAAGTATTTTTCTCTTTTTTCTCCCCCTTCCCCTCGCAGGTTGCACCCCAATACTGCTCTAACGACTCTGGACACTTGCTAGCAGGCTTGAAAAGAGATATAAAAGCCACAGCACGGCTGGATCTGCAACCTGGCTTGGGGCTCTCATCTAGTCAGCAGTGGAAGCCTGTGCTCGAAGGCACATTTAAGCTGTGTCTAACTTAGTGTTTACTCTGGGGTGACTGGATTTGAACGCGCTGTCCCTACCCTAGAGAATTGCTTGCTGCACGGAGACATCAGTCTTGTCTTTGAGCGTGCTCCGCTGAATCAGTCATGTGTGACTACTTGATCTGGTTTGGTCTGGACATATTGTCGAATCGTTGTGTCCAAGTTTCACAGGAGCGGTGCCGAAAAAGTCCTGGCTCCAGAATGAAATCAGGTTTATAAGGAACACAAGCCAAAAAAATCGCTACGAACATCCAGTGACAAAAATCAAAGAATCCGAATAAAAACTATTTTGTTCTGACTTCCAGGCTTAGTTCACCTTCTTTAATCTGAAGGGAAAAAAATCCACTAAGACTACCTCCTTTCTAACTTTTCGGTTGCTGGTTCCAGGCACTGCAGAGGTAAAACACTGGCTTTTACAATAGAAAGTCTTTTGTTTCTGTCAGTACAGGAATTTTCACAAAGTACATTTTTAATGTGATTGGAAGGAATATCTTCTAACACAGGTCACGGCTGACAACCCCATAGCTAAATCTTATTAAAAACTATTCAGAGACCAAAATTAGAGACTGTAATACAGAACCACTTGGATACCTGTCAGATTGATAATATCTAGATGGCCATCTAACTTGCCACCTGCTCCCCCTTCCCTTTGCACTAATAACTTGAGTAAGCTTGTGAATGTGGGTTTTTTTCCCAATCCTGTTGGCTCATATTAGTCTCTCATATCATGACAACCTGTAATATCTTAAAAAATAACCAGCATTGCTTATTAGCGTTTTTCAGAGGACCAAAGTGCATATGCAGCAGAAGAAAGGATGAAGCAAAGTTTTCAAACAGATTTTCCCAGGTGCCATTATAAACACCAACGAGAAAGAAAGAATCAAAATAATGATAATAAAATACTTCAAGTAGCTTTTTAATCAAATGGATGATTTTGAAAAGGTCAATAAGCAGGACGACTCCTTCCTATTCTATTTGACATCACCATATTCAGCTAGGAAAAAAATTAAAATATTTAAAAGCTTAACTTTTCTTCACTCTTCCTTTGAGATTTCTCAGTTTTATATTTAATCACAACCTTGCAGCAAACCAGGTAGGACAGCGGTGATTGCTAATACTGTTACCCAGCTCTGGGATTCTCCACTTGCAATTTGCCTTCATCTCACGCAAAATTAATATCCCAGCACTTTTACCAAAACCTGCTGACGCAGTAAAAGTACTATAATGCAAAGGTTAGGGTTGGTTTGTTGGGTTTTTTAAAATACCGAAAGTAGTTCTTCGAAGCCTGTATCGGGCTTCGGGGTTCTTGTCAGACAAATTAAAGAGAAAAAAAAAAAAAAAGAAAAAAAAAAGTGTCCCCCATTGGTGTCTTGGCAAAGTAAGAGCTACGATTGCAAAATGCTATTGTCCATACTGCATAATACTGTTTCATTATTTGCACTTCATCGACAAAGAAACATTTCAAATAATATGACACTCCCTTTTGTGCTCAGCCCATGAATTGGTCCGTGTGCTGAAGACAACATGTAGGAGGGGAAGTGCATAGTTCTGATCCAAGCACACCGAATCTCCTGCTTTTACTCTTGTGGCGTTACACCGACAGCAAATGATATAATGTTAATACAGCAAATAAAGAAAAGAGAAAATGGAGTTATCCTCTTTGAAACTTCTGAAGCAGCTAGGCACACTGGAAATTGCTCCTCATTTCATTGTCCTCATTCTATTTTGATAGAGAAGTCACCTACCTTACATATGATAGTCAACAAACAAAACGAAACGGGAATTATCCACTGCCATCCAAAATGTGGGCAGTGTATAAAGGCAGTCTGTACTGTGGGTGCACTGCCAGAGAAGTCATCGACCTCACTTCAAAAAAAAAAAATCAAAACAAATTTTTAAAAAGAAAAAGTATAAGAAAAGAAAAAAAGGCACCTCAAGAAAACAAACGAGCCAAATGTTGTTAGAAGTTTTGGTGGCACATGAAAACAGAACTTTGACTGTTATTTCACTTCCTATATACCACGCTGTACATACACAAGTTCAACTCTGTCAGCAGAGTCACAAATACACAACACGTAAAGGAGGGAAAAAGGCTTTGATCTATCACTTAAGTGCTGGGTTTCTTCCTCTTACATCCCTAGTCCAATGAAGGCTTTCAAATAGCACCTGCCACTGTGCTTCTCTACCCCTTGACGTGGATGAGGAATCAAGATGGCACTGTTTGTGGAAATGCTGATATAAATATTTTATCCATACTACGCTGGACTTAGCCTAGGAAATTTCTGTTTGATATCTCCCTGGAAGAAATCCATTTCTTATTTGAAGGCATTAAAAAATGATGAATTTACCAATTCTCTTGGTGGTTTCCCACTAGTCTTTGCAAAATGTGCAGTAACTCTCTTTATTTTGGGGGCCTTCCAACTTCCAGATGTTTCATCTTGTATTGCCTTTTTCTGCTACATTAAAGAATCGTTTGGTGCCCAATGTTGTCCCTTAATGTAGGTAAGTACGAAATCCACTGCCTTTCAATTTCTTTCAGATAATTTAAACATGCTGATGTTTGCAGGTCTTTCATCAGCAAACGATTTTCCTAACCTCCAATACTTTCTTTTGCCTCTTCCTTGCATATATTCAATATTTTAATATCACTATTCTAGTTGCCTTTTCATCAGCGCCACTGACAGACATGAACATTTGTGATCTCTCTTCTTCATTATCACACACAAGGATCGGCTCAAACTTTTTGACACCGAAACAACCGTAGGAGCTATGTTTTGCAGCAAAATCTCAGAATACAGTTCCTAGTTCTGGGAACAGCATGGCCTGCGTTTCCCATATATACATACATTTGGATAAATTAAAATGCACTTCCAGTCATTAGGCAATCCAGATCACTTTCCACAAGTGCTTTTACCCAGACCTATTTGCCAGTCCATCAATCTTTGCTTTATTTTAAAATGTTATTAGAACCGTTCTATTTACTCCCATATCATGGATAAAAAGAGTGATTAGTGTCAAGCTTAATACTAGTCCCTGGAGAACAACTCTAAAAATACACCCAGTTGACGATGATTCCCCAGGGACTACTTTCCAAAACGTGTAAATTAATCAGTTCTTAATCCATTTAACGTGTGCTTCACTGATACAGCACATAGCTAATATTTAATCAGAATGTCACGTACTATTAAGTCGAGTAACTTACAAACTTTCATATACTTCACAAATATGGCTGCTTTTTTCCACGAGACTTGCATCAAAAATGAATGTGCTTTTCTTAATTTGTTTTTTATTCAGTTATGATTATTGAAATCAAAGGTATTCCTAATTTCTTCTTTTTTTTTTTAATTAAACTATGCAACAACTTTTCTATCAGTTGACCCAATAATCTGTTGGGTTGATCTGCTTATAAAATTTTCCTATTTACACCGTTTTCCCTTATTGGCATAAACATTACCCTTTTTGAAACTTTTGTAAGTACTATGACAACCCAATATTGGTTTATGATTGAAATCAATAGGCATGGACCACCTCAGAAAACTCTTTGAGGCTCTAGCTTGACATTCATTTAAGTTCCCTCACATTTTGCAAAATATTCTTATTTTTTTTTAATTAGAAAATTGTTAATTTTTCTAAAATTATCACTACTAGTAGATAACATTCAACATTATTTTAGTCATTAATAGCATGTAAAGCTCATCATCAGTTTCTTGCAAGGAAATCACGCATGACTTAAAACAAAAAAACCAAATGCAAACCCCAAACCTCACAAATATTTATTGGCTGTTCCTGGTTTTCCTGCATCACTATTAACAGCTGCATCATCTTAACAGCCTGCCTGTAACAGCACAGCATTAAGCTCCTAAAATTAGAGATGAAACAAGATTCTTGAAATTATTCCTGAGCACAGAGTTTAGAACTTAAAGAATTTTCAAAACTCTAGGACACAGTGAAAGAATCAGTTTGGTCCAGCGTTACAAGGCTTGCAGGATTCCCCTCAGCGATACAATATCTGGGGTGAAGTTTATCAGAGGGAAGATTTTATATACTGTTTAGCATTTGGCTGCTTTTTCCTGTGTAAAGGGTCTGTCTGTCTCTATAACAGGTGCCATTACAAAAGCCAGTCAACCAGTCAATATATCTCACTTTGCCACTACCTAGACTCAGTGACTATAGATTTATAAAATGCTGAATGCACAGCACGTTGTCTTATCGAAAGAACAAAACTACCTGGAATCTATGATTTCCAAACGCTAAAATAATGAAGTTGATTTTGCAGTGCACTGCATTTTATACAATCGTCTCTTTATCCGTAAGGAAAGACACCAAATCAAAAACAGGATAATTTGTCTCGTTATACAGGTGCACATACAAGCAGAAAGGCAGCAGAAAGCTGGCGTACCGCATCATGCTGATTTCTAAAATATTTGCTAATATCTTCTTGCAGGTTTAAGTATTCATGTGTGTTAAAGTGGAACACAATGAAAGATAAATCCACCTAAATTATAAGTCCTTCAGTAATTTATTACACATTGCCATAGAAACTGATTTGCAAACTATCTTCTGTGTGGTTCTAGAAGCACCAAAATTTAGACAACGTTCTGAATAAACATCTTAAAACGTTCTAGTGTCGGTATACAAAGGGCCGTTCTCTTCCCAGCTCAAATATCCAAAATGTTGTAAACGGAGACTGACCTAAAAAAACACCACTCCAGATTTGAAGACCGTCAGATCTATTACACAAACCCATTCAGGCACAGATATAGTGGTCGCAAACGTTCAGAAAAATTAGCATAAAAGCACATGTAACTCTAATAGGGGCTTAAATATAACCAGTGGGAAGTGGAAGTGGTTGCTTTCATATACACTACTGTGAGAATTCAACTATTTGTGGTGCAAGCGCACACAGAAGCGTGCAATAGTGAATTTTTTCCCTAAACTTTGTTCTTTTAATAATTACTAAAAGATTAAGAGGTAGTCAAACGGTACAGATGGACTTTTCTTTTCTTAAAATTGCTTGCATATGCTTTGTAAGTGATATTTTTCTGAGCCTAACACCCTCTGTTTTGTAGGTCATACGGCTATCTACAGACTGTGTGGATACTGAAGGCGCTTGTCTTTTAGCCTTCTGCCTCACCACATGATTGAGCATCCATATACCTTACAACCATACACCCTGTCGAGTGTTATTCTCTTACATATCACAATTTACCTCGCTTTCTCCACTCAAACATGCAACCAAGCTGAGCAACAAGCTGCTTCAGCTGCCATGTCATTTCAGTTTTTACACATCTTCTCTTTTTATGTGTGCTCTACATCTCCGTGATGTCTCATCTCCCCGTTCCACTGCCATAGGCTACGAGTCAGGAACAAAGCTCAGGCTCAATGTCAAACAGAGTGAAAATGGGAAAATATCATAGAAGAGAAAATTAATGGGCACAAACACAGCTCTAAAACTTCCATCCTTGTGGGCTTTGCAACTTTCCCTTGTTTCTTGGCAAAATCTGAAGTAGAAGAGAGTTATAGCAATTCTGTAGAAAAATCCTTAAAAAGGTATTTACCTAAGGAAAATACAAGCCCAAAAATTCAAGGTGGAAGAGTTATGCTTGCTTATTAAGAAATAAATAATCCTGTGATGTGTGTAATCAGCCCACTTTTATCTGAAGAATTAACTTTTTCCCACTCTCCACCATTTTCCTGCTTTCCCCCTTTCCTTGCCTGATCACCATCCTCGTGGAGATTCCCGTGTCCAAAAACACCTCAGTGACAGATAGTCCCGAGTCTAAGACACAGAAACGGACTCCAAGGCTGAAATCACAGCTTCCCTGCCCTGCCTGAACCGAGGCCTTTCTCTCGTTTCAAACAGGGAAATTTCAAGGTAAAAGTCTCTCTCTTGTCAACAGGTTCACCAGTTATGTCTTCAGAACAAAATCGTTACCTTTTATCTTTTCTTATTGATTTTTTTTTTTTCTGTAATAAACATCTTTGTTTTTCTAAGGAAATTCTGATGTTTGCAACCTACATCTGAAAACAAAACAAAACAAAACAAAACAAAACAAAACAAAACCAAACCACAAAATCCAATACTTTAAAACTGGTTGATCCTACCCACATGGACACGGCTGGCAAATACACAGATTTCCATCATATAGAATCATGGTCACAGATGTCATTAGCTGTTTGGTTACTATGAAATCTAGTTCATGGCCTAAGAGTTTTTTAAAAATAGCAATTGTATTATTCTGTAAAAAAGTAGAGGTCCCAGGGCACACTAATGTATAAGGAAAAGGGGACGCTTTGTTTTTATTCTCACACTATAGAATTATCTTGTTTTTAAAAATTTCTTGTTCAGAACACTGAACAACATTCCCAAATGAGTTTATCTTTAAAAAACAGCACTCCTCCTCTTTGATCCCAAAAATCAAACACAAGAGTAAATACTAATATGACAAATATTAACATTGGCATTTGATCTGGATCCAGGCACTTGATTTATCAGCTCAATTATTAATTCAGGAGGTAACACCATATTTTCTGCGACCTTGTTTCTTATTGTGTGTAAACCTTACCTGAACACATTACAGTAAGCTTAATAAACCCTTTTGGTTTTAAAATCATCTTTTCAGTATTTGTAGTATATAATTTATATTTTTAACTTACGTGCTGTAATTGAGCTTAATGCAAATTATATACATTTTCTTAACATCTTTTGGATGAGCAAACCAGAGTCGAAAGGGAAAATGCCCCTTTTTTGGGGTGTGTGTGCATTCATGATGCATTTTCAGTCTGTTTATTAAGTAATCATATCTGGGTACAAGTGTCAACACAATTTACGTTTTGAATAATGTGAAGCAGATAACCTCAATTAACAAGTAATTAGAGTCATTTTCCTATTAAGCAGTTTCCCTAATTGTTTTTGAAACCTGGAACTAAAATTGTAATAAATAATAAGCGGCCAAAACATGTCCCTGCATTAGCTTAATCCAGGCTCTTCCACTGGAGCCTGGGAAAAACGCAGCAGAAAAAAGGGCTGAATACCCATGTGATACTGAGAGGAGAAGGGAAATGTTTTGTAGCTGCGGACTTTTGCACAGTCTACTCTTTTCCGTTGTTTTGTGGGTGTTTGGTTTTTTTTTCCCCAGTATGTTTCTCTTTCCTTTCCCTTCCCTCTCTTTTTTCACTCACATAATTTCTTATATGAACATTTGATGTATGAAGTATTTGACTTAATCATTACTGTGGATTGACTAGAGCTTATCAGGGAAAAGCCATTCCACAGGACGTCATCTCTGTTGAAATACAGTTTATAGTAGTGCAAATTAATGTGATGCCTTATGTTCTACTTTGCCAGCATACTGTACCTCTGTTTATGTAAAATGATAAATATGACTCAGTTTTCCCAAACAGAACCATTTGTGGGTTTGCTGCTGGTCACCAAAAAAAAAAAAAATTAAAAAATTAAAAAGTCCTTCCTTTTGATATCAGTCTTTAAATAGGTAGATGTACAATAAATGAGCTCAGAGAACATTAAAATTGCATGTGTATTTCTCTGCTTACACTTCATGATCTCATGGAAGACACCTATGTTGCACTGTCTGCTCTAGCCAAAAATGAGGGGAAAAAAATAATCTATTTAAATACAAAAAGAAACCCAGCAGCTGCTTCTCATCCTAAGCCAAAACAAAGAATCAAGCTAAAAACTAACAGAAAATCCACCCAAAAGTACCAGGGAAAAAAACCAAACAAGTGCAATAATATCCTCTTCACCCACAAACCCCAGCCTCAATCAAAGCCTCCTGTCTTTCAGATACACTTTTCACAATTGCAGCTAGAGCTGTACTGGCAGGATACCCCATTTTCCCCTGAAGATACGGAAAGAGAAAGATTTCTTATAGCCTATGAAGGAACCAAAGTACCTGTGACTGCTCAAAAAGTCTCTTGGTTGGTGTACATCTGACTAGACTGTCCCCTCCACCCCACAAACAGACACTTTACTCTTGTCTCTGGAAATTTTGCCAGTCTTGGAAGTGTACAGGATTCATATTTTCTCCCTGTTTTAAATTTTTTAATAAGACAATAAATCAGATCCAAACCCCCGAAAATAAAAAGTGAAAAGCCCACAAAGGTACCCTGAGAAATTCCAGGAAAGGCTCTGGCAGCTATGGGAGGACATGAGCTGTTCAGAAGGAATACAAACATTTAAATAATATATCTGGCTGGAAATTAGGCTTTGTGAGAAATCCCATTGATTTCTTTTAAGTCATTTTATTAAAAGGTCTATTAATGCTTGGCTTGCACTTTGTGGCTATGAGAGATGTTGGAATGAAGAGCTATCAAAGGTGGCTATCAAAGTTTTTTTCTTTTTTCCATTTAACTTTTTCTAACTATTAAGCTGCTCATTTTGTGGAGACAATCATTAGTGTCTTTAATGTGAAACAAAGCTTCTGGATAAGAGCTGCTAGCTGAAGATCAATATGAAAGATATCATTTCAGTTACAGCTTTAATAACTGTAACAATAGGGAGCCTGGCATCGCCGGCTTTATGCATTAATGTAATTTAGAATCTACCAGGTACAAATCTTATCAAACATTAGCAGTGGCTGTGTTGGGATTTGCTAGGTAAGGAAACTGCCTGATAAATGGGAAGTATCTTAAAGGTAAACTTTCATGTAATCAGGCTCATCTGCACGTAAAACCATGAAAGAATTTACATGAAGAAAAAAAAATTAAAACCAAAAGGAATTCTTGGAGAATGATGGTAGTTTTTAAGGAACTGGTGGTGCACGAGCATGTAATCTGCTCAGAGTACACTAGGATGTCTCTCTTGTTTAGATCATTGTAAAAATCCTACGACCCACAAGACTGGAGGATTAGGAATTTCATCCAAAATCAGTACAATTAAAAATTTTCTACATACCCCCAATATGTAGAAGTCCACATCTACCCGGACGTGCATTGCATCGCTTTCCCCTAAACCACAGAATAGACGAGGAGCTTTTTCCCAGGCTGCCAGCAAAGCACCAGCACTACAGACAAGGAGCACCACCCTTCTTCCAGCCAGGGCCCACAGCTCCACTCAGCTGCAACAAATTCACCTTTCCCACCCCGTTTCTTCAACCTGCCTCTAAATCCCTCAGGTCCCTACTTGCTCGGTGCTTTTCACAATCACCAGCCCATCGCCTCAACTTTTCCCAGGCTTTTGAGTTTTGCATGGTGGTGTCATCTTTAGTCTTCTGCAACAGTTTACCTACAGTCACGTTATTTCTTTTCCCAGCTCTTCAATTTCTTGAGAAAACAAACAAACAAACAAAAAAGATTGCCCAACCTAAGAAAAAAAAAAAAAAAATCAGGCCTGAAAATGTTAAATCACAGGTTTTGGATCTTCCTGCAAAGTTATTCTTGAAACCTGATGCAACCAACTGGCAGGTTTTTAAACAATTTGTTTAACTCGTGTCCAAATGTCTTCAGGTTTTAGTGCTTACAGGTGGCCACTTTAGATTTACACTTTAATTTCGAAAAAGATCTAGACTGGGAACAGTGAATTTTCAGTTTATAATTTGCTGATAAAAAATGGAAAGCTCAAAGTTGAAGTAGCCAACTACTGAAAAGAGTTAGCACCTGGCACTTTAATTTTTAAACATTGTTTTTTTTGTGTAATGAGGTTATAAAGTAAAGAGTCTGACTTCAGGACCACAATCAAGAAGATGAGCTCTTAAGGACGACAGAACTGGTGATGTGAAGCTCAGTTGGTCCAAACCCCAGGTTTGGTCCAAATAAACACACAAAAGTTTGGATGCTCGTCTGGGTTTTCTACCTGCCTTGGGGCTAGAGATGTCATGAGAACAGATTCTCTCATCACAGCTGCAGTACTTCCCGTTCTGGCCACAGATGAACTATCCAGGAAAACAATCTTTCTTACAGAGCTCAGGGGGGTGGAAGTAAGGGAAAATGGGCTAGAGTATTTCAAATTTGATTCCAAAACTGGGAGAAGAGTCAGAGATTAGAAAGGATAGCACATTTTTTGCTTTGTTTGGGTTTTGTCTGTACTCTTAAATGCAACTTTTTACTGTAACTGTCGGAATACGCGGCAGCTCAGATAGTCAATAATCACGGAAAGGAAGGCATAACTGCTTCTAACGTTTAGGCATATTCAGCACTGTCCTAAAGTAACAAACATAAATTAGTATATTGGTCTCTGAAATACAAAGAAATAAAATGTTTCCCCCCTGCAGGCTGTATACTGAAAAATGAAGCTCCTTCTTTCCCTCAGGTGTAGGGTCTTGGGCCTGTGGAAGGGGAAGGTTTCAATTCCAGTCTTGTGTACATACGCATGAACACCCATAAACACAAAATCGTAGAGGATAAAGACCTATTTCCATCAAGGCTATGAACACCATCAAACAAGAAATTAAACAGAAAATAAAGCATTACCGTGTTAACATGACTGGATTGGATCCTGCACTTATTGCTCCTGCAAAAAGCCACTGACTTCAAAGGGAATCTGATCTGATTCAGGGCAGGAGAACGCTGCTGTCAACTATTTGTCTAAGAATAGGCACGTTGCCTAACAAGGACACTCTACTGTCTCTTCTAAAACCTCCGCTCAGTGGATTAAACAACATTTAGTGAGCCTGTCCGTATATTGTGCAATATCACATGTATTTAGGGCACGCACAAAATAATTTGATCCCCATTTCATTGCATCGGTAGTGTAATTATTTCAGTGCAGTAATAAAACAAACAAACAAAAAAAACCCTGGTTCTTTACCTCTGCTGTCATGTTGCATTGGGTCACTCGGTGTCACATGGTGTGATATAATGTAACTCAATGCAAGGAGACACATGTCCCTTCTCATTGGAAATTTAGAGAAATGGAGCTTACTTTTCCCCTGTGGGAAACTACGCAGGTCAGGTGCCCAAGACTAGCTATGGGAAGTTTGATATCATCGCAGTTTCAGTACCTACATATTTCAAATCTTATGGCATTTTGAAAGGAAATGTGTTAGATGCCACAATTTAGCTGTAATACAGTACTTAATAAAGATAGCGTGAGAGGAATATAATTCCGCAGCTTATATTCCTTGTCACAGCGTGCACTGACACATATTGCCAAAGAGAGTCTTTTAAACAATACTTTTAAGCATACTTTTTGAAATATACACTAAAAAACATGAAAGCCCTCAGAGAAACCTAAGGCCACTGAAAAGCACATGGGTATAGAATCAAGGGAAAAGAACTGATTAATGATGAAGCCAAAACAAGATTTTTTTGATTAAAAATAGTGAAACAGTTAAGCACAGAGCATATAGATAGGGAAAATGTACAGGACCTGGGGCCAAGTTCCCCTCTCAGTTACACTAGCGTAATTGTGGAATAATTCTATTTCAATTAATAGAGTTAATATGATGAGAATAGAATTATCTACGTAATGAGCATGACTGAAACGTAACAGTCGAACCAGCATTGAGACGGACTTTGCCATGCGTGCAAAGGAGATGTGCATCATCCTCAGTCCCGTTTTACAGGTCGAGAAACAGAAGAAAGGACTCAAAATCTTTTGGCAGGCTAATGTCCAAGCTGAGACCAGAGGAAAGATGGTACATTGCAGTCCAGCTCCTTCTCCACTTGGTTGCAACAAGTCAACACAGCAGAAGGCTGTCATGGAAGCCAATTGAGATATTACATGTATCAAATATTATCTCTAGCATCAGGGCATGTTGCTATCACCCTCCTGAAGAAAAGAGATGTAGCCTTATAATGCTTTCGGGTGTTTACCAGGGTAATGACTTCAGTGTCATCAACATGTCTATATATTTGAGTGCCACTGCAGGACCAAATCGCAGAAAAAAGTAGAAGCCTGAGAAGCACATTCAGAAAAGATGCAGGAAATAAGTTGGCCCTTCCAGCAAAAAACACAAGGGTGTGCAGAATGGACTATGAAATAACGATGATACAAAAGCATTGGGATCATTGCAATTTGAATTCGAAGTTAAGTTACAGAAAACTATACTATTCAGGGGGTTCTGGTTAGTTAAAACCTCGTGTCTAGGTTTTCCTAGTCTGCTCATTTGCCTTACCAGGACAGCTCAAAGGCTACATTTTGCAGAGTCTTGGAACACGCAAGTTTTGAGCTATGAGCGCTTGATCCAATCTCAGGATTGTCCTTTGGCTTTGAACAAGTTAAGACAAAGGAGAGAAACATTTGGAGCTTTGACAGTTCACCTCATTTACATCAAATTCATCGTTTTTGCACATTTTTGATAGAAAGAATGAAGGGGGGTGTGTGCATTTTTTTCCTTTTTACTTCTAAACTCTTGTTGGTTACACAGCCCCAGTCACCAGTTACCACTGAGAAATTATAGCCTCAGTCTGCACCTGTACTCTGCCCTCAAAGAAGACATCACATCTTCTGTGATGTGGCCAAAAGTTGATACTAGCATAAAATTCCACTGGTATTCTATAGATTACAGTAAAATCAATAATTTCAAAAGAAGAATCATGTATTTACCCCTTGCATTTCCCTGTGTTTTCTGAAGAACTACTAACGCTACCCTAGAAGATATTTTCTGAGTGTTTCTTTACCTGATTTTCTATCAGTTTGGAAATTCATGGTTTTCTTCTCTTGAAGAAGTCTTGAAGAAAAAAAAGGGATTCATTGGTGACCAAAAAAATGCAACAATATTTTGCTTTTCCAAAGATGCTTAACAGGGTAAGTGAACAGGAGGTAGCATCACATTGAAAGGAAGAGTGCTCAAACCACCCAGCATCTGATATTCCCTTCAGGGAAACGATCACATTTTAAAGGAACCATCAACTGGTTAGGCAGAAGAGCAGGGTCTGGGCTGCACCACCTGTCATCACCCTTCCAGAAGGCACACATGCCTTGGTGTCACCAAATGAAGGTAAGAACTCTGGCCAAACGTGTTAAAGGGTGAGTACAGGGTTCCTGGTACTGCCCCAAGCCCATGTACCAAGAAGGGACACCCCAGAGCACCAGATCCTTAAGAAGAGCCAGCACTGGCATCTCATGTCTCCACAGCTACTGCCAGTATCAGAGATTAAAAGGGCAAGCATAGATGAAAAGAAAATATGGAACAAAAAAAGTGGAGCATGGTTTTTAGATGGTGAATTAAATAACGTATTCACAACCACGTTTTCTTTTTTCCCCTCAAGATGTACATTACAACAGAGAGAAATGTCATATCTGAAGAAAAAAAACCCAACTCTTTACTTTTTTCACCCTTTTTTAGTTTGTCCTATCAGATTAAAAATATTTTTAAAATATTTACACCATCCTTTCTATGAAACTCAAAGGGTTTTACAGGCTTTGGGGAATGCATCGATCTTATCAAACACCCCCAAATGGCAGACAACTCTGTTAGTGACAACACAAAGGTTTCATTCTTTCACTAGATGCTAGGAAAATAACGGGGAGATATTCATAGAGAGGATGCAAAACTTCCTAGCAAGGCATTCAGTTAGGAAGGAATTCCAATATGGAGCATCGCTTCCAATCATATTTTCAAGCGATGGATGATGGGAACGTCAAGATTTTGAAGTCAGCGGCTCTTGTAGCTCGCATCTCCCCAGTTTTTAAAGGAAAAAAAGAAAAAGAAGCCAAACCATTTGGCATGGACTTGTGCTTCTGTAGCATCAGCTGCTTCACCTGTAATCTCTAGTGCTGCTCTGCCCCCTTGTGCTGCTGCAGCTGCAGAGCAGCCGTGGTGCGGGGACCGGGCGCTGCAAATCCCCCACTGTCACTTCTCACTTTTCTGGCAAGTTCAAGGTCAGTGCCTAGCTATTTTCAGCTCATCTCTTCTTGATCCATGCAGAGAAATGACAAGGTAACGTGATTTGGGGTCAGCTGTATTACAGGAACCGTTACATAAACGGAGAAAGTGGAAATCAATCCTAGCTGACAGTGTCTTCAGGATAATCAGCGCTCACTCCATGCCGCTGTCAGCTCTCCTGCATCAAACACCATGTTACTTCTGTCAGATCTCTTTAACAAAACCGTATTCTCACTTTTGGCAAAGTAAATAAATATTTCACTCGGGCTTGCATTTAATTCATTGTTTAGAGAAGTTTAACACTTTGGACTTGCAAAGAGTCCCCGTTTACACAGGAAAAGACATCTTATCCTGTCATGTCCATTACCGCCTGCAAAGGGCGTTGGCAAAGATACAGGCGAGTCTTATGAAATACCCCATTCTTCCTATTTTGTGCTTGATTTCTTCATGCGGACGATTGTCCTCCAATCCTCCGTTACTGAGCAGACCTCGGCTTCCCAAAGCGCTTACTACCTAACCCACGGTCATCCTCACCCCAGCCACATCAGGGCTTTTCCTCTAACGATTTAGGACACCTTCCTCAATTTGTTTGATTATTATTACTTTATCTGAACCATTTCCTCCCCTAACTAGACATCTTCCCTAACGCAGAATTATGAACATATCATTTCACAAGATGTGCCGCGTTAGCCGCGTCTCGATGACAGCACATGGTATGTCAGTTTAGGGAAAGAACAGCGATTCTATCCCACCCACCTTGTGCTCCCATGAAACTGCCAAGCCCGCAGTACTCCGCTGAAGAACAATTTGCCATAATATTAGTTGTCAGTAAATTCAAAGACGGAACTCCTAAAGCTATAAAATGGATTAGAAGCAATTTAAAAAAGAATTAACAAACTAGAGTAAGAGTATACTGTCAACAAACAAATGCTTCATCATAGCACTGTAATTTGGAATTTTAATTACCCCTCTGCTTCTGTAACAAAACAATGTCTGAACTGGCAGCCATTTGAATCTCTCACAGGTCATTGAGCATTCTAGTTAATTACTCTATGAATAGCCTGTTTTTCTCCCCTCTGGAAACACGTTTCTAATGGCAGTCAAGGTCTGACAAATGTGTCATCTACATAATTAGCTAGGAAGCAACACAAAACATTAAACATGCTTTGTGCCGACAACTATCAAAACATTTCATTTGTTGTCAATTATTCATTACTTTGTAGGTTCTGAAGGGGTTGTTATTATGAAAATAAGTCCAGATGCTAACAAGGTTAGAGTTTTTTATTCAAATTAGTAATCAGAGGACTAACTTTAAAAAATGTATCCCATGTACGTTTATGGCAGCATTCAATCAGTACTAAATTATAAACGAATTTAGTTAAGTTCAAGTTAAAATAGCCATGGCAGAGCACATACACTAATTTGTAGAGTTGCATCTCTCTTTGAAGTTTTAGGATCTAAGCTGAAGTAGCAAACTTTCAGAACCTTTGGCAAGACTAATTTGTGCTTGGTAAATAGAGTAAAGATTTTCACAGCATGAGATAATGTAAGATTGGAAGAAAAAAAAAAAAAAAAAAAAAAAACCTGGAGGTTTTTGAACCTTTTTTCTACCCTTCTGTCACACTGAGTAAAAGTCAAAATCAGCAATTCCGACTCATATAATATCTCGTCTGAACTTCAGTTTGGTTTAACAAGGAAGCCAAACCAGTTACATTCACCACTCCCTTAATAGAGCTGAAATGAATTTATCCTCGCTTTTAAGAAGAAATAGGTGCTGGTTATTTCTTTTTTCTATGATCTCATTATGATGCTGCCTATCAAGCTACGCAGCTGAAATGGTACAGGGAAAATGTTTGGAGGAGAAATAAATGGGGAGTTGAACAATGAAATTAACTTCTTCCTTTTTAGCCAAGGTTATTTCAGCTGAAATGCTAGAATATAAATATACGATAAACAATACATTCTCACAGGGCATATGTAAGAAAAAAATAGATAAAATACATTCAGAAAAAGAGAAGACTTGTTCTGAGCCTCAAAATACACCTGCACACTAAATGTTGATCCTCAAAAAGGATTGGGAGGCAACATGCTTTACTCCATTGAGAAAAATTGCTTATTGAAGGTAACCTGAACCCTAAAATATGTTAATGCATTAATATTCTACTTTCAGTCTCTAAGTCAAAGGAGTTTATGGTATGTAGGACATACAGGAGCACATAGGGGCACACCTGGGAGCAGTGCCCAGTGCTGGCTGTGGGCCTCTGCCACAGAACCAGAGCAGCTCTTCAGGAAAGGAGCAAGGGATACGCATAGGAAATGGCTGAAAACCTGGAGTCAAGGGCCGAACGAGTCGGTCTGCGAGCACGACACACACCAGAGAGCGGATCTAGGTCTTGAAAGCACGAAACCAGTTTGAATACAGTAAGGGGACATATGACACACTTCATTTCTCATTTTCCTGCACTAGGAAGCAGAAAGACTAACGTTATTCAACAGATACTTTTTCTTTTTGGACAATATTCATGTTCAAGAAGTAAAGCTGGACTGTGTTTATGGGCTCACTGCTTTCACACCTACCCTGAAATATTTGGAGCGAATAAGGTGTAAGCTTGCATTTATTAACAATTATCACGCTAGTCATGAAGTGAGATGAAGTAGGTGCATCTATAATGGACTAGTGTATGACAGTAAAATTTGGAGAGAATAAAGCTTGGGCAGGCACGGTTAGAACAAAATAAAGAGAATATTTTTCTCCTTCCACATGAAATGTACACAACTATGACAGGAGAAGGTTTTCTGCTTTTAGAAATGTTTTGTCAAGATTTCCTTTTTTCCTCCAGGAAAAAAAAAAGTAATGTGGGGGAAAAAAGGAATCCTCAAAAACTTTCTCTAAATAAACTAGACTATAAAAGAAGCTCTGATGATCTCTCAGAGATTGAAATAATCCATTTTCAGCTAAAACTACCCATAGCAATGAAACTGAAAATACTCTAAAAAAGGGCTGGAGACTGTCTTGTAATTAACATTAAACAGATAACATATTTACGAGGAAGTCAAAATATTTTGGAAGCCGATAATCCTGTAAGCCTTAATATGGTATAAAAACAACAAATAAATGCAAAGTGTTACTGTTACACATGCCTGCCTGATCAATGGTTTTCACATATTGATCTATAAATGGAGTTGACAGTCTGTGTTGGCTGCACATTTTCCAAGCAGCTCTATTTTTGTACAAAACCAATACGGGCAATTACCTTTGTTTGAGATGCCAAGTCTTATCAATTCAATGTGATTTAGTGTCATTTTAATTAAATATCAGGATCTACTTCAGGACAATCTATACAAACAAAGCCTCAAACTTGACTATAAGCTTGATTTGAAGTAAACATGTACAAGCCCCGTGATTTCAAAATATGGCTCAAAAACTCTGCTAAACAGAAGGCTTATATTTTTAGCAATTTTATTTCTGTCTTTTTGGCTAGCCATAACTTTGGCAAGTGTTCTATGATCACAGGAGTAAGAAACAAAAGACGATTGCTTTCCGTTTCCCTGATAATGTATTAGAGAGATAAATAAACCTACCAGTCTGTTTAACCTAATCAGAAAAAGCTCTAATACATTAACATTTTGGAATGTCTAAATAGGTTCTAATTCTTAATATAGACACCAATAAAAAAAGACATTTCATTGTCTGAAGTTGTTCTGAATGAAGCAAAATGCACTTCCCTGGGGTTTAACAGATGAAAATAGCAAATATTCATTTACGTTGCTAGTTCAGATGCTAACATTAAGCACAGAAAGAACCCTTGCTTACCACAGTCTGTGTCCAGCTTCGTGATTTGTGCTCTTTAAGCTCCACATTAATATCAATTTCAACCTTTGCACAAAGCTCAGCATTTCCATCAAAATAAATAACCTAAACCCCCAAGAATCTGCATTTAGCTTTTGCGTCAGTTAGCTTATGCGTTCCCCATTTGCATTTTCACTACTATAAAATGCACAAGTGCATACGGCCCTGCTGATGTATGATGCATATTCTGCTTTGTCACAATATAGAAAATAATCTGTCCACCTTCAAAAGTATAGCCCCAGGTGTGCTTACAAGCATCACAGCAAATGCTTGAGAATACAGCAAATCCCTTAGAGAAAATTATGTATTTTCTTCCCTAGAAATCACCAGTCACCTTTCTAGTTTCATGCCTGGTTGTTGTCTGTTATTGTCCAGAGTCTTTATTTTTGGTCCAAATATGTTTTAGAAATACATATTTTTATTGATTGTGCAAAAGGTGCCAAATGCTGCTTTCCTTAATCCACTGAAGTCAGTGGGCTCTGTGTAAGTTGAGTAAAAAGGATTTGACCCATTTATTAATAGAACATGAGTATAGTGCACATGCCAAATATGGGTGGTGAAAGAGTAATCTGGAGTCCCTTATTCAGCTTTTTCTAGTTTTTAAAGAGAAAAATCTCTGTGATGATACAACAAAAATATTCAGTCAATGTAAAATAGAAAATAAGCATAATCAGTGGATACCTTATAGATCATATCCATCATCTAAACACAGGGAGAGTGTCGAAAACAGAAATTTTCCAAATAGAAAAAGCAGCATAAATCCTGTTTATCTTCTAGCACAGAATAATTAGCTTTGCTCAACGTACTGGCAATTTGTATCTTTTAGCAGGAATCTGTGTGCCTTTATGTGCAAAAGTGAAGACTGCACACTGGAAAGAAGCATCATGATTTTTTTTTTTTAAATTAGTAAATGCATACACACATGCACATATATATATATATATATATATATATATATGGGTATGTGTATATCTCAGCTGGACCCTGCTTTTTCAAGCCACTTGGACAGTGACTACTCTTCACCACTACTTTCCCCAACATCCTTCACAGGTCTTGCGCAGAGATTCAGGTACGTCAGCGTTGAATTGATACACGTAATTGATATTTCACTGGTCTTTTCACTTGAATCTCACTGCATTTCTTCAAACGCTCTACACGTATTTGAAAACGTTCGGATCCTTAGGAATTTTGCTTTTAGTTTGGGCGTTAGCAAACAACTTTAAGAGGCTTATTTAAGTAAATACACCAAAACACTTTCAGTCTGTCAATATCTAGTCAGAAAATTCTGCATGGCAAAAAGAGATGAAAAGAATTGAAATAGAAAGGAAATTAGTAGCATGGCAAGCTTTCAACCTATTATGTCGGAGCCAAGTTTGCTTGGTAAAATGACATATACTCAGTAAAATTCCGCTTTTATATAATTAGCTACTAAACAAATGTAACACAAAGCAACTTTTCAGCCCTCAGTGAATGAATATATATCGTACCTGCTATGGTTATTGGAATGCGGCAGTGAATATTTATGTCTAATTTAACTTTTTAGAGCCCTTGCTTCGTAACAGTCCAGCATACTATCCCCAAAACTAAAGTTATGTAACAAGGTAATATCAACAATGAGAAACTGCATGATAAAATCCTGCCCAAAAGTGAAAAATGCTAATTTTGTCTCATTTAGCAGCTGGATACAGAAATGCTCATTAGTTTTAAGAGGGTTAATCCTTTTAACTTTTGCATATTGATATGCCAATTATGCCTAATTGTACAAGAGGCATCAGTCAAGGTAATAGTGCATAAACACATGAAAGTTATTAAGTACATCCCAACATGTAATAAAGTAGGTGTTAATTGGTAGCTGAGTTCTGCAGGCTATTGAGGTGGATAATTCATTGAGAGATGGATCACTTGTAATTTCTCTACATAATTCCTTTTGCAGTCTCATGCTGTGATGTTTTCATGCTTGTCAAAAACAACTGCAGCCTAGTGCCTTTTGTTAAACACAGCCAATAAAATATGTTAGGCATCATTAAATATACTTAACTTTTAAACTTTTTCAAAGGTACAGTTCTTCCTGATAATACATTATAGTATTCCCAGTAAATTACTATAAGCATCATTTCAGGTTTGTAATGGAGTAACATTCACGTCAGATAAAAAGGAAGAAACATGTACAGCGTGTCTGAGGCAAACAATACCGTTTAAGTGGAAGGTAAATGAGTATTTTATCAGCTGCTAAGATCTAAACAGATTTTTCTCTCCAGAAATATAAGGCAAAATGTGTTAAGCTATACCAGAGAAATTAACAATAAAAATAACATATTTCTAAATAAGTCTGAATTTTGAGTTTGAACTTCGAGTAAAAATGGAAGAAAATACAGCTGTTGTCGTAGGCTTCCTCCATTTAATAACTTGGTTAGAAACCTGAATATTTCATAGGAACCCATTACCTCAACAAAACCAAAAATTAATGGTTGGCATAGTTGTGAGAAGTGACTGAGACCTGGGATTCTGTCCCCAGCTAACAGAGTTTTCTCCCTCATTTGCATTCTCCGAGAACAAAATGGATCTGGAGTCCAAAAAGTGGCTAACGTTGCATAAATAATTTTGTAACATCATATGGCCTCAGCTGCAAGTTGCCACCATTATGGAAGAAAATTAACCAGGGGAGACTCATACCAATCAGTTTGTTTAGTAGCTCAGAAGGAGTACAGGGGCAGGGACGCAACTGGCAACAGAGTTCATCACTAACTATTTAATTTAAAAAAAAAATGGTAATGGATAAAAAATGACTCAACTCTTTCAACTCTGTCAACTATTAAAATAATAAGATGACTTCAGTGTCCGATTTTTTACAATTCATTCATTCTTACAGCAAGACTTGTTACGGACGAAGTTGGCCTTTATTTACAGACTTGTAATTTCCATTTCTTTTCTTTTGTCTGCTGTTAGAGTTTGCCCTTTGAGAAACCGTGACATATATCTGATACCGTAAATACTATTCTCTACAGCAGACATACTTAAGTACTGTAACGTTTGAGAGCTGAAATGCTGAGTAGATGCTATGATCATGGCCACCAAAGCTAAATTCTGTCTTTCACTGAAAGAAAATTGTTACTCCAGTGCCTAGCCACACTCCTAAAAACGTATTGGTGTCATTAAATCCCTCCTTGCAAGGGATGATCATGAAAGCAGTATCTTAATCACACTTAAGATAATTCCGTGGTTTTTAAAAAATTGGTAGACTCAGAAAACATTAGGAGTATTTTACTTACAGGCTCAGCAACTTTCACATTCTCGGACAAAATCATAGATTTGCTTTGGCTCAGTCTGTCGTGGTGACTGCTGGCATTTTTGATCCTCATTTGAACAGCCCCCGTACTGTGGTGGGAAGGATTAGGCTTTTCAGAGGCTGTATCGGAAGTTGTAGACCTTTCCATGGTTACTGGGTTGACCTGAAGAACATAAAATAAGAGCGTTAATCTAGGGACCCTTCATACAAAACTGCATCAATGCCAGTTACACGTCAGTGTAGTCAGGAGAAGAAGCTGAGTTATCTTGCTGGCAAGATCTTGATCGTCTTTGAACACCAGGATAACTATCAGCTGTGTCAGTCTGTAGTTTTATTATTGTCTTTATCACTCACCCATCCCAACTGCCTTGGAAGAGTTAGTTTATGTAAAAGATTATCCTTATCTCAAAAGCCATTCTCTTCTATGGTGTAATCTCCCTGCAAGCCTCTGTCACGTCCAGCTGGCAGGCACTACACTTTGTCTTTGGCCCTGCTCACACTACACATTTTAATCTTGCAAAGGAAAAACCACATGCTGTGAAGCCAATTAACATATCTTACCTCCACAGTTTGGTACATGCATGTTAAAAGTGCATCACAGGACCATGCTGCAACCCTGCTAGCGTGCTAAATTCAAGCCCAGATCTAATAAAAATTACTTTAATTTTTACAACTCTACCAACGTCACAGATGGGATTTTTGCTTCTCTGTTAATTTTGAAAATTTTGACGTGAAGAAATGGCTAAGCATATCAGCTCTCAAGACTTTGGAGGGCCCAGGAGGAACTCGTACAGAATGATCACTTTCTCTAGTAGTGCTGCTGTTCAATCTCCTGTCTTGGCACTGGTGCAACTCAATAAACTCCATTCTAGCTATTCAAATTCCCCAAACATTTTTCATCAGCAAGAGTGGCTTTACGTTTCCTGTACAAAACATCAAGACAGTGATGTACGACACTTGCTCTATTTTCCTCCCCCCCAGTTCACCCTGGCACTACTATACATAGATTGTGGGTGAAGTAACATGGTAAGAGTCACAAGAAAACTTGCTATTTATATTACTATGTAACCATATGAGAAAATGTGCAAGGAAGAGATACTCTATAAGCTGGAGTTATTGGTTTCCCCAACTATGGAGCCAGGGAAAGGGAAATCCATTTAAGTGCAGCTATAATATAAACTGTTGAAAACCAACATTTTCCAAATGGATTTGAAAAACACGACTTGCTCTAGCAATATCTTCCCAGCCTCTGAAGACTCTAAGAGATTAAATTCCCTGATTTCAAGAAAGCCCATTTCAATGACGACATCAGAGCAGAGGAAGATACGGTACCACTGTGAACATGGGAGAGGGAGATGAGGCGTGCTACTACGTGTCTTTGGACAGGACCAAAGCTGTTGTGCTGGTGGAAGCACACAGCTCTCAGCTTCACTCCTTCCTGGCCCTGATAAATCAGTTTCTTACAGGAAACTGCCTTAGATGTAGAGGACAACAATGAGAAGTTATGTGGTCACAGAATGGCTGAGGTTGGAAGAGACCTCTGGAGGCCATATGGCCCAACTCCTCTGCTCAAGCAGGACCACCCAGAGGTGGTTGCTCAGGACCGTGTCCAGAAGGCCTTTGAATACCTTCAGGGGGATTTAAACTCGTAAACCAGAGATATGGAAACACAAGGAAACACAGCACTCTTGAAGAGAGAAATTCAAAGAAGAAAATGCTTTAATATTAGCCATTACTCACTCAACATTATGTGCCATGACAGAAACACAGACTTTAACAAAAGCAACAGCAAAGCTTATGCCTATTGGCTGTTTCCTGCCTTGAATTAGTTACTCAAGGATCCCTACAGAAGTTGAACCACAGAAAGAGAGGAGTAAAATTTGGCTAAAGCTGTTTCCTGCTACTCAGGAGTGTGAGTGTCTATTTCTGCTGCAGAGCTGGTATATGACACTGAGGAAAACTCTTGACATGGACCTTTGGTAGACGGCACCGTGTGTTCACTTCTCACCACCCTTCGGAGCAGTCACCGCTCAAACCCATGTCGCAGGGACACTTTGCCATTTTGGCAGTAAGGTCTGCAGCAGCTCTAAGTAGGAAATGATTTTTCCTTCTAAACTTGGAGAGTCAAACCATTTTGTATTTCATGTTGGTATCAAATCAAAATTGCTTCTCAACAGATTTTCAGTAGGCTCCAGGCTGGAGAGCTGATCAGACTCGAGAGACGAGAGCAACACTGGCTCTGTCACCGATCCAATGTTTGGCTGGAGCACATCTCTCAGATTTTCTTCTGAAATCTCCCAACTATAAAACTCCGACATATCCCTTCTTGGGAGCACTACGAGTTTTAATTAGGTAGTCTCTGTCTGGTGTTGTCAGTACATGATGTGCTATAAAAAAGTTTAATAGTATGACAAAGTCATACCCTGGAACACAGTCAGTAAATGACAAGTCTGCAAAGACTTGTGAAAATTTTTATTCTAATTTCGTTGAACCTTAGTTAATTTTCCCCAAGACTGGAACTAATTCACACACATCGCAGTATTACAAAGAGACTTTCTGAGGCACTAAAATTACAGGAACCACCATTAAAAAAAATATATCCCAAACCTCAACATTTCCACCATCAGATTTTGTCCTAGTGTAGAGCATGGTGAGAACATGCAGAATATGACGGAGATCTGGCAGAATATGAAGGAAAGGTACAAGTTACAAAAGTTGCTCCCTCAGGATTTCCAGGTAGAAATCCTTTGCTGCCCAAACTCCATTAAGACTCTTAGCGTTATCGGCCCTGCATGCCAGTAGATGGCACCCTGAATATGAGCTCCACGAACACAACGGCCTTGCATTCACACTTGCAAGAATTTGGTAGTACTTACCCTCTGCCCTCTTTTTTTCTTTTTTTCCTATCATTTTTTTTTTTTTAAACTTTCAAAAAAGAATAGAGGGGAAGACAGTCAGGGAACAGATAAAATCTTAACAGAAAATAGAAAAAGGATCCTATCTGATGCTTTTATGATTTGGTGCTTCCAAACTGTTACTAGCAGCATCAGGGCCAAGTTTGGGCCGGTTTTGCAGGGGAATTCGTTTCACGTACTTTGGAAGGCAGAGCTGCCAAACCCTGTGCAACTGCTTGTGAGGCACTCCATGTTCATTATATAATTAGCTAATTTGCCTTTTGGCAAATAGTTAGCATCTGGATATAAATTTTAGTTTTGAAACCTCCTACGGTTGATTTGCTGGAGAAAGACATTAAACCAAGACAGACTTTACCCCCCTCCCTTCCCTGTTGTTTATACAGCTCCTGGAGCAAAGGGGCAGCATAAATTTAAGGCATTCACCAAAGAGAAAGGGAGCAAGGGAACACTCTGAAAAATTCTCTTAGAACTACCTGTTTTGAGGCACTGTGGAACAGAAGCAGCAGGTTGGATAAGGGGGGGAAAAGTCAGGGAACGGTATAGGTAGAAAAAAAATCCTGGACATGAGGCTGGATGGATGATACAGGAAGGGAAAACTGATTTCATAGAATAAGGGGAAAAAAAAATTACAGTGGATGTGAGAAAGAAGAACTTGAATGTCTGGAAGGTGGGTAGATAGGTTTTACTTGTGGGGCAAGAAACACCACTGGGCTGAAAGGACAAAATCGTCTTTCTGGCTGGGACAGCAACACTGATTCAGTCCTACACTGACAGTCACTTTTGGAGAGAACCTCAGGAGTCGAAAAGTCCTCACTGAGGGAAGAAGGGGTTCATACATTTAATGAAATTATCAGCCTCAGTGAGTCAACGTTTGCAGTTGCTTTTCCCGTGAATTGGTTCGTGTGCCTGGGATGCTTAGAGAGGAAGCAAGCCTGCTCCAGCAAGGAGCACGGCATCCCTGCAGTGAATCGGGTGGAACTGAAGCCAGAGTTCAGACACAAGCTACAGGTGTGAAGCGGCTGCTAAAGAGTCAAGTGACATTTTACACATCTGGAATATAAACGGTTAAGATCCTAGAACCCTGGTTTCTAAATGTACAGTTGACTTTCAAACACGTGGTGTGGAAGTAATGAGTATTACAGAGGTGAAAAACGTAAAGCTTATTGCGGATGCAAATCCTTGCACACAGTAAAACCATCCCATTTCTGAGAATCAGGCCCACGTCAAAAGAGTAAGACAGCAAATTGCAGAGATCTTGGGCTTCCTCACAAAATGCTGGGTCTTGGCAATACTATTCTTTGTAACATTTCTTTTAAGAACAGTGTTTCCACAAAATGTAGATGACAGTGAAAATATTTAAATTGCTTCTAACTTTATGGGAAAAATTACTTTTCTGCCATTTCTCTTCAGAAAGAGAAAGGAGATGACAAAGACAACAAAGTAATATTGTTAACTTCCAAATGAAATATAGAATAAAACAAAACCCCCCTTCCTTTTGCTATTTATAATTTCCATGAAAAAAAGGAAAAATGTACTTTTAATCTTTTTTGCAAAAAATGAAAAAAGTGACTTGTTCATCTCATCACCATTCTTATGTCTTCGGTAGCTTAATTATAGTTTCTGTCACACAGTAACAACCAGTAAGTATTCCCCTCCTACATCAGCTCATGGAGCTAGAGGAAGTTTCATATTGCATTTTTCAGGTTTTTGACATGTTGCTTTGTCCAGAAATTAATCATATAATGAGTGAACTTACCAATACTACCCAAGATCTTTATTTCATGAGTTTTGGTGCAGCATCGGTAAAATTAGCATATAGGTTTTCCACAAAGCCAAGCAAGGTGTTAGTTCTTCAAGAAACAAGAGGATATTGGTATTTCTAAATTTTATGTTGAGTTATGCCTGTGTTTCCTGCAGCCACATACTATGAAAGACAGAATGCGAATGTTCATTCCTTAGCAACCTGCACCAAGTACCTGTAACAAGTACTTTTATCCAAGAAAGGAAAAACAATTATCCATGATTAATATATTTTTTTACATTTGTTATTCAGGATTATGAGGTTAAAACCACTGTGTATATTTTTCATATTTAGGAAAATAAGCTTTTAATTTCTTCCAACTTCGCTCCTTGTAACATATATGAACCACTATCAAGACAGAAGCATGATGAACATGAAAGTGCTCAACATGGTAACGTGAAAACACCACAAAATTAAACTGTTTCTTGTTATTCACTAATTCCATTCTTCTGCTGAAGGGCATCCATCGAAACCTAGTGCAATATTACTGAAGAACCAAAATTAGCACTAAGTTCACCATTACAGTGGACCTGTGAGCCTGAAAAAACATCAAAATGGAAGAGGAAGCAAGAGTTAAATGAAAAAACAAGCTAATGCCACACACGTGGTGAGTCAGAGCATTCTTGTAAAGGAGAAAACATATTGCTGTGTCTGTGAAAGAAGTGTTTAAAATCAACACACCTACGTAAATATTTCTGCTGTTGGGTTTTGCTCTTAGCCTTTGCTACGCTGTTTGTTATCTCTGCTGAAGTACAGCTCAGGGGCAGTAAGTGCTTAAACACACAACTGATGGAAATAAAGGAGGACAGATGAAAAAACTAAAGGTAAAGAGAGGGGATAACAAGTAAACTACCACATAGCTTTTTTCAATTATTCTTATCTGCACTCTGCTGTGTCTTTATTTTTTTCCCCACCATGCTGCTCTCGCAGCTAGCACATCACACATCTGTGCCCAGAGCACGGACACAAACAGCAAAGGCTGCTGAGGGATACGGTGTCCTGGGCTGGTGCCCAGAAGTGTCCTGAAGCCAGTTTATCTGAGTACTAGAAAAACAGAAAAATCCATTGTAATGAAAATACAAAGCAGATGTAACATTCCTATGCCTTTTCCTTTGCAGAAAGATGTCATCCAGCCTGGAATAGTTTGTACCTAGGAAGCAGGATTAATTTCAACTATCAGTCATATCTCTAGTAAAAATAGGAGATCAGGAACAACACTACATCACCGCTGCCTGGGTCTTTACCCCAGTTTTATCCTTTTACGTCAGGCAATAAAACAGAATTTTGTGCCGAGTTCAGTCTGCTGTAAAACGTTAAATGTCCTAAACTCAACAGCGCAGCTTCCCTTATCAACCCAAACTGTGATCTTATCAGCAAACATCAGTGAAATAGTTGATACATCCTAAATCCTACAAAAGCCACACTCATCAGCATTAATTATCACACTCCCTTTTAACTTTTTACTGGTTGCAGCCATATTAGGCTTTTGGGGGTGTCTCGGAACTGGCAACAGATTGAGCAAGGATCACGGAGGTCATCTTACCCCATGTGTCTAAAGGCTGGCTTTGTAGTCGCTCTTTTCTAGTCCAGGAACAACGTGTATTATCATTTAAAATAATTTGTTCCTAGTTTGTGCAACACAGGACATGCGGTTCCAGACAGATCTTAAGGTCTGATCCTGATCCCAGGTTCACAGTGAACCCATTGAAGTTAACGGAACTCCAGCAAAGTAGAAGTAACACCAAGCACACCCGAGGAGGAAAGCCGAAGCAGTTATTGCACTACAGACCCAGGCGTGGAAATACACTTTATGCCAAGCTGCAAGAGGGAAGGACACAGACTTTCACCATTGTACAGCAGTAAGTTTGCTGTTTAATTTTGGGTCTAAGAAAATAGTCTAAGGTTGTTTTGATGACCGAGTTCCTAAGAATTAAAGTGTTAAAATGCAGTATTTCATTTCTCATTCATGATCGTTACTGCACATATTAGGAATTTGTGATTCTCTACTTACAGTGTGTCACAGACCCGCAGGGGTGCAGAGTCTGCACAGCACAGTAACTTACACACTGTTAGTTTGATGCTTCAGTGATTTCCTGCCCATTGACCGCAGCGCTAAAAAAAAATGAGTGACTTACTGCTACGAAGATTGACTGCAGTTTTTTCTGTTTTTTTAAACTGGTAATACCACCTTTACACAATAAAAAAAGACTCCTAAAGGGATAAAATGAAATAATAGAAGGCTGGTATCAAGTCCCACTTTCTAGCAGATGGCTTAACCAAATATACAGTTTCAGTGGAAATATTATTAATCTTTACAAATGGTTGCTTGGTTTGTCTCAAGGATGGGATGGAGACATGAAGACAGAAAATGTAAATAGCTGTGCGAGACTGACAATGGCTATCAATGAGGCTCTAAGCCGGGACCTAAAGTCCTCGTTTGTGTCATTCTGAAATTTTGTAGAAGTTGATAGCTGAAAGCCCCAGGGTCTGTTCCCTGCTATACGCAGACCTTTAAAAATAACGGGATCAGATGACAAAGAAAAACAGGGATCTGGAAAAGGTACTTGTACCCTATAGGGCAGAAATGCACTATCTCTGGAAAGGCTTTCCTATCTGGATAGAAATGGCCTGAGAATTAGAAAGAGAAGAGAACGGGAGACAGCTACTATTCCGAAGTTGTGCAGACACGACGCCAAGCTCTTCACATCTACATTTAATGACCACTGGCTACAGATTCAACTCTAACCCTGTAATCCTTCATGACCTGCTATCCACAGGACTTCCCTGCAGAAATAAAATCTTGCTAGGATATATCACTAGGATATTTCCTAGCATTGGAAACAACAATGTTGGAAACAACACTAGGATTGGAAACAACAAAACCACATGCAATAGGGTAAAAGAGCTTCTTCAAGTCAGCAAGTGACTGCATATGGTCATGTCTCTTCTTGCATCACTTAGTTTCTTAATTACATTACATGTGAAGGTCTCAGGAAAGGTAACAGTTGTTTCGAAAGTTCATCTGTCCCAATATATCATATGGGATAGCATAATGGAGTCTATTTTCACCACTCCTATGTGAATTTAATATCTCAGTTTCAAGTGGAAGTCGAAGCTAAAAGTATCCTTTGTGTACAGTTTGGCCTGCATATGTTCTGGGAACAGTCGTCCATAGTAGAAATTCAGTTGAATATGTAAAAGAACATGCCTGGGAAGAATTGCTGCTTCTAGGTCTTCCTGCTGGCAGCGCATTTCGTTTCTTTCTGGAGTGCATCTGATCCACGACACCTGCCTCCATTTCCCATGCTGTGCAAGCTAGATTACAATCCTTCAAATGATGAATATTGGTCATATATACACAATGTTAAAAAAACAAACTATGAATATCACCCGATACGTAACGCTTCTAACACATCCTAAAACACTGAACGGCAGAACGAGAACATTCGACCAGTGGCAGCAAGTGGTTTACAGCATCATAAAAGTTCATAACAGTTTAATTGATTTAACAACAAATAAGACCTCAGAAGTGCTAGAGGGAAATGCTTGGTTACTCCTGACCTGCCCTCACCTAACACGTGAGGAAAAGATAATTTTTCCTCTACCTCCTTCCTTTCTGCTATCCGTTTACGCGCTGCAAATAAGAGCAGAGTAAAGTCATGGCTTTCCAGCCACTGACCAGCTCTGAACTCATTTTACGCCTGCATATGATGCTTGTCACATGGTGACTTTTTAGTTTAAAGCTGTCTAATTCTGAATAAAAAAAAAAAAATCCAATGTTTTCTCTAGGAAGATCACATAAGAATCACAAATTTTCTCCGGTGCTTGAAAGAAATCTGTTCCTATAGCCTAAATGTTCAGAAAAGTGTTGTTACTTTTAATGTTGCCAGATCTGAAGTGATGAGATACTATGGGAAAGGTTATTCTTGCAGTATTTACAGATACAAGCAGAAGCAGAAGTGACAGAAATTTCAAAGTAAGACTGCTTGAAATACTTCCAGCTCAATTTTGCAGAACTTCTCCTCACAGAGATTCGGATATTCATCCAAACTTTCCATGCTTACCTGAACTAGACATGTGGTGATGGTAATTTTGGAACAGCCCAAACTCTCTGGAGAAGTAGAAGAGTTAGTACCACAAGACAAACGGATGTATTAGAAAAAATATTTTTTAAACACCCGAAAGCTCGCTGCAGATAGCCAAAGAAACAAACTTCCTGTAAGTTCTAAATTTCAGAGCTTTGCCAACAGAAATTTCTGTTTCAATTTGTCAGCAGCTATATAAACAAACTACCACAAGGCCAGCTGAGGTAGGACGTTACAGCACCACGTTTATGACCTGCACCATGTTCGTGTGCAGGCACAGGCTCCACTGGTTATCCAGGGCGGAGGAAGCACCCCACGTTCATCACTGAGTAAGACTACACAAATTTTTATCTCACTCTAAGTCAGTTGTGCACTACTGAACACTTGGAGCCGTTGTAAGTCATGCCTCAGATTGCCTCCTGGTCCTTAGTTCCCACAGTAGCAGCATCTCCTTCACTAGGGAAAAAAAGCCTTTTTGAGCTCTCTTAAGCCTTTGGTGCTGCAGTGGCAGTTGTTTTAACCTCTTAGAGTCCCTCAGTTTAGTACTTTAAATGCACATTTTCTGTGTCTTAATCCATTTTGCAGTTCCATATATCCATCATTCTCCAGAAGACATGTCTGTCAAACTGAGATACTGAGATTATTGAATATGAAAGACTTTAAAGCTTCTCAGACTTTAAAAACAAATTAAAAAATAAACTCATAATAAAGCTATTTCTGTCTTTTAAAACTTGTAATAAAACTGTTTCTGATGCTGCCTGCCTCAATAGTGTCTACGACAAGAGGTTTGTCCCTTATTCGGACAGCAAAACCCCCTCCCTCCCACTCCCCAGGATAATGCACAATTCCCTGTGCCGTGCACATGAAACAGTCCCTCCTACCCTCTCTGAATCTTCCTCCATACATATCTGCAGCAGTTTTTGTGCTGTGATCCTGCAGCTGCTCCCTTACTTCTTCTCACTGCTCCCACTTCCCATCTGAAAGGGGGAGAAAAAAAAAAAAAAGCTCCAGACACTTCTAATCTGTTCCCACACTCCATCTCCACTTTGCAAAGCTCCCAGTGCTGCTCTTGTAAGAGATGCTGCTGTGAAACACAGAAGAGCCAGCACCTACAATTTTAGGAGAAAACTTTCAAGCTACAGCAGGAAGTAGAAAGGGAAATTCTTTGCGGCTTGCATCGAGCAAGCCCCTCTTCTGCATTTTGTGGGGCCCCTGGTTTGCTTTCTTCACCAGCCACCTCTGCCACGGCCCAGAGCAGAGCAGAAGGCAGCAGAAGTGTGCCTTACCACGCTGCTCCTCAGCACCACGTGGCAAAGCAGTGAGAAGACAAAGGCATTTAGTTTATGTGATAGTATCTGATATCACACTGTGTAGCTAAGGTGCCTGATTTCAGCAAAAGGGAATAACCAAGGGTATTGTGGTGCCAAAAATATAATTTCTTTGATCATGCAAGAAGTTTAAACACAGTCTTTGTTAATTATATCTAAAATTTTTGCTGCAAATGTACGTTGTTTTGTGAGGGACCAACAAAAACTATCTCAAGGAGTTAGTGCAAGATGATTCGAGAAAGTGTACACGTGCTTTCTGCAGCCCAGGACACCAGAGCCCACCCGTATCACCAGTCCTACCACTGACGTGCTGCACTTGGTAGGAGCGAGTCAGAGTCAGCAGCAGCGACAGCAGGAGTGCTGCAGTGCCAGATCCACGTGTGAACACCAACAGTCGGAGCGAGAAGGGTGGCAGCCGTTCATCTGCCCTCAACATTGTTAAGAGCGAAAATACTTCACAAGTATCACATTTGCTGTTGGCTGGGGGTTTATTAGGTAACATGGAATCCTCAAATCCCTTGTTGGTTGAAATTGCTGCACTCAGCTCAAGTCAGCCTTTGTAGTCCTACATACCTGAGTTAAAGGGTCCTTACAGTGCATCACCATTATTCCCTAAACACCTGTTTCTTAGTCCATGAGACAAGTCTGCTAAGAAATCTCTGCATTTAACTTTTTTCATTCTTTTATGCAATTTTTTCTCCACATCTTAATAGATTCCCTCTCTTCACTCTCATACTCTAGGGAAGTTGTTATAACAAGACCCAAACTTCAGATGAAAATTAAAACTAGAAAAATTTTCCACTTAAAATCTCTGCTATCTTAAAAAAGGTAGCAATTCTGAATGTCTCAGGTCTGTGTGACTGCGTACTACTCGACCCAGAGCCAACGCTAGACTGTCCATCCAAAGGAAATTCAAGAATGGGTTGAAGAGGCCATTTTCTCTAATCCTCTGCTAAGATTAGGGACACTTCTTGCCTTTGCCAGGGCCTAGGATTAATGAACAAGGAGGAACTGACGTGCTTTTAACTTGGGCTGTTTCTGCTGCCTTTGCCACTCCAATAAGAATGGACGGATTAATGCCACCTCCTAGTCCAAAAAGCGTCACAAGAATTTGATTATGCATTGCTACTGGTTACCATACTTTGCATTTTTTGCTAATAACGTAACCAAGCATGCAACGTACTGCTGATAATAGAAACATTAATCTTTCTAGATCAAGCCCCAGCACTACTCAGCCCAAAGCACAAAAGGCAGCATGTGTCAAGAGCAGCTCTGCCAGTTGGAAAGTCTGATGTACCACCTTCCTAGTGGAAAAAGTTGATTCGTTTGTAGCAAAGGTATTCACTAGAAATGCATTTTGTTTGAGAAAGCCCAGAGAGGCTGCTGTTGGTATTTGCTGTGGATGTCCGTGGTGTTACCATCAGGCTTTCTTGCAGTGTATGTGTGGGTTTGGCTCCGGCCAGCATCACCATGCAGGCTGGGGATTCCCCAGCCAGTGGGACATGCCACCAGTGTGGAGTCCATTCCCCCACCGTGAACTGCTCGGTTCCTCCAACTCCACTGTCCCAAGCAGACATCTGTCCAGCCCAGCAGCAGGTACATCCTGAGCCGCAGCTGCAGTGGAGACACCAGAGATGCTGACAGCATCCTGCCACCCAGCAGGCTGGTGACAGACCCACCAGCCATGGAGGTGACTCTTTTGGAGACAGAGCTCCAGAGCTTCAATTGTCTTCACAAAATATCTGTGTCATTTCCCTCCTCAGGCACAAAGGAAGAGGGTTTGGTAACACCCTGAGCAGCAGATAAACAAGTAAACAAGTACAGGTACTAAGCACCGTGCCTTGCCTAGGAGGAGCTTCCATATCTGGTTCAGATAGGCACTTTGGTATCTGATTCAGCACCAAATACAGAGGTGGCTTTGCTCAGGGTGTGGCAGGAAAAAGAAATCATAAACAAAGAGCAAGCCCACACTTAAAGCACATCTCCTCGGCTCTAAACCGCATTCACTTCTGTTTTTCCTTCCTCCTTGTCTCCCCCTCCCCTCTTATCATGTTGCAGTTGTGCTAAAAACTGATGGATGTCCTGGAGAAGGAATCAGAAGTCACTTTAAGTTCATTTGTTCGAGGACTGGGCCTGTTCCGTATACCAGGCACAGGCTTTGGAAGAAATATTCATGAAAAACCACAGTACAAACCCACAATACCCAGCTTAAGTACAAGTGAATGATTTAATACCTGTCAATCTCAAACAGCAGGAACAGTTATATTGTGCCTTAAACAAGCTTAAACCACTAACCATATTAGTTTCATGCTTCAGCAGGTGTCTGTGCACTGTCTGAGTTAGTATTTCACTATGTAACCTGCACATACACCCAGTAGTTTAGAAGCTAATTTGGAGAATACCAGTATCTGTTTAACCCTCTGATATCTTTCCTACTTAATCCACAAAAGAGTTCTTTCTTATGCTAAGTAAGATGAATGAAAATACAGAGAAAATAAGAGAAAAAGGTCAACATTTTCTTCAAGCGTGGATGAATTTTGGGTTCTTAGTTTCCAGCGAACAGGACTCACTTCTACACGTGGCAGGCCTCAACACTTCCAGGTGACTTCAGCATGAGCAATAGTGCACTAAAAAATCTTCTCCAGCATGACCTGGTTGCATCCACAGACTGAGCTCTAGCATGAATTAATTTGCCCTATGGTCAGTTTGCAACACCTAAGTATCCATGCCCAGAAAATTAATGCTTGGTTTTCAGACAGCCTTCTTAAAAAAAAAAAAAAAAAATCCAATAACGTTTCTTTTGCACCTATTTCAATCAGGCTGAAAGTTTCATCCCAAGGTGCTTCAAGTTGCAATAAAGATGATGGGAGTCCACAGACTCTGTGATAAGTCTCACTCTTAAAATGAAAATAGATCTGTATTGAGGAAGTCCCTGTGCAAATGAGGAGCTAGCAGGGTTTGTTTTGTAGTGAGTGTCCAAAACAATCTTTATATAGTGTTTCTCAAAGCAGGGAAGACTGACAGAGGCATAGCAAGTTCATAACAGCACAATCTTAACATCCAGCACAGTAAAAGAACAACCGTCTTGGTCCTTCAGATGTTGATAAGAGTTGTCAGTGACACTACAATGCATTGACACCGCTAGTTGAAGCGGACCAACCTACCGAGGAGGTTTCAGAAGCAGGCAACACCAACGCCTCATGACCTAGACCAAGCTCAGAGGTTGCTAAATGCACACCCAACACAGAAGAATGCTGTTCTGAGCAAGATGAAGGCAGCAGGGCCTTCAGCCTGCTCTCAGACTAAAAGGACATTACAGCAATTCGTTTGATGGCGAGCAAAGATGTTGGAAGCTGCTACAGGTTGGAAAAAGGGACCGATTTGTGCAGATCATTCAACCAGTTGAAGGAATCTGCTGTTGTGGTCTGAATGGCACTTGAATTATCATGGAAGACAAACGTTCGAAAGATGACCCAAAAATTTATCCTGTTCTCTTCAGGACTAATGCTAACCAGGAAAATGACTGAAACATCTTCATAATTACTGTATCCACCAGTAGCAGCTTCTGTCTGCAGCACTGAGAAAAAGGTTTGATGCATCCATGTGGAATTCTTACTTAGAGGAAAAATGAAGCATGGAGACTTTAGCTATGGCTAAAGTGATGCTTTGTTTTATCTTTAAAAGAGATGAGTCCAAACTCCACCTGTACAGGATTAGGATACATTCTGTACAACTGCCATGTTTGAGCCTTCAAATTAAGAACACACCTGAACAGTAATAGACTTCTCCATCATCAAGAGACAGTTCTTAGCAGAAGGCAGGCTTTAACAGCTCATTAAATCACTAGCAACTCACACTGATTGAGCTGACACAGCACAGAGGCGTCCAAAAAAAAAAAAAAGTCAAGAAAAATAGGCAAGTATCAGAATTACACATTGTGAGCCTCAAAAAAGTCAGAAGACGTTGCCCAGAACCCACTGAGCCCTATGTGACTCAGTAGAAACAGGCTGCAGCACAGCAGTTCCCACTGCTTGGCAGAGAACCAAGCTGAAGTCTCTGAGCAGCACAGCAAAAGCCATCCTCACTACCACACTAGAGGTCACGATGGGTGCTTGAATTTTCTTCCATAGGACACAACTTTTTAGAGTTTGGCCTGAAGGTCATCACTGCAAAGGAGCAATCACTGCTCGGGACCAGAAACAGATAGAGAAATCCAAACAGAGCTGTGTACAGCTGTTTCAGTTAAGCTAGCACCACATCAGAGGTCACGGTGTTGTGCCACCCAGACATCAGGAGAAGAATCAAAATGGGTCTCTGACACCATTTCAGTTTCTGCTTCCTGCCTCGCTCCAGGTGGAGAGGAACGTGCCCGAGCCCGTGGTCTGATACAAATCTCTCCTTTGCTGGCAATCCCAGCCCTGGTGAGAGGGGGTACCGAGGGGGCACCGAGGGGGCCACACGCTCACGCTTGGTCAGAAGAAGGAGGAGTATCTCTTCCAAGCTAGGGTATCTCTTGTATCAAAGCAAAAGGAAGTTTCTACAATGAATGCTGCCAAAAAGGTAAAGGCTTTTTTGTAATTCAATAATAGTGTACAGCAGGAGCTTTAAAATACAGCGAGTGCTTCAGCTGTTCACTCTATTTGGAAAAGAAAACGAACAAATGTACATTACAGATGTAATTGGATTGAGAGGCAAAATGAACAAGAGATGCTGCTTTTAAATGAGTTTCTTTTGGACACAAGGAGGTAAGTTGCAGCAAAGGGAGAAAATAAAGAAAAATAAGTCTGAGAATTCAAACTACTTTACCAAATTTCACAGCTCTGTGGAAAATGCATTTCAAATGACTCTAAGACGTTGCAGCGGTAGCATAAAACCCACTACAAACACAGACCAGGAAGAGAACATGTTCTTTTTATACAATTTCCCTGTCTGTGCTGATTTGTGTATGCAGGCGGGACAGCTTTTTTTCCTCCAAAAAGTACAGAAAATTTGAAATGTAATCTTACAACACTACACTAAAATCTGTCTCCAATTAGTATGCACAATTTCAAAATGAGCTTCAAGCCACATGTGATATCTTTCAACTTTGACCCGTATTTCCAAAAGAAAAACAAGTTGCTCCTTACGATAAGGCTATCGGTTACAAACAGGAGTCCATGTCACAAAGTTTGCAGCAAACTGCATGTTACCAGGAAAACAAATCTTCCCCGTAGAACAAATCTTGCTAATTCTGGCTCTCCTTTACGTGGCTCATAATCAAAGCATTGTATTGTGTTATTTGAACATCTTCCTAAATTGCTATTTCCTTGGAAAGCTCTGAAGGCCAGAAAGCAGTATTTACCCACTGACAGCAACGCACAGCAATCTTTTCTGACAGAAAGCTTCGAGGGAGATGAGGACTCAGGAAACACAACTTTTTCTGGCCAACTCTGAAGCAGAGGAGGAATTAGTCTGGATCTGAACAGCCTCATGCAGGAAACACGCTACCATGATATCTCCAGTGAACAGCTCCACAAGGAACATCATCAAGAGCACCCGTAGACAAACCAAGGACATTTTTTGTACACTGTCCTTTTTGCCACCCTGGGTCCTATTCCTATTAGCATCACTGATGAATAATATACCAAGCAGGGCAAGAGATCCCTCTATTGATCTCTTCAGTCTCTAGGAATACCAACTCTCAACTAGATACCTACCTTCACCACTCACTAACTCTTTGTATACATTTAGCCAGGGAGGAGAATCGGGGAAAAAAGAGAGCAGACCCACGGGTAGAGCTGAAACAGAACGAATGAAAACACCAGCAAAACCAACAGAGACATACTTAGATAAATGAATATCCACTCATCACAATCAACCAGAGAGCAGTCCTCAGGAGAAGCCAGAGAAGGAGCATGAGAAAGCCCAGAGGAGCTCCCTTGCTCCTCAGCAACCCTTTGTAATGACCATGACATGATGGGATGGGTTACACCTGCAGCTCACTCAGGTCAGCTGCTCTGGCTGGCTTGAACCTGTTACTGGCCAGCCCAGCATGGCTGGGCTGGGATTCTGTCCCAGCCAGACCAGGACACTCTTACAGTAGCCACTGCTACTAATCACCTCCCCCCTGGTCACCAGCAGGGAACCCAGTTAATCAAACAGTGCTAAATTGTACCTGGCAAAGGCAAATGCTGGGAAATATGATCTAAGCTCATTTTCCATCCAGTGCCACCAGCCTTTTCTACCTTTTGGGGACAACAAGTTAGTCCCAGCAGGGATAAGGCAAATGATTAGTGGCTTAGAATGCCAGAGAGGGTCAGATATAGCTGCCCCTTGCATAGGATGCAACAGATTAGCTAGATTCTGAATACTAGTTTTGCCTTTATAACACCAGTTTACATCTGTACCCTCTACATTGTTGCTCATTGCTTTCAAATTCACAAACAACAAAAGAAATAAAATAATTGCATAATTAACATAATCTGTATTGAATGCATACAAAATGTATGTTATGATTATTTTTTAAAGTATTTAGCAACAGGTTTCCTAAACTGCATTAAGATGAATTTAAAGCTTCTTACCTACAGCCTTACAGACGTCGTCGTCTCATCTCAAACTGCCATCAACCAGCAACAGTTTTAACTATTTCAAAAAACGGAAAACATCTGGGTCACATGTCTATAGACAGCATTTGAGTTAATCTCCTACAGCTCATAAAGACAGAAAGAAAGCAGGAAAAAAAAGTAAAATAAAACCACTTCCTGCAACAGCAGAAGCTAACCATCTCACCAGTGAGCAACTTACACTCAGGTTTAGTGCAAACCTCTTCCAGATTGGAAAAAAAGCCAAATTTGAAAGTACGAAAGCAGCTCCTCTGTTAAAGTTGCAACAAACAGGGAGGGTTAGTTTTTGCAGAAGGTAAACATGAGGTTTAAAAGGAAATGCTGAAAGGAATTACGATTCTAAGCCTCAAGACAACTTCCCTTTTCTTACCTTCAATGAAACCCTTTGAGTACTGAAATAAATAGCTTGCAACAAATCTGCTTTGCTATTTTGCAATGTAGCTTTAGTAAATGTGACACTTAGAATAGTGTGACTTTAGACTTACAAAATAGCAAATTTTAGCCAATCAGAGAGTTTGCCACTAAAAAACCAAACTACTTGTACTATTGCCCGGTGAAGGTCGCCCAGATAAACACTTCTGTTTCTTTGATTTTCTGTTTTAGCACTTCTCCATGAAGCAGTCCCTGGAGAAGCACGGGCACAGGCAGCTGCTGCCCCGCGTCACTTCCCGCAGCATCTTGCACCGTAACGGTCCCGCTCAGGCAGGGAAAACCCAGAGAACCAGCAGATTCAGACACAGCTTTGCACCTTCCTAGAGCCCCTTCCCTGCATATGCCTTGACCAGCGTCTTCCTCTGTGGCCTTTTTTTCAGCAAGGAACGATAGTATCATGGCAATATTTCTAGCTTGACTTACAAAACAAGGGCTCATCTCCCTGGTTCAGCGGGGGTTCACCTGCAGGGCAGGGTGGTTGTGCTGTGGGTACAAGAACTCTCACGGTGCTGGTCAGGCTGCAGAGCTCTCTGTTGATGCTTTGGCAGAATAGGAGGACCTTTTTTTTTTGGTTGTGCCCCACAACAAAACGAAGAGCTGCCATATGACCTGAGAAAATCAAGGCCATCCTGAAGTTTAAGGATTTGTCCCAACAGTGAAGTAAAATGAACCCTACGGACAGGGCTGCCAGTGGAGTTTCTCAAGATGCACTCCATCTGTCCAGACGTCCAGCAGGAAATTCATTGGGTGCCCTAACGAAGGATCCTGCTGAACATCCCATGGAGAAAGGGCAGAGATTGTTAGGAAAAAGGAGCTGGGGCTGGAGAAGAGTTTAGGAAGACCTAGAAAGGGATCATGACAAATTTCACAAGGCTGCAAAGAAAAGACTGATTTGTAGGCAGATCATTTCCTATTGCAGAAAAAAAAAAAAAAAAGAAAAAAGAAAAAAGAAAAAAAGAAAGTTTCCTGTAGAGAACAGCTTTAGTACATCATGAACTTACTGAAGCGCATGGGAAGCGAGACCTTCAGGGACTCAAGAAGAATACCAGAAAGAAAAAGGGGCAGCATAACACCACCAAAGGAATCACAGAGCTATTAGGCCACAGAGTGACCCTAACATTATTATTATTGATTTTGTAGTAACTTCTGCAACCTCCATTTCATGGCCAAAGATCCAATTATGCTAAAGGCCAGAGCCAAAACCACCCTGGTTCCCAAACACATACTACGTACACCAAGAGGTAACACACATGTACAGACAGGAGAGGGAGTTGAACAGCATGACAGCTGGTCTTCACCATTCTAAACTAAACTTTGATTTCTTTGTAGGCACTGCATTTTAGGGATGTATTTTAAAGATGGACTTTTGGAACCAAAAAAGTGGACATTGTGTATGAGTGGTTGTTTCTCCCATGTGTGAGGAGGTGAGAAAGCAGTACTGTGCTTTTCTGTAAACTAACAACTGCTACTGCTTGAAGAACCAGCAGCAGTAGTAATTAATTACTAGCTCTTTTAAAGAACAGTATATGTTTCAACTGATTTTGTCAAATGGAATGAATTTCAATTGAAAAACCTATTGCAGCCTTGTAGATCTTATGATTTTCCTCAAATAAAACCATCAAAAGCATTTTTACAACTACAAAATATTTGTGAAGAGTGTGGACAACAGAACTTCATCACTAAAATGTGAAGACGCCACCATCAAACTCGTAAAATCCTGCAGCAGAACTTGCCTGTGTCACCTTGTCCAAAACCTAGATTACTGGGGACATGACATTTTTCATGAAAATGTCTTTCACTGTACACCTAACATTTCAAGTCAAGTTGCATACTCTGTCTGATTTCCCTCGCATCCATTTGACAGTATGTCAGCAGTGACAAAATTCTATAAAAGGATGGCAGCTTTGCATACTGCTTAAACTTATGCAGCACAAGCTTCCTGTGTGATCTCTGGAAGGCTGAAAATACTTTAGATGTGCAAAAAAACCCAGTTTAGCAAAATCTACGAGCTCGTTTAATCTAAGTAAAACTAAACAGGAAACAGAAACTGCACAGACATTACCTGGAGCAGATTGTTGCTCAACAGGGTGGTTGCTGCCTGTTTGCTGTGCAAGTTAAAGACGGAGCGTCATTTCTGAAGCTCAGATTTCTTGCCCCCATTTCAGTGACTCATGGCGTCATGGCTTATGAGACGTGTCATCACGCTGGTGAACATCCAAGTTTCCACTGAGCACAACAGAGCATTAAGGCTAAAACTGCAGGTTTAAAAATCGCTATTGACTGAGGATGCTGAATGCCCAGCAGCTATTACCAACTCTGTTATGACAAATTCAAGAAGTATCATAAGCTTCATCAGGTGCCTGAACAGCAGTTCCAAGACTTGTTCTGGACCCACAGCCTTCTGAGAGGGAAAGAAAACTTGACTTTTTTTTCTTTTTGCCTAGTTCTGCCTTTACTCTCTGTTGGAATGACTGACAGGCAGCCCGTTGTCTGCCTTGTGGAGCAGACACCCAGTGGCAAATGTAATTCAGCGGGTAAATCGGGCCGTAACAGACAATACAAACCTGGACAGCATGCAGGCACAAGCCTGGAAGAACAACTGTGCATCCAATGGCTGGTTCCAGAAGAAAATAATTTTTTATTAATAAAAATGGATGAAGTTCCAAAACTTTGCGACTCACTGGGAAAAAACCTAGGAAACTAGTAGACTATATGAAATGAAGAAACAATGTGTTATTTCCCACATTCCTCACCAGAAAAAATGATATTTTTCATATTTGTAGTAGGTTTTAAAATATTTAAATTAAAAAGGAGAACAAAGAATTATGTCTGTATGGACAGTAATTCATAGTCTTGCTCACAGCAGTTGTTTGCTTGGAAAGCTGATGTCCATTCAGTAGCCATTATTTTTTTTGCTGTAAGGACTTTGAATATTTAATCGCAGCAAAAACATTTCTAGGAGCACATTCTCACGTATTGAGAAGGCCATGCACAGGGCCATGTAACAGCTCCAATAATTTATAGTCCAAGTTAACAGCAGTCTTTAACATTACCTGCTTGGGCAATAAATGCTTATTATGTAGGAGCTTGTATGTAAATGTCAATGTAAATATACAGTAATGGTTAAATTCACACAACCCTCTCAACCATAACATACATTATAAACATTCTGGTATCATCTTCCAAAACATTTTATTCTGAGCTGATTTTTCCCCCTAAACAATCCATTTTACTTACCGCAGTCTTAAAAGCGCAAAAGATCTTTTTAAAAAATTGTCACAGGTGGTAGGAAATAGATCTTCAGAGATTCTCCAGCAGTTTAATGTTGGCTATATGGAAGGACCATATGCTCTGTGACTTGAGGTCTAAAACCCACAACATTCAAATTTTACGAGACAAAAGATCTTGCATTAAAACATCTCTTAATAGATGAGCTGCTAAAGTTTCGATAACAGATATACTTCACGAAGCAACATAGAAGTTTAGGACAGAATTGTCTGGACATTTACTTCCTAATAAAGATCATTTTGCCTTATAATATGGTTTGGATTTAGAAATAGTCATAGGAAAATAGCATCTTTCTTTATTTTTATACTCACTATTTTTCACGCCTACCTAATGTCATTTTTCACTGTTTGAAAAAAACTTTAGGACACTGAAATCGATGAAAACTACTAGATAAGAAAGTTCTACATAAATCCAAACTGGTCATTTTCTCTGCCTTTTCCAGGTGTTTTAGTGATCTTGAAACTGATTTTAAAGGCCAGCTTTGCCTAGGGTTATTTTTAATAACTCCAAAAAGCCACTCCAACTCATTGTATAGCTATACTGTACTAAAAAAGAGACAAAAACTCAGCATATGTTGATGCATTATGTAAAGACTTTCCTTGACAGGATTTAGTTACATGCAAGCTTTAAATGCAGTGTAAACGCATTTTCTGGAGTGTTAGGCCTCCGAGTGCTAAAAGTGCTACAATACCAAACTGCCAAAAAGGTGGTTTTACATCACACAATAATGGACCTTAAAAAGACAAATGAGTCATGCACTTTGGGTGACAATATCTTCATCTATGCAACCATGATCAAGCCAGAGTTACAAAGCAGCGCTAGCAAAATCTGCTTCAAAGCCCTTCTCTTCTCTCTGGTGTTCACCACTGGCTTCGGGTGTGACCCAAACTCCACACTAATAGATTGTTGACTGGAGATATTCCAAAAACTGTCAGTGTTTTCACAGTAAAGGAAATATATAGTGGCTATCCTTGACATAAAACTGATATTCCACTCAGTGTTGTTTCTACCTCTATTAAAAAAGCTTCAGCTATGTGGCAAATAACAGTGGGGAAAGCACCAAGCCTTGTAAAATCCCACGCTGAGGATGAATGCAGAAGAAAGCTGAGATGCTATGGGATATTCTCTTCTTTTGCTTCAGCCTTGAAGGAAGAAAAGGCTCATTTCTACAGTATCAAATTCCACATTCACAAAAAGATAAACGTAAACATACACAAGGCATTCACAAACATAATGTGGCCCCCACCAAATCTAGTGGAAATAAGAAGCCATTGCTTGTCTCTTCCTGATACAGCTTTTATCCGTGTGGTAGGCTCTGCTCTTGCCCTGCCCCAGCCAATGATGCCATCACAGAGTGAGTCAGAACTGCCTGGGCAGTTGTGCCAGAAGAAAGAAGTCAATAAAAACAAGAGAAAGTCAGATGCAGGAAGTAGAACCACTCCACAGACAGATGATTGTCCTCTCTCGCGTCCAGAAGATTTCAGGGAAGACTATGTTGCCTGAAATGGACTGGGAAACCAAAAAAATGAAGCAGTTTATCAAAGACGAAGCAGTTAGTTGAATTAAATAATTCAGTGTGTCAGCTCCAATCGCTTCCTGTGATTTCATTTGCCCATGTAATACAAGGATACTTTGAGTTTTTGTGCTTGGCTGCACTCTGTTGCCCTTTTCTCCAGCTCCCTTCTTCTGACAGGCAATTGCTATTGTACATTGTCATATGATTTGGGAGACGTCAGGAAATCTTATTGGTGAACGGGGAGAGGGGTATCCAGATTTGGGGGAGGGGGAAAAAAAAAAAAAGGAAAAAAACAAATGCAACACCACCAGCACAACTAATCAACTAATAGCCACCGGGCTGAGTAGTAGATGCGTTGGCTGATTGCACTTCTTGGAAGACTTCTTCACAGCAGCCACCTACAGAAAATGAGGAGGTCTTTACTCAGACCACCGCAATACATCTCCACAAATACTTTTAATTTCGGCTTGCTTCAAGGCAGGCAAAAATACAAAACCGATGGCCCTCATTCTATAGCTTTTGAGATTGTTCCAGTTTTTTGGTTCCTTCTAATCTCTACAGCCTGTGGTCTCTGAAGTCATACACATCCTTTTCCCTTGTTTCTCAAGATGACTCTCTCCTCCCCTTTCCTCTTGTTCACGTAATCTTGCTTTTATGAGCCCCTTTTGATTCTATATCTACCAAGCTTAACAGAGACTCTCCTAAAGCAAGGTGCACAGCACTGCCCTAGTCTGATGCTGTAGTTACCTATGTAGGTTATCACAGAAGAATTGCCTTTACACTACGATAGCAGGTGCCTAGTGCTGTGTTTTACATCTCCATTCTTGCATGAAGTGGGGGGGTGTTTAGCAAAAATATTAACAGGCTGGTTTCATATGATCCAGAATTGTACCTTCTGAGCTGTGAAAAGAATTAATCCAGAGCCATTGCTTCTATTAGTCCAAACACGCTCTGCAATGGGACAGAGTGTACCATCAGCAGTTCAAAATGCAAGTGGTATTTAGGGTTAGGGAATATTTTTAGGTTTTTAGGAGTAGATTGGATTTAGGAAAGAGGGAGAAAGTTAGTTTAAGACATGAGGTGTGGCGCTGCAGGTCGCAGCCCCCACTCCTTGGTCACGCACGTGGACAGGAGTGTCAGCAGAACCGCATCTCTGCTGCAGCCTCTGTGTGTTTATGAAGACTTAATTGATTATAGTCCCTTTGTTCCACCTCCCCACCTCTGTTATCTGTTCAGCTTTATTTCAAGCTTCAGTTATGATGACCCTTCTAGTTCTTCTGAGCAAAAAAGCATTGAACGTTAGGCCTGTTGGGGAAAATACTCTCCATGAGACTTTTTAATCCTGGTTTATTCTTCCCTTGGAACAGGGTCTGCAAAACCGACTTGCACTCACTCATTTCTTCACAAAGCCAAGAGGGTTTTTTTGATAACCTTTAACAGCGACAGTATGATGGAGGCACCAGCCCTTCTCCCCTCACGCACAAGCCTGCAAATCTAAAATAGGCCTTAATGAAAAAAAATTAAACATTATAACTCCGCAGTGTATGTCATTACGATATACGGAATGCAAAGCAGCTGTTCCTAACAGATTTGGCGTATAACAGGGGTAACGTAATTTTACACAAATCATTATGTTCATTATATTAAATTAATACATTAAAATTAGTCAGCCATGTTTTTTAAGACCATCTTACCCGTAGATCCTTTTATTCTTATATTCTAAGGGTTTGGTTTTTTTTTCTCCTCAATATTCTGTGCAGAAAGGACATAAATGCCCAGATCACTAGGAGCATAAGCCCCTAAATTCATGGCTGTTGAGCCTTTTCCAATATAAGCATCTGAAGGAAAGGTACTTAAGGGGAATAGAAAATGACATCATTATTTTCCTGATCTTTTGAAGAGTGAATTATTTTTTTCCCATCCTACAGGAACGGATTCTGGACTAATTTTTCCTGCTAAAGGCTTTAAAGTCTAAAATTCATCAAACATCTTGTCCTCAGAGACAATGTCGTCCAAGTTCAAAGAATCTATAACCCTGCAACACTGATGTCTTATTTCAGAGCTAACGTCTTTGTTTTCATTCAATGTTTGATTTCATCAAATTAAACCACTTCTTACACTTTTATAAATGTGAAAAAAAAGGCCAGAAGGCAGAACCAAAGCTCTTGATTCTCTGAAGAACAGCAGACATGTACATACATATAGGTGTACATATGTACCATATACACTTGGTAGCTATGTTTTTCTAATATTTTGCCAGGATAGATTTATTGTAGATTATGGGTGTTTTTCAGATGTTTTTGAAGAGCATTTGAATTGAAAATAGTAGTCTTTCAAGGCATTTGTTTTAATGAACATCATTATAATTAAGTGCATGCGTTTCATAACTAAATATAAAAAGAAATTTTTTCAAGTAAAGTCTGGGTCTGATTACTGATGGAGGAACTTCAAGATCTTTTTTTGCTAAGCATTTCAATATTCATTCAGAAAAATGTCAAGATAACAGACTTTAGCATGTAATTTTGGTGATTCATACTTTTTCTGGTATTTTATCACTTCAGTTTTAATATCCAGTTGAAGCAAAAAAGTTTGAATAAAATAAGAATACTAATGAAAATGAAGCAGTCATATGCTACATCCATACGTCCACAGAATTTAAGATATTCCAAAAATTGACCCAAAGCATCATCCTTAATCCATATCTAATACAGAGCAATAGTGTTTGATTTATTAGTTGAATTTGTGAAGTTGAAAGTAATTTCTTTCCAAAATTCAGTGCACTTGTCACTCCTGCTTTGGTCCAGAAGGAGTTTACCTTATCTAACTCAAGTTCTTTCAAAAATGGATGAAATTTAGATGCTATAAAGAGGTTTATAAATTCATTACATTAGTCTGCCACTGAACTATGTCCAAACTAGAAGTCACAGACAATAACAAATGGGATTTTCACATCAATTTCAGAGTCAAGTTTCACCACTTTTCGGTATGCCACTATACACCACGTATGCCATTATCTTAAGATATTTTTTGCACAGCTGCATATTAAACAGGATATGATCTAGGAAAGCAGGAAACATAATCAACCACTAGATTCTAGAAACCAAGTGCGAGATTTCAAAATGTGCTTTAGCACGGCTCCATAATCAGTAAAACTGAAATACCTGACACCAGGATGGTGAACCACAGAAATCAAGTTGTGTCCTGAGGTTCCCTGCTGGGTGGAGAGGAGGGGAGGCACCCCGAAGGCAGGCTGCACCGCCAGCGAAGGGAACTAGGCTTCAGCAGGGATTTCCACAACCCTCCGCACTGAGCAGAGTTACCCTAAATTTAACAGGGACAAATGGATCTAAACTTTGGGCCAGTTCCTGCTGGGCTCGACGCCTCTGGCACACGTGGCAGCACACCTCTCTGGGTTGAAGCTTTCGTGTTACATGCTCGTCCTCCTCCACCGTAGCTCTGTACAGTTGCAGCCGTTGTTTAGCATCTATTTATAAAAATGGAAAATCCATGGAATTCCCTCAGGCTGGCAATGGTGTGATATGCAGAGGCCCTGCTCCCACAACTGTGCTCCCACCAGTGAGCTCTTCTTGGTAAGGCTGATGGCTCCACCGCGCACTTTTCTATCAACTATCATTGCTCTACTTGCTGCTGGGTTATAGCCAGTTGGGGTGTACTGGGGAGGTTTTCTCAATACTTGCTTTGACTGGGCTGCTCAAGAGACCAAAGCGCTGTTTTGATCCTGGATCATGAACGGTCAACCCTTCAGTCCCCCATTCTTGTGGGTGAAAGCTTCTCCAAGCTGATGGGCTGAAGATAGTCTTTTGTAAAGAAATGTATGTTATTAACCACTATATTTACCCCTCACCCTTCTAAAACTCAAACCCTTTAAGTGAAGAAACACAGTAAAGCATATTAGATATTTGGACCCTAAAGAGAACAAAACAAAAGGATAGTAAAGGGTAATCAGAGCTGTGTTTTTAAAATTATACAGTCTAACTTGAATGGCACCTGCTGTGGGCAGAGGCTGGAAGAATACCACCGCTGTTGCTGTAATCATACCAGAGAAATCAGTTTATAGAGGCCTTTCGTTTCTTAATCCGAAGTTTTCCTTTCTCTTTCCCTACACATAACCAGAGCTTTGCACTTACAGATTCTAAATTATATAGCTGTCACATCAAAACTATTATTTACAGCCTCAGATACACAGAAACTCAACTGTAGAAGCAGGAAAAATAATCCTTTCAGAACAGTTAAGAACTCAGAAGCAGGTGAATCCGGACTTTCACTCAGATAATTTCTCCAAGGAGAACTTCACCACATTTTTCTCTGTAGGAAGCAGCAGCACAAGAAAGTCTAGAGGTATCCTTAAAAAGAAACATCCACGCGTTCACAAGTTACCCAGTTGCAAGGTGTTGTTCTGTCTAAGAAGGTAGGATTTGGCAGAATCTGTTGCTTCTTGACCACAGTGATTTAAATTAGATATCACTCACAAGAGCATCTGAGGATTTTGCATAAAATTTCAGCTAAGATGTTAAACTGCTTCTATGTCCTATTGAAAGATGAATATTTCTGAACATTTCCTTTCACCTCCCAGGTGGAAATGAAAATTAAACACTCATTAAAAAGGAACACAGTGTCAGTATCCTTGACATACCTCGCTGTTAAAATAGAAAATACGTTACCGGCATGTTTCTGTTGAGATTCATTAATGACATTTTAACAGCTCCCAGTTCTTAATATCTTGTGCTTAAGCACCAATGTGAACTTTGGAGATACTCGCTCCCACTTACCCTTGCAACCACCAACCCTACATCATGCTTTCTCCCGGACGGTAAACCGAGGCACCAGGAAAAGTTGCAAGCTGGACCCACAAGGCTCGATTCATACTCTACCACCACAAACATATGTGAACACCCATCCCACTAAAGACAGTCTCTCCAGTAGCAGGGAGCTTGCTCTGTGATGCAACAGGTGAGACTGTGAGCTATACTCCAGTCCGTACGCATATCTACGCAATCTATACTCCATCAGGTGGGTGGCATCCCAGGAGACATAATTCCTTTGAAGCTGCAGGGGTATCTCTAGTGCTCAGATGCTTTCTTTTATTCAGAACCTGCTTTGTTATAAAGAAAGAATTGGAAAAGTTTTCATATATATCTTCATATTTATACCTGGCACTGTGATGATAAAACTGCCATTTGCCTTTATTTAAAATGAAGGGTTTTCAGTGCTGCTTGCCCCTGTGCTTGTTTCATAAGTCTGTATAAATCTTGGCCCACGTGGGAGTAATTTTGAACGTATTAAATAATGATTTTTCTATGTCTCTCCCACTTTGATGTAGCCTCCTAGGAGAAAGAACTATCCTGGATATACGACTTGGTCGTGTTTTAACAATTTGATGATCTCCTCAAAATCCTTCAATAAAATGTAAGTTTAAAACAAAAGAAATTCTGCACTTAGCTCAGTTGAAAAGAGACCCAGTCCCCCACAAATTACAATATAGCCACTTTTTGAACATATACTTTAAATTCACAATTCGTTTCTTTTTTTTTTTTTTAAAGCTATTTTTTATCATTTGATTAATTGCTTAAAACTGTACACAAAGATAAAGGGAACTTTGAAATTCATACCTTGGAGTATTAACATGTACTCAGGACTAGATGTAAATGTCAGAGAGAAAAAAGATCTAATGAACTCTTTATTGGTGAAATACAGTATTGCAGCTGCCTAGAATTTTAAATGGTTTGTAGCTAGCTCCAAAGCAAAACAGCTACAGAAGTTTACTTACAGCATGGACTCCCATTTCAGCATTTCTAATGTCTTCTTCCAGGGTAGATGGAAGCCATTTGTTTTGCTGGAAGTTGCAGCTAGCTCATTTTGTGGAAGTTTAGTAGATCTTTTTAACATTAACAAAATATCCAGGGGAAGGGGGGAAAAAAAAAAAAAAGAAAAAGAAAAAAAAGTGCAACCGCAGAAATATTTTTCTGTCTAGAAAATTACACGACCGTAAGTTTTCCTTTTCCCTGATGTCTCCTCTGCCATAATAATGGCTTCAGGATTTAAATCCTTTGCTGCTATTGTGACTTCAAAGCCTTAAAACTGCAATTGAATGAAGTAGTTCATCTGTCATTATTCAAATATGAAGCAATTATGATGAAATAAAGATAGAATTCCATTGAGAAATACCTCAATCAATTCTCACTTATATTTAACTAGAAACATAAAATGATGCTTAGAAGAGTAAGTTTAGGTAATAAAAACTTGGAATAAAAAAAAGTATGAATTACTGATCTATAACTTACTCATTTCTGAACAAGCTTTCTAAATATATTTCACAAATATTGACAAAAGTTTAAGCTTACAATGCAAAACTGCCTCTTGGCTGGTCGTAGAGATCGACTAGCTTTTCAGAAACATATTTTCATCAGTTTGGGTGCCCAGAGGTTCGGATGGGAACGTGCTGAGATTTTTAAGGGTCTCTGAGCAGGTCAGCTCCCTCTGAAACATGTTAGATCATGACATGTTAATTGCATCTGGAACAAGTGGGTTTTATAAGTGAGCGTATGAAATAACACACCTACCTCGGCCATGTCTTCATTACGTTGCTGTCACTGCTTTGACGTCTACACAACCTGTAAGGTCCCTCTGTGGATTTAGCCCTAGATGTTTATTTTCACCTTTGGAAACACAACCAAGGCCCATCCCCACCCCTGGGGCTGGAATTTCACAGGGAATTCCCACCTGTACCCAGTTTTATTTGGGAACACGGCCATAACATAATGTAGCATAGGTCAAAAAGTTATTCTTTTATTATCTTCCATCCTTTCTTCCTCCTTTCATCTTTCTTGCTTAATCTACACATGTATAACACTCTGCTGATAAAACAAAAGCAAGGTGGATTCTCCAGTAGTCAGACCAAGGGCTCCCAATGTTTTGTATCTTAAGCTCTTGAAATGGGTCACGTCCTTCTCATTCTCAATTATGCAACAAGCTCAGATGAGAAAAATACATCATTCCTTTTTCTTCACTCGTAGTATATAGTGAAGATTATTTCAGAAGACAAAAACATCCTTTTCTGCTTATGAAAGAAGACTTTGCCTTCTCTTTAGTGTCCCTGTGGCAAATCAGGGCAAAAAAAACCCACACAAACAGATCCTACAGTATTTTCTCCCCACATTTTCAACAGCTGCAATGAGTTTAAGAGACCTGTACAGTATTAAACTGTGTTGTGCTGAGAAAAATCATGTACAATAGGGATCTACATATTCATGTTTATCTTCCTTCATTTTGTAGGCATTTTATCACTCTACCTGGGTATCAATTTTCTGTCATCCACAGACACCCATGTTTGTAGTTTAATTTGAAAAATTTAATTTCTTCAGACAATCCAAGACCTAAATGTTATCACAATTAGAAAGCAGTAGCACTTAATACTGAATTTTAAATCAGAGATGTAACTAGCAAGAAGCATTCGGGGTATATACAATTAATTATTTCACATATAATTGTTCCTGATATTACTCCAACTGTGATAACTTAAAGCATTTGAAAAAGCAGACTGTAATATTCTTTTTTTTTTTTTTTCCCACAGAAGCTCTTCACTTGATATTCTTTCACTAAATAATATGTAAAATACTGACACCTAATGTTAACTTTCAGTATTATTCATTTTGCAAAACTTTTCCTACAAGTAGGGAAAGACCATGTGAAACTGGCGCTTATGCTGCAATTTCACTCTGTAAAATGCCACACAGCCTTCCCTCACTTTTTGGAAATAATTTTCTGAATTTATATATATGCCTCTAAAAGCAAGAGGCTTTTTTGTTTATCTTCATGGCTCACAGGTGAAAGAGAAATTCAGAAAAGTTAAAATAAGCGAGTTTTGACTCACTGAATTTAATCAAATCCATCACATGGAACACATTTTCATTTGTGAAGTCAGTATCTGTACCTGTAACCTGAAGTGCTACTAAAAAGTCAAAATACCAGTAAACATTTATAAATAATCTGTTATCTCTAAAAACGTGGACTGTATATGTTCAGTACATACTTCTCCTACCCTATTTGGTTGGCTTTCCTCGGAGACACAAGCGGTCGTTTTCACAGTTCATGAATTTAACGCAGATGCCAAACTGCAACCTCAAAATTCACCATTCATCTCCCTGTAACTTCCAAGCCAGCTAGTCCAACCCTGATGTCTAGGTGCTATTTAGAAAGCAACTTTGAGGTTCTTACTCTTGCTAGGTTTGTCACACAACCAAGGTTCAGCTGACACCAAAATAAGGTGTATTTTACTATGGCTTAGTGTCACATCTGGATTTGTATTAAGCTTGCCTAACTTTGCAGGGAAGACATGAGTGGCTGTTAGCCAGAGCTGTACAGCAGCACAAGTGCTAACAGGCAGGGAATTAAAACCCTTTTCAACACTGTGGACTGTCACGGTTTTATATTCAGTGCTTTTTTCATCAGCAGTCACTTTACGGAAAAAGGTTCTTCTCGAAGATTGTGACATTTGACAGATAAAAGTAGCTCTGCTGCAAATGCAAACATAAAAAATAAAACCACAGCCACTGAAATACAGATACCTGGTCTGCAATACAATGATACAGTCTCAGCTGAATTAAAGAGTGATGATGTCAACACAACCAAAACCTCTTCAGTGAGCCAGAGCTTTCCAACTGGTTAAGACTCCTGTGCTACTCTTTATAACAATATTCTAGCTTAAGAAGCTGTTCTTACTCTTCACAGGTGCTAAAAATACCAATAAATGCTTTATTTTCTGTTCTTTCAGGTTTCCCCTGTGCATTACATCTGATGAAACAGGCATTACTGCAGCAGGCATTTTTAAAACACACATTTTTAGGGAATTTTAGAGCACAGGTAGACACTGCGAAGGCCCTCGAGTTTCCCTGGGCAGCAGAAGATGCTCAAAGAGTGTGAAAATGTCAACCAGCAAAAATACCCCTGAGCCAAAACGGTTTGGAGTAGTCTTCACTTCTTTCCCCAAATCCTTTCTCAAGCTTGAAGTGGCATAAAAAGAAGTATTACCAGAAGTTGTTTTCTAAGTGTTTCGTACCAAAAACTAGTTATCATCAGAGAGAAATTTTTAGTTGATTCTTGAAAAAGGGTACGTGCTGGATAGCTACCGTTAGAAGCTTAGTTGCCATTTATGCCAAGGTTGTTATTCAATGTCTTAAAAAAACTCCCGGTAAAGTGTTGGTTAAACGTAAGCAGTTTTTCTTCATTGCTGTGAGCTGCCTGGTGCAAATCTCTGAAAAAATTTGGGCCACACTGTGAGTTAACAATGAGATATTTTGCTGCTGCTGAAACAGTTCAGATTTCATTTTTGCCTAATCTAAAATAAGCCTCGTTGAAACTGCAGTAGGTGCTCATACAGCCCTTCGCTCTGGCTTACACGAGTTTAAACATGTTCTCAGCTTTCTCAGGCATATCATCTCCAGGATGACTACCTTGAAAGATAAAGAGTAAATGTTTTGTTTCAGCCAACTGTATCACACCGAAGAAGGTATCCGCGATGTAAACTCATTCTTCAGTTAAATCATTAATTAAAGTAGATTTTCAAAATGTTGGGCCCTTTGAAAAATTCAGTATGCAGCAGCTAACAGTTTTGAAACAACTAATTGTTCAACTTTTACTTTTCAAGTATACCATGTACTTTAAATAGAATTGATAAATTAAAAATGTAAATTGGACCATATCTTTTAACAGTCGGTGATTTGTCTATTTTCCACTTTTTATTATGCATCATTTTTATAATAAAGAAGGGATTTTTTTTCATTGCTGTTCTAGTTGATAGCAATTCTTCCATGCTTCTCAAAGCTAATGTAATAAAACTACATAAAATGTTTAAGAAAAGCCCCATTAAAATATACAAAGCATACTAATTCATGAAGTCAAAGTCAAAGCAGAGTGGAAATGTGAGCTTTAATAAAACTATGTCTGTTGTAAATAACTATTCAAGCACAGTCATTTTTTTGCAAATTGCGTGGGATATAGCTCAGTCTACTCAAAGCAAAGAATCGCTCGGCAGGATAAATGCATCTTAGTCAGAAATAGATTAAAAGATACAGCTGAGCCATCAATAAGGACCAGATAGCGCAGTATTGTTTGCTGTTTGTTTTGAAGATGTAATTGCAGATCCCAGGATTTCAATAAATCTGTGCACATCATGGAAAGAATTGTAGAGAGGAACTGGGGCAACGCGAAGAGCATTTGGTTCTCTCATGTCACACTGCAAAACAGAAAGGGGATGCTTAGTAAACTCAGGTCCCTTCATATTTATCTGTCAGACTGTATTTTTAAATTTCATCCTTGTCTTCAAGGAAGAATGACTGGACCAACAAGGAGACAAGTGTAAAAACTCTGGGACCCCCAAAAAAGTACCAGGAGGAGCATCATTGCGAAGAGTAGTGTGCTGCCTAAAAAAGGATGCAAGGCTCAGGGCGGGCAGGACTCTAGAAGTGCCGTTGAGGGGCTCCAAACCAGCTGTGTCCCCCCATAATTTACCTTAGCACCTCTAGCAACCCACAGTTGGAGAGGCACACACGTGACAAAAAAGCCACCACAAAACTGAAACATGCCAGTAGGATAGAGTGTCTTCTACTGCAGGTACAAGCGATGTCGCAGGGCTTACAGTATATTTCTTCCCTCCCTCTGTGAATTTGAACATTTTGCTGAGTACAACAATGTCTCATATTTGAAGGATATTACTGCATTACAAAGACAAGCCAACAGTGTAGGGCCCCGTGCTCTCTTAAAAGCAGCAGTTCCTGGAATTCCCTGGCAGCACCAAAACAGCAGCATATTTAGCCTAGAAGAGTTGGCCTTTGGGGACACAAGTCACCAGCAGAAATAAAACTCATCTATTATTTATACGGCACCACGCTATCAGCCTCACCTCCCAGCACTTCTAAATCACCAAATGTACAGCCTTAAATTTAGCTTTTACTCTTTCTGAGCAGCGCTCACCGGTAACGGTGCCATTCCACGGCACTGCCGTTCAGCGGCCTCTTTTTCTAGAGTGCTAAAACGCCTCTCTAAAGAAATGACAGCTTTTTAATTCCTTCACCTCGATGCCTCGCACAGGGCAAGAGTTTGTCCATTTTCAGGTCGGGAAAGGGACCGGTGGGTGTTCGGAGCTCCTTGTCATCGTCAGGCTGTAGGTGTGCAAGTCGTGGCGCTGAGGGTGGTGAGCACCACCTGAGCACTGCTGACAGCCAGCACCCTGGGGTGGCCCAGACCTCCTCTTTTGGGTCTCTGGCCCCATGCCTGGACCCCCAGCAGGGGACCTGGACAAGCACACTGAAGAGGAGAAGCCCGCGCAGGCAGTACATTGCACTGGACAGCTCTGACATATTCATATTTGTGTTTTTCCAGTGAGGTCAGTTTTTTCTTTTTTTTTTTTCTTTTTTCCTATCTTTCCTGTTCAGACCATCAGCCTCAGACCCACGACGCCTCCCACCATAATGTGCCCATAAAGCATCTTTAACCTCAGTAGTGACTCCTGAGCACCACTCACTAAGCTACTGGAAATTAATCAATAGAGAAAAGACAGTAAGTAGACTAAAAAATAATTTATAAAATAACTCCATTGATTATTTACACAAGCAAAGACTGAAGATGACACGTAAGAAATTTTCATCATTCCCAGCCTTTTTTGGGCCTTATATGAGAAGATATTTGAACAAAAGCAAAATTATTACTCTGTTATGATCTAGGTTCACAAAACAGTGCATAAGAAGATGAAGTTTGATTTACTCACAGCTACTCCTCTCTTCTCCAGCTCTTTAAACACAGATTTGATTGGAAGGGAAAATGATAGTGTGAGTTGGCATCCTCTTTCCTCAATCTGAGATGGCGTGATTATTTTTACAAAGGGCTTCTCTGGATTTGTTTTATCCTCACTGTAGTAATGTTTTATCAGGTATTCCAAGTAACCGGTGAGTAGAATGGATTTCCTTCTCAGTGCTTTCATTGTAGTTTGACCAAAAACCTAGAATGATTTTAAATCATTAGAAGGATAATGCGTTGCTATAGAAAACAAAAAGAGAGACTAAATAAAAAGAAGTTTAAAAGGGTAGCAGATTTCTCTATACGTCATCACTGAAACCAAGTAGTAATATCAGATAGACATTATACATAAACATGGCAGGATTGGGCTTTTGAAAACACAGGATAATGCTATTATTTTAGATAATGAAAGACATTTCTGCCTACTGTTAAAAAGTTTTACGTACATTCATATCTGCATAAATGAACTTGAGCACAAGACCAGTTTGCATACCTGAAGAGGATTCGTAAATTCTCTATACATGCAGCAGGGCTGCATGAAACTCAAAATCACACACAAGTTTTTCCTTGTATGTACCTCAAGTAACAAAATCCGACATCATGACTGAACTACAAATCCTCTGAAAACACAAAATTGCTACTAACGTACTGACTTTACTGCTTTAAGTCCTGTACAGGCTCTGTCTCTGCTAGTCTGCGTGAAGAACAAATGTTCACTTGATTCTGGTTTAACAGCTCTATGCTCTTACACAGCTACAAAGATTGGTGAGCTGCAGAAACGCAAAACCACCATGAGACATGCAAAAGGGATTGCTTAAAATGGCAGCGCTGCTGTGCCGCGCAAACGAGAACAAGCAATCTGACAGAAGGGGTTGGGAGCAGGAGAAGGCGAGACAGCTTCTGCTGGTGCTCCGGAAAGGCTCAGTTAGGGGGAATAGTGGAAAATGTAACTCCACAAAAATTTACCCCTGCCTTCCTTGAACCCTCCCTTTTCTTCTTCCCATGCAAATAGTTTCAGGGAAAAATGACAAGGCATAGACGTGCAAGCCCGACCGTCACTTCAAATCACGTTCTGGCACAGAAATGTAATGTTGCTGCTCGTGGACAATTACGCCTCCACTGACTGCAGCTGCAAAATCAGAGGCAAGGCAGAGGTCCTGCATGAAAATCCATGATCTTCACTCTCAAGATATCACTGCTCCACACTGAAGGAGTAACACTTTTAAGATTACTTGTTTCATAACCTGGAAGAGTGTATAAAGAGAAAAGTGAGAAATCCTGCTGAACATACAACAAAGCCTGGTTTCCAGCAGCACCTGGAAGTCATTCTTCTGTAGACCTACCCCAAGTATTACTCTGTGATGCTATCACAACCACTAGATGCTGCACAAACCAAAAGCCCCTACATGTGTTTTCTGTGGAACAAAATATGGCTACTGTAAGACAGAGTTTGCATGGAGACAGTGCAGTCACGGACATGAATGTGACAGGGACCAGAGCTGCCAGCACTCAGGACCTGCACAGGTCAACAAAAATCTAGAGGTGTTTCCCTCACCACACAGGCAGGCAGAGCTCACACATGACCGTTCAGCACATTACTGGAGGTAAAATGGAGACCTGCCTCCTATTCCACTGGGCTTCGCAGCGGCATGAGGGATGGAGCTCCTTGGGCTGCACGCAAAAATCTGTTTGCTCAGGCTTTGTGCAAGGAATATTTGGCCTCCTGGGTGAAATTTTTTGAAAAAGATCTTTTAAATGTGGCTGTAGAGCGCTCCCCTTTTTTCCATAAAAGGGAGCAGCTACTGCCATAACAGTCACTTTAAGCATTATTGAGGAATAACATCCATTAACACTTGCAGTTTTCATTGTTTCCATTGGAAACACTGCCTTCTGCTTAATGTGTCCCAGTGAAGGTGGCATGCAATTTCACTTACCATCTCTTGCCAGACATGAAAACTATTTTGTTTCCCACTGTATTAGAGCAATTAGCACTGGGAAATCCTGGTTGTGCCAAAAGGTAATGCAGACACGGAAAGGGGAGGCGATGGAAACTGCTCAGCCCTCATTGTTTGAGGCTCCCTGCAGTGGGCTAAATGACATCAACCCACACAAACTGGAGCACTGACAATCTGGGTCATGGCAGAATAGCTTGCAGCTTATCTCGAAGGTCACATAAAGTTTAAAGAAATATATTGGATGTTTAAGGACTAACAAAATAAATTGCCAGGCAGAGCAAGAAGCTTTGCCATGCCCTTTGCAGTCCTTCAGCATTGCAAGTAAAATGGAGAGAGCACAACTGGCAATTTTCCGACATTGTTTGCTTAAGATACTGCTTTTTCAGTACATAAAGAAGAGGGACATACGGTGTATGGGCATCGCTGCTTGTTCCAGTATCAGCTTTGCCATGACACTAGCGTTAACGGAACGCAGGCAGAAATAAATTTCTCCCATTCATGCTGGTGGCGAAACCTTGCTAACCAAAGCTGGCTTGAAAAGCAGCTTAGGAAAGATTTTAACATAGTAGCGTATAGTAGGGAAAATCTATGCAAAACCATCCTTTTCAGCCTCAAAAACCTGGAGTCCTGGAGCTCAGGGGTGAACCATCCATAAAAGAAATGCTGCTGTGCCTAGATATGAAACACAGAGTGATGGAAGGTGCTTGGAGAACAGCTGCATGCCTTCAGATGGGGCTGAGCTGTTGTCTCCAAGGCAGACCCGAGGGCTTTCAGCACACGAATCACCCCTTCCTAGCCAGGAAGGGATTAGTTCTGTATGGCAGGACTGCCCTTTCCACAGCCGCTGCCTCAGCGATTCGTACAGAGATAAGGCAGAGATGGGGCTCTGCTCCTTTGCCCACCAGAAAACTAACAAACAGAGGAAAGAAAAAGCGGCCTGAAGCTACATCACACTCATGAATTCCCCTTTCAGGAGTCATTTGCAGACAGCTTCTGTGTTTTCTGTTTATAATCAAAGGGACTGCAGCAGAGGACAAGTTCCCTGAGCCATTGGTTCAATTTAGGCTCCAGGACACCCAGTGGCCACATCCATTTTCTTTCATAAAGCAGCTAAGGCTGTTTTGGCCAGGGAAATAGATGTAGAAGCAACTCTGGATGCAACTATTCAGAATTACAGGATTCCTTTGTAGGGAGATCTTGAACAGCGTCCTTCGTGTGAGTTGCACTGAGGCAAGCTCTGAACATCCCTGTGGGAAAAGCTGCAGTTTGTATTGAGCCCCTAAAAGCCGGGACTATCACAAACACAAAGCGGTCAGGCCTGGAGGTACAAACCTCACACGTGTTGGGTCCAACAGCAAAGTTTGTGAGAACAATGAAGGGATGAGTATAGTTATTAAAGGCCTTGCTCTATCAGGGTTGCAGGGTTCTTTTGTTTGTTTTTCATTTCCCCCCCCCCCGCAATGCATTTTTTAACTATTCTGCAAATTTTTTTAAGGGAGACAGCAATAATACGGGTAACACTCATTTAACATTTTTATACTGTTAAACTCAGGCTCAAAGTAAGGCAATTACTTACCTCTAAACTAGCTTGCAGAGCACAGACCAGTAAAATTGGAGGATTTGATAACCGAAATCCATTAATTCCTTCACTTAGTTGTAATTCTGGAAAATGAATAACTTATATTAGTGTTTTTGATTTCTTCCTGTTAATGGACTGGACTTTATCTTGAAGCCCGTCCTCACGCAATAAAATATTTCACTAATGTGGCCTGTAGGAATCGGTCATTAAAAGGAAATAGTAATCTATTCACAGCTAATATTTTTAGCTTCGAGAGAAGCCCAATTTTATCCAGCGGAAGACCTCATTAGCGGCTTCATGGGAACTAGAGAACTGCAATTAATTCGTTTAAATGGTGTGTGTTAAAACCACCTTTACACTTGAATCTCTTTTAACACTGGCACAAACCAGAGAAATTCCAAGTCAGCAGAGGCACGCTCATGTGGAGCCGCGGTGCACAAGCAGGGCATCATGTTCCTTAACTTTATTAAACTGACGAGACTCACGGGGGACTGCATATGCAGCTAAGTGTAGCTTCAGGCCACGTTGAGAAGTTGCATAGACTTTAGGTTGTGAAATTTCACAAAATCTATTTAATAAATCTATAAAGCCTCGGTGTAAGTTCTGTGTCACCATTTATATTTCATGCTCCAGCACCAGAGCAAGAGGATGCTGTGGAGGAAATTCTTATCATGCACAGCAGACTGGCTAATTTTATAATGATTGTTGCCCAACTTCTCCCCTATAAACTGCCCATGGAAATGAATAAACAACATTTTTCTTCTTCTAATAGTGTTTCAAGGCAATTTGTGTCTCCTGCTGGATTTACATAGTGCCGCTCTCTTACATTTGGTCAGAAAACAACGAGCAGACTGAGGCTATTAGAGAGGTGCTCTCCAGCCAAAGCCACGTCAATAGGCGCTGCCACAGAAAATTAAAAATATATTAAAACCAAAATAACCAATCAAACCAAAAAGCGCCTTTCTCTTCCTGATCCCTCAGGATATTCTCTCTCCATACTTTAAAATGAAGCTGAACAGTCTAGCTGTCAGATTTGGAAAGGAGTCCTCATTTCATACTGGAACAATAAATACTTAGCTATTTCAGAGCAGGTTTGGTTTCGTCTTATAACCCATCCTTTGCTAGCGCAAGGAATTTAGAGATGCTGAAACATTAGTGGTATTTCATGACTTACATCAGGTCGCCTTACCTTTATTTATATAATTCCTCATTAATTCCAGTGGAACTAATCCTAAAGTAAGATATTACCCAAGTGAATGATAGCAGATCCTCGCTCCTCAGAGACTTACGAGTTTAATTCACTGAGAAACTTTGAAAGTTTCATCCATATTCCATATCTCCATTTTTAAAATTTCAGAAAAATATCTAGAAGCAGACAAACAGACCCTTATGCCCAGAGACCAAATTTATCACCACATTTATTTTGTTAACTCCATTGTATTACGTATTTGGGGTAAGTTTCGCTTAATACCTTTAACATAAGGGAGGAAATGGAAAGTTCTATCCTTCCTACTCAAACTACCATGAAAGTGAAGCTGGCTATATATAAATACATCAAATAAGGTAAAAGTGAAAATGTAAAAGTACATACTGTTTTCCATGAGGAATCGTGTTTTGAAGTCATGGCCCCACCAGCCGATTAGCCTAAGATTTTGTAAAGAAAGTAAATGAATAGCAATCTTGGTATAATATCTTTTAATTTAGATTTGAGAGTTAAGAAATATATAAGTAAGAGTAAAAAATACATACATTTCTAATAATACATATATTTCTAACAATGACATAAAAGTGCAATAAATTCTATAAAAAGCTAGCACTAAAAACTTAATATAACTATTTAGGAATTTCTCTTTAACTACTGATGATAAAATGTACCACATCTTTCAATTAACTATTGATTTCTAACAATAGCCATTTTATCTGAATTAATTTCAGAAAAAGAAAAATAGAACAGAAATATTTCCGCTGTTTTGTTCCAAGGCATTAAATTCAAACAGCCCCCCCTCAAACTTAAGTTTAATGAATATTGAAAGCTAAAAGGTGTTATAAAACCTGACTTAGTTTCACCAAGAATAGGAGTTTGTGATGGACAGCAGACAAACAATAAGACCTCAGAAGGAGGATTGTGCGGGCATTGCCTTTTCCTTACTGTGAGACAGCAATGTGAATTCTGAGTAAACTTTTTATCTCCTGAACTGAACTCATTTTTAAAAATCTTTCTTTAAAACAAACAAACAAAAAAACCACAAAAAACAATTTAATCCGAAATTCTTTTTTTTAAGATCATTTCCAGAAAAAAAGTAACTATCAGTTACTTTGAAAACCATTTCTCCAAGCTTCTACATGAAGATTACACTACATTATTAACTCATATTTCCTGAAAAATATGCTCAGGGACACCGCTATGAACAGTTTTCCAAAGCAGCTGGATGCCCTGGCTCACTTAGTGCCCAAGGCACTGCAGATAAAGTCAACACTGCAGAATCAGGGAGTCTCTCCCCACCTCCCATGCTCTTCTTAACTCAGTACACGGCAATATCGGTGACTGATGATGAAATTTCCCATATATCAATGCTACTACAACACCAGGACATCACCACCACAGGCTCCTTCCTGATCTTCTCGGGTCTCTAGTACTGGACCTATTGGACTCCATTTCTTCAAAGGCTTTGCTCATTTTTCTCTATACCAGGTAGCAGATGTCAGGTGAGAAGCCTGACAAGTGCTTAAAATTTGTAACAGTAAAAAAATCTACTAGTAAAACTCAGGGTAGATCAGCCTTCTTAGAAGTAAACAAGGAAAAAGGAAGTCATTGCCCCTCTCTAAAGCAGGAGCAGTTCTTTGCAGCATGCTTACAAGAGCTTAGCTCTGCAGAATTAAGACCACGTTTGAGTTAAAAAACTTGTTATAGGAATATTGCATTGTATAAAATAAAGTACTTCGTATTTCTGTGTAACAACGTAGGTTTTATGTTTACTTCTATGAAAGGCTCTGAGCTGCATCCAAACACAGTGTATACAGAAAAAGCATGCTTTTTTCTTTACTGCTGCATGATGTTTTTATTATTCTAAGACCCATGAAAATCAATAGTGCAATATACATTCATTTCAAATGAGATATTATGTTGCCAAAATGGAAATACCCCAAATAAAGTATAATGCAGCTTCTGCCCAAGTGACTCAGTTACTGATGCTTTGAATCATAAAAGATATTCCGCCGATTTAATATGAATTGTATAATATATATATAAAACATTTTGTCATAAACCCTGAATATTGTATGTTACTACAGCATACTACTAATGTCAATACACATTGCATGAATTTCAAAAGTCTTAAACAGAAAAAAATTCCATGGAAAATCTAACATTTGGACTATTGTTCTATAGCAAGGAGAATACAATACAGGTTCTATTTGGACCACATCCTAAAGTCAAAGACAAAATAAACGTCAACCAGAATATCACCCAGCTAGAGGCTGATGAAAAGCACTCCGGTTGCATTTTGAATGCTCGAATCTTGCTAACTCTGAAGCTGGCTTAAAACCAGATCTCTGCTGCAGCACCACATTTGCAACACAGAAACTAAAATTTCAGAACTTTTCCAAAATGACAGAATGAAGGATGTTTTTAAAGACAGTTTTAGCTGTCTTGCCCTTTCCTACCATAACTTTGACAATTTGCTTTTACTTTTTTTTTTTCTTTGCTTTTTTTTTTGGCTGTTCTAGAACTTTAGAGGTGTCACTACAGGATGTGCACTTTGAGGCAGCTCTGGTCCTACACTCTCATTGATCTAATGGTCCATATGGATGTCACATTATTTGACATTTAAGTTGACAGGCTTCAAAGTGTGGAAATTAACAAAATCCTTACAAATTAGCAATTTGCTGTTTACAATTTTCTGTGAAAATTTTGAAATGAAGGTTGCCACTGCTATGCCAAATTTCAACCTGCTATGATGGGAAATAGCTAAGGTGTTAAACTCCAAACATAAGGCTTTATAAATGCTCGCTAAAAATAATAGGCAATAGAACTGCACATTAAGATACTGCAGTAAAATTTCTTATTAAAGAGTTGTTACTCTGCATGCAAAATGAGTATTTTGAAATGCAGTCACCGTTTTGACTATTCCGGCTTCAAAAACAAAGGCACCGGGATTTAAATTGATTTTGAATTCCAAACCATAATCTTTGGAAAATGCATGACGTGGAAGGCTCTGAAAAGCCTTATATGATGTGCTTCTTTTTCAAAACACCTTCAACTTGTTAGTAATAGGGCTCTAGAGTTACATCCTTTTCACTGCAGACAAAACCCATTTTGTGAAGAGTGTTAAAAATCAGTGTCTGGGGAGAAAAGGGTCTAATTTCGCAAATGTTCTACTATAAACCTTTGAGAATAATGTTTTACTGGTCATGGCCCTTTACATGTAAATGTATCCAAAGCACTTTCCTTGTTTTAACACAGCACTAATTGCAACGGTTACCCAGTGATGGCCAGCTTGGGGTGTGTGCCCCGATAGCATCCTGCTGCCAGTCCCAGGTACCCACAGCCTGCCAAGGCTGCTCAGCAGACATGCTCCTGGAGCACCTCTACAGTGGACATCTCTCCATCCAGCACCAAAAGCGTACATGAAACCCACTGCAATCATGCCAAAAAGGAGAGTAAACTAGTGCCGAAGCAGCTGTGGGTTTTTCCGTGGGGTGTGCAAGTTCTTACAAACCCAATTCTATAAGAAAATAACTTTAAAAAGAAATAAAGCATTGTTCTATTTTATGCCTCAAATAAAACCCATGTCCTCATAGCCTGATAACACTGAGACTTTCCCAGGGAATTCTGCAGCTTTCCAGTCTATGCACAGAACCGGCTTTCAAACGTGCCACATAAAATTTAAAGAAAACTGTTACTAGCTCAATTTCATGAAACAAGCAAGCATATAATGGAATATTGTTGAAAGGTTTTCAAATTCCTTATTTTTAAGCCAAAATGTTCTCTTATTTTACAAATCAATGAACAAAGATTTGCTGGGTTGGAAAATGACTCCAGAAAGCAACAGTATCCTCCCATTTAGTCATACTCTCTTTAAGTGCACTTACAGCAGGGAACAATCCCTTCAATAAGTATTTTTATTTAGCTCATTTTCCTCCTTCATATCTGTCTGCATTAGACTGAAGAGCTGGTTGTTCATAACTTGAGTCATCTCGTTTGTAGTTGCATTAATGATGCAAGAGTGTGGGATATAATGATCATGATGTATGTGCAGTGTAAACATCAAAGAAGATCCAGTAAAAGAACACAGAAAAAATATTAAAAAAAAAATTCCTTTGACCTTTGCTTCGAAGTTACAGATGATCATGCTACTCATTTATAATTTACAGCCTGAAGCAACACGGGTCTCATTTCCCTTCTTGGTAAGAAAAGAAAAAAAAAAAAAAGAAACTCTCGAGTAGCGATATAGAAAATATACAGGGAAATACCATTAATGTGGCCCAACTTTTACAATCCAGGGCAATGCACTGGAAGCATCTTCTCATTACATTGTGTGAGAAATAATTTCATGTCTATGAGAAAGCATGTCGAAAAGCTACAGCATGAATGCAGTGTGAAATTACTAATACTTTATATTACCCTTGCCAGCTTCACTGGGCGTGGAACAGTTTGTCTTCTCTCTTAGCAGGTCACCATGCTATCTAGAAATTTTGTATTCAGTATTCATTACTTAGATTATATCTATATTAAGAGTATATACCAGCAAAGCATGCTGTATTTATGAAACCATGGATTAAGCTAAATCATAAACAGGCAGTTTTGGGGCAGCTGTGTCCACAGCAGCTGATGTAGCTGCTGAGCAGCAGCTAAGCTCTTCATTCGCACATCGCTTTATTTTCGCAAAAAAAATTCCAGGTGTTGGTAAAGATTTGTTTGAGTTTTCATATTACTGTTCTAGGTCTGAGTAAGAATCAGCTTTAAGAAGTTCAGGAGACATCTCACTACTCCCGAAGTTTATTACACAGAAGCGAGGCAGATATTACACCACGTTTGCAAAGGCAGCCTCGTGCAGGAAAAGGAAAGAAAGGGCCAACAGCAATAATCAAGTCCAGTTTCTTGCAGTCCTGTATGTCCATGACACAACTGAGTGGTTGAAGAGCGCATCCATTCCCTGTGCTTACGTCTCATGACCCCCTTAAGACCCATTACAGACAAGCATGAGGCACAGTGCAGTGTGGCACAAGTTTAGAGAACAGAGGTTAACTGCATCTCTCACTCTATTAGCAGGAAATGTGTTAAACAAGGAACCCATGAGGTCTTAGGAATTAGGCTACAAAAGAACACAGAAAGCCTGGAGGCAGGAGCCAGCCTGAAGCTAGGAACAAACTACATCTGACCTGTCACGGCAATTCGACCATGTTTGATCACCATCTTGCTGCCTAAGAGAACGGTGATGGTACCACACCACTGGTGCCACAACCAAAGTCCAGCCCTGCCCAGGTCTCATGTTTCAAAAGGCAAGTTAAAAACAAACAAACCAAACAAACAATGAAGAAATGGTACAGTCAGCTCCCAAAGACCAAAAACATTCCTTAGCATGCCTTACATCCATAGATGAATCTCCAGCTCAACTGAAAGTTTCATTCTGGATCTTGAAGTACGTTCCTTCACAGTCCTGGGCTCCACGTACCGCAATATGGGTAGAAAAAGTAGCCAGGACTCAGACCCTGAGCAGAAGCATCTCCGAATGCTGTTGCACTCAGACAAAGGCCAATCCCAGAAGCCAAACTTCTATAAACACTTGTATCACGCCCTCAAAGCCACCTTACTCTCACCCACATTTGTAAACAGGTCTCCACAAACTCTGAGCACAGACCTGATCCCCAGGCTCAACAGCTGGGGCACAGTCTCTGCATTCTACTCTGCACTAATTTTATTGCAGTTTTAAATTTTGATTTTTTATATGTTTTAATTTCATTTTTATTGCACTAATTTTATTGCAAACACATGAGCACGATTACATTTCTTTGGATTCAATGCTAAAATTCAGAATAAATAGCAAGAATGACCCCCCAGCCCCCTCAAGAAAACAGAAAAAAAAATGCTTCATTGCTTCACATATAGCGTATTTTTGTCTCACAGATCAGAGTTTGAGAAGGACTTTCAATTTTCTTTGCTATCATGGACTTGTCTGATCGCAGATGAGTCATTTAGTCTTTCCATGCCTCAAGCCCTCATCTCTAGAAATGCTGCTCAGTACTGCCCTAACTCTCCGGTGAGTGATGAGAACATATTTGTTAAAATGTTTTCACATACTTAGTGATGAGGATCATGTAAGATTGGAGAAAAAGATTTCCTTGGAGTACCTTCTACTGTTTTGTTTTGTTTTTTTTTTTTTAAATACAGATAGGGAAAGGGGATTTGGAGGTAATGGCTGATGCCACTGGGTTTTTTCCCTCCTCTCAGTCTTTACTCAAACTATCCTCTTGGGCTCAAAAGTTATTTCCAGTGTTAGGTTTCTGTTGAGTTCAGAACTTAATATTTTTCTTGATCCATATCACCTAACTGGCACTTACGTCAAGGAAAAAAGAAAAAGAAATAAAATTAAAAAATCAATATTTCTATTGCTTAATTCCACATGGTGTTTTACAGCTATGCTGAAACAAAACTGAAGCCCAAGCGCATGGACAACGTTATTTCCACTGCAACTCCATCCTCTCTAGGCTGGGCACCACATCAATGTCTTGCTCTGAGCCAGGGCTCCCCTGCTGACAGCTCACTGGAAGGAAGAAAAATATTTCAAACCATATTTGGCGTGGTGAAAAGGGGTCTGTTTAATCAAAACACAGAATAATTGAAAAGCGACTCCCAGTTTCATCACTGAAATGCAGAATTCCAAGATTTTAACCCTCCTGTGTAGGTGAAACTCTTCATATACTGTGAAGCTGTCAGTTACAGAGTGTATTTCATAGTATATGTGTGTATATATATATATATATGGGCTAGGATATGCATGGGGGATTAAGGGAGTTAGCAGCTAGCCCCTGTTAGACTCTAGCAATATTTGGAAACCTAACTATCACAGCCTCCTTCAGAAAACCTTGGCAAGATTGCCAGAAGCTATATTTAAATCATTTTTTTTCCCCCTCCCTTATATCTATTTAGATATCCTTTATCCCAAATGGTAAGATTGGACTTCTTTCATTATTCTCTTCTGTGCAATGTCTGTTGTTAATTTTAAGTAGGATCTGTTGTTAGAATTTGAAAAGCTTTTGAAGCCCAGGTAATTATTAGCCTCATACTTCTGTAATTTTGGACTTGCACATACTCTGATGCCTTCCTTACCCTTTTCAACTCCTTACAAATGTTTCCTAACTATTAAGCATATGTGACTTGTGAGCAATGCCATACATTATTAATGGACCAGTCTCTTAGAACTCAGTGGAAAAAACCCAAAACTCCTTATGAAAAGTTGCTACTGTGAAAGAAGTAACTTTTCATATTTAATATCGATGAGGCTTTTCTTTGTCAAAAGACCAAAGTAATATAATTGTATTAGAGGCTAATAGCATGACATTTTTCTTCTGTTAAGTAACTTGAATATTCAGTACCATGTAAAAGGAGACAATTTTTCTTCTCTATTTTGAGGCTTGTCTTGGTTAAAAAATAGCTAAATTCACTTTCTGCCTAGCAGCAAGTTTTACAGCAAAGACCATAATCCTGAAAAACAGTTTCATAACCTAAACAGTGACACTTACTTAACCATGCAACTGCAATGGGTGAAATTAAGAAATCTCTAGATTTGAGTATTTGTTCTTTTTCCAAAAGTAGCTGGGCAGCTCTCAACTCCTTGAGCTTCGCTGTTCTCCGAGATGGGGAATTTAATGCAACCACAATTAGAGAGACTCTTGGGTAAAAAACCTAGGCTGTTTGGTCAATCAAGTGCAAGGTGATTTACAGCTGATAGGTATTTGAAGATAGAGGGTACACACGCTCTTCTTGAATTGATTTTTTTCCTTGTTAGTCTTTTAGACTCAACACAAGTGGGAATACACCAATTTCAACATGTCCCTCCATATTACCCCTCCAGGTCAAAACAATAGGAGATTGAGTTCACTTTTGTAGCAGGAAACAAGTTGCTGTGATCAGGGCATGAGAAAGAGAGATGGCTGCAATGCTGCGAATCCAATCAGGGCCCCTTGGAGTCGCACAGAGCTCTCCGTCAAACCTCTAAGGCGCTTGCGATGAGCGATGGTAATTTCATTCGCCATGATCAGGCGAAAGAAAGGTATGATCAAGCGGGAGACACAATTGGAGGCTAAATTAAATCCTGGGAAAAGATCTCTCAAAAAACAACCCCTCTAAGGCTAATGAAGTTGAATTAAAAACTGTTAAATCAGCTTACGAACAACTATTATCAGAAAGTGCTCATACATCACTTCCACTAGCCAAATATCAGATATATGAAAAGGGGGAATACAGCCAACAGTATGTTAGCACATTTAGTAAGGGGAAATCAAATATTCTGCCTAACACCAGAAATTAAAAATCAAGCAGGGAGCCACTTTACTCATAGAGATATTAATAAAGTTCTCAGTGATTTTTATAAAGTACTGAATAGTTCCCAATTATATTATGGCGATTAAAAAGAGTATATTGCATTCTTTAAGAATTCAGTCATTTCTTTTAGGCTGTTTCAAATGGACTAAATTAAACAAGAAGTAAAAGCAACAATCCCTCCTAGAGCTACTTTTAAATGTGAATCGACTTAAAGGAGACTTGGATAGTTTTGATTACCATGATGCATTTACCGAACTATACAGTCTCCTCAATCCCTTGAATGAACCTTTGAGGGGATGATATCTAGATAAGTTTCTAAATAATACATGTATCTGACTGAACTATAATATAAAAATTTTAAGATCTGGGAAGTTGCACTTCCCTGGGTCTTTGCTGTTTTTGAATACAGTAATCACAATATTAATGCAAGACCTTTATCATACTAGAATCCTTATTAGCTAAAATGTAAGGGTTATCACCTCCGCTCTTTGCTTGAAACAAGAAGCAATCCACATTACATGAGATTTTTATATATATATATATTTTTAATGTCAATGTCTGGAACTAATTGAATTCAAAGTTTTAAGTGCCAGCAGAGCTGCCACAGAATCCAGTAGTTGTGTTACAAAACATTTACTAACACTAAGTGATACTCAAGGAGAAAAGAACAGAAACAGAGTTTACTGAGTTGAAGCCTAAGACATGAAATCATTAAGGGAAATGGGCATCTCTCAGAGTTATTTCAAAGAGTCCCTTCTCAAAAAGTTGAAATGTCATCCATCACTAGAGAACATGAGAGAAACGTGACTTGGGGACCTTTCTTTACAGGGATGTAGTTGCCCTATTTTTCAGTAGCACATAAACTACCAGTATTTTGGGCCCTAAAATACGTTTGACACGAGGTCAAATGTTCGACAAGAGGTCCAATGTAAGTATGTCAAAAGTTTGACATGAGGTCCAGCACTGGTTTCACAGGCTCTTCTCGCTGCAGAAGCAGGTGAGAAATTATCAGATAAGGATGCTTATATGAGCTTATTCCCACATCACAAACTAACTGTATCTGCAACCAACACACGCTGACCAAATCTCTCTGCACTTGCTCACAATGGGCTGCTAGAAAATCAAGCCAGAAAGCTGTCAACGAAAACAGAGCAGTGCTGAAAAACTAGGTTAGGTTAGGAAATTAGGAGATTTTTTTTTCTCAATAAACTGTATGCAGCTAAAGAAATTAATAAATAATTATTCACTTTGAGGTGCTGTTTTTCATGCCACGGGACAGAAAGAATCTACAAGTCTCCCAAAACAGTTGCACCAGTGTGATTATGTCCCAGATTTGATGCCATGTCAACGGAGGAACTAGGAGAAGGAAAGGGAAGAGAGAAGTATACAGTGTCCCCCAGCATTTCACTTGAAACCCCTCTGTAATGGGAACTATATTGCTGTAGCTGCCCTACAGTTTCCACACAGTAGAAGGCAGCAAGAGGTAACTGCCAGCAAGCACTGCCAATGATTGCAATGACAAAGGAAGAATAGTGACTAATATAGTAGGAATTTACTACCAGCAACAAACAGCTGTGAAAATAAGTATTTCACAAATGGAAAGTGGGAGGAAGGATGGCTTAAAGCAAGCAGGCAAGAAGGAACAACGTATGTCATGAAGGTCTCTAAGAAGGTCCTGACTCAAAGATGTGTGGAGATCAGCAAAAAGTAAAGGAAGGCAGGCTCCGGACTCTTTCTTTGCTGGACTTACCAAGAAAGGAGCTGGCATGGGGGTAATAGAAATGATCTATCTGCTCACAACAATGGTGAAGGTAAAAGAAATTTGACTAAGGGATCCCACAGAAAAAGAAGTGTATGAAGATGTATGCCCTGGTGAGACTGTTTTGTCCTGGCTGAGCACCGGAGAGAGGAAGGTTCAGCCAGGAGAAAGAAGGGGAATGAGGACCAGAAACCCCATGAACAAGTGGAAACAAATAAGCACAAATCGTAAACCAAGCAAAAAAAGAAAACCCCCACATAATCCCCACAGTGCACACACACAGAATACCAACTTTGCAAGAAATAAAGAGGCTGAAGTATTTCCTTAACCTGGGCAATGACCTTCCAATTACCTTTAAAAATGCTTATGGTTTGAATCAGGTGCCGGCTGTGATATGAATTGCAATATGAGCTGTGTGTGTGATTCCAGAGCTGTGGCTAGAGCCAGAGAGGTGTTCAGCCGGGACAGGGATGTGAATAGCTCTGTGAGACATGCAGTGCAGGAGACCCCATCTGAACCAGCAACTGATTTACAGGAATATACTCCAGGGGATAAAAATGGGGGGAGAAAAAGGTAACTATATTAATAGCACAAAGCATAATGGCTATTGCTGGTACTTTCAGCTTACAGCAATTTCAAGGCGTACCATGATCTTGAAGCACATTCTATGAGGAAAAATTAGAAACAGTTCCCCACTTTGGGATAATAAACTAATACAAAAGCATGAGAAAGTCTCATTTTTAAAGGACATGTGTAGAATAGAGCTTTAATTGAGAACCTTAGAGGAAACTTTCACAGAAAGTACCAAAAGTGGGGGTCTGAAGTAGAAAAAGTGATCAAATACTGAACGTGAGTCAACATCTAGTAGGAAATCCCAAATGTAAAATTGCATTAGTTCTAGCACATTTCTGCACAGAGGTAAGCGAACTCTTAGTGGAAAGAGCAGAAGATTTACTTGATGTTTCTTGTTGAAAATAAACTTTTTCCTCCCTAAGAGAGAGAGGTTTTGTGAGGTGGGTACAGAAACATACAGGTTGAGAGATAAGCATAAGACGGGAGATAATGTTTCTCTTTGTGACTTATTAAAAAGGCAGGCAAATAATGTTTTCTTTCCTTTTTGTTAGAAGTGTGTGACACCAGCTCAAGTGTTGCATCTCTGGAAGTTCATTCAGCAGGAAAGAAACTGACTCACTGCCTTCTCTTACTGGGAAAAATCAAGACACAGCAAAGTGCTTTCAAAACTACCTGTCTCAAAGTGGAGAACTGAGGCACAAAGAGCAGGCAGCTAACAACACACAGCCTTTGAAGTGGGGGGAAAAAAAATCACAGCAACCACATAAACTCCGAGGAGAGCCCCAGGATCTCTTCCTTGCTAGTTAACGGGGATGCAAGAGTTGCCCCCAGGCTACATTCACCTTTCCATCAGGCTAAGCCTGTTGGGTTCCTTTCATGTGTTCAAGCAGTTGTGTCTTACACCATCTGATGAGAAAAGCCAGAGGCAGCAGATGGGAAGCCACATCCACAAGGAATGCAGCCACCTCCCTCTCATTTCCGAGGCTGGGAGTGGGAAAGGGCAGTGGCAGAGCAGACCAAGTGGTGTATGTCCCATCAGCATGGTCCAGAAGGAGAGATGCACGAGAAATTTGAATCTGCTCAGATCTAACTCATAACCTCGCTAGTTTAGTGAGTGATCACTGAAGAATATACCATTAAAGACCTATTGCAAGAATTTGATCAGCCTCAGCCTTAAAATAAAAATCATTTTTAAGAAAGGCTGTGACAAGCATCATGCTTTACATGACATTTCTTCATATTGTTGGTGGAGTTTTGAGCAAAAGAAAAAGCAAGTTGGGGGGTAAAGATTTAAAAATACATAAAATCCCCAAATCTGCCCCCAAGATATCTGCAGCCAAACACATCAGTGTTATAAGTACTATTTTGGAGAAGACATGACTCATAGAAGCCAAGTGCTTTTCTTTACTTGTTCATCTCCACTTATCCCAGTGTTCTGATGCCTTGATAACAAGTGTGAAAAGCAGGAATCAGTCCAGTACCATTCTTTTTAAAAACACTACTTTATATATTTGAGAAATTTTACAGGAACCATGTCTTTGTTTTTCTGTATGCTGCATTTTCAGCTTTCAAAACTAGGAGTGTCTAGGTAGCATGGGAGTATACACAGGGACTGAAAACATCATATTACATTCACACTCACTCCAGTTGTCCTATAGGTGACGCAGACTTGATATGGAGCACATTAGCTCGTACATAGTCCCATGAGTTTACAAGGAGGCATACAGCTCCTCTCTCAAACACCTTAAAAGTCTAACCAGGGCAAAGATGACAAAACACAGGGGAAGACCTTCAGGGAGGAAAGAATGTGAAGATTATTTATAATGAGAAAAGAAGCAAGATTGCTTGAAGATACAGCTTAATTACAAGGGAGGATTTGAAGGAAGATAGAGGGAAAATGCTTGACAGAGAACAAGGTAACAATCATGGGAGTCACATAAAAGGAAGTACAGAACTGAAGAAATGAAAATGGGAATAGATGATGTGAGTGCACATTAACCTCTGTCTTCTTTTTCTCCCAGAGACTCACTCCAAAGTTAAAAAATGCTCTTGGATATTTGCCATTCAGTTGGTGAACCTGAGAACACACCCCTGCAGGCCCATCATGGGTCTAGATTGGCCTAATAAATCACTTGTCCCAAGACAATGCAATTAAGCCTAATTAACCAATGTCTTTATTCCTAAACAGTCTCTTCCCAAGGGAGGTTTTAACTTTTGGTTTCTAAATTAGCTCAAGGAGCTAAATTGCTCTCATCTCCTTGGCAAAGAAACAGTTCATTTCTACCTTAGTACGGGATACTTTATGCCCTCGGGGGACGCGTGTTGCACTACACGAATAGTTTATACACACATTAGCCCACAATTTGAGTCCCTGAGGACCAGTGACAAACCCTTCTGCAAACAGCAGTGTGTACGCTTCCAGCTGTGACCACCGACTTTCCACCTTGCTGCATCAGCACAGCCCCCTGGTAGTCTCTACATTGCTTCTCCAAATCCTTTCCTTGGCTGGGCCAGGGTGCTCTGTTCCACTAAAATATTCAGTAGTGGGATACTCAGAGCTGATAGACTCCAAGGGTCAATGAGAGATGGACCATCTAGTCTATTATTTCTAGAAACGTTTTAAACAAGAGCAGCTTTAGTTCTTTCCAATGCAGCAGAAATAAAACAACCTTCCCAACCTTTCGTGACTGTCCTTTGCTCGCAACTCACATTGCTCCAAAGCTGCATTATTGTCAGCAGTTTCACAGGAGCTTTGGCTCTTTAGCTTGGGGATTATGTGGCTCTAATTCAAAAAGGAACAATGTGATATCTCCTCATAGATCAGGAAAATAACTAAAGAAAAACACAGCTGGAGCCACCAAGCCTGGAAGGGGTTGAGCAACCTCTTGGAAAGCAAAGTTACTGGGGGGCAGAGAGGGTCTGCACTGGAGCAGGGCAGGGACCCAGAGCATCTGGGAAAAATGGGAAAGGGGAGACATACGGAGCTGGAACAGCATATTTTTGTTTATCTCATGCCAGGGTAAAAGTTCATGTACCAAAAAGCTGTACAAGTCTCTGTGAAGAAGTAGCAGGAAGCCATTTGTGCTCCGGCATTTTCATTGCAATCAAGACGCCAAAACCAAAAGCGATCCCAGAGAAAGGGCTGATATCTCACCTCTGTCTATGAAGAAATTGTCTGAAGACACCTTGCGTTTATCAAAGCTAGAATGAAACAGTTGCCTTTTTGTTTCTTGTTCTTTGATACTTTTTCTTTTTTTTTCATCCTATCGTAAAAGCTTACACGCTCTTTGGACATCAGCTGCTTCCTGCACATACAGCATTTCTTCACATCAAACTTTTTATTTTTAAACTCTACCTGCTGCTAGTCTGTGTTAAAGTTAAGTCTTGATAAATCCTTTCATTCTAAACACTAGCCACTGTACAATTTTCATTTAATCCTCTGCCAAGGTTTATCTATTATTCTCCTGGATGCTTTACATACATTTATTTCCCTTTCATCTTTTTAAGTTGTGCCTTACTTTTTCTTACAGGGATTTGACTAGGACTTTTTTTCTTCTCCTATCTCAGGACTGTGCGAGTTTGTCCTCTCCTGTCGCTTACGCCACCTGACAGCAGAGCTGAACTCGCTGCACGTTTACAGCTGCAAATACTCTGCTGTGCACACCTGACTTCCCCTGTACCTTCCATCCCAGGTGCTCACATTTCATTATAGTTCACTTGGCTGGTAGATTTTAGTTATCCTTCTTTTTATAAATGGAGGAATCAAGAAACAGGGGAAGGGAAAGAAAAAGAAACTTTTCTGGAAACCAAAAAGGTAGTCAAACAAAATTTCAGTATTAGTAGGTCACCTTAGTGCTCCCTGTGTCTTGGAAACTTCCCCTCCACAATTTAACGTCATTTATGTGGAAACTTGGTGGCACAGGATCAGCCTGCACTGACCAGTTTCTGTTGTGTTTCTTGGCTCTGCTCTGTCCAAGTCTTTTTTTATTTGAAACCTTCCCATAAAGAAATCACTCTAGCACAATTAGCCAAGAATATGTTGCATCGTGATATATAGAGCAGGTATTAAAAAAGCTATTTGAGTATTAAAAGAGACTTCAAAGAAGGTGAGATCATGAGAGAACAGGGATATATGGACCCATATATGTCAGACTGATGCAGTTTTACTGCTCGAGGAAGAAAGAGAGGGGTCTAGCAAAGGACTACCCAACATACTCAGGTACAGATGTTAATTAGGATGGTTACACCATGTAACTTTTAGACCCACGGCCCTTGCAGTGAATTAGAGAACTATTCCTAGCTAAGCCATGGAGTGCAGGATGATGCTTACAGTGACACAAAACAAGAAGGGGACATACAAGTCTGATCTGCCGACAGCCTCCATCTGCCAGCCATCAGACCTAAAGATCAAACCTTGCTCTTGGACATAAATCCTTTGCCGAGTTAGTGAATCACCAACTTTTTAAAAATCTTGTGGGAAGCTTGCATAATCCAAAAAGAACAGGAGTGGGATTGGTGTTGCCTTTTGCTGCTGGGATGTGACATGGTATTACTGAATAACACCAGGTCTGGGTTGTGTAGGTTTGCAGTTAGGCTGCCGCAACCTCGCTCTGCAGACTCAAAGCAGAAAGCAGTTTCAGCATGGCCTTGGCTGCTGGTGGTAAGGCTATTAAATGAATTAATAACTCTTCCTCAAGTTCTATTTTAAAAGAAAGCAGCGGGAAATAAGTCTTATGTTGTCCAGGGAGCAGGCTCTGGATGGAGCAGCACCGTGGGGAGCAGCTGGAGGGGGATCCAGCTTCTGAAATGGGGCATAGCTACAATGCAAGAGCCTATTGGCTTACACTGCTCTTATTAGCAAGACTCTGGGCATGAACAAAAGCATGCTGATAAAAATAAGGGAAGTTAAAACAAAATAGCTAAATGCCTTTAATGACAGGCAGTGGCTGGGCTTGGGGGTTTAAAATGAAAATTTTGGACTAAGCTGTTTAATTTTCAGTAAGTACCTAAGTCCTTTCTGCCCCAGCCTCAGTCCGTAACAGGCAAAAGCGCTTGGCAACCAATCTGGGTCTGCCTCTCTGAATTATGGTCAGAACATACATTTTTGTATCAAAATACAATACATTATTTCAATGTAAAAATAACTACCTAGTCAATAGCTTGCAGAAAACATGAAAGATGAGACAAATTACAGAAATCTATATAGGTGGGTAAAGTGACTTGCATAATATTGGCCATGAGTTAAAAACAATATTTCAGACTGTTTAAACGACAAAAGGATATCAGCTGGATTGGAATTTAATTATCTGGTTATGTGTGGGCTGAGATGCAAAGAAACAACAGTGTTTAGTGCTTCTGCTGTTGAACGGAGTTGTCTGGCCACTGGGTGTCATCCTTGATTCAGATGACAGCCAAAGACTTTTTCGATACAACATAAACCCTGCAACTTCCAGAGCAGTTAAATTCCACTCTATTTGATTGTACAACATACAGCAAATTGCTCTGCATTTAAATCAGCTATAAAATTGAATACTTTGACATAGACAAATTCTCCTTTGTCTCACTGCTTTATTTGGAGACCTGGAATGGCTGGTTGATGCATAAAAGAAAGAAAAGTAATGCAACCAGGGCATATTAACTACAAACAGTTTGATGAGTGATTATCAAATCTCAGGAAATATGAAATAACTGTGATTAAATAATGCAAAGGGTCTATGCAGGAAGTTTGAAATTATATACTTAATTGGGCCCCACGCTGCAAAATCCTATTTCATATAAGCAATTGTATTTAAGACATTCAGTATCCACATTCAGTACACAAGTTAGTGACTATGTATGAAAAAGCTGGTTCAGGAAACACTAATTTAAGCTCTTACCTACAATACCAACTTAGTGCCCTCACAGAAGCTTCAAATTTTCATCAAAGAGGAAAAAAGGCTCAAAGTCCTTGCGATTTTACTCATTTCTCCTATTGCTATTCTGTGATTTCTAGCTGGCCCACATTTTTTCATCTTGCAGCATCTTCCCAGCTCCTCACAGGGCCCAGAGGTTTGGCCATAGGAGCAAAGCCTGCAACTGGCTAATGGGGAAGCAGGAAAAAACACTTTCCAGAAGTAAAATCCAGATATTCGGAATATTTTGACAACGTTCACGTGTGAGGATCAGATCAGCTCACAACAGGTCATATGTCATCCTAATGAGTTTTCTGTGATGGGTGACTGAGAAGAACTTATCATGTTATTCTGTTATCTCCCGGGAGTCTAGACAGTCTGAAACCAGCACATAGTGCAGCAAAGCTCCTTATTATAATATTATTTCTCTCTGAAATTTGATTTAGTTTGCCTTCTTCAAGCTAAAATAAAAGTGCCAGCAATTTCCCCAAGCATTATAGCCAGAAAGAAATGTTTACATTTGTCGGTGCATTAAAAGTACTAATCCTACTGTTCTTAATATACATACTCAGAGTAGTCATATAACATTTTAAATAACAGGTATTTTTTATTAGTGCAGCTAACCTCAGTTGATAGCACAGCTTTTCATGGATTATACAGTCTTTGAGAACACAGATCTCCATGTAATGCTTCCTAGCTTTACCAGTGGATATAATTTTAATGAAAACATGCCAGTATTAAAGAGCTATTAGACACAGAGTTGAAATTGTCTTTGATTTTGTTCACCAACCAAAGACTTCAACGCTATAAAAAAATCCTTTTTAAAGGAAGATGTTAAATATTCTCTTTAAACAGTCTCATAGGCATGATTTAGGTTACTTGGTTTTAATATTATAAGCATTCTCTTTCATGATTATATTTAGTTTGGAACTGATACCAGACTCCAAGGAAGAAATGGATTTAAGATGTGAGCCATGTACATTAATAATTTCAAAATTTACTAAAATTAACATAAAACAACCCATCTGAGGTAACATAGTCAGATAGCCAGATTATCTAAACTTGTACTACCCTTTTCACTCGTGCAGTAAGACAGTAACTAATGTTAACCCAACGACTTTTTTGAAGCGGGGAATTTCTTCTGCATGTCCATGGTCTATGACTAGGAATCTGTACACTGTTTCATTTTCAGATGTCAACTCAAAAGGAAGATATTTCCCATTTAAATTTTGCAGCACCTTTTATTTGAGTATAGAAGTATACTTACGCTGGTTTAATGCTCTGGGAATGCTTCTCGTGAATGTAGGCACCAGCGAGGCCTCCTGCTCCAGAATTTAAATACTGCAAAGAATAAATCAACACGTACGTGTTGTGCTCATTATCTGTAAAGTATAGCTTTCCCTCCCTCTCCCCGCTCTCTAAAACAGATCAATTTTAAAATTTCTAGTGGTTTCTACTCGAGATCTTAGCATTTGTTTCAAAGTGCTGATGTAGGTAAAAGCAGATATATTTTCTCAGATTAGTTCTAAAAATATCTGTCTTGGCTTTCATAAGATATGTGAAGTCTAACAGACAAAAGGCTAGAAAATTGAAGTACGGCTGAGAGATTCCCATGTCATAATACATATAGCACAGTCATCAAACAACTCATGTGACTATATCTGTCGATTCTTAAACTCAAGAGAAGTCAAAGGAACTAAAGATACCTTGTTTTATGATCTGAAATTATTTGAGTTTGGGCCAGAATATTCTCTTATTTAGGGACCACTTAAGAAAATCCTGTAGCTGCAAGGCTTTCTTGGTGTGGGAAATAAGAGAAGAGCCTCTGATACTGTGACCACAGAGCAGAGTATGCTTTAGAGCATGTGTTTAACCCCCACTAGCATCCATTTCACATCCATGGGTGACCTTGCAGGTCATTGCCACTATTATCTTTTGGAACCTTTCTTAAGGAAACCACAGCTAAAGACAGTGTCCATCTTCACGTTGTGGATGGTTCAAAGATTCAGCCAAGTCTTGATCAACAGTTCAGGTGCAGTTCTTATTCATCTGACCTGTTTGCTGACCCGTCGTATAAGTGACATTATGGAAAATATTGTCAAACAATGAATTTATTTCACCTTGTAGGAGCACCAGCAGGCAAAATCTATTCCCCAGTCATGCAAATGAAGCTCTACGTTGCCAACAGCATGAGCCAGGTCAAATCCAACAAAGCAACCCTGCAGGAAAGAGATAATTAATATGCTACTTATCAAGAGAATCATCACTATAAAATTATTTTTAAAAAACATCTTTAGAGCTTTACTTGCTCTCTATATAGGCATGTTACCAAGTCCCATCTGTTTTGAGTTATTACTAGAAACAAGTTTTCTATCCATAGATACATGTAGAAATCATGAATTGTTTTGTGGGCTTGACTTCAAGGACACTTGGATATGGTTTCTATCCCTAAGGATTTTTTTCTCACGCAGTAAAGTGACATCACTTGAAATTAGTACTCAGAACAAATGCATAATTTCAACGTCTTGTATGGCATGGCAAGCTCTAGGTAGAGACAAAATAGTAACATGCATAATGAAGCCAGTCACCCATGAACAATTACATTCCACTATATACTTAAGGTCTCCCTGGTATTTAAACTATGAGGCTCTTGTTGTTTGGAAATCCAAACGGGTGAGCTAGCAGCCTATGCAACACACTGATCTTTAAGGATTTTTGTACTTGTCCTTAAAAAGTTAGAAACACATCCTGCCATTTCTCTGTGAAAAGTGTTGTATTTGTCATAACCACAATTTGCATAGAGCACCGGGGGCAGGGGGCGGAAACATGTAAGGACCACAGAAGGATAGATCAAAAAGCAGCAGTTTTAGACGCAAAATAACCACTGGATGGCAGCATTTTTAAACTAAAAAGTTCTTCCAAGCCTCGCGATTTATTTAAGCGCAGAGAAATAAAACTGCCTTTTGTGCCTGGACTACAAATTAAATGCTATTTTGCATTTTGCTTTTAAAACACAAACATCCTGCTTGCAAGCAGCATGGTAGAAATAAGAGTGAGAGCACAGGCTTCAGAAAAATCAACGTCCAATAATAAAACAAAGGGTTTTTTTAAGAATCTCTTGCTGTTTCTTGCATGAAGGGAGCCTTAGCTAAATTATTTAAACAGTACTTTGGTAATTTAATCTTCTGTATAAAATAGATAACAATTTGAATGAAGCAGCATTTTAAGAAGATGTGACACACTAATTCTAATGGAGGTATTGGTGAAGTTATCAGCTTGAGAAGTCACTCCAAAACGATGGGAAGAAAACTCACTGCCATAGCATTTGCATGATTTAACATTGGAATCAAAGTTTCAATAAATAGCCTAGCCTTGGCACCCTTGGTGGCTTGTCTTCACAGGGACACACAGAAGTGAGTTAAGACAAATCAACTGAAATGGTGAAGATAATGCAGAGAAGCTGAAGCACACTGCGTGCCCATGGGAATGTTCTCATTCGGAGATAAAATGGCCTTGGTTCAGAGAAATAAGCTACAGTAAACTAAAGCAAATCTGCTATTGAACAAGAAGGTTTTCATAAGGTTTTAAGGCATTATCTTCAAAACTTCAGTTGACTGGATTTTCACACTTACATGTATACCTTCATACGTGTCCCACACAAATTTTTTTTGAAGAATTGCTACAAGAGATTCAGTGGTTGCAGTGGAAACCAGGAATAACATGATACGCTCAGAGTTTTGCAGAATGTATGCTTCTGGCTGTACATTAATGCAATGAAAATGAACAAAAAAAACAGTAGCTGCTCATAAAAAAAAAAAAAAGAGCCCATAAGAAATTTAACTCTATCGTAAGTCTTGTGTTATAATCAGTTGTCCTTTCCCTGTCAGTAAGTGACAAACTGTGAAAAAATATGTTCAAGCACAAGATGACAAATTAGGGAAATACAGTAGACGGGAGATAGGACGAGATTCCTCAGGACACCAGCAGGTTGGATGCCCTTGCAGTCATGGTACTATAATAAGGCTCCACAGTCACATCCATACCTGTAATGTCAACGTGCATAAACTTGCCTGGACACTGCCACTAGTTGGCACAGACTGGCTTGCACCCACACCATGCCCTTGTAGCCCTCAAACAGGATGGCCACCCATGGGTCATACTCCTGAACTGCTTGCACTGCTCCCCAACACTTTGAAATTGGTTAGTAAATCCTAGTGGGCACTATTTAACTCACTAATGAGGCACAGCCTGAAAATGTGGGTTCAGCGCTGGCAGGTTTCCTACATCATCTCAGAGACACCCACTCGTACCATTTTGTTCAAGTCATCATCTGCAAGATGGGCGGTGCTGGTTTGCTTTCCCTGGGAGGCGTCTGGCACTCGAGTCACACAAACAGCAAATGTTTAGCCACACAGATTGCATGGAACAAGTAAAACAAACTGAAACAGCTCTCCCTGCGCAAGCCACGCAGAACAAGGACTGCGTGGGAACATCGTTTCCCTAGACTAGGGGGAAAACAGAGCTCTCCATCTGCTCTGGGCGAAGAAGAGGATGTGTGCTCTCCCCTGCCTCTTCCATTTTACTCTAACATCTAAAAGTCATTTCTGCAAAGTGTCTGGGTAGCTGCTGATAACCAGCAGGTAACAACTCAGCATGGACAATGACATTTGGAGAGAGGGAGAGAAATGACAGCTTCACACCAGCAAAGCTGGGGCATTTAGAAAGAGAGAGACAGGAAAAGAAATGAAGATGAAGGATCTTAAAGCTCTTCCTACTGGGACTCAAGAGATTAAAATACTTTACATACGGTACAGAGTCAGTTGAAAGTACAATATAACTTATGAAATGAAAATTGTATTTGAAAGCTAGAGCCTCCTAAAAGTCAGCCATTTCTTCACTTGTGGAAGAATAAAATGACTCAACCCCCTCCATCCTCTAGAGCAAGCTCAAAAGTATGAAACAAGGAAAACTGCTACATCCTCTTCAGCCTGCTGATGAGTGTCTTGCACAATACATAGTAATTTTGATTTATCTGAGAGACCCAAGATGGAAAAATAGCCTGAGGTAATTTTTCAAGCTTAATTTAGTTCATTTAATATTTAATGACTTAATGAAGCTGTCTATGTGCAGAGCTTTCACTCTGGGAGGAATCTTAACGTACGTAGAGAACTTAGGAAATTGGCTTAAAAAATGTAAAAGGAAATCAGTAACTTAATTCATAAATGATTGACCTCAAGAATCCCAGGACATTTTCCAGACCTCCTGAGCTCACAGCTGAAATTTCTGGCCAAGCCCTGATAGGGTACAACACTGCAGGATTTTATTTCAATTGTACATTAAAAGAATTATTAAGACCATCTGTGCAGGACTTTTCTCTCTGCTACCCTGGCTGACAAGTGATTTTTTTTCCTCCTCTTTTCAGGTGACACTTCCACCTTGTATTTTCCCCTTCTGACTTTTTTGCCTGTCAGCTCTCCCCAACCTATTTTCTGTTCATGAACATGGGGTCATTCACCACCCTTCATCACCAGGAAGGGGAGCCTTGCATTTTTGCTATGAACATGACTTCTCGGGCTTATTGTCTTTTAATACACATTTTAAAGGACTTCCAGCCTTTCTGTGATAATATGTCATATATGAGATAATTGTTCTAACCACTGCTGATTTCATCAGATCCCCAAGCTCTTGAAGGAGATCTGGTCTTTAAGTCCACACATCTAATGCCCTGAAAGCTTGTCAGCCTGGGGACAGGAACTGGTTGGATGGTATCAAACAGAAATTAAGCTCATACATATTACATATTACATAGACACTAACGACTCTGGTTCCGCAGTTGTTTTCCTCTAACTCAACGGCAGCTCCCAACATCAGCTCTGACCTGGGAAAAGAGGAGAAGAGCCGATTGCTTTTGAAGATCCAACATTTTGGGCTTTGTGGTAATCAGAAGCCCTGAGACTAAGAGAAGCAGCAGGACACAGGAGTACCTCTCACCAATATTGAGACAGAAAACTCTTCATGTACGGCTGATTTCATAGCTATTCAAGTAAATATTTGCCATATGTAGATGTTTAAGTGTGGTGTAACAGTACGTTATACAGCAGTTTGTATAAACATATAAACATTACTTAACCCAGGGGGTAGAATCCATAAGGATGTTGAGCTGAGTGTATCTGACAGCAGGGAAATAAAACCAGCGTTGGCTCATGCTTTTGAAGCCTTCTGGGTACTCAAGCAATTCTTCAGGTTCAATCACTTTTTCTTTTTAAATACAGTAATGACATTTCAGGCCATGGATCTACCTGGATCTACGTGCTCTAACAAAAAAAGAGGATGGCAATGAAATGTTTGGGGGTTTTTTTACCCTTTTGAAAAATCTCAGGAAGAAGAGATTCCCTTCTATGTTATGGTATTTCTAATAGGCATGCAGGTGGAAACAGGCCTTTCACATCTATCTGTGCCTGCTGGAGTACTGAACTGCTGTCAGAAATCACTCTCCTCTTCAATAACGTGGTACAGTTTCTGTATAAGTGTGCAGTGACTTTGTGTATATCCACGGGGAAGCACATAATCCTGAGTTAATATTATTATTTGCACTACATTATATAAATTTTAAGCTGTTTTCACCAAGTCCTAGTTATCTCCTCAGATAACATAAGCACCAAATCCATTTTCACTTCATATAATGAAATACCAGTGACTGCTTTTCCCCAGAACACAGGTTCTCAGTCACTTTGGGGTAGTTTATAGCTTTCAGTGAAACTGCATCACTTCCACTCATGCAAGCATGTGTCCCGCAGTCCAGAGAGCATCTTTAGAGAGGCGGCAAGGAGATAGGCTTTTCCCAGTTTGTTCGCATTTATAGTGGAGAAGAAAGATTCCTCTCAGACACCTTTCAGACACATCACAAAGCAGATGCCAGGGAGGAAGCACTGCAGGCACGTAGATGTTGGCGGCTGAACGAAAGCTTTGCTGTCACCACAAGTGAGAGCAAGTAAAGCAGTGGGTGGCACCGTCCTATTAATAACCTATCTTCCCTTTCAAACTTTTCAGCATAGCCTTTTGATTATTTGTGGTCAGCAAAGTACTGGAAGACCCTCAAGGAAGGCAACCATGAAGGTATTGCTTTTAGAGCTAATCACAGACCTGTTTCCCCCTGAAGCTGACTCCCCTCAGTTCTTTTTTCCTTCGATTTCTGCACCAATGTCAGAAGTCCCTCTTGCTTTGTACTGCGTTCAGGACCAATTTTGTCGCCAGGTGCTGCTCTGTGAGAACATTCCCTTTTTATATCCCACGGGCCCTACACTAGCTCTCACACCTGCTCTGCTCTCCCAGGGGAGACTTTACCACCACTTTGCAGCAGCATAACTTACTCCAGAAAAATTTCCAGTGCCAAACCTACAGCAACAGAAGATGTATAGCCTGTTGTGAGCCAGGGACCCCTCCAGAGAGTTAAAACATCAAACATAAATAGTTAGCTGGTTTGCCAAATCCAGTGATACTAAATATGCTTATGCTTGAGTGGTCTAATCTTATATGAGATAAGGTACAGCCAGTAAAAGACTACCCCTACAGAAAGTCTGGTGACCCGCTGTTGATAAGACAACTTAATTAAAAACTATTTTCTCCTGGGTTCCTAGGGCAATTGAGATGGTTAAAGAAGTTTTACAGCTACATCCAGAGAGCACACTGCCTGCAAGCTCCAAAGGCTGAGTCATCACGAAAAATACAGTCGTCTTGTGACGTTGATGTTCCTCACATTGTGCCTGTCTCCAGAAAACTGATCAGCTGAGTCTGAACACTGCTGGCTCCACGGGGAGCTCACCTACCTGCTCACTGGGGGCAAAAACTGCCACAGTGTGGCTGCAGGAAAGAAAGAAAATCATGCAAGTCTGCCAAAAAAGCAGAAATCTAACGCAAACTAACTTTTAAAGAGAGATTAGAGCTGTGATTACCTCCTCTTCCTTCTACGCTGAACCTCTTGAAATTCTATCCTTCAAGAAAAGCCCTGTAGAAGTAAATAGTCACGAATTATCTCTCCATATTTGCTCCTCTGAGATTGCTCTCACAGGGTTATTTCTTCATGCAGCACACAGCCCTCAAAGGATCTGGGCACAGAGTGTTTTTACTTATCAGAGCCCCACAGGTTTCCACATGTGCTTTTTTTTGTGACACAAAACACAGAAATTAAAAATATTTCACAAGGAAAATTGTCTAAAATTGGTGTTAAAAGGACGGGTCTGGAGCAATCTTACCTTTTCTTGGCCAGCCTTTGTTATTCTAGGGATGTCAAACAACTGTCCTGTGTAGTACTGCACCCCACTGAACAGAATGACAGCGATAGAGTCCCCTTCCTTCTCAATTACAGCAAGGATATCTTCATTCCTCAAGGTCTCCTCCCCCTAAAAGAAAGTTAAAGCACACATTTTACATCAACTTTGGCAGTAATGGAACTGTCATTTCTTATTTCATAATCTATATTTTACCATGAGCTGTGCTGCTTGCATAAGGAGATCAAAAGCAAATCCTTAGCATGGTAATGATATACAAAGGTAGGGCTATGAAGTAGCCTGTGAGTAACTTACCTCAAAAAAAAAAAAAAAATCATTAGCAAACTTATCTTGAAGGTGCCAGTTATAAAAAGTCTATTCACTTTCTATTCTAGCGTGCTTCATACTCTTTAATATTTGAGACAATTTTAATTTACAGTAAAAAAGTTCTGGTGAAAACAGCACGTACAAAGATTTTTATGTGGCATCTGAAACTGACAGCCACAAGACTTGAAAGTTATCTATCAGTTTCACTCTACTTTTCTGATAAACTTCATATCCCACAGGAAGCTATTATAAAACTGCCACATTTATCTTTCAAAAACAATAAGTCTCACATCATCAAAAGTATAAAAATCCCCAAACCTGGGGTCATTAAATTTAGAGGAATTTCAACCAAATAAAAAAAACCCTCATTCTTGATTCTTTATAGGAAAATTACTGCCCCATCCTCCTCCCATCTTCCTAGCAAGGGATCATGTAAAACATACCACCACCTAGGGATCAATTAGGCAGTGAAAGCCTAGAATTAAATTAGACTTGTTACTGAAAAGAGCTTGGGCAAGATTGTTGAATTGCAAGTAACTGTTATTATCTCAACAATCTTTGCAAATCTATCAGGCTTTCAGGAGTGGGCTCTTTACTCACAAGATGACTCAGATTTCAGAAGTAAAAGGTCACCATCAGTTTATAGATAGGTGGCAAAGTTCTTAATACTGCGAAAGTGAAGCAAGGCAGTCTTTCAAATTAATCTGAATTGCATATTACTCAAAGCAGACCTTTCCCTCAGTCTGTGCTGATACACAGAGTGCTGTTCATGTTATGGCAATCTTTTACCTTAGGACATTCAAAGGACATTGGGGTATCTCAATGAGCTACTATATTTTGCAGTTCTCTCAGCATTCTGTCAGGTTTTGTAAACAGGAAAAATAGAGAAAATAATAACCTTTTTTTCAGTCTATAAGGCAAATGCATTAGTTGAACCAAAAAACTATAAAATGGGTTCGAATACCAAAAAATATATACAGACACAGAATACACGATTCATAAATTTTACCTAAAAGTATTAATAGAAATAGATTATAGCTTCTCCAGGCAGACACTAGAATATTTGGGAATGTATGACCATTCTCCTATGAAATATGCTTCTACTCTTAGCACCAGCAAGCAGAACCGATGTATTTCTCACCAACCTCCCGTGGCTGCATCATGAGCATGCATTTCTCCACATCAAGTCCATGAAGTCGAAGTTGGGACTCAACAGCATACTGGAAGAGATTTCCATGCAGAACACATTAGTGCAATTAGGTGATAAAACAACTAAAAGAAAAATGGACAAGGACATCAGAACTTCACGGAAGGGATTCAGATGCCTGCCTTTCACTAAAATTAACGCTTGAAAGCCTCATCCAACTCCACTGAAAACTTCATTTGGTTTGCAAAAGATCAGAATGTAATTCACATCGTCGGACAGCAAGGATAAAGTCAAAGCCTAAATCCTACAGGATAAGTTCATGGAGTAGAATGAGGGTGGAAATGTGGTGGAGGATGTGCTTTATCCCATGCCAGCAAGAAAAAGCTGCACAGACAACAGCCAAGGAGAAGACTGAGCATCACCTCTTCAGGGGCCCTGGGTACCTACTTTTCTTGGTAGCACGTGCTAAATCCCAGGCTGTCCCATATGCACCGCTGTCAATGCAAACGAGGTTTGGCCAGCACGTATATGCTGCCCCATGCTATCCTCACGCCTTCAATTTGCTGCACAGCTGGGAGGAAACAACAGCTCTCAACTCTCAGGCTATTTTGAAAATCCTACCCTCTGATTTTATCAATAAGTAATGGTTATGGAGATAACATAAAAATCATTGAATAATATTATAAAATAGTTTAAATATACATGACAGGAACCGAAGTGACAGCGCTTGCACTGGTTATTGCTGAAGTACCATAGAAATTCAAGAAAATGGAGTCCAAATGCACAAGTGTGCCTGGAACAAACGTGGGATTAGTATGAACATTACTTAGAATCAAGGCAATTTGAGGTTTATATGCATCTGTGCCGCCATCTTCATCACAAACAAACCTGTTAGTAGCTTGATCCACTTTTATCACACCTTAGGGATCAAATTTCTTATCAATTTCCATGAGTTTACGGAGTTGATGATTAAGCAGCAGTGGGCCACAAACCCAAAGATTAATTTGCTCTCAGATGGGATGCACGGGCTATTGTCTCCTATTTTATAGCGGACAAATTACATTTGAACTAGTAATCTGAAGTGCCAAGAACAAACATTTCCATCTCTGTCTGGGGATATATAAGTGTTAATGTTGTGAGCTCGTATTGATTTGGTTTCATAAAGTAAAACAGCAACAAGAATTAATAAAACATTTACAACTTCAGTTGATTTAGGCCAGTAGTTTGCTCAATGTCTTTAAAAAGACTAATAAATCAATGTACCCATTCAATCTTTTCCTCTTGTAACATTTTTTATTTCAACAAAAGGAATAAAGCTACGATCTGTAAAATATGCTGAGCTCAAAAGCTTCTGACAGATTTTTTTATTGTAATATTACTTGGACAAGATGAGCTAATAAATATTCAAATCAGGCTACTGATATTCTTTAGGAAAATATGATTAATAATATAAATATGGTGAAATATTAATTTCTTACATGGTCAGAGGGAAAGGCTCTGGCTTCTAGAAGAATTTTATACCGTCTTGGAGTAGGTTTAAAGAAAGATAGCTGTCAAGAACAAAAAAAAATAAGATACATTGAAATGTATTTAAGTAGAGATGAGAAAAGCTCCCAGCATATAACTTAATAAAGGCTGTTTTACTTTCATGCAGACTACAGACAATTCCTCAAAAATTACAAATATTGCTTTGTCCATATAACATTTATCAAAGTAGGAAAGAGTTGTAATACTGTGTTTAATATATCCATGGCAAAGGCCACAAAAATCCGGCAGTGAAAACTTACACTTACAGGAATCGATGGCAAAGCTTTGACTGCAGCCAGGGAAGCTGGGATTTCACCCGGCTCCATCGTGCAAGCAAAAGCAGCGGCTGAAGAGTAGCAAACAGTGCAAAGGAATTGGATTTCCATTCCTGCCCTAAAACATTAGTTTTGAAATCATCCCCTCCTCTGAAACAGGCCTGACCAAAGGACTAAGCCTTCTGCAAAGACTTCTTCTCATCACCTTTACGTGAATGGCCTTTCCTTCTCAGCTCCTTGTGTGGAGGCAAGCTGGGCTTTCCACCATGCTGAGAGGCCTCGGAGAAGATTTACAAGCCCTCCTGTTGAAGTTAGCAGTGGTTACACAGAGCTCAGCATGTGCTGTGTACCTGAGCAGTCTGGCACGAGTATGGCTGTGTTGCAGCTAGTTGGCTTGTACTCAGCACCATACTCCAGGCTTCAGGTTTCTTAATTTAACAAAAGTCAGAGACGTGTTACAGAGGAGCAGATCCGAGCCCTAAATCTTTTTGTGTGAACCACACAAAATGAAACATCATGTCTTCGTTCAGTTGAACCAAATCTTTGGAAATACTAGAGAACCAGATATAGGCTGTATGGAACCACAGAGATATCTGTGCATAAGGAAACCACATTTATGGCCACTATGTCATGAAGATCAAAATCAGATGCTTTACCACATTTTGGGTGTATATAAAACAACACAGCTCAAAATGCCATCTCTTATATGCAACTGCATTTTAAGCTTGACTAAAATTAGAGCTTTGTCTTGCTCACAGTTGAGCTCTTGTTTCTTAAACTTTGAAATTTGCTGTGAAATTCAAATCTGAAAGTTATTTGTAAATGTTTCTAAAATAATAAGGTCTCCTTTCTGAGGGCTGATATGCAGCACGTGCGAGAACAGCTAAGCTTCCCCCACAGAGTCCTTGAAAATATTTCTATGTCCAACTTTTCTGTAACATTAAGTGGCGCCAGGTCTTGCACAAGCCAAAGCATCATTCAAGATACAGCTCCCAAGGCTTACGAAAAGTTAGGCTATCATCCAGTGCTGTCTTTGTGAGGTCCTCAGAAAACACTTTGCTTACATTCACAAAGAAAGGAAAAAAAAAATATTTGTCAACACAATATCCAAGAAACATTGCAAATACATACCATCTGGAGGTGCAAGTTAACAGTTAGCCCATTCATTAAGGCTACTTCATGTCTTTGGGCCCCTGAAACATTAAAAAGAAAAAAACTGGTTAGGGGGTTTCTTTACAATTTCAGAGAAATCTAGTACAGTGTTGAGAAAGTAAAAGTATGCTTTTAGTCAATGTCTCTCTAAAGACTGGAAAGTAAACAAACATTTGAGGTGTGTCATTGCAGTGAAGTAAAAAGATTTCTTGTCTGACTCACTACACCACACTGGCAGGAAAATATTTATTTTTTTCAGGTCAGCCATGGAAAACAATGAAATACTTCCATTTCCTGGCAAACTACTGGTGGATTTATTATCATTAATACGTCAGACAAAAATCAGGTCAGAAGATTACACGTAAAGCAAGACTTGCAAGCTTATTTTTATCATAAGTTTGTAAGTAAAGCAAGTCAGAAAATATATTGAGACAATCATCTATTGTAAGTGGTTACTGTAATGTCAAGGTAAATCTCATCCCTAATAAAAAGAAACCCAAGCAAATTTGGCCTATTGAATATAACAGACATTATTAATGTATCAACTTAGCAAGAAGCAGCCATACCCACATAGCTCCAAGGAGGCTAATAACAGACAACTTTTCGCTACAGCTAATCACCGACAGAGCTAACGGAGCAACAACTAATTGTTATTACAAAGTATTCAGCCACAAATTCTCGAACGTTTATCCACCACTGGTGAAGGGTTCTCGGCAGGACGAGGGACTGCACGTTGGGCAGGGCACCACCGAGATATGGAGAAATTAAATTCCTGTTTCGTTCCGTTTTCCCTGATACCTGTTGTTGAAAAGCAGTGATTCACCCTTGGCACAAATCAGTGCTTTGAGAGTCTTCTTCAGCTGGAAGACGGGCTTGTGCGCCTTGCCCTAGTCGTCACCCCAGCAGTGGAGTTTGCCAAAGGTGGAAAGAGGTTTCAGACAGGGAGGAATGAAGACAAGCGTAAGCAGGTAGGGCAGCAGCCACCCTTGAGATGGATAAAGAGGAAAGGAAAACGTGATGTTAGGGTAAAAAGGGTAAGAGGAGCCACAAGAAACAGAGAGGTAAATCCTCGGTTTCTCCTATCCCTGCCTTGAAGGGCATGCAGGGTCCCAGCCAACACAGGAAAAAGGCAGCAAGAGCATGGAGACACTCCCACCATATCCCACAAAGTTTAGGTTCATGGAGTTATTACTTTGCCAGCCTAGGAAAAAGACATAACCAGGGGCTGAACTCAATGCAAATGAATATAGCCAAAGAACATGGAAATCTATAATTAAGACAGGTTTATTCGCAAATCCTCGCCAAGCAGGCCTCAGCTCCTTCCACCACAGGCAAAGCCAAGAACCATTCCGATTAAGGTATTTAAGGGCCTTTCTTTGTGTTGCTGAAATCTCCTAGTATCGGTCAGAAAGATTCATCAATAGTTGCCAATGACTCAGGAGGACCTGTCCAGGGGATGAGCCATGAGGAGAAAGAGATGTTGTGAACAAGTTCCCTCCTTCAGACACCAGGAACGTCATCAAGCTTGTAATAAAAAGTATAAGTAGACTTATTTCTTCATAGGGAAAAATAAGCTCCTTTCCTCACTTGAACTCCTCTCCTTCGCTTTCTTTTCTTCCCTCTGATAGCATTGCATCTGCAGGCTCCATGCTGCTGAAAGAGGTCACCTTGTGGCTGTTCTATTGCAGATACAGAAGACAGCTAGAGAGAGTGATTGCAGCTCAAAACAGTATTATTTGCAGTCTTAATATTTCTATGGAACTCTTGAGGCTGAAAAAAGGGATAGCATCAAGAAACGGTATTGTTCTTATTTCTCCCTCTGCTCCTTCCACGAAATCTGTAGCTTTCATAGCAAATTCTGCAGAAGCAATCCTCTGCCTGCCATACCGTTTCCATATAAAACAAATGGTTAATCTGTAGATCACTTTTAGCTGCATGCTAGCATCCCAAATTAAATATGACACTACATTTGTCATGTAAGTCTTGGTCTTCCGTAAATTATATATTTATTAAAAGCTTTCCATTATTGAATTTCATGCCCACAAAACAAACCTCATCCGTGTCATTGGAAAACTGTTATCCTTTATAACCTGCACTGCATTTCAGAAAACAACCTTTCTATGATCCAATTAACCTATTACAATATTCAAAGACCCGGCACACAGGAGACAAAATTATGTTTGCTTTCTTTATTTCCTAACTTTATACCATATCTCCAAGACAGGCTAAAACCTGTATGTTCTGCTTGATAAATCTCCTCTTTAATAAAAGGAAGCAGCATTTGCAAAGTACAACTTCAGAGACAATTATGATTGCGTTAGGCAGACACTGCCATCCTTCTCCTCTCTGACTGCAGTGGGAGCCTGATCCTCACCAGAGTAAGTAAAAAGCATTTTGTAAAATGATTGGAAAAAGGCTAAGGGCCCCAATTTTGAAAACAGTTTGGTTATTTCAAATAATCCTTATCACTCAAAGTCACTACAAATCTGCTAAGCGTTCAGTCTTCCCTCAACAGAGACCTGCCCGAGCGCGTTGTACAGCAGCAGCCATACAGTTAATCTTGTTCCATCAGAAGGTGATCCTGCCAAGGTTGTAATGTTTTAATAAAGTCTGGTAGGAGAAGCCGAGATTACCGTCACCGCGTTATGCCGCTCGGCGTGAGCATAGAAAAAAAGCTCTGGCCTCCATCGACCTTGACTCTGCATTTCACAATGTATTTACTACTGTAACTTTCATTGAACAAGAAAATGTGCCTGCGTTTAATAAGCAAGGTGTTATAGCACTATAAACCATTAAACGGAGAAAGATATTTTACAGTCTTTAGTCTATTCCTGAATCTCACCGAATAATTTTTACTTACTACTACTACTTAGAGTGAGAAATGACAATTCCTCCTTTGTAACATGTTAAATATTGAGTAAAAAACAGGGTAAAATTCTGTTTATGTTCCTATACTAAATTCACTACAAAAAGAAATTCAGCATTCACTCAACTTGTACATATTTGGTATTACACCTTGCCGGAAAACACTACTTAATCGTAAATAGCACATTGGAAGAGAGTATTTTAACATAACATTTTTTCTGCATTTATTCTTTTAGCCTCTTCACTATAACCTACAATTTTAAAAAAATCAGAATTTATTACAATGCATCCATTATTTGGGAAATATTGATTTATTTGCATTCTAAGAATTGCTCACCTAGGTCCTGAAAAAAAGCTATGAGGATATTATATAAATAAAACCTTGCTGGCAGGTGGATCTGAGGGACAGATTGGAGCCCAAACCACATTTCAATTAATGTTCAATTAAACGAAGTCCAAAAAATCCAGAGAACAAAATCCAAACTGATCATGTTGACATGCCCTTTACTGCTGAGGAAATCAACACGACCATGAAACCCTTCTCAACAAAGTATTTAAAAAAAAAAATAGATAGGTTAACGGCAGGGTGACCTCAGCCATCATAATTTTTTAATAGAAAACTTTAAAATATACATTTTAAATGAACAAAGTTGTAAGTTCAGTGAATTCTGGCCATTGTGATAAAAAAAAAAAGCACCAAGCACTTTCTTGGAAAAGAAAGAGAAATAGAGAGACTGGTAAGAATTTAGATTAAGTTTAGCAAAGCTCTCACTTCCCTCTCCTTCCACCCAGAATACTTTTAGTTAAACAAATATTATAAAACACTCTGAGCTGGCAGCCTCTACAAGACAGATGGCCAACGGAAAAAAAAGTCCCAGCCTGACTCCCTGCTTTCCGCAGTGACTCTTAACCTAAAGCTGAGGCCAAACTGACCCCGGCACCGGCACTGGCAGGAGGTCAGTGCTCAGCCTACCCCGACACCCTGCGGGGAGTGCATGGGGCCCCACGTTTTGCTAACAGAGCATACATTCACAGAAGGTGATGCAGAAAAGGATGATAATTTAGGTGCTTCAAGCTGCCCTTTGGGGGATCTTGACTTTCTCTCCTGGTTATGTGAAGAGCATTGATGGGCTGCCTTGTTACTTTACTAATTTAAGTGCCTGAAAGTAGGTAGTGTCACTGCTCTCCCACTCTCATAAGACAAATTCTCCACCCTCCAGTTAATTAAGTGCAAGGTTTCCAATTTAAAAGCCCTTACTATGCATCAGGCTAGTTGTGTGACAGGTCACATTTCCCCACCTTCCCACAGCTTCCCGGTTATACCCTACCAGAACGAGAATAACCACTTGCCAGGACAGATCAGTAAAACTAGAGAAATCCCTAAATCGGCTGCCTTCAGCATTTCAACACCCTCCACTCCTTTATATTCTCACATTTTTATGTTCTGTGATAGTTAATGGATTAATGTACTGAGCTTGCCCTTGAACGTAACAAAAGCAAGAAAAGTAATTTCTTAACCTCCTGAGCAATACTAGGTACTACGGTAGCAACTTCCAAAATCAGAATGACCAATCTGCATCTTGGTTTTTATTTCATTCTGCAGATGGGATATCCCAGTGATGCCCAGCCTAGCCACGCTTGTATTTATGTTATCTTAGTGCTTACGTCATGGATAGACCAACTACAACAATATTTTCTTATGTTTGCTCTGCTCCAATAGTAATGTCCAGTGTTTCAGCTATTTGGAAACTTCATGAAGAAGTCAGGAAGTCACTTTATTTATAAATATATAAATAAACCTCTCATTTACTTCTCTCGAAGGAGAAAACCCATAACTTTCTCATTGAACACTTGTCTATACTTGGAGGAGAAATTACGAGACAATATCTAGCATACAGTAGGTCAGCTTAACAGTAATATTTTTCCCTAGCAAAGGCTCAAATGAACACATGATAATTCAATATCGACAGTTGCCTTCAACTGCTAAATTGAAATACTGGCCAAACCTCACTAAAATCTACTAACCTAGCCTTGACAATGGCTGTAAGGGTTGGGGAGAAAAAGGGTCTGTGAGAAACCCTGCCAAGATCATTTCTCTTCCCCCTTCTGACAACAACAACTCTGAAGGAAATCCCAGTGAAAGAATATTTCATCAACTACACACAGGTTAGAGTAAGAGGCGAGCGAGGAAATTTGCATTCAGACTCAGACGACTGCTTTCATGGCTGGCAAACTCACCAGGAGAAGTCTCCAGGGCTTCTTCGCAATCTGTAGCATAACCATATGCATTTACTGCCAAGGTCCTGCAGCACTGCAGACTCCTCAAGGGGTACAGAGGGTAATGGGAACTTACAAATAGGAGGTCCTGCCCCAATTATCTGCTTCATTGGCATAAGCAGTTCTCAAATATGAGTCTGGATTTAGTGGCAGGGAAATCAGGAAAAGCAGAAAATGTCTAGATAGAAATAATTTTTCAAAGGGGAAAGTTCATCAGTTCACTTCTAGGAGAAGGGACTGAGAATCTGTAATGTCAAGTGCCCTTTAAAAAGGCTTCACGTGTTAGACCAAGTGGTTTACGATGCTCCAAGAAACCCTTTGCCGCAATTAGTTTCATGATAAGCATATGCTCATATATTATCGCATACATTCACCTCTTAAATCACTTACAGCCTTAAAATAAAGTGTTAGTCCGTGCATAAGGCAGTCAGAAATACTGCTTTAAAACAAAAAGAATGCAAGCAACTAAATTCTGGTTACAGAGTTTCAGGACTTTTAGTCTTAAAAGAAAGCAAATTTGTTTTCGTTTCTAGAGAAATGAAAGTTCACACCTACCAACCAGCTCAGCCATCAGGTCCAGGATGCACTCGTCTGCCAAAGCCCATGGGCGTTGACCATTGAAATGGCCGTGAACACCTCTGCAAAGGAAGAGGCAACCAATGAAAACATATGCTGTTCCCTTCAGATCAGTCCTAACAAGCGTACCTGATTTGGAGACCCCACATTTGGAGGAGGGAGGAAGAGGAGACTCGCCTAAGCTGAGCACTTTTATCACGCCATTAAGGCTCCTTGCAAACGCAACTCATTTGTTGGTTTCTGACAGGTTTTCAACAGCTTGAAATTTATTTATTTTGGCTTCCAAAATTCCTCTAAACATCCCTCAAAATTGAAGCTGATAGCTTTTTTCACAAGCCCTCTGGACGCAGCTGCTCGGGTACAAGAAGCCTCTGGGAACAGGCACACTGGGAAAGGGCACAGTGGTGCCCAGTGCGGGACGGCACCCCGCTAACCCCAGCTCACACAAACTACACAGAGAGCAGAGATCACCCTGAAGAGCTGCACCACCGGCATTTCTAGCTGAATGTTGTATGGTGCAGAGGACGGTGGACTTGAATACTGCCTTGCTCCCAGTCAGAAGTATTTCTTGTCAGAAACAATTTCTGTCCTCCCGAATCTCCTGTCTGAACTCACTCTCCTGCATAAACCAGCAGGTACTAAATGTATATGCTACAAAGCACCTGCCCAAACAGAGCTGCTTGCTAATTTTTATTGCATCTCTTCTCCCTGCCAAATTGTTCTAGATCTAAGCGTGCATAAAGCTTTTTAGTTTGACAGAGGGCCTTTATTTTGCAAACTATTCCTGTCTACAGCAGCTGATGCAGTAGCCTTAAACCTGAATGCATCACTACTCTGAAGGGACAGGTACGTACCTTCAGTTCTGGATTAAGTGCTCTGAAGTAATTTTTGCTTCAAATGTGACAGAGAAATAAACTTCTAAGGTAGCCACCATGCATACATAAATAAAAAGTTGCAAAGTTTCTTAAACATGCAGGATATAGAGTACAGATTTAAATGCAAATGAAGGCAGATCGAGCAAAGCAATAATGGTGCTAATCCAGGGGAACGTTGCTCTGGGCTTCCATCTCACACTGGATGATTTTCATATTTGCTGAGCACCACGGGGTACTTGTGGAGTCGGAAATGCCAGGCTACATGTGGCCAAGGCAAACCGAGTATAAAGCTGTTTCAAAACAGGGACAAAACCAGTAGGAAACTGGGTAGAGAGAAAAAAAAAAAGCCCTAAAAGCTGTTATGAGAGAAAGAAAAAGGGGAAAAAAAATTAACAACTTTTTAAAGAGGAACAGGCACACAATGTTCACTCAAAATTATGAGAAGTCTGGTAGATTAAGACATGAGAAAGGATGGCATATGAGACACTACCAGCTAGTGCCCCATGCTAAAGGCTATTTAAAAGATCGGTTTTCCCTATCAACCTCCTACTTTCCCATCCCAGCTAGAATTTTGTTCTGTCTCCCACACAAATTACCTGGATGTTTTACAGTCAGACCCTTTCTGATTGGCTTGGGTCTAATTCACGCCTCCTGAGGATATTTCCAAAAGAATCACAGTCCTAAAGAAAAGAAGAACTGCTGCAAAAAGCACGATTTGTATTAACCATTTCATGCCTCTTATCCTTGCAACATACCATTTGCTTTTGAAATGGTTTAGGTCAACAGCTGAATGAGGGCACAGGTACAAGTGAACGTCTCTTACAAATAAAACCACCTCCCTACGTTTAACAAGTCCAGCCCCACACAGATGACAAGGAGAACCCCGATCACTAATTTGGATAAGGTCACGGTACATTAGCTGACTGCTTTTCCCTATTTTCAAATTGCTCTCTGATGAGACCTCAATAGCAGAAAGCGGGCAGAGTGAAACAGCACTAATTTACAAGAGCATTTCATAGATGAGGCATAAAGGCTGTAGGTGGGCAGGGGAGAAAACATGGTAAGGGGCAGGATTAGCACTGAAAGTTCCTCCCTTCTATCAGACCATAACGCAGCTGCGTTCCCTGAAGACAGTGGTATGTGTTTCACAAACAGCAAGACATTTATTGCTAATTTCCCTTCTTATTGTTAACTGTAATATAGTGATCAAGGGACTTTGGGATAATACAGACTGTTAAAATAAAAAAACCCAAAGATTTTCAGTGGCTCCCAGCCCGGGGGGATCTGTATTTCTGAAAGAGGATAGTGAACATAATAAGATGGGAAAAAGAAGCCCTAACTACCGATGGGATTCTCTTTCATTAGCCTTCTCTGATTTTATAGCCATTAGTGTCCTTCTAATGGGAATTTACTGATGAAAGCTCTCTCTACCAGCACACAGGACTAACAGAATTTCAGAGTAAATTTCAAAGTTATCATGAAAACATATACGAGATTTTGTGCATGAGGATATTTTATTTTGAGAAGAAAACATGGAAATTTAAGTATATTGAAAGAGGGAAGATCCAGCATTAATTATTATTCATATTATTATTATTATTACGGCACAGCTTACAGCTTGCCTCCCTCTTGATGGCCAATATAAATGTCAAGAGACAGAAATTATTGAGGCTAAAATGGTAGTTAAAGGCATATTCTTGGAACCTTTTTTTATTTTAATCACATGAAACTCTGTAGCCTTTGCTGATGGCACAATACATCCTATTACACTTAGGTTGTAAAGTTCTATGCTCTGCCTCAGAGAATTTATATCTCTGTATATTATGCCACCCCTCTCTCAGCTCTGGTAGGCATCAGGGGTGATAATCTTTAAGGACACAACTGCAGTGCTTCTGGCATTCCCCTCAGACACGGACAGCCTACGTCGCATTTTGTTTCCGCTGCACCCTAGGTAGCAAGAGAGATTTAAAGTAAAGGTACCCAAATTAATGAATACAAAGCGTGGCCCATCAAATCATAAAGCATCATACAAACAGAACTATTTCTTAAACTACTGTGAGAGTTTCTCATTGTGCAAATTAATTCTTAGTCAGTTACCATTTTATTTTCAATTTGGCAAGAAATCACAATGCCACATTTTATTCGCTGAGGTCTGGTTGATTTAAAGCTCGCTAGGGGAGCTAGAAACACATTTTCTGATATGATCCCAGGGTTTCGAAGGCGGTGAGAAAAGGGATTTAAATTAATTGCCAGCTTCAGGAATCTTCTGCGCTTATCCAAATCTTGTTCAAGTGGAAATTTCCTTCTTGCTTCTTTGCCAAAAATGATGCGAGGTATTTAATGAGCCAATACAGACTCAAGTTCGACCGTGGTTTCAAGCAAAGAAACAGCCAAAAAGGAAGGAAGACATATCCAAAGAAAAAGAACTGTATGGAGCAGTAGATTGAAGGCAAATCTAACAAACCTGGGGCTTTAAAACAGGCATTCACAGCTCTAACATACAACCTGCTGAAAGGCACAATGCAGGATGACTCCTGCCGAATGGCAGGAGAAGTGGGTCTATCAAACAGAACAAGACTGAGCACCACCAACCTGCGCTCCCATTTGCAGGGCTGTTAGATCCTGCAGGATTAGCTCGGCACACAGAACCAAACACACCTTTTGACTCACCGAAATTAGTCTGTGCTACTGCAGTGTTATATTATAAAGGCTTCCACAGACTTGGAGGTTTTTTGTCTATTATGTTCATGTCAGAAGCCTGTTGCCAGACTGCTTCTATGCTTAAAAGTATATGTATACATACACATACATATTTTGTTTCTAGATGCACTTTATTAGTTCCTAGCTTATATTTACCATGCCAGCATGTTATTTCGCATAAGTGGCTCCTTTTTTCCCCTATATTTGCCCCTTGATACATCCACAGAGAACAATCACTTTTCCTTTCAGTCTTCATTTTGCTCAACTGAGCAACTCTAATCCTCAGGACTTCCATACAGCAGGTTCTCCATTCCCCAATCACCCTACCAGCCCTTCTCAAGAGCGTAACAACTGGCTACAGCAGACTCCCTTCTGTTTTAATAGTTCCACTTTAATAAGTTACTTGGACGTGAGAGACGTTGCCTGCCGCAGCGAGTGTGTTCGCATGCAATAATGATTCTACAAAACACATTAATTACCTAAACATTTTTGGTGGGGGAAAGGGAAAACCAGACACTGCAAAGCACCTGTTGGCCTTTCTCCAGCCAAACAAGTCACTTGAACTTTGGTCTTTTAGATTTTAAAACACTGAGGTATTGGCTACCCTAGGCTAAGCATGGAAAAGACAACTCTTCATCTCTTTTTACCCCTCATTCAATAAATCTTGGATTTAGCTGAAGTCAAAAGAGAAAGAAAATGAAGTCTCAAAGGCTCTTTTTTAATCCGTACTAAGAATGCCCATGGCTTGAATTCATAGTCTTTATACATTAGCATAAAAAAGAGGACTGAGGAATGTGGAAAGAAGGAATACAAAACCAGAACAGGTATGTGGGAGGCAGATGTAAGAGAAGAAAGCTATAACCCACCTTTTAAAGGGCGGGGTGTGTGTACGTGAAGGATAGTGACACTGTAAAAGGGAACACACGAAAGAAATACATGAAAAGGCCTCTCTCTCTTCAGGCCTTATTCTAATGAGTTGCCATCACCATGCAGAGCTAAAGCAATGAGCTTCCCTGTCCTTGACAACAGCTACCAGGTAATCTTCCTTTTCACTCTTGCCATCAGCTATAAGCAGTGAAAACCATTTAAATAGACAAGTATAGTAGCTATTTGAGATGAGTCCCAAGACACAACAAACAGAAAATGCGATAAAGCAATTTATAAGAGAGCCAGAATCTATATCATTGCTGACTTGAAGGATGTACCTAATTTGCATGCCATTTCTCAGATTCTTGCTATTTATTTATCTAAGCTACAGACACTAAATTCCACGCTGCCAACACACAAGCCATCGAACAGGTTTTGGCTGGTAATAGCTACTACCTTAGACTGGATTTTGCTAAGCTATCCTTGGTGTAAGAATTTCCTGGAATGAAAGCATTGATTTGTGCATCTACAACCACCAATTCCTTTGTAGCCCCCACCACCCAATCCCGCCCATCAGCTCCTTTAAGCATAAATTTCTCTGTTCATTTATCTTGACCTCACCCTGACTTTCTCAGTTGCCTTAGGTGCATCTGCAACTAGCAGGATTTTGTTCTGGGTTTTTGTTGGGTTTGGTCTGCCTTTGGTTTTGTTGGGTTCTTTTAAACTTTCTGATTTATTTTGGGTTAGGTATTTGGGCCCAAGCTGTATTTTTGGCAAACGGCCTTCTAGATTTGCTTGCTCTCTTCCAATGGCTTGAAATCATGTTCTGCCATATTTCCCCCTTAGGTACAGCTACTGAAGGCACTTTTGATCTTCTGGAGAAACGTGCTGCCTACCTTTTTCTTTCAGATTTTTCTAATCCTTGAGAAAAAACATATCCTTCTCTGTAGCAAAGACAAACATGAGAATGGAAGTGAACCAATGAAAAAGTGCAGTGAAGGAGCTGAAATATGTTTGCACTCCCCGTGCATCACTCTAACAGATAAAAGCGCTATCTGACTTTTACCTTTCAAAAGAGCTCAGCTGTTTCCCTGATAAAGTACGATAATCATACAGGACTGGACAGGGTTGCAATTTTTTCAATCGCCTGGGGAAACTGCAATGTTGTGCTGAATGAATAACCAGAAGGAACTTCCCAAAGTTCACATTCATTCCCATTCGTTCTCAACCTTCTTCTGACTTATAAGAATATAAGTAATAAATAGGAAACAGTAAACCATTTTTATTAACCCACAGCATTCATATATTAACAAGTGAAAGGGCAACTACAGAGTTTTCACATTTACATTGTGAAGCCTCCATCCATAGTGTTTCTACTGAAACACGGCTGCCCAGTTAGCAGAATTAGTTTTTCCTTTTCTGCCTTCCCATATTTCCTCTGCTCTCTCACCATGAAATCATATCTGTTCCACTCTTACCCCACACCCTATAAAAGTATTCATCTCTCTCCCAGCTCACTCGCTCATCTGAAATATTTTCCATCCCCACCTTCGGCTCCCTGGTTTTCACTTATCTTTTCCCTTACTCATCCCTGCTCCAGCTGCTTAGGCAGGTGCTGGACACCTCAAAGCACAGACTCTCCATGGAAACAAAGCATAATATATTAAAAAAAAAAAAGGCTGCCCCCCCCCCATTAAAAAGTTTCCTATTTGCTATGATAATACCCCTTTCCTAAAACGCTGAAATATGTCCCTCTTTTGTCCTCCTGTCTCTCTTACATCAGCTCTGTTTGGCAGGGCTCGTTGCGATCCACTCTCAGCTCCTCACTGAGATGCTCCTGAGAAGACAGGAATGCTTCTTTCTAAGTGAAATGAACTTGTCAGGCAGAGACCTGGTTTAAGAGAAGCCAAAAACCTGCCAGCGCTAGAGGCAGCACCACCTGTGCTCGGTGCTAGTTCAAGGGGAACTGCCCATTGCAAGGCCTGCAGGGTGAATCACACACAGTTAAAAATACCAAGTAGAAAATCATAGGGCCTGAATCTGAGTCATATTCACCAGCAAGCAGCAGTAACCAAATGAATTTGTGTGTCTTGTATATAAACACACATAGCAATTGGATGGTGACAGTTAAACCACGCGGGCCCTCCAGATGAGCCAAAGCAGAGCCACTGTGTGCAGAACAGGTTATCACAGCTAGAAGTTTCTTTTTGCCTGTTTTACTGCTCACACCTTTAAAGGAGATATAAATAGTGCTAGGGAAACACTAAACATGTTTTACTCCTGGGCTGTAGTGGCTTTAACACACAATTTTTCTATTCAAGCATTTTCAAGTCAGATCACAAAATAAAATGAAGTGCTCATCTGAAGCACGGGGTATCATCTCGCATACCCTGCTGTGTACTCACGTTCGAGCCCACTTGTCCAGTTCTTCATCCAAGTAAGTTTTAACTTTTCTTGGCTGGAGCCCGAGAGAATTCCCAGCAAAGTACACGCAGCTCTCCTCTCCGTTCACCAGGCTTAGATCAGCTGTGGAGGGAAACACATGAACAACAGGCACGTGGGAGCGAGCACAGGAGGGACAGCATATGTGCACACACACACACACGTGTGCCACCAGCCAGAGCTCTGCCCATTCCTCATCTCCCTGGGACATCATGGTCCCCATGCGTGAACAGAGGTGTCGCATCCCAATCTTCCTCCCAGGACACCACTCAGGCGACCCTGCAAAGGGATCTAAGGAGGAAGGCGGCCAGGCAAGTCATAAGCAGTTATTCCCCTCATCCTCCTGCAATTTTTGGCTGAGCGCACCTATACCTGTTCTGGAGCTAATGTGAATTCAGGCAGCATTAAATCCCCAGGTCTCTTGGGCTGTGAGGGAAGCAGCCACTGGCACCAGTTTTGTCAGGATCTGTAACCAACGGTGAGTGGAGAGGGAGCATTTTCCTGACCAGGCTATCCACTTTTCTTCCAGCATCGATACATTCCTGCTCCAAGTTGTGAAACTACCTGAATCGTGCCTTTAATAAAAGTTAAGACTGGGTAAATCTGTGTCTTTCACGTAAGTTCTCCCTGCATGATTAAATCGCTATTTAGAAAAGTGTAGTCATTGCACGGAATATTTTAAGGCAGTCTCAAAAGTTCTTGTCTCGTCAGCATATACTGTGGGCTGCACTTCATGTCATCATCTGAGGAGGAGGAGGAAATCTATGTTGACAAATCCTTTCAATGATTAGGAGAAAAGCAAGGCGGTGGAAATTTATAAATAATAACTCTAGTGAGGTTCTGAACAATCTAATTACCCTGTGTCATCATCCATCAATCCCAACATTGCCTTTTTCTATTATTTCTCATGTTAGAGATTCTTGGAGGGACAAGTGATGGTGACCTTCTAGAAGTAGTAAGTAATTTGCATTCACCTATGCATATACTATATATCTATACAATACCCCAAAAGCTAACACTACATTTATTTTTGGTAAATATGGTCGATATACCTCAGAAAAGGGATCAAATGAATGAGTATGTTAAGATCCACACTGAAACAAATGATAAGATTGCATTTCTGTCTGTGAAAATTTTATGTTAGGGCTGTAGAAAAATAGATTAGATGCCTCGAAAAGGTCTCTTACTAACTTTTGCCCTAACAATTACCAACTTCATTGAACTTCACCAGAAACACATTTTTCAGAAGTATAGACAACTTGGGTAATTTCTTAATTAAAGCTTCAGAAGCTTTTAAAAAGCATAAGTCAGAGAGCAATTTCAGCCTAATCTGTTTCACAGATACTATGTCTGGTTTTCATCTCTATTCTAATACGAATGAAAACAGAGAGGCATACATATTATCCATGCTCCTAAATTGGTTCCATAAACAGTTCTTTTCCTATCAAGAAACACAATAATGCTGTCTCATTGGGAATAGAGCAAAGGATCTTTGCTCAAGAATTTGGATCTCAATCTCACTAGTACTCCTTATACCCCAATCAAGCATTTGAACAGGAAAAGAACGGTAATCATAGAATCACAGGCAAGTTAGCTTTTCCTGCACCACAGTCTGTTCCAAATGGAAACACCTCTTGGGTCACTGCAGGAAGGAGCTGGCATTACCCCTTTGACAAAGTGTGTTTTTCTACTTTTACACCTGTTACTTTGGATACTCTCGTTTTGGCATGTTATCAACCCTGTAGTGGGCTGCGCTCTTTGCCTTTTCAAAAAAAGCCTTTTATTTCCGACCCTGACATCATTACAAGACTCATTTTGGACCACTGTTTCTTCCCAAACTAGGCTTGGTTTTCTGCGGCGTGTTCACCATTTCGCAGCTTCTCCTGACCAGCATGCCATTGTGCTCCAACATTTCCTCCATCACTGTGACATTCTTTACAGTAACGCATTTGTTTTCTTAAGACTATCATTTGTCTTTCCCCAAATTACTCTATCCTCATTTCTTAAAAGCGTTGGCCCTTTTTATTTCTGGAGGAGCTGCAGTTGACATGCAATATATATTGAAATATTCAAACAGGAAATAAGCACAATGAAATAAAGGCTGGTGCAAAACAAACAGGAGATAATTACTGAAATGTGTCCTTAGAGTAGTATGAATAAAAAAATACATGAACAATAATTTACATTAAGATTAATTAGATACATTATCAATTATTCTCACACCTACTCAGATTCATGCAAACTGGCCAGGCCTAATAACATGCATTATTTTGCATACTAAATATATCCATTTGTCTACGTTAAAGATGTATTTCTATTCCTTTTAAACCTCAAAGAAAAAGCAAGTTTATTTTCAGGAATACTCAGTCTAAACAAAAGAAAATAAAATTAACACGAAAGGAAGGACTAAATCTGCATATACATATCCAAGTCCCGTATCTTGTTGGAGATAAAAGATCACATCTTTCACACCTTCCTATAGTCCCCCTCACAACCCCTCCAAACAAAGAACCAGATTTATATGATTAACCACTACCTTTAACCATATCTTCAGGGAAATATAGCTCAACAGGTTCACTCTGGGACATCATTTTATTCCCAAGAACCACAAACGATGCTCTGTTCCTTACAACACACAAGCCATAGCCTTAACCAGATTGGTGATTTGGTGCCCAACTGCCAACTGCAATGCAGCCATTCCTACCTCCCCCCTGCAGTGCACAAAAAAGCATTAAAGAGACTTTGTCGTCAGCTTGGAGAGGAGCGAGGAGATCCAACTCTTCTAAATCTTCTGCTGTCGTCTTTTCCTATTTGCTCACCTGAGCCTCGTCCCTCATGCTTTCACATAAAAACTCAAAGATTTGCCAGGGAGTTAGTCTGCTTGTGGTTTCCACTTGATTGATGCAACAAATAAACAGCTGTGACAGTCTGTATGTTGAAAACTAAATTAAACTATTATAATGACTTTCTAAACATTTTTATGTAAGTCATCTTACAGTTGTCTCCTATGTATGTTCTCATCTGCTTCTTGTAAGGCTTCATTTTAAAACCTCATTGTAATGTTTTATGTAAATATATAAAGAATATTTGACGGCTAATATCTGTACTGACATTTATCTTCAGAAGCATGTTATCTAGGATCCGCTCCTGTGCTCAGATAAATGTCATGGGAGATCCGTCTCTATGGTATAGACACAGAATGTAAATATATATATATTTACACCCCTGCTGTTTTTCAGCAGGGAAGCTCTTCCTGATGACAGATGAAGCACAGAAAAGAGACAGGGGAAAGAGAGAAGGGAAAAAAAAAAACCTCAATTTAGGATCACAGGAATGATGGGTTCTCTGTACGATTCAACTGGTGCTACTTTGTAGGCTGCTTACCTTCAGTAAAACATATATATCCACAGTGTCAGGACTAAATATTATAGTAACTGTGGAAAAAAACCCACATCAGAGTCTTTGGGTCTACAGATCAGAAAAACAAACAATAATGGAGGGTGGGAGGGAAGCAATGAAAACTGTCACAGGGATATCCAAACCCCTATGTATTTATCAGAAGATTCTTTAATCTGAAGCTGCTATGACAGTACACTGAAAAGTGACCTTTTGTGTTCTTGAGATACATTTGACACGCTGCAGTCGAAGACACAGCTGCAGTTCAGGTGCCCTGCTTGAGCTGGGTTTCAGTAGCATGGCCAGATCAAGGGCAGCAGCGCAATGGCCATGTGAGCTGCCTTCCAGCATCTTTCCAGCTTTAGAGGGACATTTTGCACTGGCATGGTGGGAGCTGAAGTGGCTTTGAGTACAGAATAGTCATACCCAAACAAACAGATGGGGTTTAGGAAACGCTTTTAAGCAACCAGGGGAGGGAAAAAAATAAATTACTTCTTGGCAGACAAGCCGAGAACACCTCCTCCATGCGGAGGAAGCACCTAGTTTAAATATTTGTAAAGTGTCCAGTTCTGCTCTGAATAATATAAATAGCAAAACCCAAGGATTTAAATGTGAGGAAAGGTAAGACAACACCACCAGTATGTAGAGAACTAAGATTTATCATCCCCATGTCCTAAGGGCAGGAGCAGACTGCATTCCCAACATTCGTCGTTGTCTTCAGTATCTTCCTGCCAAGCAAAGCCAGTTCCAGAAGCTGTCCACAAATTCAGATGATACCATTTTCTATCACAAATCCTCACTGGACATAATTTGGTGAACGTACCTGTCATTTCTCATGTATCATTAGTACCGTTCAGAAAAAAAACCCAACAAATTCTGCAAAAAATTCTAGCTGCATTTGTTAGAAAATGAAAATAACTTGCAGGGAAGTTCTATAATAGTTTTTCCTTTCATTTTTAACAGATGCTTTCTGCCAAGGTAGAAAAGGAAGAGTGACTGTGCCTATATATGTTCACCATCTAAGGAAATAATATGCCATTTCTTCAGCTTCCAGCGTGTGATGACCAGGGCCTGCAGAGCAGGCACAGCTCTTGCTCCCCGTGTATCTGACGTGTGAGCTGAAAATAAACACAGGCAGGACCCGGGAAGCAGGAGAAGAGCCCAGAACCACGCTGCTTCCATAGGTGGGTTTCCCTGCATGATTTTGGCCTGACACAGCAGCAGCAGTGGGTACAAAAAAAAAAAAAAAAACAAAACCCACAAAAAACTACAACACGTGGAAGTGTTTTGTAGTTTCACTGGGCTGGGAGTCCTAACTGAAAGCAAATGCTTCCCTCTCAGCTTGCCACCCCTTCTGCATAGCTCTCCCGCCTCCCTGCTTGCACACCAGGTCCTCACTTAATAAATTAATGAAAGGTAGCCCTGCTGCCATGCCCAGGCATGCCACAGGCTCCTCGAAAAACCTACAGACCAGGAACGAAGCAGGACAATATTGAGAACCATTTTGCATGGCTACATTGAAGCTATGTGCAGTTATCTATTTGTAAGCAATTCATGAGGAAAGTGGGAAAAGATCTTCAAATAAAAGGTTTCATTATGAATTATTTGCTCAGATCAATTATTTGTTCTAAGGCACAGTCTTCCATTTGGCCTCAGGAAGAAAATCATCTCTACTACCAGCAATAAGGCATAAATGTTAATATACGTACCATCTCTTTCATTAACTAAAATAATTGTAACCAGATAATACCAAACTATATTATACCAAGGAAGCAACTGCTCTGAACTATTGTAAGCGACGTTGCCATTTCAAACCGTCAGATAGAAATGCTTCTGCCTATAATTTTCAATCAGTCACTATATTGTTCAAAGCAGCTGACTGACAGCATAAGCACCATCTAAGTACTGCATCCTCACATTTTATTCAGGATGGGAATGAGAGCATGAAGCTTTTGGTGCTAGAATAAGTTGATGGATTGATTTAGCAACACCGGGGACATACTGTGCTCAGACATGACTGCAATTGCTCAATTATCTCATAAGTGACAATGATTTCCAAAAATTTGTGATAAACATTTGCAGAAGACGTGAAGCCCCACCCTTTCCCCCCACTCCCTCACTGTAATTATAATTCTCACTTGGAGGCAGATCCTTGACTTTTGGGATACAGAAACATTCACGAAGATGCTTTAACTCATCTTCTTCATCTAAGCGAAAAGCAAGTTTCTTGTCTGCAGGACTGCATCCTAGCTGCAAGGCAGTTTGTTCTAAAATGGTTGCTGGCAACACAGGAGAAGATGGATCCATTTTCAGGTCATTCAATTTCACCTTAAAACAAAAAAATGTCACAGTTTAGCTTCTGCAGTATGCATATTCACGAGTGGCTGATAAGCAGCCACTAAAGCCGCATCATTCAAGACCCAAACTTACTTGATTTAAAGCTTTTAAAAAGTGAAGTATTTGAATAGAATGGTAAAACTGATCAGTTTGAGTATTGCCAAGGCAACATATTGCTGTAAACCCCAAAGGCTTTTTTTTTTTTTCCTGCTATAGATACAATCCTCTTCCCTTTTTAAGATCTATCAACAGCTTCTAAGTTCTCCCACCAGACCGATAGCAGTTACAAACGCTGAAGTGTCATTCACAATTTTGAGATCTCAAAGCCAGAGGCAGCGTTATTGTTTCCGCAGTCTGTGCTCCTAAAAATAGCAGGTGCACAGCTAAGCTGAAGTTGTTTCCAGGCTGCACAATGTTCAGCCTCTTTCAGATTTTCTGCCTTAAAAATAGGAGAGGATGTTTGTGTACAGCCGTGCTCACGTACCAGGGCAGAGCAGGCAGGACACAGATGGCAGACAAAGGCAGCGTTAGAAATGTAGCTTCAAGACCAGGACCTTGAATTAATATTTCTTTCTAGCTACACCGAATATCCTGGTGTTTTAACTCTGTTTGTCCCGGGAAAGGAGAGAAGCCCAAGTCAAGCTGCAAACATGCCAGATCATAGTTTCTAACAGAATATCCAAAACAATAACTGCAACATTTACAAGCTCATTGATCTTGATTAGAAAAATAGCTCTTTAACTGTAATGCTCAGAGAAGCCATTGTGTTCAAAATAGCATTTGTGCTCTTGGCTTTACGTATCTATTGGCAAAGAAAATTTATGACAGGTACTTTGTACTTTAGGGCAAAACTTCATGGGTGCTGCCCGCTGCGTTCTGGTGCAGAAGGCATCCAAGGGGCTTACCGAGATGCTTGCAGGTTGCCCCAGGTTAGGGAACCATTTATTTAGAACAATACTCTCTGCTTAACATCCCCAAGTGTTTTGATGCAACAGAAAAACTCTAGGGGATAGGCTGAAATAGGACAGATTAGTACATAATATACAGCATAGAGCCACCAGAGAATATAGCTTTTTCTCTCTGAGAAAGCAAACTCTTTAAGTACATATCCTCCATAAGTACCAGCTCTCTTTTCTTGAAACCTCTAGTATACTATGGATAGTTATCCAGAAACAAGCTGTGGATAGAACAGACAATTATATGGGTTGTAGCCAGCTGAGCATTACGTTCATTGTCACTTAACCTAGCTCGGGCTTTTGTGGAAGAGGGGTTCTGAGAGTCAGTGTGATTGTATATTCCAAGTTATAGATATTTTTAAAAATTAAAACCCCTATGATACATCTTTTCACTGCAAATACATAAGTGCAGATTAGGATTTTTATCAAATTTTTATGCCAACCCCTGAACACCATCCAGAAGAGCTTTATTGACACATATGGAAAGGACAACACTTGCTATTTAAATACAAATCCCTAAACAGCACAGCCTCATTAGTGCCAATTAATCCAAACCTGTTTATACTCTAGCCAAATGGCCAGCATGATGCTAGTTACCTGGTTTAATTTGCTATCATCTAGTTTACAATGAAAACATTTTATTTTTCCCCTCCAGACTTGATAGCAGCAATTGTTCCTCTCCCACCAGCATGTAGAGTTAAAAAAAATAATAAAAATTTGCAAGCAGAGGTGTTTAAGACAGCAGTTTAACAGACAGAACATCTAGCTAATGTTCACTCTCTCCATTCCCACTCAGACATCCTAACCATCCCTTTGCTGGTAAGAAGGAAAATAAAATGGCAAAAAAATGGTGGAAAAAGCCACATTTAACATCTTCATTGTAAGAGTGCTTTTCAAGGCAAAGGGCTACACCTAGACTAGTTGGGTGTGACGCTACAGGGGCTGAGCCAGCTGGAAACAATACACCCAACCAGCCACCTTCCAAATTGCTGCCACCCTGCTAAAAGCCCCACGGGAGGTGTGACCAGCCCCCCTGTTTCCCAGGGAACTACTTCTCAGTTCCTCCACACCTGAACAGCAGATCCAAGACCTTGCCCCTGCCAGCTGCCCTGCTGGGGTATTGGTAACAACACACGTGCTCTTCTGCAGGTCAAAAGAGTATGGCCTTCTGGACCTCATTTGGCAGATACCAGGGAGGATGGTTTAGAGATCTTTATAGCCTCCAGCAGATGTTGTGAAACATCTAGAAATGCAAAATAGGTTCACAGACACTACGGCCATCACTAATACACACACCTTGTAATAATCTAAAGACAGTATAAGACACCTCAAGTTTCATTTATCCAAATTACAAATTTTAAGAACCCATGGGGTTAATGAGTAAATCAGGGTTTATTTTCAAGCAATACTGGGATGAGCACTTGGAAAGTAAAACTACTTTTTGTTTCCAAAGGGTTATTTCTTTGATTTACAACACTAGCTTGGGTGTCCTGATCCCACAGACATTATCAAAGCATGTCCAGTACATACTTACACAATCAAGATAAATAATCATTATTAAAAATAGAGGATTTTAATGCAAATTGTGGAAACAATCCTTGGAGAAAGGGCTGGAAATTAGATCTCCCTGACTTTCTCCTTCCAGCTTAAAAGACCACACAGTAGTCTATGTAGTCTTTTCTATACAGTCAATCTCCTTCCCACTCAAGTTAATTCCCGTTTTTTTTTTGCTCCCCAGTGACATAGCTCTTGAAGTAAGGGAAGGAGCCTTTTAATCTCCCTAAACAGATGACTCACTTGAGTTAGGGATATTTATTCAGTCATGCTTAGCTCCCCCGGTCCCTAGGAGGGGGACCATGCAGCATTTGTATTGCCGTCACTTATGTCCTCTCCAGGATACTGCCTACGAGGAAGGTTTGGGAGCCCCCAAAGTTTATCTCCTGGGGCCCACACAGGCAAAGCCAGCTAATTCCCCTGTAATTTATGATCAGGAGATGGGTGATAAGGACTCTTGAAGCGTAGTGGAGTTTTATACACCAGATCCCTCTCACCTGGTCTGTAGAGTCTCTGTTTTACACCCCATGAACACAGCACAACATCCTTCCATTTGTCTTACTAGTTACCATTTTTCAGTAAGGACACAGAGTTATTACAGTGGATTAATGGCTGTCATATTCCAGGTCATCTGCTGACCTGTCTGGCAAGCATAGATGGGTATTGTTTCCATTTGAGGCCTGACCCAAAACCCACTGAAGTCAATAGGTGTCTCTATTACAGACAAAGATTTCTGGATCAGGCTTTTGGTTCCCTGTCATTGCTGTAGTTTGCTGCATCTGATCAATGACTAATGTTTATTGTGATTCTTATTTATATTAAATTTTGACAGCAAATATAATATTAAATACAAAGATCTAGAGGCTAAAAATGATTAAGTGCTCAGAGGTATCTGATTTAATAGAAACGTTATGAAATAAGATAAAACTACTAAAATAAAATCAATCAAAATCCTATTGAGGAACAAAATCCCAGAGATCAAATTCTGAGACCAGAATAAGAAAGTACTTTTGTCCTTTGAATGGGAATTGGGCTTCATAGAGACAGAATCCCAGAATTGCTTGGGTTTGGGGTTTTTTAATGTTTTGTTGTTGTTGTTTTACACTCACTGGCATTATTGCATTTTCTAATTGCTGCAGAATTGAGTCCCATGCAATTATTTTACAATAATTCATGAGTCATACATGTTGTTTTCTACATGTAGAGCAAACATATTTGTATAAGTGCAGCCCACATTTATTCCATCCAATTATCTTCATTTATCTGAAAACTATGTTCTGTATCCTCTTCAAATTAAAATCCAGACCCATCAGTGCAAAATGTAATTCCCACCTTGATAAACACGGTTCCTTATCAGCATTTTTTTTGTACAACTTAAAGTAAAAATAATCAATATTTTAAGAGAAATAACTTGCCTCCACCACCTACTCTGAAATAAAAAAGCATTTAGGTGTTTTTTTCTTCTTTTCCTTGAAACTTTATTACACTTTTTGACTTAACAGATACAGATGACACGAAGTCAGCATTATTTTTTTTTTGTCTCTTTCTTTGCTCTTTTGACTCTTCTGCAGAATTTGCCTGTGTTGCATACTGATTCAGTGTAAAGAATTCCCCAACAACTGTTGGCATTCTTTCATTCTCAAAAGGAGCATATGCGACTTAAGTTAAGAAAACAGTCATTATTGCATATGTTATCAGCACAGGTATCAGCCCCGCTACTTCATCTCCCATTTTAAGGCTATAAAAGACAATAGATGAGAATTAGTCACACACAAGTGACATGAATGTCTGGGTGATTATTTCTGGTTTGTCCTTTATGCATAATTTACTGACTAAATAGAAAAAAAAAAGTGTGAATATTAGCAAGCCATCTTAGCAAACGTACACAGGAAGGTCCATTAGGCTTAATCATAAGAATGATAATTTGTCTTATTTTTAGATCCACTTATGATATTTTTATAGATCTACCCTCTGTCTACAACTGTATCTTGATGTCTTTATTAAAAAAAACACCTATAAAGACCCCTCACCCCCCCTTAAACATTTTCTCTAAATATTTCAAGATGTTACTCACAGTCTTTCTACCCAGCACAGTGCTGACAAGCATGCAATGAATCCTTATTTAAAAAGCTGTTCCAATATCCTCTGAGAAACAGAGTTTATCATGGAAATAGCATGTCCTGCACTTTCTGCCCTCCAATAGCTGTTTACCAGGTTGCTAAACGCAGCTCAGCCCACAGACCTTGGACATTTTCAGGTTAGCGTCCAAATGAACTCTTTGGAAGGAAAACTGGGGGTGTGCACACGTATAAGCGTGCAAGTTAGCAGTATAGGTCCACGCTGTCAAAATACACCCACTGAAAACACCAATAGCACTGTGGATTGAAGTTGCTTTAAAAACAAACAAAGAAAAACTACAGAAATGCACAGTGTGTGAGGTCTGATTTTCCTCCCCATCTTTACAGAAGAGAAAAAATCACTTTTATGAACACAATTCTGCTGAAGGAACTTCCTAAAAACCCACAGCCCAAAGCAGCACGCATCCGAGGTTACTTCAGGTTAAATACACTTCAGTGAATTTGTTTAAATCGCAGAACTGCCGAGAAAGAAAAATCTAAATATTCACAGCACACCCAACAACAGACACACCGTGGCAAACACAACTGTATCATTAAATAAGTTACACAGCGCAGTGTCACAGCTGGAGCAAGGGAATGTGACAGAGAGGAATTATAATAAACTCAGTTACTTAGAGCAGTTTAGGCACACGTTGACCTTCATGTCAAGAAGTGTTACGGTGTTAAAAGTAATTTTACATATAAAACTCATCTTTTCCCCTCCACAGTGAAACCACGTTACCCTGCGGTTGGCAGCCGTTCCTGAGAGAGATGATGAAATCCTTGTGCAAATACTCGGCGTTGCATGAAGAAACAACCGCAGTCACGTGCCTGCTTCTCCAGACTCTGACCCTCACAGCAACCAAACACATGACCTCCGAGAGTTAACCAAAAACCAGGTGCGTAATATCTTTTTGTTTTTTCCTTTATCACCACGGCCAAATTTAAAGCTTTGATTAAGTTAAGAAGGCAACTTTCTCCCATACAGGCACAAGAATACACACACAATTACAATGAGAATGGTTTCAAACCAAACTCTTTCGCTTTAGTGAAGGAGCGGATCGATAGTGTAACAGCTAGAAGGCAGCAATGTTCACAGCCACATGATAGAGGGAGTGGTGAGAATTTACACGGAGCATGGATTTGCCAGGGTGGAAAACAAGAAGAATGAGAGATTAAATTAGAGAAGAACAGAGTTGATCTCTCTCTTTACTCTCCATAAATGTTATCTCAGCCATGTGTTAGCCCAAACCCCTCTGTTCGAGCTTCAATGACACCCATTCCTACACATAGCGAGAACATAGTCATCTGGAAGCAATAAAAATAGTTTCTTTCTATTCAGCCTCTGAAGTTTCAGAGGGAAAAAAAAAAAAAAACAAATCCACAAAAAACCCCAAACAATGAGGAGAGATATCGGGGCAAAGGGGTCAGACTTGTGAACTAATAATGTCATTTAGAGATACAACTCCATCGTGGTGTTCTCCATGCACAGGGCCCCCAGCACAAGACAGACACAGACCTGCTTGTGCGGGTCCAGAGGAGGCCACAAAGATGCTCAGGGGGCTGGAGCACCTCCCCTGAGAGGACAGGCTGAGGGAGTTGGGGTTGTTCAGCCTGGAGAAGAGAAGGCTCCAGGGAGACCTTAGAGCGGCTTCCAGTGCTGAAAGGGGGCTGCAGGAGAGGTGGGGAGGGACTCTGGATCAGGGAGGGGAGTGATAGCACAAGGGGTAATGGTTTCAAACTGAAAGAGGGGAGATTTATATTAGTTATTAGGAAGAAATTCTTCACTGTGAGGGAGGTGAGGCACTGGCACAGGCTGCCCAGAGAAGCTGTGGCTGCCCCCTCCCTGACAGGGCTCAAGGCCAGGCTGGATGGGGCTGGGAGCAACCTGGTCTGGTGGGAGGTGTCCCTACCTATGGCAGGGGGGTTGGTACTAGGTGATCTTTAAAGTCTCTCCTAACTCAAACCAGTCTTTGATTCTATGATTTCCATTCTCAGCCAGCACCAATATATTTGACACTCTTGATCTGTAACATTTCATCTTCTTTGACAGAAAAAAAAAACACAACAAAACAACCACAGAAAGCACTTTATATTGACCCAAAATAGAGCTAGCCTCTATCCATCAATTCCTGCACTATCCTTACCATGTTTTGCACTGTCAGATGATTTTTTTGGACTTCCCACTAACTTGCTTGTTTACTGCACCAGCAAGACAACAGGACTACTGCTCAAGAAACTTTGTACCACCAGGAATTTGGGCCAAGAAAGAGAAGCAGGAGGTTGAGGCACTTCAGCTACTGAGGCAAGAGCAATCCCATGTCAAACTCACCCCAAAAGGTTATTTATTTCTTGTTTGGTTTGCCATTTAGGTCAAACCAAGCTGAAATACGATGCAACTTTTCATTTTGCTCTTGGAAATAAAACTATATGAACACTAGAGTGAAAATATTCACACTGTGTTTTCCTTTGAAAAAGCATCTTGAGTTTTGCTCTTCATTGTCAATGGTGGCAGGAAAGCAGCTGTGCTGGCAAAGGCCCTATGTTTGTAGACTTTTGTAAGAGTAGGAATATTGAACCCTTTTTCCCAGCTATTCTTCTCAACTCTTCATATGGAACGAAAGAAAAACAAAGACAAAAACCTTTGCCCTTAAAGTCAAGGCTCAAAAATCAGCAATCATATCTCCTTGGTACCTTTTTTAGCTGCAGAACTAATCTAATGGTCTGTATCTTTTTTCCTGCGATGCTGCAAAGTAACCAAAGGGCAGGAAGAGAAGAAGGAGGAACTGGAAGCCACAGTGAGACCGACATGCAAGGGAGCAAGGCCGCACAAGTTGGTCGAAGTCCTAGCAGGCACTGGCTGATGTAGAAGAGAAAAGGCAGAAAACGCAGCAGAGGGCAGCCCTGCCATCACCCTCTCAAAGGAGCTGTTAGGAAAGTGATGGGAAGGCAGTGACATTTGACAGACAGTTTGGAGAAAGAAAAAAAAAAAAAAGAATAAAAAGGATTTGCAGCTTTGTGGGAGGACAAGCTCTGAATGTCTGTTACTGAGGGTTGTATAGGGTAGATGGGGCGGAGAAGGAATTAAGGGGTGGACAGGCGAACACATTTCTCATAGTAACAGCTTTCCCAGCTCCTTCAGAGGTGCATAACCACATTAAGCCATGTGCTGCAAGACGCATCCACCAGCACGCTGATGCTGCTTCATCTCATCCTTCACCATTTACCACACCCATCTGCCACCCGTCACTGACAGCCCCAGGCTCCCCGGGGCGCGTTCGGGTCCTTGTCATAGGAGCCTTGTCCCTTGACTGAAAGAAACTGCGTGAGCTTTTCCACAGGAAAGCCAATAAAACTTCTAATAAATTAATTTGACAAATTTCTCAAGACATGTGACAACAACAAATAACCAAGGGTGCCCTAAAGCACACTCACCCCATACCAGATGGGATGCCAGGACACTTGGTCCATTAAGTCATGAAGGCTCGCCTTAGCACTGCTAGCCCAGAGCGCTCTTGCTGTCAAGAGAGTAAAATGATCCAGCAAACAAAGGATCCTCTTTAAAAGAAAAAGGCAGGTCTTATGCAGAATGAGATGGTCTGGAAGACCCTCCAGCAGCAAAACACTGTGGCTTCTACAGTCTGAAAAGGAGCAGCAAGGCAATGATGTGTCCAAGCAGCACACACTGCACCTGCAGCACAGAGCTCTGCTCATTGCACAGCTGCTCAGAAAAACCAAGACTGTCTCTATTTGTAAGGCAAACCCCACAGCTATTTTTTAAAGCATGCCATCTGCACCTTATGATGGCACGATCCATTCCTCCTCAGGCCTGACAGCAACAACTTGGTAAATAACAGCATAAAACCTTTGGTCTTCTTTCTGCTGAGCTTGCTACACCAACCTTCTTATCACTTTTGTTTTCTCTCCACCCCCATCGACACTTCTGATCTACTTGAAAAGCTCACCTTTTACCTCAGGCCATATTTAAACCCTACTTGGCCAGGATGTCCTACACCTGCTCTCACTTACCTTGTTCTCCTCCCTCCCAGACCCTAGGCAGTTGCATCTTGCTTCTGCACTGATTTGAAAGGAAGATGCATATCTGGCCTATTTGCAGCAGTGGATCACTCTGGTCATGTGATTCTGACTGAAAAAACCTCACACAGTCCACTTAGCTTTATCTTTTGGAGAGTTAACGCTCTGTAACTATGATCCAGGGTTTGGGCTTTTTTTTTTTTATTATTTATGGAGCAGTTATTAGTAGCTCCTGATAATTTATTGGCTGCCTTTTGGGTGGCAAAATGAGCTCCTGAAATCTTCTTGCTTGTCTGAAGCACTTATCCCTATTTTCTTTTCAGTTGGACTGTTAGGCACACCTACTTAAATACATATGGATTTTTCCCTGTTAAGTGTCATGCTTGTAATATTGTTTTTCTTCAGGCTCTGTATCAGTTATCGTTTTCATTTCTTTCTGAGTCTAAATATAGTGTTTGTCCTTTAAAATCTATTCTTAAAGTAGAGTCTCTGTGGGGGAAAAAAAAAAAAAAAAAGAAAGAATAGAAATAAAAATTATTTACTTTTCTGCAGTAACATGTAGCAAGAAAAATTCCACCATTGCACTAACAACAGCAATATCCAGAGAGGGACAATAAGGGAATCGGAGTCAAGCGATTTCCACGTAAAGTAAAACAAGAACAGTAACTCCCCCCGGCTTTGATGACTCTGTGGTAGCTGCAACAGCAAAAGAATATATTTTGAACAGATGAAACTTCCTTGTATCTCTCCAAGTTAGCTGCTCCTAATAAAAGACAACTGTATTTCCGATGCCCTCGCCTGCATTTCCAGGCCAAATAACACACACACAGACACATATGTTTTAAAGGCCTCTTGCTATGAGGAATGGTTTATCAACGTTGTTTATTTTCATGTTTTGCAAAGGATAAGAGCTTTTTTTTTGGTTTTTTCCCCTCTTTAGTCAAATATTTGGTCTTGAAGTTTGCTTTGGACAGTGAGGACATTTCAGGTTGTTTTTACCAAATGCAGGGACAGCAGGGGATATGTGTCTGTCCCTTCCCGAGGGAGCAGTAGTATGACAGCCAAGGGAGCATTGGAGAGACTGAGAGCAAAATGGAGGAACTGACACCCACTGTTCTCACGGCAGCTGCTTGCTAAGTTTTGCACAACCTTCTTAAAAATAAATGTGAGTGCTTTGGGGATGGATTTACAGCAAATCTCCCAACTACTCTTTCTCCAAAGTCCTCTCAGAGACAGGTAAAAGTGTTTGTGTATCAGATATAGCCTCTTTCTATACAGCCAGGGTTTCATCTGCAGATCCTCACCCACCACGTGACCAGCTGTGTGTCCGGACTCTCACAGTACAGGACAATCACCAACTGCTTCATCTGCTTGTACCACATTTCCTATCTGTGGTCAAAGACCTTCTGAGAAAGGGGAAATAAGAAATCAGCTACAGGCCAGACTCAATGGGATAACAACAACAAGAGCTTATAGAGAGGCTCCCCACAACAGCAGAGCTTTCTTTTTTTCTTAAATATTTGTGTACTATGTCTTTTATGATGCACTTCACACCATTGCAGGCTGAAAAAGAACCGAGGACATTAACTGAACTGAGGTAGACAAACGATCCTGGAGCATTTTCCCTCCCTCCCCTGCCCCCTGTTTGCAGCTCCATAAAAGTGAATGTACTTCACACTTTCATTTTTATTTTTAAGCTCTTGCAGCAGTTACCATCTGGAGCAAGACTCGGGGAGGGAAGAAAGAAGAAAAGACAGGTCAGAAAATAACAAGCTGAGCTTTTGCTATGCGTGTGTTGTATCCAAAAAAAAAGAATTAAAAGAAAAAGAGTGCCACACACAGCGTAGTACTGATTAATTTGAAGCACCATGCAGATCTGGACCCTCCAAGAGCTGAAATTGCAAAGACGGGCTATGCCTGACTTAAAGAGCGTGCTACTGTTCTGGATGGCCTCGAAGCAGCAGAGGAAGCAGTAGTACATAAAGGATCATGACAGGCAGCAAAGTGGTTTGTGACACCCGAGGAAGGCCACAATAAAGAGCCAGCAGTGGCTTAGGAAGGGACTATGTTCATACCCATCCTGTGATAAGAAACTCATTCTGCTGCTTTCTGTCAGAAGGGGTTTAACAACACACATTCAAACAGTGGTTGATCCTTCCGGCAAAGCTGAAGTTCCTGAAAAATACTTTAATTCTAAATAACACGAGGAAACCAACAAGCTCCTGCTTTAAGGCCACCGGGTCACAGCATCACTCCTGCAAGGGGACAGAGGTGAGGAGAAAACCTTGCCCTTTATTCAAACACCCAGCAGGTTCCGTGGGAATGACAGACAAGTATCAAACTCTTTCTAGACGAACAAATACGGGTTCTTGTGCCACTCAGAGGAGCCTTTTGATATCCACACACTCACTCCTTCCCTCCCCAGCCCTAGATCTGAACCTCGCAGCACTCCCTAACTGGAGATTTTATCTTTGTTGGATTCACTAATAAACTGATTATGCAGCAAATCAGACCACAAACCGGCCAAGGTCTAAATGAAGCTTTTGCCAATACCTGACTTCCTACCGATATTTACAGTCCCCAAATAACCCTTTGCTTGAACCCACGGTTGCAGGCAGTGACTCAGCAGTCGCAGGGCTCCTATTAGTATTCCTAGAGCACTTCCAGAGCGTTTTACACTGACTGTCTCACTTGTGCTGTGATCAGACCTATCAGTTTGTGGTGAATTGCTCTCAGGAAGGTTACGGGTCTCCATAGGGACTGCACATGATCTTTGAAAAGTGCATTTCCCTCTAGCAAGTCAGAAATGCTCAGGAGAGTTGCTAAAGATCGCTCAAAATATATTATTGAATACTTTGATGCCACACTCTCATTCTGTGTTATCATATACTTAAAATACATTAAAAGGTTCCCTAAATACCAAGTGTATTTGTGTAGAATAGGTCTGTGTATTCCAAAGGCAGAAGAAAATAGCTTTGTATCATTATAGGATACATAACACTTTTTTTGCAGTTCTGCAGAATGGATTATAAGCTTTTGACAGTGTTTTTTTTTTTTTCCCTCTTTTATTTTATTTTTTTTTTCCCCCAGCACTGATGATTGTTGTGATAGACTTTAGTTAACTACTTTGGATTGTTTTTCTCCTTGCTAACTGTCCACAGTCAAAATGAAAAATAAGAACCTTCTGGATCCTGTCTTGATAAGGTCAGATCGTAGAATTTTTCTTTCCAGCAATTTAGCCAGGCTCTCTCCTTCCAGAATACATTTACTCAGTAATAAACATCTCCAGACAGCCAGGCTGTACAGACTGGAAACAATTAAGCCAAAATTGGGGAAACCAGCACATGAATAAGTATTCCACTTTAATGAAATTAGACTGAAAAATTCAGGAGCAAAGGAAGTAAAAGCATTTTCAAATTATTAATTAAGACACATTTGTAAAAACCTGTGTTCATGCAAGTACCTTATACATTTTTTAATATCGAACTTCTTTAATATGCAGAAAATCTCCTGGGCAATTACAAGCTTTTAGTGCTGTAATGCTGTGGTCAAGCACCAGGCACACACCAACATTTGGGGTACACAATTTAATGTCTAGAAGGAAAAACAAAGAAGTTTAGCCAATTTTCTTTAAGCTATATAAAAGGAAGCTTGCCAAGCAACAGGTTAAGAGAGTTTGTCTTACTGAAATAGAAAAAAATTTAAAAACTGTTTATTCCAGAAATGAGTTAACAACTTAGGCTATGAAGAAGCCTCATCGCTCAATTAGATAGGCAATTAAGTAAATATGTTTAGCTGTCCCAGCTTGTTAGAGATCCAAGAAAGATTCCTCTGAAATAACCCAGCGTTTTTCTATCATCATGAACATTTCACCAGATATTAAATTTTATATTTTTCTAATTTTTGCATAAATGCATTTACCACTGAAGACATCATGCACTTAGTTGCAAATCCATCACTTGTTTATTTGCAGTAAGAGAACAAAAACACCTGTGCCATTGTTTTTAATTAGGTTGTCCTCCTACACCTCCTCTGTCCAACACCCTCAAATAGTTTATAGATAAATTTAATAATAATTTAAATTTCATAATTAGACATCATGTTTCTGACATCTCTTGGTGTGGTTTTCTCAAGAGACTAAAAACCCTAGTACAAAACTAAACTTGGTTTTATAAAGCACTATTTCAATTTGGAAAGTTCACAACATTTTCAAGAGGAATTAATGAACGTTGCTAATAGCTGGATCTGAGTTATAAGGCATTAGGAGGACACAATCATGAGGAAAGGCAATATATAACCTTTAGATGGGACAATTAGAGATCAATTATTAGAGCCAGAGAAGAACATTCGAAAGCAGCTTCTTCATTAATCACAGATTATCTCAAATTAGAATGTTTAATTATTTGCCAAGGTTCTTTGTGTATTCTTCTGCACAAAAAAAAAAAAAAAAAAAGAAAAAAAAAAGAAAAAGAAGCCAGAGGCTTTTGGAAAACTGCTAGGTTTTGAACATTTCACTTTAGTATTTTAAAGAATGTGTAACTCAGTGAAAATAATGTAACTCAGAAAATTACAGTGAAGATGCTACAGCTGCTGGTTTTTAATATTAAGTCTGGCGGGTATTGTTAACTCTTTGCATGTCAAGCTACATGGAAAGAACCAGCAAGAAAGGAAAAGATGTGAATATTCTATGATATAGGATATCTGTAATGATTTCAGGCAGCATCCTAGGATCTCTCATTAGATTTAGATCAAACCTGTAGGCATCCGAGTTCTACGTTCCCAAACCACCGAGCACATCCAAAATCTAGACTGGGAGGCAGCATCAACAAGCACAGAAAGGGTGATCAGACCCGGCTGGTGGATAGAAAATGCTGGCCACCAACACCTACTCCCCTGCCACTGCACAGAGAGCACTATCTCCCATATCAGAGGCAGTCCTCCGAACGCAAGCTGCCGAACATGCTGGAGGCTTGTTCAGCAGGACCTTTTCCTGGGCTGGTAGCCATCACTGACCAAATCACCACGTGTATTTGTATGTTCTGACAGCTTAGATAATAGCTGGAGGAGATACAGGGTTGCAGGAAAGACCCTTTGCAAAAAAGGAATTTTAGAGAAACACAAGGGGAGGAGAGCTTTGCTGAGACCCCTTTGCAGTTTGAGAGATGAGGCTTCTTCACAGCATAAGTTGTTAACTCGTTTCTGGAATAAGATGTTTGTTAATCTTATTCTACTTTAGCAAGAGCCTCATCTCTCAAGTGCAGCAAAGTATGTGGCTCAGGAGGAATAATAACTCCTACTCATCCTTATAAGAGATGAAGCACTTGGGCAAGTCCCCCGTAAAAAGGCCCTAAAGGTGCTAGCTTTAGGGAGAACGGCTTCAGCCGTGACAGCACGGACAGGAGCAGGAGTGGCCGAGCTGTCCTGCAAAGTCATCGTGGCCACCCCAGAGCACAGTTCTCACTCTCCGAGGGAAATGCCGCCTGCCAGTTGTTCACAACGTAAAGTCTGTTCAACCTGTGCTGGGCACACTTGCCGTTTATCTCCTGCAAGGGAGATAAATACTTGCCGGGCACAACACAAGCTGTCCACGGGGCTGTGGGCACCTGAGTACCTGCTCATGGATCTTCTTAGGAAGTGTGTCCCAGCATGATGCCTGGGCAGTTATTCTTCAGTGACAGCCAGACAGAGATATAGATGCAGTCTGGAGAACCAAGCTGTTCCCGTTATGAGATTCCTTTCTCACACAATTTTATTTTTTCTCATGGTCAATCTTATATTCAAGCCACAATGACACTCTTTTATGTCTTTATTCCTTGGCATCCTGAAAGTGGATGCAGACTTTCTTCTTCTCATAGATGGCCATCTCTCTTTGCAAGTCCCCATCCTTTGTCAGCTAGGTCAGGATGACCCCAGGCACGTTCAGGGTCATTTGAACTAGACTTTTGCAGATATTTGCAACCAAAAACCTTTCTGGTATAACTCTGCCTTTAACAGAAATGCCTGAGTGGTAACTAACCCTGAGATATTCTGATTAAAACCTGACACTGTAAAAAAGTATACTAGCAACCCGAGACAAACAAATGGCTCAATCTCTGTCTTTCACCAAGTCTCTCCCCTACTGCTCATCAGTTTGCCTGCTGTTGTAATGAAGATTTGTCAAACATGCACATTTTGATGCAGCAATCTACTTAGTCACCACTGAAGAACATGGCACGCAACAACTCCTGCTGCTGTAGTCTACCTTGTGTAGTATACATACGGCAAGGTGTGAATTCAGGTGAGGCGGAAGGGCTTCCTTCTCACAGCGTGCTCAGCACAAGTTCAGAGAGGAGTTCCTCCACAGATGGCCATAAAAGAAGACAGTATAGGGGATGCTGGGGTGATCCTGGCTGATAAAAGGAGATAAATGCAAAGGAAGATGAAGTCAAGGTTGTGGGAAGACCCACATGATCATTTTCAATGAGGTCTAGAACATGCCTTTATGGAGACCAGAGTTTAGGGTCCTGTAACATCTCTTGGCAGTGTCACCAGAGCAAAGCAAAATGTTTGACCCTTTCCACACCAAATTGTGATGGGTGAGGGGTGCCAAGTGTGCCATCACCCTTTTATTTCATTGTTACTTTTTTCCCCACTTGGAATTCTTGGCAGTCTGCTAAATATAAGGCAAAATGATGGATAGCTAGTTATGTGGTGTACTGTTTGCTGCAATTAAAGTCAATTCTTGAAACTACTTGATCTGTTTTTTCTTAAGACTCCAGGGAAAAAGCTATTTTCACACTTCCCACAGTTTTCTTAAATGCCTTTTTTTTTTTTTTTTTTTTTTTTTGGTGTAAGAACATAACAAAATGAGGCACTATTTAGTATTACTCAAATGTTCAGCTAATAATAGTGTATGATATAATTACTGTATAGACTTTACCAGAGAGGCTGTAGCCAAAATAGCTGTCTGTGGAGATATCATGCAAACATATGCAAACTGTCAATATAACAAATACAGTTATTCCCACCTTGTTCCTACTTTCTGCAGTAGGAAAAGCATTCAGGTCTGAGGACACAGGACCGTGGCCATGGCGTGTCTTACATCTTATCGATTCCTGGCTGCTTTCTCTGCCCTTTGAATCAGCCACTGATTGCCTTGGTGAGAGCAGATTTCAGGATGCTCAAGGTCAGTGCCACTCAACCCAACTATGCCAGACTTGGCTCCATTTGTTAATTAATTAATTATGCCTCTTTGCGGCGTAAGTCACACGTGCCATGGTGCCCTGCACTTCACTTGCCGTTCCATAAAGCTTTATAGGGAAGATGCATCTCTCAGGTTGAAGAAAGGAGCTCAAAGGTTGCAGTTCCACAATCACTTTAAGTTGGTGCAAGGCTTGGCTACTGCTGACAGATTTGATCTCTCTCTGTCTAAACTGTGTGTCAATGCTCACCCCCTTTTTTGCTAGCACTAGCATTTCTATAACCAAATCACAAGCTGCAGCTGTATATATTGAAGTGCTGGATTATTTTTCAGCCATATATCTGCAGGGGTGCTAGAACTCACACGGGGAAAATAGCAAGAATAAATAGCTAGTCCAAAGTAGGGTCGTGCAGACTTCAGTTGTCTATGGCACCGGAGCCTAAATCAACCACTACACCACCTAAGGGGGTGGCTACTGCATTATGCATTTCCATTTCTTGAATGCACGGAGTTTAGCAATGCAACACTGAGGTGTACATAAATATCTGGCCCAATAAAGAGCAAGCAAACCACAAAAGGATGTCCACCTATTTGAAAACTGTTAAAGAACTTCATTTTTTCAAGTAGTAAATTCATATGGCTTTAGACTAAAGAAGTAAAAGCCCAGGCTCCTTCATGAGTCCGTTAAGGGCTGTGGCAACTCAACACAAGGAGCCTCAAGTGATGGGTCAGATTTAAGGCCTCAGGGTTTTCTACAGGCAAGCTCTATTTTGTCTCTTTATCAACATGTTGGATCTTGCTCAAAAAAACCCCAAACATCAACATACCAAACTCTCATGCATGACATAGGAGGAACTTAAAATTATTCTATCTATTTATGCATTAAATGCTTAGTTGGTTAAATATATATTTAATGGAAAAGATATTGGTATACATTGAATCATGCAGCAACCTCTAAGAAACTTAAAAATGTTTCTGATAGTAGATATTACTCAGTTCCCTGATACAGACTTACTAATCTGTGGAAGAAAGAGACGCATCTTAAAGCTGCCCAATGACTTCGGCCAGAGTTTGAGACAAAACTGTGAGATCCAGTTGCAAGACTTTTGTTGTTATATTAGAGTGGGGAAAATTACTTGTCCCACATTTTAAGAAAGCACACAATTTACTTGAAAATTACAAAAAAGCACACCAATTCTGCTATCTATTGGCATGAAAATTGCCTATTGATTCAAAGAAAATGCTAGAAATATTTTACATGAAATCACTGTGCTAAAACTAGAGTTTAAAGCACTGAGAACTTTTCTGAAGAGTCATTAAAGGGAGGAAATTAGTTTTCTGATAAAAAAAGGATACAACAGATTTTAAAGATGTTTTGCAAAAAAAATAAATGCAGAAGTTTTGGGTTGTTTTTTTTAAATAAGGCTATTTCTATTTAAGATAAAGAAATAGAAAAAAAATACATAATTATTTCTTCTAGCTTATTTTAATTCATACTAAATCAACATTTTGTTGCATAGAAATGCAGGTTTTTTTCTTCAGAAAGCAGAATCATTTATAGCAATGGAATATATCAAATCAAATTGTAACAAACAATTCAGACTAAAGCACAAATGCAAGCATTGTGGCTACAGAGGCAGCTCTTGATCTACCTAATCATTTCCATTCTCTGCAGCTCAGAAATACTTGAGAGAGGGCAAGAGAGACAGGAGAGAGCTGGTACTTGTGCACCAGCACCGCCTTTCCCTTACCAGCGCTGAATGGAAGCGAGCGCCCTGCCTTGACTTTGCAAAGTTATTCTTTAGGATTATTCACACACTTAAAATGAAATACCTGCTTAAGTGCGGCTAGATCACAGCCAGAGGTCCCCCCAGTAGCAAACCTTCCCTGTCCTGCTGGTAGAAAATTTGTATTTCTGATTCAGCAAAGCACTTAAGCACGCAGGTTGATTCATCTAAATCACCATAAATCACCGTAAGTATACACACTCTTACAGTCAAGTAGATGCACAATTTCTTTGCTGGAACTAGACCCGTATCAACAAGGGAGCTTCTTGATGCTCTGTGAATCCTGGTTTGTCGTACATGAAGCCTTCAGTGACAAAAGTGTGTCCAAGAGAAGAGAGCTGGAAGGGAATTTGGGCTTCTAAGGACAACCCGTGTCCCCACACCAGCCGAGGTCCTTGTGTCTCCTCACACTGCATATCTAAAGGTGCTGGATTACCTGGGATTGCCTTTAAAACAGAACTCGAGGAATAAACACTGTCAAAAGGAATTATTGTCTCTGGTACTGTGTTTCCACCCCATCTCACTATGGTGAAGACACTGCTCTGCATGCAGTTAAATCCTCTTGCACAGAGGTGCGAAGAGGGGTTGGAGGGTCCTCTGTAAAAACATGAGAATACACAAACGCCCTTCACTGCCCCCCAGCTTTTGCCTCAGAAAGACTATTCTATAGTCTTATTTTAATGAAGTAAAGGTATAACGTGCTTCCTACTGGTGTAAGCTGAAGAAGTTTACACTAGCCAGAGACTTGGAAAGACAGAGACCATAAAAATTATGTTACCTGACATATGTGCACAGGCTGCACATTTCTGGCAGAAAGTAAGTTTCACTTGACCTTGGAGGAAAATGTTCCCAACAATATAGAACTAAGGGCTCATCTGTGCATGTGTTTCCACCAGCTTTATCTGTCTGTGAGCTCTCCACCATCCTTCTCCCATATAGCGTTGAAAAAAATGAGGCCACGACTTCACAGTCAGCTGCAAAATTAAGTTTAAGATAAACTTTTTGCATCACGGTGCATCTTTTCATTATGGAAGTTCAGAGCCTGCTATAAAAGGATCCCAATATCTCCCCACAACCACTATGAACTTTTGCCAAAAAAAATAAATAAAATAGATAACGATCGCATTAATACAGGTGCTGGAGCTCTGGTCAGCATTTCAAATTGCCCCAGTCTGTTAAACGTATTAACCCACCATTGGAACTAAAATATCCACCTGGAGCAATTCCCAATACACTTCCCATTAAAACAATCCCAGTTCAGCTGCTTGAAAATTGGTTGTATACATGAACAGGTATTTCTACAATATTCCAGGCTCAAAGCCAAGATGTCCCCAGATATTCCTCTGCACTCCGCTGCAAATGCCTGAAAACAGAGTTTATTACTGAAACGCTTGATCACAGCTTTGCAAAAGCCATCATCATAATTTTGGTGTCTCAGGAGTTAATTGGAAAAACACCTCACTGCAGGTTGTCACAAATTCTTATTAGTCAATATCTAATTTTCTTCTGTTTCACACATAAAATATTACTATTTTCTCAGAGCAGGGCTGAGGTGCAGTATCCACCAGGTAAAGGCCAGTCCTCCCAGCCAAGCTCTCAGCTTCACTCCAGGCTTTATCTACAGTTCCTGTAGTGTAGGTCTATGAATACCACCAACAAAACTTTTACATGCGTTCCCAGTACAAGTCTAAGGATTTCACTGCTGGAGTAGTACCCTTCCTCCCCCAGGTTATCTTTATGGAAACAAAACAAAAAAACAAAAAAAAAATATATACATTGATAAAAAACTCAGTGTCACAGCAAGCACTACTCATGAAATCAGTCAGAAAATACAGAAAACTACGGCAATACCGTTTGTCACTATGGTAGGGGTGAAGTGGCTGCTCAGCACACAGCATGGCAGGGGTACACAGCCAGGTTTTCTTGTCCTGCAGCAGGGCAGGTTCCCATGAGGAATCAGCCGCAACCCCACGCACAAAGCAATTTCATCATGGGGTCCACAGGAAAGCGAGTCGTGAAAAAAAATGCCAGTAGTAATTAAGGAGATGGAAGAATTCTGGGAGAATATTCATGGTGGCAACAACCACATGTATGTGCAGAAAACCACAAGTTTTTATTTAAAATTCAATGTTTTAACACCTTCTCAGTAATACGGGGTGTTCAGTTGTATAAGTCTGATATCAGATGCTGGACTAATTAACAGTGTATTGTGAAAATCACATTCTCTACTCCACTTTCCTCTGACTTTAGAAGGACAAATGTGATTAGCAGAGAACACACCCTCCTGCCTAAGAACATTTTCTAATTATTCATGTGACTGTAAATGACCTCTGTCAGCTATAACATGATGAAAACTGAAGACGAACAGCACACGTCATTGGCAAAACAGTGCAAATCCTTCCCCATTTCCCTTGAAATGAAATTTTTGGCCTTTCTATGGAACAGAAATAAAACTGACAACACAGTTTTATCAAGGTTTAACATCCTTTCTTGTCTTGGCCACATACTTCCAGCAACTTTCCTGTGCCAACAACGATAACCATGTGGTTGAGAAATTTTCTTTCTTATCCTATTTGTTGTTTACCCAGGTGGCAACAAAAGCCCCACGCAGCCGCTCGCTCACCCCTACCCCATCCCCTGAGGGAGGAGAAAATGCAACCAAAAGGGCTTGAGGGTTGAGACAAAGGACAGGGAGGGCTCACTCACCAGTGATGGTCACGGGCAAAACCAGACTCGACTTGGGGATAACAACAGACATTTAACCATCATCATCAAGGACCATGAGAGATACAACCAGGTCTTAAACACAACACACACTTCCCCACCCCTCCGCTCTCCCCGGGCTCAGCTCTGCTCCCTCTTCCCCCACCCAGCAGCGCAGGGGGCAGGGAATGGGGGTCACAGCCCGGCCAGCACAAGGGGTCTCCGCTGCTCCTTCCCCCTCAGGGAGAGGGGCCCTGGCAGCCCTCCCCTGCCCCACCGCGGGGTCCCTCTCCCGGCAGACATTCCTCCTCCATGAACTGCCCCAACGCGAGTCCTTCCCGCGGGGCCGCAGCTCCCCAGAACCCCCCAGCGCGGGGCCCTCCCGGGGCTGCCGCCCTCCCACCGACGGGCGGCTCCAGCGCGGCCGCAGTCGCGGCTGCTCCGGGCCCGGTCCCTGCTCCTCCGGCCCGGGGCCTCCGCGGGCTGCAGGGCGACCTCTGGGCCACCGCTGGGCTCCAGGGGCTGCAGGGGAACCTCTGCTCCGGCACAGCCCCCCTCACCTTCCCCACTGACCTGGTGTCCGCAGGGCTGTCTCTCTGTCATCCCCCTTCGCTCGCCAACACGCACAAACAAACCAACGAGATCCATCAGCCGCTTCTTTCACTCTTAAATCGTTATTTGCAAAGGGACCATTGGTCTGGCCTTGCCCAGAGGCGGCTCCGAAATTGGAGCCAGGGGAGCTTCTCGAAGCCTCTTGCAGGAGTGACCACCTTAGCCCCCTCCTCCATTGCCAAAACCCCGCCAGACACCAAACAACCACATTATTTTTTTTTTTTTTAAAATCTATTTTAACTTCCAGCCACATCAGTTCCTGTTCCAGCTCCCTGTAAGGTCACCTAAAAGTAGGTCTTCTGGCTCATGTGGGAGACGCCTAGACGGCTTGCGCAGGCAGAAGAGGGGATGAAGAAGGGATGATATATTCAACGCTAACACGGACTCGGACTTGTTCAAACTAATTGCAAACTTGCAGCCTGATTCATCCTCATCTGAGGCAGATGTCCATATTACACGAAGACCTGTGCAATCTTTCATGTTGTGTTTGTAACTATTAACTGCAGCGCAAACACCTCGCAATATAATAAAACAAATTGGTTCTGTCTGCAAATGGGAGAGGCAAACTTGTTAGATAAAATGAAAGTCTCTGCATTTCACTCACAAACAAGCTTTACGGTTTAGTCATAAATACCTAAAAATCTTGTTTTCTAGTAGAAATGTGATACAAGTTAATATATTTAATTTCTGGGTGGCACGTATAGCGCTAGAAAATCCAATATATCCCCATGGCAAACCTACAACTGGAAGATGCAACGTTAGTTTTTCAGTACAGTTTACCTACAGTTCAGTCCAGCCCCAGCTGAGAGTTAACTCAGTCATAGTGTTTATTACAGCAGCTCACAAAATAAATTATATCATACTAGTACTGCCATTAAATTATGCTATATAGTTTTGAGGTAGCAATACAAAATAAATATTTATGAATTTCTTAGTGTAGTGATCTTGAATAGTGGTTATCTCACAATTTTCTTTGCTCAATAAGCAGATTAATTTGCAGATGGAAATATTAAACTTTTTTCCTATTATTTCTGTTTTCATAGAAGAATGTCCTTATTGTCCTATTTCACAATAACTATGCTATACTGAAACAGCTTTAACAACTCAGTAGCCATTTAGAAAAAAAAAAAAAAGTGTATGCAGTTATTAAAGTAACATTAAACGCTTTAATAATCATTTTTGGTTGTGGCACACATGTGATAAATAAATTCAAATGCTATATTAACCTTAAATTAAAAAATAGAAAAATCGCAGTCAGCAAGAAAATTAGATGTCTTACCAAACTTTGTATTGCAACTTTTAAATTCCCTAAGAAGATTTTACTGGAAGTGATACTTAACCTTTATATGTCATGATCTTGGAATGGCGAGGTCCACATTTCTATGGCCAGGCCAATTATCTCCAATTAAGCAATAAATGTACAAGGCTTATTCAGTGCCAGAATAAATTCCCTAGCTTTATACTGTACCTTCAGAAATACACCAAGAGTTAAAAAACAGAATCACCTTCCAGTAACATTTTAATGAAACACACCTTTGCGTAACTTCACCATTTACTGCCTTTCATTTAGATGGGTTTTACAGCAGCCTTAAAGAATAAAACTGCTTGGCTACTCCAATTCGAAGTAGAAAGCATATTGCCCTAGTGCCTTACAGGGGTGTCTTAACTGTGTGCCATGTATATTTCTTCTGGACAATGACCATATAAAAATTAACATGTTGAGTGTGTTCATTGTAAAACATGAAATTTATTGGAGCAGTTCATTTTTTTTTTTTTAAATTTACTATAAAAGATTACAATCACCTACCCTGCAGGAACAATAGCAATATATCTGCAACACAGCTTATTCACACGATTCTTTTGGTTTTGTTATCGAAGAGGTATATGAAATAGATCGGAGACACGATGAGTTTTTTTTCAAGATGCATCAAAAAATGTTATTTAATTTTTCTCAAAAGCAATGTATATTTTCTACTGAAGTGCTTTTATTAGACAAAAGCCATTAGCTACAAAAGTTTAAAATAAGGGCTATAGGGGCTATACTAGCATTGCCAGGGCACAACAGAAAAGATCCAAAGGGTAGGAGGAAAGTGAGACACAGGGTTCTCCCTGATTTTCTCTGAGTGTTTATGAGCCACTTACATTACATTTTGCTTTATAAACAATCCCAGCGTGCACAGAAGTTTTTGGATTCACAGAAACGATGTTATGCTTTCCCTGACCTCAAAAAAATATCAGAGAAATTTTGGTGCATAGGGAGAGAAAGCAATACAGGAAAAATAAACCGCAAACGATTTTGCAAAATGCAACATGGCATTTACTACCGTCTGATGTGCCTTTTAAGCACACTTTTTCACTTATTCCTCCAATATGTGTTTCCCAAGGTGAGTGTTGCAAACCACAGTGAAATAAAAGATCACAGTAACCACATCCTTTCCTTACCAACCAGTGAGACCAATCACTTTTTTACATCACTTTTTATGCACAGCCACTTTTTTATTTTTTTTACCAATCCATTTCTTTACAAAATTGCAGGACCAGATCAGTCCTGCTATATTAATATAACATTCACCGGCGTTCACCTGGGTGATGCTTTCCAGCCCAAGGAGAGCAAGCTAAGCTACTAAAGGCTTTGAGAGGAGAAGGCTCTGAGACCAGACAGGGCACAACACCACCAAGGACCCTCAGAGAAGCCCGAAAAGCTATTTGCTGGTAAATACCTGCAACAAGGAGGTTGAGGATGTCCTTCTTGATACAAAGAGAGAAAAAGGAGAAGCAAAGCCCTGGGCAGGTCAGACCTCCAGGAAATAACATCGGCTGTTGACAGGAGGCAGAGAAGAGATGCAAACCCGTGATGCAGAGAACAACCCGTGGCTGCAGCTCACTGCTGGGATTCACTTGGTCACTCCCAGAGCCAACGCCTCAGATTTCTAAACTCACAGGGTCAATGCAACAGGTGAGTCTCACCAAAATCATGCTCAGAACTCCCGTCTGTCAAACTTGCAGGAGCCGAGGTTAAGACATCCAAACTATTTAATGCTGCTTCTGCATATTAGTCCTTTGCTGTTTCAGGTATTGTTTTCGGTGTTTTGCATTGCTGTCTCTGTGCAAAATAAGTGCTTGTTGACCGGCTCCGAGGAATCTGGGTTTAGTCACTCAAAACAAGCAGAAAGGACTCCAAAGCGCCAGACAGCTGGGCAAGGGATAACACAGATTGCTGGATGGAGCCGCTAGCCACGTTTCCCTGCCCTCCATCTTACCGGCAATGGGTTTAACATTAACCAAAAAACAGAAAATAGTACCAGCTGCCAGGCAGCCTCAGAGAAAACGCCTCATTATTTACAGCAGTGAAAAATTACTTAATTTGTCCTTTAGTAGTTTCAAATGTTTAAGGATTTATTCTTTAAAATTTGTTATAATACGGATGCTAGGTTGTAAATCTTTGCTGTTCTGTATTAAAATACAAACCTTCACTGATATTGCATGTATTTTGCTGCAAGGGTCCAAAGCCTATGTGAATATTTTACATGTAGTATATTCCGATAGATCTGTTATGACCATCCCACAGAACCAGGTTTTCACATGACCTTACAAGAGCCTATGTTTGTTAATTGGATTCTCCAGAGCCCAGAAACTCTTGTTTTTCCTCTCAGTCGGAATCCCATTGGCAAAGTAATATTCAAAAGGTGCTGCTGTTAGATCTCTCACTTTCAGTGAGGTTTGGTTTCTGCGAGGAGAATTGCTGCAGTTCATACTCAAGGATGCACAGGTCGTTCGGAACCAGAGAGACACACGTGTTATGATGCAGCCTTCCCAGCAGACATTTTTCATAGCAGCTAATTGGAAAAGGACGGTCTAACATCTGTGCAACAGCTTTAATACACGTGCTGTATCTCTCCTCCCATCTCCGCTTCTCGCTGGTTCAGATGGTGAACCTACGAGACTGCTCTCCTTGGTGGAAACTTTTTATAGAGTTTCAAAAGCAGCTGTTGAACGCCTCTAATAACCATACACCTCTTTGTGTCTTTGAATCCTTCCAGCAAATCGCTTTGCCTGGCTCTCAGTAGAGATAAAAAGGATTCAACTAAAAATCTATGATGTCTCATACCTCCTCTTTCCTGTTACCCTCTCTGTCTGTGGACTTTGAAAATGAAGTCAGTGCTGTAGCACAGGGGTGATTCTGTGATAGAAATGTGGTCCTTTACTTCTGAATGAAGGAAGCGGAGGTGCTTCCTTTAGCTTAGTATAAGATCAATCACAATAGCTGAAAAAAGAATCCATTTCTTGGATTTGCCCTTGTTTGGCTCTAGCTAAGTGAATTTGACAGTAATTTTTCTTTAACTTTATAATGAGGCTAAAGAAACAAACACAGAATATTCTTACATTTAAATTGGAGACATATGTATGTACTCTAATACATCAGTCGGACACAGGGAAGTAGCTATACTGTTAATGCAGCCTTTGTTTTGTGTTTCCTGATGGTGAGTTATTTTACAATGCAGTGCTTTTATTGCTGTGCCACTGGTAATCATGATAACATTTCTTACCAAGTAAATAAAATAACAGAAATACGTCTTTTGGAAATCTTTGTTGAAAGCCCAGTCATAATGTCAGTGACTCCATCAGGAGGTGGTTGGAGGCTTCCATACCACCTCTTCCGATGAAAAATTATCGTTTGCAGTGTGGGCATTGCTATACAGTACACATAACGTAGAGCACGCTTTCCTTGTACCTGGCCACCACGTGTAACGTAGCCTAGAGCTGATTCGAATCTACAAGTCACAGCGACAGCACTGCTCCATCAGAGTGTCACGAGAATTTAAAGCACTGCGAGCTGATGTCCTAGGAGCTTCAGCTCCCTCTCTTAAACCAGCATTAACGCTCATCTGTTCCCAAGATGAGCTGACGTGAGTGATTATAAAACACCTCGCCGAGCGAGAAGAGCGGCTGCCTCAGCTTGCAGCAGAGCTGCAGCCCCAGACCTGGAGCAAACAAAATGCCTTGAGCCTGCACCCTCCTATGTACCCCTGGCACAAGACGATCGCTTTGTTGGGTAGACAACTCTTCAAGAAAACAGTGATGAAAAAGATAAAAATTATGTCTAATTTAGCGTTCATCCCACAGCAGAACCTGAGCATTCACGGAAGAGCTATAGAGCTCAGCATCACATTGCTACCTCCCTCCCAAGACTGAGCATATCCTGAACAGGAGGAACACAAAAGCAGAAAGCTGAAAAATCAGACATAAGAGTGCTTCTAAGAAAATATTACCACCACTTCTTGAGATGTCAGAATTCAGAAAAATTCTCAGATTTGAAATTTTATCAAGCATGCCTCTCTTTCTTAATCTGAATAAGCTCTGAGACATTAACTGTTTTTCTAATGTAGGGTGCACTTCAAATCAGAAAATAAACTCGTGGCTGTGCTTAGAAGAGTCTTCAGAAAAGTGTAAAACCCATTTCTGCGAAGAATGACAAAAAGGACTGGTAAGAGACTCAGCAGAACCAACACCGGCTTTTTGCTGTGCCTGTGGCCAGAAGGGGACTGTCACAACCCCTGTAAGCACTCTGGCCCCTGCCGCTACCCCCTCAGCAGCACCTCGGTGAGCTATTATAGGACAGATATACAAAAGAGCAAAGATAAAACTGCACAGACAATTACACACTTGGTATTTCTTAATTCTGAAGTGTTTAAATTCACAGTTAAAATACTGCTGAGCCAATAGAGTTATTTTGTATGTAACATATGCTTTATGAATATATATGGAGCTGCAGTACTAAAATCAATGCAAATATCTCAAAAAGACTTTAAATATTTTTTTATTAAATGAAGCCAGTGGATTCGTTGATCTCTATGTGTAAGTCTATTCATTTCAATTTAACATCCTTTCTTGGTTATTTTTTTATTTCTTTGTCCCACTTTGATCAGGCTCATGACTGATTCCAAATTGCGAAGACATTCCTTGCAAAGTGCCTATGATGTGATGTACAGAGTTTATGTCTTCGAGAACATTAACATTAATAAGGATTTGAAGTTTTTTGCACATATCCAAGGCAATCAAATTAGGATTATTTTCAGCAACTTGAGAACTAATTTTTATTTCTGTGATGAGTATCTATTTCTCTTTCAAGATGAGATTTCTTATAGACTGCCTCCAAGTGTAACAGTTTTTATAGGAATTTGCAATTGATAATATTTATAAATTTCAAGGACATTTTAGAATTGTCAGCATGAGGCCTCCAGTATTATGTCACTCAAACTGAAGTCCTTTTTTGACAACACGGCATTTTCCCCCAATAATACTGACAGATGTCTCGAGAGCAAGTCACCTGTCACGTTCAGTGGTCTGTAGCTGACACTTGTCTTATTTTATATGCTAGAACATTACTCCACAATAATTTAAAATGATTTTTCTCTTCAATGGCTTCGAAATAGATAAAGCCATTTGTAACACAAGCCAGGCAATTTTTACACTGTGGCGGCGCATCGCACATCCCACATTTTTCTCTTCTGCGAGGGTTTCGCTCACAGCGGGAAAAAGACACCTATTTAATATCATCCAGGGTAAAACTCACAAATTTTCGTGTTCAATTTACCGAGAAATGCAATGAGGTTCTAAACATTTAGAGTAAAGGCACCCCACGTGGCTCTGTGTCTTGCTGAACAGTTTGCCAATTCAAAGGGATGTCAGGAAGAAACAACATTTAACTAGCTGCAGTATGCACTGATTATATGAAAGATTAAGTTTTGCTAAATTGCAAGGAGAAATATTTAGGCTTCAGAAATTTGCTTGACATAAGCGAGTGAATGGTGGAGATTCATTAATCAAAGTCTATAAGGACTTTATTAACAACCTTACCTGTTGGTTATAAAGGAAAACAATGATATTTTAAAACATTTAGTGTACCTGCAGGAATCGCCTTTGTTACAAACTATGTTCGTACTTAAGCTCCACTAATAAGATGAAAATTGCTGATATCAGTTTGAGAAAAATATAAAAGAGTAATTTGAGCAAAGGTGTGCTTCCAAGAACGGATAGTTAATGAAAGCATCTGAGAGTAGTTATTCAGAGCGTTCCCTGGCCTGTATCTATTGACACAACAACATCTCCACATACCAGACCACATTAAAAAGTTGTAAAAGTAAAAAAAAAAAAAAAAAAAAAAAAAAAAAAAAGAAAGATGATGTTCACATTGTTTGCTGTCTTTAGTGACTTGATGGAGACAACTGTTTGGGTTTTAGCACCTTCTTTAGATTTTACATAGCAAACCTGTTAACTTTTGTAATTACTCAATGAAATGCATGCAATTAAACTTATCTGTCTCGTTTGAACTAATCTTGACAGTGAACCCAATATTTTTGGGAGTACATCAGGTTTTATAGTTAAAGATTAATTCTATTCTAATTCTTATTGTACCAAAATGTTACTTGGAAAGCATTTGAAAAAGGCCATTCCTGGCCATAAAAGGATTCAGGGACAAAAAACTCCAGAAGCAAATATACAATATTGATAATTAAGTTACTGGAGAACTGAATTAACCAAAGTTTCTCTAGTGGAAGTCTTATCCTGAACTTTGATGCATACTACCTGAATTATTTTCACGTTAAATAACTAATCATACAAATGAATACAGCCTTTTATGACTGTTCAACCAAAATAGAAAATATTTGTGTTTCCAGTTTCCATAATCCTTATTTTTCAGCTGCATAGTTCTATTCCTTTGAAATGTTGCTTTACATCTTCCTCCTTCTCTGCAAGATTATTCTGTACAGCGTTCGGTGACAACAACCACAAAGCATGTTATTTAAAAAAAATATTCCTCTATTTCAGTGCTTTTGTTGTGGTGAAGTTGTGTAGGAACCATTAGCAAAATTATGACTTTTTTTTTTGGAAAGACCTTGATGTAGAACCACTAAATCATCTTTACTGTACTGTAACACACCTCTACAAGAGTATTCAGTAAAAGCAATCAGGCCATATTTTCCACTCACGCTTATGTAAATCAAAAATAAATCATTCGAAGCCAGCAGGCGTGACCCAGTGAGAACAAGTTCCCAGCTGTTAAGTATGGGCTCAGTCAGGAAAGATTTGTTGGATTCTGTGGTTTACGCTAAATGAAACAGCAGATTTATCTTTGCTCCTGGTTTATAGAATACACCTGGAATTTGGGCTTTTGTAACACACATTTTCACGTCGTTCTTCCCCGAATGTATACGGTGTATTAGTTACTGTAAGTAGAAGGAGTTGTGATACTGTTTAAATTCATGCTGCTGTCGCTCAAACATCCTCTTCTCTACACTCATCACGCACAATGGAGGACATTTACTGAAAAAGTGCAGAGCCAGGGAGAGAAATAATCCATCCCCATCTTACCATTCTTTTGGATTCATTTCTTTAGGATTTAAACTAAAATTCCCAACCCTTAGCATCTTCAAATACCACATCCTTTTTTTTCCACTGTATTTATCCTACCATCTGTCTCAGAGCTGCCCTTTGCAGGCTGTCCCGTGAATCGGCAGGGCTCAGAGAAAAGCTGCAAGACATCGTTCCACAGGGTTGGAGGGCAGCATCAAAAAACATTCTACATTTCTTGATGTCTTATTTATCTGTTTGTAAAGTATGCTAATCACAGGCTATCTGATGTAACCTGGCTTGCCTTGTGGCTGTTCTGAACATAACATTTTGTATGTCTGAGAAGAGACAAATAAGACTGTCTGGACTGGATAAGGCTAGAGGTTATAGAGTTTCCCCACACAGTGACAGATGAATATACATTCATCCTTGTACAGACTGAGTGCATGCAAACGTCAAAATCAAATTTAATTTCTTCTCTATCAAATAAGATAGAGCCTACTGTATTCCACAAGCAATCAGTATTATCTACTCAGGCACTGATATTTCTGGTCTCCTAAACTCTGTTAGCTTGGCCTTTGGAAGATCTTTCTCTGTGATTAGATAGTGGACATAATGTGGTCAAATGAATGGTTGCATCCGTTCACATACACAACTGCCGATGTCTAGGCATTGATACTGGGAAAACCAGACCCCTTCTGGTCTGCGTCCTAAAATCTGGGCAGAAGGTAGTTGTCTGTTAAATAAAGTAACATCAAATTAGAGGGAACAGGCTCTGCTTTCCCAGCTCTGAATTTACTAAAATCTATCTAAAATTACTCAGTACAAAAAGACATGCAATATCAAATCCCACGTGTAAAAGGAAAGATTCTCCCCAGAACCTGCTCAATCACTGGTTAATAAAGTTATAGATTGCATTAAACTAAGGCATGATTTCTTTCCTTAGTATGTAACTTTCTGGGGAATAAACCACAATAATTGTTCAAAAACGTAGCTTCCAAAACTAATATTTCCATCTAATAAAGCAGAAGCATTAAGAGACCAAGGCCTTCTTTAATCTAAGCATTTAAATAACTTAATGAAATGTAAAACAAAAGCGAAACGTTAAACTGAGGGCTGTCGGCAGTCCTGAGCTGCCACGGGCTTAATCGGGTACTTTCTGGACAATATTCATCAGTCAAACTCAGCTTCCAGGGCTCCACACCTGAACAGCTAATGGCAAAGTCAATGGCTGCTGCAGTGCTGAGGTTCAGATCTAATGGTCCCACACAGACTTCAGAGCTCAGCTCCTGTACATTTAGAGGCTTTTTATAATCTCCCGGTGTAATTACATCCGATATAACTCGTCCTGACTTTGTGCTCCCTGTGCTGGATTCTGGTCTCCACAGATCAGCCTTAAGCATACGGGACCATTTCACCAGCCCTCGTATAGAGCCAGGGCTTGAGTTGTGCTTCCACCACCAGCAGCCTTTTCCTTTTTACAAGTCTGGCTTAGTTTAAAAGCCACGTAATTAGAGTCTAGCGTCTGCCTTTATGAACAGATATTAGCATATGTTTCAGTTTTATTATCAAAGCATTATATTTTCTGGTAAAAAAAAATAATAACTTTGATAGGTTTCTTTATATGATTAATTCTATTTTTTAAACAGACGTACCGGTAGCAGGCAATAGTGAGACTTCAGCTCTTCTTGAGTCCTGAAATCAGGAATCATTCAAGCAAGTAAACTCAAAACAGCTGCAGTAATTGGCTGAAATTGCCACTTTTAATGACACAAATTACACCAGAGTGATGTTTAATGAAAGCTACAATTCCCAGCTTCTATAAGCAAAATTTAAAACATTCTCCTAAATTGTGTTGACCTCTCTTGTTTAATACCCTGCTAATCTTTGAAAATTGGAAACAAATGCTTCAATTAAGAGACAATTAATTGACAATTAATTCAACAATAAGCAGATGGCCAGAAAGAGCATCCTGCTATTAAATGAATCAAATGTGAGAGGGAGCATTTGACCTTTCCTATGTAAAGCCCCCCACCCCCCACCCCACGCCCCCACCCTGAAAAAAGCACTTTTGGAAACAAAAAAAAAAAGAAGTGTGTGGATTTTTTTGTGTTGTACTGTGCAGAGTTATAACTTTGAAAAATGAAAATAAAAAGCTTATTTACATTGGTATTTTGGTCTAGGGGATAGGAGAGAAATAGCATGCACAAGTGCAAGAGGATTTACAATAGCTCTTGCACCCCAAGGCCTAATAGAAGAAAATAAAGCCGCCATTATCATCAAAACTGCAGATGATCTCATAAAGGGCTTGTCTACATGGGGAGGTCAGCACAGAACAAGCTCTGTTATGAATTTAAAGTGGGGTTGCAACTTTGCCGAGCTCCCCGTGCAGGCACGACGGCTGCTTTTCCATGGTGACGATGGATGAGGCACATTAAGGGGCTCGGGGTAGATGTGCCCGTTCTGATCCCTGTGCATTAACCAAAACTGGAGTAAGTCGCTGAAAGCACAAAGCAAAGGTCACACCCCTGCAGGGTGTAGCCGGGGAGGTTACTGTTTTGCATCGTGTCAGCCCCTTCTCAGCTGTTCCTTGGGTGGGAAAGGGGCAGTTTGACACCATGTGAGGCAAAAGACTCTACATTCATCTTTCTACTCCTTCCCCCGTGCAGACTAGCCTAAGGGTTTATTATTCTTACCATACCTTAGTACATATCTCACCATTTTGCAGAGGGGTACGACAAGAAACCTTGAATTCCAGGGCAAAACTCCCTGAGCCAAGCCAGGAATTCACTCTACATATCTCAAAAGATCAAAGCCAGATTCTCAGTGACATTGAGTTTATTTTCAGATTACTTCAGAAAACCGTCCTTCTTCAGCTCTTTGTCTCTTCAAGAACATAGGTAAAATTTTATTTTTTCTCAGAGAACCATCATATGTGTAAATATAAATTTATGATGAATTTGTAAGGCAGTGCACAAAACAGAGAAGACACTCACCCTGTGCAAAAAAATTATGTTTATGGGACACTAAGAAATTAATTTTATTAGCAAAAAACCCCAATATTTTCTCTCAAATAAATTACCAGAGATAAATCGATGAAAAAGGACTTGACCAACGTGAGAGTCCCTGGCAAAGAATTTGAACTACAGATAAACCAATGTTGCTGTTCTCGAGATTTTTATTTAACCTATATGAAAAAAATATCATGGTTAATGATTGAGACATATAAATAAAACATTTCCGTCATCCTACAGATGGTATTGCAGGAGCTCTTGCTATATTTCATTTGTTAGCGTATTTTATGCAGTCTGGCTGTGAACTCATTGGTAATTTGTACTGCACAAACCTTGACACCTTTTGTGGCAGAAGCAGTAAGCCTGGCTTTCTAGAGCTTTGGCACAGGCAAAACAAGCAGGGTAACCGTTGCTTACACCTGGAGCAGTCTGAGGTTTGTTAATATTCATCAGATACTCCTGCCCTTTATTTCGGTGTATGTCTCTTAATCCCACCATGAGAACAACCTAATCCAAAAGCCCGAGCAGCAAGGCCATTAAGCAAATTCATGAATATGTTCCTCATAATACTCATCTTTCCTGTGTCAACAGAATAGTGATTTTTTTCCCTTTAATATTAATAATACATTTGTACTTGAAAAAAGAAGTTTTCTTAGATATTCTAGAAGTTAAACAACCAAATAAAAGTTGCTGTGTGAAATCAGATGTATCCTGTGACTTGTACTTGAACACAATGGTGTCAGCTGGAAAGTCCCTCCTGAACTTGCGAGACTCTCGATGAAAGTTTGCGTACTTTAGATGAGAAATGTGTAGACGGAAATCATTAAGTTGGGTTTCTCCAGGTAGTTCCTGGAGAGTGGAAGACATCAATGAAACTGGAAATACATCTGTACAACAACAGGGTAAATATGTTTGTATCTGTCGGAGATCTGGGAACTCCAAGTGCATAATAACAGAAGTACAATGCAGGACAGGTGAGACAGAAGCTTTATTAACTATGATCACAGTGAGAGAACATTCGGACAGCATCTCCCTCTCTGCTGCCCTGGTCTCTCCCAAGAGATTGCAGAGAGACAGCCTATATAGTGTCTCAGGAAAAAGAAAGAAAAAGGAGAAAAAACCCCAATCATTTCAGAGTTAACAAAGCCAGACTCCTTAGGTACCTTGATAGCTGCCACAATTCCAAGAAGGAACCAGACGGTAGATAATGTGACAATAGGGAGAGAAGGCTCTTGGTGGAGCCTGCAGGAGTGGCACACCCAGTATTATCTTAGCTCAGATGTGGGGAGTTGGAAACAATCACAGCTTTTAGTTGAAAGGAATGTTCTTTTAGCTAGGATGGACTTCTTAGCCAGACCTCTCAAATCTTAAGTATTAATGATTTTACCACTACACATCTTCGATTCCTGTTCAGTTTCCTCCTGCTCAAGAGAAATAATGGCAGATTTTAAATAAGTTTATGATGTTCAGATCCATAGGACAATAATTCTTTTTCCCTCTTATAAAGATTTTTTTACACTTGAATAGTGAAGATTTGATTACCCAAGTCTTACCCCGGTTGGTTTTGTTTTCTAGAAGAGAGGTCTTGTTACCGATAACTGAAATATCTTGCCTTTTGCTGAATATATCCATAGGTGTTTAGTCAAACTTTGTGTTAGTGAACTCTACAAAATGCTTTAAAACTGTAGCGTTGGTTCCAATTTCGTTAGTTAATTAAATTTTAAGAGTTCCCCAGCAGTTTTGCGCCTGTCTTTTCACTTGGAATATCTCAATCAGTTCCCATGCTGCACAGTGCTGAGTCTGCACGCTCATTAGCAGATGCCATATAGGTGGGGGGGATTAAAAAAAAAAAAGATACAGAATGTGATCCTGGAAAATTCATACATAAAGATGTGCTGAGTTCGACTTCACAGCTTATTGGGATTTTAAACTATTTTTAATTGTTCTCCAATATGAAAGAGGTAAAAGGAAATGTTTCGGGTTTTTTTAAGAGTCAATACTGATTAATTAACATCATTTATTTTTAAACTTGAAATACGGGGAAAAGTATATTTTTACTGTTTTCATTTTTATTTTTCTATTGCGAAATTCCTTTTCAAACTTTATGTTGTAATAAAGGAGTATAAAAAGCAAAAAAACAAACAAGCAAACAAAGAGAAAAACCAAAACCCCCCAAACAAATACATCAAAAGCATGGAAGTAAAAACTTTAGTTTAATGTGAAGTAAGTTTTTTCAGGAAATTTGCTATTTTTAGTATTCTTCCAGGTAAGAGATTAGAAAAAAAAGGTATAGATCAGCAAGAAAGAACAACTTCCACTCATAGTCGTGCTGTATAACGTGAATTTCAGATAAACATTCTTTAAAAAAAAAAATAAAATCCCATTTTCTGAAGTTTGTGGAAAGAACTTTTGTTCTGAGCGCTATTATTTTGTCTAACATTGCTGAGATTAAGATGCTCTTTGATTTTCTGAAAATTATATGTCAATGGTATCAAGATCATTAGAAAAAAAAGGAGGTTTTATTAGTTCCACACTGGAGTTTTTTGAATTCTGGTAAAATAGATTTTGCAACCATTAATATAACTTATATTTGTAAGTATTAATTATTATATTAGTATAATATAATATTAGAATAATGCAGGGATATTCCAAATGACCAGAAGAAATCGGGACAAAAACTTCTTGTCAATATTTTAATGGAGTGCATAAGAGCATCTGTGTAATTATATTCCTTAGCCTTTGGTTCCAGGCTCAATCGACTTATCTAATGACACCAAAATTGAGGGGGTTTACTGATAAAATACACCATTTCTACAACAATCATTACCATGAATCTATTGCTGAATGCTTCTAACACTACATTGACATCATATAGATACATTGGCAAATCCAAGGATAGTTGATTTCCTTTGTCAGTGAAGGTATTTTAAATAATAAAATACATAAATAAGGGTGTGTTTACTATTCCATCATTAATAATGTCTAAAGTGACTTGCTGCATTTCACTACAGCTACTTGGAGAATTCACATAAAGCTGGTATAATCCAGGGGTCGGACATGGACCACAGATCTAAAGGGACCCCTGCTCAGTGATGGGTTGTGCACAGTTTTGCAAATTAAAAACAAAAAAAAAAAAAAAAAAAGGAAAAACTTAAAGTTTTTCTAGTCTTTTGCCATCATTTTCCTTTTTTGCTATGGGAACATAGGCTTAACTGGGTTTTTGTAGCCCTTCAGCAAGCCTTGGCAGCTTATCGCCAGCTCCATGGAAGGATATGGGTTAGCAGAGTATTAGCTCTGTGTCATCTTCACTTGAGACCAAAAAAACATTCAGTCAGCTAATGAAAGATATAGTGAACCTGGCAGTTTATTATAAATCCTGTGCACTCATGAATGGTCTCAACAAGCAGGTACACTTCTGCAGCTCTCTGATCTGCAGTCAGGCATTTCAGGGATACGCAGGGGATAATGTTCCCTTTAGATCCAACTCTGTCCTTTGCTAATCTCCTGTCAGCCAAATTCTCCTTGCTCTTTTCCATTTTGCACCGTGTTTCATTTTAGAAATCCTTAATTAGACGCCCAGGCAGGTTACAAAGGCGTGACATCACTGATGAGTCAGCATTTCTGCTAACAATTACCAAAGTTTTTTGATTTTTTTTTTTTTTCCCAAGTCCCAAACTCAAGAAGTGTCTGGCTCTGCAGCTCACTTTCTGGGTCTTTGAAATGCAAATACCTAAGTCCAGTAGACTGAACCTCGATCTGAATTACTCAGAAATGTCAGAACAATAAAGACTTTGCAAGTGCGATGTCCTATTTAAAAAAAAAAAAAAAAAAAACTGCAAAAAAATCATGGTGGAAAGAGTGGAGTTTGTCACTCGAAAGTCTTTAAAAAATGGTCCACCTAATCAGTGTTACCACACCATTCTGAGCAAGATTTTTGAACATCCAAGTATAAAAGAGTCCTTACACAGCTTGCATCTGGTTCACAAAGACCCTCTTACTGGTTTTATATATAGTGTGGTGAAAGTGTGGTGGTGCAAAGGGTGATGAGTTCAACACGTTAAGGGTCAAATCCTCAAAATCAGCTTTATTCAGCCATGACTTCAGCAATGCACAAGAAAAGTTAACCTCAGTCCCAGTAAAGTCCCACTTGTATGAGAGGTGAGTATGAGAATCCCCTTGACTGGATGTTTCTCTGACAGACTGCTTCCTCCCATGCAATAATTAGTAGGAGTTAATTCAACATAAGAATTCATTCCTATATGATTTTTTAGAAGCATGGGCCATCAAAGCCCACACCATCCAGAAATATCCTACGCAGTCATTAACTGTGTGATTCACCAGACTTAAATGTTATGCAAAAATATCAAATGTGGACACTCCTTCTCAGACACACATCTGATCACCTCCTTTTCCAAGGTGTTTAAATACACTGGTTTGCCATGTTGTTGCCTTGTTCCCTCCCCTTTTCCTGGCTGCTTCTGCTCATTCTCCCTCTCTGACTCCTGTACACAGTACGGTGCCCTAAGCCTTCATGCAAGTTGTCGGCCACCTTGGTCTACAAATAAAACACGTTCCTTAGGTGAACATAATAAGGGGTAGAAAAGATGCACTGGCAACTGCTTATAATTTACTCACTTTTTACAAGGCAGATAGCCCAGGTTGTGTTATGAAGGCTTTTTGGAACAGACATTAAGGTTTATCTCATGGTGAATACTTTGTCATGTGACTATAAATGTCTGTTAGTTTTCTAACACACTGAATACTTCTGGAGAGTCAGGGTGTACGACATGATGGCCGCTGCCATCAGGGCTTGGAAGCTGCTTGGCAGAGCTCTGGGTGACAGCCAGCTATCTGCCCTCCTGCTCCACCTGGCAAATGCTACCTGGGCAGAGCGGTTTGCCTTTCAAACAGAGCCCTTCTGTGTTTCACTCAAGAGCTCTCAGTAACAACTGCCTGAAGAAGAACAGATGCAATCACAAGCCCTACGGCGGCTCCTTGCAGAACTGAGTTGGTGTTGCCCACCAGGTTCTTCCACTTTGCATCCCACAGATCAGTAAAGGCTGCTGGGTACCACCTAGTTTCCCACCTAATTATACCCACTTGGGATCTTTAAAGACAAAGAGTTTTCCTACCTACACATCCAGGAACCCATTTTCAGATGATGAAAGCAACTCACTGCTTTATGCTGGGGTGAAGCCTTAGGTCAGCATTTTGCTGCTACAAAACACAGATGAGCTCAGCAAAGGTCTTTAAGGAAACAGACCTTCTTTGACCTAATTTTAACCACCACCGAGCAGTTTGTGCCATCATTCTTTCTCACTAGTCAACGCCTGTGAGCTCAGCCATTTCGCCTCACCCAGTAAGTTACTTCAGATCAGTGCTGTCAAGTATATAAATAACTTTTTTATTTCAACCCATTGCCATTCCTCCTCCAACAGATTCAGAGATCGGGCATCCCGCTGGAATAGCAGACAGACATTCATCTGGTTGTTTGAGCTCGAACACCCGTGCACCGTTTCATTTTCATGATGGTTGCTACACTCGGGGTGCAACCACTGCATCTTCTGCGTTATTTGGCAATTTATAAACATAGCTGAGAAACTAATGCATGTATGCTCTATGGCTGACTCTTTACCTCCTGCTTCTGTTTGGCATCTCCCATATATTTGAAGACAAAAAAACCAAACAACAAAGCAAAACTGATTAGAGGAATAATGAAAGGCTATACCATGAGATACCTGCCCAGCATAGAGTGATTAATTCAAATTAGCATAGGGACTTTAGTGGGCCACAGGGACACAATGATTAATGGGAAAGATACTTCATGCTAGAATAACAAAGTAGACTTACTCAGTTCCATATATTACAGCAATTAGAGCAAAAAAAAAAATAAAAATAAAAATAGACTGTGCAATATTTCCAAGGAGGCTAAGCTAAAGGTACATCTCTATCAATCCTTAGTGTGCATGTGTTTAGCCCAAAACATTATCCCCAGTGCTTCCTAGCTCTTCCAAGTGGGGGCCCTGCCATGCCGAGCCCCCGGTGCTCATCCCTGTGGACACAAGCCAGTCTCCCTCCCTCCAGCAAGTTTCGCTTGGCTCAGTCGCCTCTCCTTAAAGGAGTGTGAAACAACTGCAGAGAAAGTGCAAACAAACAGGAGCTGCCACATACTCCTGGAAGAGCTTATTCCTGCGTGGGAGGTGCTATAGTGCGCTAAAGAACTTTTATATCTGTGTAAGCGCAACGCCTTGGGATCGTGCCAGCAGCGCCAAAGAAGGAGAATTTCACATCCCTGGTTAATCTGACTATGAAAACTTTGTGCAGGCCAAAATTAGATTCTATTAACATTGTTCATCGGTCACAGAATGTGCCAGTACATAATACTGAAATAGGATGAAGAATGTCTTGCTTCCATTGCTCGAACTGACGAACAACAGAAGTAGTAGTCTGCACGTGTGCATCTGCAGCTGTACGTGCTCAGGAGACATTCATGTGTCGCACAGGACCTGAAGGCTGCTTGGTACCTGCAAAATGAACAGATATTCCATGAAAACTTCTACCTGCCCTATACCTGGAAAGGCTCTGATTTGAAGTACCGTGTGCCGTTGGGCTTTTTTACCATGCATTTTTAATGAATGGGGAAACGTGCTGACTAAAACCGAGAAATTTATATTAATAAGGATCAATCTGTAAATAAAAGCATTCAAATGCAATGTTGTCCCCTATGGCCAAAGACAATACCTTTTATTTGCCTTAGCATAGTGGAGTCACTGAACTGGTAAATAAATAATAACAGCTAGCACAGAGACTGCTGTCGATGTCATGTGCCAAAAGAAACAACACACTACATTTGCCAGGAACAAGGACAAAAACAATACCTTGCATAATATGGTTTGCAAAGTAAAATTTAACTATCCTCTGAAGTAATTAGCAAGCGCATGAAACACGTAAACAGAGAAAAAGGGACATCTCAGACTGTTTCTGCATCTCAGACTGTCAGCCACGGATCGGGAGGGTGAGCCGGTTTGACAGTGACGAGGCAGCAGCAGAAAGCGTGGCACCGCTCGGCTGGCAGGGTTTCGTGAAAACCGCAGCTCCTTCAGAAGGGCAAATTAGCCGTTCTTGTTCTTCTTTCTGCCCCTCCTAAAATATGCTGTCTGCGTCCAAATAGACACATAGGGACAGAAGACAGCTGGGCTGTCAGGGATTCTGCTAACCTAGATCTGTCAAGGTGAACATGTGAAAGACTTCAATTTTTCCGTAGACTGCTTGGAGGAGGAAAATGATGTGCTGTCCGTGCTAAGCTGCTGCCGTTGGGGAGTCGGTAAGCTTTCAGCAGCACTCAATGGTGTTTGAATGTACAACATACTCCAGCTTTTTATGTGCGGTGTGAGGATGCAGCCATTAGGTGCCCACATGGAGGGACTGCTGCTAAGACAAGACATGGGAAAAACCCATGGCTTCGTTTGTTGTGTTGAGGGAAGAGCCAGTGTTGTGTGGAAATTTAGTTTACCCCGCTTGTAGGACACCACCAGGATTGCTTTGTACTTCACAGGGCTTCTTTACCTGTGGTTCAGGCACCCACCTTGATAGCATCACACTCCCTGAACCAAAAAGTTAGCTATTCCACCAGCACTGACTCCGTTTTTCATTTTTCTGTGGCAGAAATGACTATAAGGCTGTCTACTCTAGGTGCTGGCGTCCTTTGGGGTGAAATGTTAAAAATATGGGGAATCACGTCTGTTCCATTTGCACATTAAAGAGCTGATGGCATTTTGGTTACAAGCTGGAGCTCATCACAGTCTTCCTGGCTTCTCCCAGAGATACTACTTCAAATTCTGCTGATATTTTCTGTGAGAAATCATTGAAGTTAAATTTTTGCATAATTTTCTAAGATTCTTATACAGACAGAAGCACAGTGGTATGTGCACCGCTGTAGAAAAGATAATTTTACTAAAATAAGAATTACAGAACATGAAGTGAAGAAAAGGATACACTGGTAAGTGGTATCCTGACAGCATGCTCAGCAGATATCTTTTCCAGGTAAACCTAGTCAATACTAGGATGAGTTAAGAGAATACTTAGAGAAAGCAATAGGTGTTTTCAAAATGGATGGGCCATTAACGGCAGATAATTGAATCCTTGTGGTTAAGAAGTGCCATTGAATTCAACAGGAGCTGCACATACATCTGAAGCCAACACATGCTTTTGACAGACAGCAGATAAGGTGATGGAGGAGCAGCACAATTCTGAGCAATAAAAAGAGCATTAGTTTACAATAAAAACTGAAAATACAAATTGAGGCTCAAATATTTTTAGCATGGTCAAACTTTTCTCAAAGTAATGAAATGCTTGGGTGGAAATACGTGATTCACCTCCTTTGGTGCTGCTTCATAAATAGACAAAGTCTCTCTTCCCTCAAGTCTGGTTTGGGGAAAAATGAAGTACTGGGCTGTTTCAACAGAGGTCTGAGGTGGAGGGCTTGTAGTTACATGGGTCTGCCATTAAATTTTCCTTTGCCATCTACCACTTATATTAAGGAATATACATACATATATACCTGTAGAGAGTTTGGGTTCAGATTCAGTAACCTTTGGGTTACTTTACTTCGCTCCCATAGAAGGAGCAAGAAAACAGCTCCTACATCAAGATATTCCTGGTTGTACAAGAGTTTTGACATCCTCCAGACCATTAAATGAGGTTTGTCAAGGGTTTTATACAGCTTAATAATCTCCCATAGGGAAGTGAGAGAATTCATATGATATTCTGACTAAAGTGGTTGCTGGGACAATCACCTCAGGCACATGGTGGCAGATAGATGAAGATTACCTTCCAGCTGTATTCAAATTCAGTCAGTGTTGTAAGTCCTTTTTTGCTGCCTTGAGAGCATCTTACTGCATGTGAGCAAACTCCAGATAAAGTCTCGATGGTATCTAAAGACAGTAATTATCTGTCTAGCTCTAATGAACGAGTACAGTGATGCGTCACAATCAACAGAGAGCTTATACCAGCTTTTCATTGATTATAGGAAAACATTCAATCTGGTGGGTGCGCGTTTGTGCCTGTACGATCATAGATAAAGGCAAAAAAGAAGACTTTTGGACTTCATGTTGTGAGCCTTGATTTCCCTAATACAGAGGTTCCAGAGCTGACCTGAACTCTTGACTACTTCTTTTTGACCTTACCCCGTCTGTTAGCTATAAATTAGCCTCACTTATCCTAGATTTTTTTCTCTGGCTTCAGATTCCATATATTTGATTATGTCCCTACCTAACTAAAATCAGCACTCCAAATATTCCTGTAGCCTCTGCTTTCACTCTGGAAATAATTATGCTTTGTTTTCATTTTAAATTTGGATTATGGCTGTACATTTACAAAAATGCTTTGCTGGGAATGCATGCAACAAATATTGCCAGCAACTGTTCTCAAAATACGCCTACTGAAGAAGCTCCTATGCCAGAAAAAAAAATTGCAAAGTCCAAAAGAGTTGCACAGAACTTACAAGACTTTCTCCTAATTAAAGCTTTTGTATTAAGCATTTGAAACATGAGGTGAATTTATGCAGCCTCAGAATATTACTTTCCCATAAATTTTGTCAGTCTGCAAAGGTATTTCTTTGCTGTTTCCCAATATTTCTCCAGTATTTCTACATATCTTTGTAGGCCTCTGTTGATTATAGTTGTAAAATACAAATTAGCTCACAATTCTTTTGAAGACAGTGTTAGGACTAAATCTATAGTGGTCTTCCTAATGCATTTGAAGAAGACAGAAGTGAGAATTTCAGAGACATAACACATACTAATGACTGTGCTACGTGATACTTCACAGGCATTTTTCCCAAAATAAAAGTGATTAATTTAGTCAAACCTTGGATTTTGAATCTGTAATCACTGATAGGCAAATGTTCACCTGTTACAAAATGACATTGTTCTTCTGACATTGATGTAGAAAAAACAAAAGGCTTTCTATCTCTAATCTTTGGTTGTGCTTGAACAATTTTGGTTTAAATAACTGCTTTCAAGAGCTGAAACAATCATAGACTGAAGCTGATTTTCAGTACAGTTTTTGGATGAATCAGAAACCTGAAAATTTTGCCGATTCCACTGGTTATGCATATGGGCCAGAAGAAGGGGAGTCTCCGTTGTACAAACTGTCCCAAGTAATCTTACAACTAAATATTTTGAGGCAATGCCAGAATGATACATTGGTCTCCCAAAGGTGACTTATGGCCATACTTTTGTTTAAAGATTATTCTTCTGTAATCTCCAGATATAGTTTTATTACTGGTACTGGTCTCTAAAATCGATATATAAAGAAATTAAAATTAAATTGAAATATAAAGATATTCTATTTTATCACTTGAGAGATGATGAATGTTAAGATTACAACCTGGATGATTCTGCTTTTGGGAGCAGTCTACCCAGGACCAAAACCTCTCTTTAACCTGATAAATATCTGTGGAAGCCTCCATTTGTATTGGGAATTAAATAGACAATGAGAAACATGACCACTTGAAAATAATTTGTGTTTTCTCCCCTGCTTCCACTTAGTCTTAGTCTTTTACTAAGAAATATTTAGCTATTGTGAAAAATGCTTGCTGAAATTCCTCACATTTTAAAAAAAAAAAAAAAAAAATCACAGATTTTTATCCTTGCAGCTGCCAAGGAGAAATTAGTGAGCCATTAGGTTTTGGAGAATTGGGAATACCGTGTGCGAGGGTAATGGTGCCAGTGATGCTGCAGATCCTTTAGGGAGCAGTGACCTTTAAGAGGAGCAGCAGCATACAGCACCTTCCTTCCCCACCAGAAAGCACTAATCTGCAAAGACAGAGGAGAGATGCACGGAGTCCATAAGCACCTGGGAGTAGTTGCTCAGAAGGTAGTCCATGAATATGAAAATCCAGCGCACAGAGCACCGGGCAGCTCTCTGGCAGGCAATGTCACCAAGAGCTATGCCCTTCCAGTACAGAGCGTGTGTGTATATATATATATATATATATATATATATATATTTTTTTTTTAGTCTGTCAGAATTTCTGCTTGTGCTCTGAGAATTCATCAGGCAGCTGTAAAGGCATAACAATAGCTGGTCAAGGACAGAGCATACAATGTCTTTTCACAAGGGGCAAAGGCAATCAAGAGATTTCACACATATTTGTGCTGCCTGAGAAACATCCTTAATGTGTGGGGACACAGACAAGGGTAAGAGCAAGAAAGATAAATTATCTTGCTCCTAGCTACAGTCAGCCTGTGGATAGAAGCAGATTGACACAGTTGAGTACAAGCACCACGAGCCAGAGACTGTAAATACCTGTTAGAGTGCAAGCTGGGCTGAGCAAGGAAAAATGCCTCTCTTCTTCCTCGCCCTTCTGCTCATCTTTATCTGTCTCTCTTGGTAATTTTATCATCCTTCTCAGAGAGCAGAGAGGGGATGGAAAGGGTAAGCAGCATTTCTAACCCCAACCCTGGATATTAAGGGTGAGGTATTTAAATCTGTGAGATAGATTTAAGAGTCATCAGCCCCTAGAGACGAACTCTTAGATTAGCAGCTCTAAAAACTCTTCGGGAATTACAGCTAAAGCAACTTGTACAAAGCCTCCCAGTAATCCCATTTTTGCACATTTGCAAAAATGGATTGAGGAGGCTGAGAAATATTCAGTCCTTCTGAAACCTGGTAGCTTAAATGGTTACTGCTGCAGGCTTCAGCTAATTGCACTACCAAGTGCAGGTCCTAGAGAAAGATTTGGACCTGAGAAGAAATACATAAGAAAATGTTGAAAATTTCTTTGAAATATTCCTACCTGTCTGCTTCCTAAATCCTTCTGTATTCTGTATATGTTATCAAACTGCATATGCTTTGTGATGGCTGAGACTTTTATAGAGAATACTACCTGCTGAGACAACACCTCATTTCCTGGATTCGGGTCTGGCGCTGCACACATCATGCCTAAGATGGAGATACCAGGAACTGGACACAGCCAAGAAGCTACAGGCCAACCTTTAGGTTTCGTTGTATCCTTAGCATGCCAGCAGAGCATAAGCCTCTGTTTGGATCTGACCTCGGATGTAGCCCACCATGCTGCTTTCAGAGGATGGTCCCTGCAGATGCACCCTTTATAGAACACAGATAGCTTTAGTGTTGCCTTGTGGGAGCCCAGAACTAACAAAAGGTCACTACCAAGCTGATAGTGCTGCTGTGCCCTGGTGTACCAATGATGTGCCTTTCCTCATCATTTAAACCACAGAATGGGATACTCTTTCACTCCGTTCCAAACTGTGCGCTCAGGTTTCCCCTCGCAGAAAAAAGGTTGGGGCAGGCAAGCTGCGAAGTGTCTAAACCTTGTTCTGTAATTTGCAGGGCACAACTAGGGCATGGACACGTGGAAACATTTCCACTAATTCATATGTAAGTAGAAGCAGGTACAGCCATAGCTGTACCTAACCTAATTAGGGATTGTGCCTGGGAACATCGCAGAGAATTGTTCAACAGGGAGCCTCAGCTCCACAAGTAGACGTGGTTCAGAACTTACTATAAATGTGTGTAATGGACAGGAAAAGTGGGAGTCTTGCTGTAAGAGTTGCCAGTCACTTTGTCACCTTGCATTCCTGCACTCGAAAAGATGTGGGAGAGCTCTTTGTACTGGGCAACTGATATCCTGAAATCCTGACTGTGTCCAAGAACAACACAGTGATCATCTGGACACATGACCATATGGCAGGTCATACGTGCCAGGTGAAGGTCCCAGGAGTGGAGTTTCCACCTTCAGAATATTACTGCTAATCACTTTCCTCCAGATTGCGACAAACAAAATACACAGGACCCCATCAGACTCGTACAGAACTCTATAAAAGAACTAACGTGTTCTGTATGTAGCAAATGTAGTACAATATTGAAATATGAATAAAAATAGAATACATTGGAATTACATTATCAATGTCTTTTGAAATACAGCAGTAATACTGTTTGATGGTCTCCAATTGAATATTCTTGTTTTGTTTCACTTCAACTTTTGCATTTTGTGTTTTCACTTTGACTTGGAGCTTATTTCATCTACAAAGAATTTGCCACAAAACAGAATAAAAAAAAGTTGCTCATCAGTCAAAAGCAAACACTTTGCATTTAACATGGAAACACAACTCCTTAGAATCCCTGATCAAAAGAGAAACTTCATTGTTTTTCAAAATCAAATATTAGTGATTACAGTAAGGATCACTGTAAATACCGTCTACATGAGTGCTTGAGGAGCCCATTGAACTCAGGATCTATCCACAAAAGCAACTATGCTAATAACCATAAATTAGACTAGAGTTTACTGAATGTTAAGATTGCTGAAACAAGAAACTTGTAAATTCCAACACAGCTGATCATCCTCTAGATGAGCCAGTGAATAAAATCATCCCTGAAGTGTTCAAATTCATGTACTGTTGAATCACATTTTTCATCTCTGATTGAAAACCAGAATGACTCTATGCTATCTTAGTTTTATCTCCATGGAGAGCTAAAGACAGCTACTGTCATCTTGTACGCCAGGTCTGCCGCTCTTGGGACATCTTGCAGCGGGAGGCTAAGAGTATTGCAATTTTTAAGTACAGTCTTCTCAGGAGCAAGATACAAGCTCTGAAAAATTCTGACCCAAAGAGGAAATAAGAAAATCATTCCTTAAGTTGCAAGTCAGGTGGAAAGGCACACTTCTTTGCCTTTTCATTTCCAGAGAGAAGAGAAACAAAAATCATAATCAAATGCAACTGATTAAAAACGGAATTAAACCAAAACATCACAAATAACGTCTGCTTGCTGTCATTAAAACTCAAAGCGCAGAACTGACTGCCTTCGAGGCAGTTCTCATTGTCTGCTACAATCCATATGCTTGCTTAGATATTGTGTTGATAACGGCTGAAGAGATGCTGATAGATGTATGCAGCTGAATTATTGGTGGGCTAACTGTAAATTAGCAACAAAAACATTTTACTTATGAAAACAGATACGTTAATGACAATTTTTGTGTGTACATATGTGTATATGCACAGATACATTTTCTTTATTACAGTGAAGTGACCTGGAGTCAAAGCACATAAATAAGATAAAAGGGAAATTGTGTGGTATTTGAAAATGAATCACCCCACCCTTCCTCTTCCTTTGTTGTTCTCCGTAAAGAGAAGAGCCCCAACATTCACGTTAAGGCTTTGAGTAAACAATTGCGTCAACTTGGGTGTAACTCCCCAACAAGAGGAGCGCTGAGGAATGGTAAGGTAGCTTTTGTTTGTGTGATGTCCCCAGATACCTGGGGGACATTGTGCATTACCCAGCCAGCAGCCTAACACAGAGCAGGCTTGGCAGTACTGAATGAGCCCCTAAGCAAAAGGACCGGACCGGTGAGGTCTTCGTTTTTGTGCTGGAGAAAGTGTGTCAAAAACTGTGACTTTACTGTTAAAAAAATAATTGTCTTAAGCAGTATATAACATTAAAATGTAAATTTACAGCTCAGTCTTTTAAGGAGCTGAACCGTATGGCTTTAATCCATGGAGGCGTTAATGCATGTGCTTAAACTTTGTAGTATGTAGTCTTATTGATGTAAGCACTGTGCTAAAAGGGGCCAGATTACAAAGCCTCTTTGAGGATCTAGCCCTCAGCAGAGAAAAGAAGTAGTTTAGGCCAAAGACATCAGAGTGGGCTAGAGCCCACATGTGTTATTTGCATTTTGAATGAAAGATTTTAATAATTTAATCACTTTTGAAAACCATTGTACAGAGACGATCCATAGTCATTTTGAGGAACTAAGTCCTCTTAAATTCTAATTCTTACCCTTCCGTTTATTCACAGAATAGCTTTAAGAAATATCTTGCCATGTCTCAGCTTTTCCATCTCTACAATACTTACCTCAAAGGGCAATTGTGCATGTCATTAAATAATGCTGGTAAAGCACTCCGAAGATCTGCACTGGTGTATATATTCTAAGGGAAATCATTATTGTAGTGTTAGTACCATATGAAGTTTGATACAAATCCATTAACTATACCATTGGTTACAATTCTTTAAACACAATCTCCAGCATAAAGACATTAAGTGTAAGAAATAGTTGACTACTTTAGAACATAGTTCTGTAAAACCTTTATTCTTATAGCTATATTATATTCAAATGTCAGAATACATCCAAACCTCTATTTTTATTTTAAGCTTGGCTGATTTATTGATGGCTGTGCTTAATTTTTAAAACATTTTCTCCTTTAGAAATTAGTCTTCTGTCAACCTTTCTAATGTACACAGTCTGGAGTCACAGCATTCATCTTAAGCAGCTTAGCATTAATGTTTAATTCTGCAGTCTTTACCCTGGCTGCGCAGAGCAGTTTGATAGTATATGTCTTTTGCAATCAGTAGCTAACACATATCCCTGTACTCTCAACTCGACTGATAGTAAGTTGCCATTCTCTCTCACTCCATTTTCCCTGTCTTTCTCCCTGTAACTTCTACCTGGTCTAATACCCATACAATTTTTCAATAACGGGGAATTTTGAAAACCAGCAATGGAAATGCTGAAGGACACAGGCTCTCTGGCCCCTCTTTGCATGCTGGAGTTCACGACATGCTTTTGAATCAGATTGTAAAATATCATTCTTATTTTAACAAGCAGAAACAATATCTTAACCCTCTCTCACACTTCATATAGGACAAAATAAAACACAGAGCGTCTTATGCCCTGATGCATGCTCTCCAGGGGAATTTCAGTTACCTTAAATGCACTGTTTTTCTTAATTTTTCATATCCTCTGCCTACATTTATACATGTTACATACATACATTTCTTACACACCCCAGGTTTTGCTGTCTGCTAGAGTCCACATGCAAGCAAGATGCTTTTTTAGTCTAGACGAGTTTTAAAGCTGCTACTCTGAAGTATGTGGAGATTGGGTAGGTCCTGATTCAACAAAGTGTATGCTTAACATTAGCCCATGCTTATCTTCTATTAAACCTAATAGGACTAGGCACTTGTTTAATGTTAATTATACACTTATGTGTTTTATGGATTGGGGCCTGGATTACTTATTTGATTACAATTAGGCCCGTGATTGCATGTTCACTGAGCTGAGACTATTCAGCAGCCAGCCTGCCTGCCCCCACCTACCCTCGTTCTGAGTAACAGAAGTTGCTACGTCTGCAGTCCTGAGGGGTTTATGTTAGCCTTGCAGTAATGCTGGATTCTGTTATTTTTACACATTCAACTACAAAACCAAAAATACCGTTAGTCCTTCTCTAAGTGCCTTGTGACAACATGCAGAGACAAAGCCTTCTCAATGAGGGGGTTAGCAAACTACCCCCAAAACACAAACCTTTTACATCTCTAGTACGTGAATATACATTACTTTTATCCAGATAAGCTGTAAATAAGATGAACTCTTCTAACCTCACTCAAAACTGTCAAACTAAAGCCAAGAGAATAAATATTCTGGGGAAGAAGAAAAGGCAGAGCAACCTTTAGCAGAGCAACAAGGAGATCTCACCCCTTCTACTGTAAGAGCAGAAACTTCAGGGCAGAAACTCTTTCCTGTTAAACACTAACAGGCTTAGAGCTTAGTGTGACTGCAGCAATTTAACAGTTGACCTTGCGGAGTCAGAAACAACCATCGGCTGGAAACAATATTAATTATAGTGGTACAAGAACAATGCATTTAAAAATCATTTTATAGAGGGTAACGATTACAAAGTTTTTTTAAATAGTTCGTTTCTTTATGCAAAGTGTCTTCTCTAACAAACACATTAAGAAAAGCTGATATCCTTGTCAGAATGGTCTTGTGGTTAAAGTAACGAATTGGGAGTCATTTCCGAGGTCTATGTCCTTTTCGTATCTTATCTTTGAGAGACAGATTGTGAACCAGTTATTCTCACTGATGAGTAGCACTTGCACTAGTTGTCCCATACAAAATAATGATACAGCTCGTGCAGGCAGTCATCCATCACTGCAAAAAAGACATTCTCAATGTAACCTTTAGATTGCATGAGATGTTCAGGGAAGTTACTATCTCCTCCTGCATTTAGCACAAAGGTCTCCCTGCAGCTGGTGTGTCAAAGTATCTGCAATATAGGTAAAGACAGCCTCAACTGTAGCCAGGCAATATCATTCTAGAATATTTAAGTAAAGGTTATTACAAGCAAAATATTAAATTCTCAATATTTTCCACTGTAAAATCATTATAGTCCACATCCCTACATCTATTTGAGACCTCAAGAACAAATTTGAGAATAAAGTATAAAGGAAAGGGAATAGTTATATATTGATTCATATATAAAAGCTTGGTTTGGTTTTTTTTTTCATAAATGACAATCATTCAAACTATCAGTCATCTGGAGAGGAAGAATCAGCAGGCAATCTAATTCAAGGAATTAGATTGTAATGCCTGATGTAGATCTACCAGTTAATTTAAATAATGAGTCACCTGGTAGGCAATCAAATCTAGGTCAGGACATTTAGCAGGCTGAAAATAATGAGTCTAACAGCAACAGAGCTAACAAAACAATCCAGATAATAATGACAGCACAGAATGACAGTCCTAACATAATCAGACAGCGTGCACAAACTGTAAATAGACAGAGTAAAGAGAATGAACTTGCGTAGGGAGGCAAAACATATTCTCCAATGAAACTATTATAGGAGAATTATGTTTGGTTAAAAGGCAGCATAGTGACAATCACAGTGAGGACATACAATATTTATGTGTTCTTACTGCATCTACTGTATCTGTGAAAGCATTCTTTTCCAGCTTTATTTTTTTTTGGTTTTGTTTTTTTTTTGTTTTGCATGTAAAGCAAATGTAGTGAAATTTAACTGTTGTTGGGTTAAGGAAGTGAGGCAGGAAGTAAAACTTTTCCTAGTGCCTTTTCCTGACTTTTGCTTGCACTGATTGATGATGTTGACTTTAGAACTCGCTTCTTGGTTCAAGAAAATAAAACTAGAGGAGGGAAAGAAAGTAAATGTTCAAATGCAGCTCCCCCTGCAGTCCTCTCTGCCTCCATGTACCAACGGACAGGTGTAGCAGAAACGCAGCTGATACGGACAGGCACCCGAGATGGGGAATTTCGAGCCTGCATCCTCTGCAACCCCCTCACCAAACTGGGGTGGTGGAGCCTTGCACCTTGTGCTCTCCGAGCAACCCAGGGGCTGTAACCAAATGCAGACACTTCTGCTCTTTCAGAGTACAAGCAGACGATTTGTTTTAAGTAGAAAACACTAGATGTCAGCAGTCCTCCTCGCTCTCCGAAGCATGCTGCCCACTCCAGAACACACCACTCGTCTTAAAATAACCCAGTTGTTCCTGGCTGGGGGGCGCTTTTACCATTTTACAGGGTTTTGCTATCTCCACATAGTCCTGCCTGCATCTGGCTGCCGCAAGGTGTTGTCTTCTCGTGCTTGATCTCAGTCTTGTTCAGTTGCATGAGTAGATCACGACGCGTTCGGTGGGTGTCGTGGGGAGCTGGGGTCTGAAAACGCCCTTACGTGTAGTCCACTGCGTAAAGCACGTCACCTCCACTGAGGGGAGGCCAGCTATACCTTCCTTCCTTCCCCAGTGGTCTGGTCCAGCAGTTTGAAATGCTTTTTTTATTGCATTAAGGGTTTGGCTTACCAACAGCATTACTAAGTTATTTGGATAAAATGTGGAATGGCAACAGATTTACCGATTGAGATGCATTTTATAATCCATTACCCATATGATGCTCCAGGCAACTGGCACTCTGTTGGCTTGTTACTAATGCTGGTCTGTTGAGTTTATTCAGCTTAAACTAATAGAGAAGCATATAGGAGATGACTACCAAATAAATATTCTTCAACTTTGGCATCTCATTATGCTTTCAACTTTGGCATCTCATTATGTCTTAATATGAATGATGGCTCTTCTTTTCATAACTCCAGGTAGCTAGCTAATGTTGAACAGCCCATTTTTTCCCCTTTGTGAGCTGTTTTTTTTAGTTTATAATTACAGTTTCAGTTTTAAAAGCATTGTTGAGTTACATCCACAGATTTAAAAAAGGATAGGGCTTTGTAGCTCAGCTTCATGTCTCCAAAAGTGTCACCGACTCCTTTACTCCTTCAAGAGAATCTGTGGGAGCTCTGGTGATTCCTTACATCATGCTTTTTTTCTTTGAGAAGTCAAAAGCAAAAGATCAGACTTTATTCTTACTTACATCAGTGCAAATTATATTTCCCTATGGACTGGATCTACCGTGGTGATAAAGCAGTATCTGGTAGCTACTTGCAAAAACTTCATCAGGTTTCAGCAGTGTAAAAATGGGTGACACGGAGTCTAATCTGGATTTTATACAGATGTAAAAAAAAATCATCTAAGACAATCTTAATGATTGGCTTCAGAGTTAGCCACGATATTTCAATTTCATTTACCTTTTAGATGCATTTTCACAGACACAAAAACCAGTGAAAGCAATTTCTAAAGCATTCAGTATCAAAAGAGCAATAGCTCTGCATTCCTGCAGCAGCACTAGTTGAATCACGCCTGGACTGTAATGTCCATGACCAAGGGCACTGGCACAGTGCTCAGGGCAAAGGATGCTGAATCAAGAGATTCGAGCTATTCTTCCAGTTCTGCTAATGATCTTCTGTCTTTCCTTGCTGAAATCATTGCATATTTTTCTGCTAATTCCTCTCTCACTCTCTTTGTTTATACTGCATATTTCTTTTAGGACTCCTAAGCAATACTTGCAAGTGGTAAAAGGATCAAGAAATTGCAGAGATGCAATACTCCATATTCCCTAGTCTGTGCTAGGCTAGTCACAATATTACAAACTCAGATGTCTGTGTCGTCGTTATTTCATTCTATTTTATGTTAATTTGTTTCATGTGTTCTCAAAATTAACAAGAACTTCCTAATACACCAAGGAATTAAGGATCATTTCACAAAGTTGGTTGTGGAGTGTTTTGAGGGGCACTTAAATGAAGGGAGGAAGCCTTGTAAATGAGAAATGATAACCAAAGAGTAGACTGAACACTTTGGAACACACAAGAAAGCACCAGCCTGTATGGGCAAGATGGAAATCACAACCTTATACCTAGTCCCTGTATTTAATTTGTATGATTCTTGTTTCACAAGTATTGGAGCCTGTCAACAACTAGAAAGTTTTTCACAACTCGAGAGTAGCACATTCAAGTCTTAAGTAGTAAAAACATTTGGCTAGCTGGCCTGCTAAAATGATAATCCTTGAAATTGTAATTTTCCTCTTCTTACTTGTATTTTACAGTTTATAGGTACCTGAAATAGTAATGCCATAAGTAATTCTCTTTCTAGCCAAGCCTACTTAAAATACTCGTTCGAAAGTAATAAGTGCAATATTTTTTCTAATCAGGTCCCCTTGGAATGAAATCATGGAAAAAATGTTCCTGCCAGTTCATGCTGATTACCTGTGTGTCTCATTATTCTAAACCCTATCTGACAGCCACACAGTCATAACTGCCTTTCAACAAGAGCTACCACTGAGTCTTTTAAAAATAATTTTATTTCAATTTCTAGCTAGTTCTAGCTTAAACAGCACATATAATTGCCTAATAAGCAGTTCATAAGAAGAACATAATTTCAAAGTAAAATGTTGGACCTATCCAGTCTTTGACAGTAACAGAAATTAGAGATGCCTTTTAAGTTCTCCAGTGCAAGTATTTCTGCAACAGAGGAACTGGCAACCTGAAACTCATTAGAATGCTGATTAAACTTTCAAAGTATGGACACAATTTTTAATTTTTTTAAATTTATTGTTAATATTAAGCAACTACTGAACTTAAAAGGTAAAACCCATTAAGTGTTTCAGAAGCAGTAGCAGGCTCTAAAATAATAAAAATCCCAACAGGTTTGGTATGTGGACAGGGAAAACTTTCCACGTCACTGGAAGTCGCTGTTATTTTGTTACCACAGACAATGTCTCTACAAATGTACAGTGTACCACGTGCAGAGTCTAATTTCGTCTGATCTCCTGTGTAGCAAAGGCCATGGCACTTAATCCATGTATTTTTTCTTTTAGCTCGATGATGTGTGCCTGACCCACTCCCAGTTTCAAACAGCTGCGTTACATTGAGGAGTCCCAAGAGATAATGGATTGGACAAAGTCATGTTAAGTCCTTGACTTTTTCGGGGATATTTCCTAAGGACTTATTGCAGGTTGACTTCAGTCATCAGTGTCAGAATATCTCCTCTCCATTGATTTGGCCACATGTGTGTCTGAGTCTGTGCACATGTCACGGATCCTCTTGGTCACCTGCAAGCCCAGGTCTGGCAGAGGAAAGCCAGGCTGCAAGGGAACACAAGCAGGGGAGAGGACAGGAGGGCCAGAGTCTTTCAACATGGAGCTGGGATGTAACTGTAAAATATTTTTAAGTTAATCATACCCAAACAAGGCATGGCCACCAATCTAAAATCCTAATTCAACAGGTTACAGGTGACAGAATAATTCCCTCATTCACCTTCTGGGCTTTTGTCATGTCTTGATTCCTCAAATAATTAAAGTCCAAAGCCTGAAACAGAGATAATGGCTAAGGAAGCTATGCCATACTTTTCCTTTCTGAATGGCAGAGGTGCTGAGCAGCCTAGATAATGTGTTTCCTGCCATCACGAATCATTCTAGGATGAATAAAAACTATTGGCAAGTATCAAGAGACTCAAAAGTGGCTGGCAGATCAGGTAAACTACCAGCCTGGGCATTCACTTAACAGCCAGGAGCATTTTCTGTATCTGGAAGACAGTAAAGCCAGTTACTACAGGAGATACCCTACAGGAAAGCAGTAGAATCAATTGAGATTTTTAATGGAAATGTTTTTCTGTTGAAAAAATACTCAGTTCTGGAAGCTGACACATTTTGTCAGAATGCCTTGACTTTGATGAAACTGTACAAATAAAAAAGAAAGGAAATAATGAAACGCCAATGATTTTCATAAGGTCAAATGCACTGGAATATCTCCATCTGTTACTTTAAATTACTTTTTCTGGTTTTATGATATGATTACAAATTGTGTCACCATGATATAAAAAACCCCTAAAATTTCTATATTCTGCTTTTACCTGACTTAAATGGGAGACTTCTGGCCTCATTTTAAAAGAAAATACTGCGTTATTAAGATGCTGCAAATGTTTCATTAGATTATTTTCAGTTAAAAAAACTCAAGAAACTGTAGCTATATAGAACAAATATTATACAAAGTGAAATAAACTTGCATAATCAAAAAATAGAAGACATTAGTTAATACAGGAAATACTTCTGAAGAAAAAGAAATTTTCTTCTCCTATCAGCTCGAGATAGAATTGCCTGTGTATTTACTCCCAGAAAATGAGAAAATAATTTTGTCTATGAACATAAAAAACCTAATAAACTAAAATTGTAAACGATAAAGTCATAAATCAAATGTAAGACAAATTTCAGAAACGATCAAATAATAATCCATTTTCTGCCATAGATCCATCTCTAGCTATGCCTATGAAATACCCCTTTAAACTGCTTTACTCAATGATTTTTTGAAAGCATGGTATATTCAGTTCCTCAACAAAATTCTTATTAGTTAAAGCATTAATCACTGGTTAATTGCAATTAGTTAGCCAGTGGAAAATTTGGGAATGGAATTAGACTGTGACTACAAGTCAAATAAAGTTTGCTTTTACTATTGATTTAAACATTTTTGAGACAGATGTTCAATATGGTTTGCTTAGCTTTTTTTTTTTTTTTTGGTAATGCTTGGTCAATGTGCTGAATAATAATTGAACTCAGTCTTTACACAAATTTTTGTATCACATATAAGCTACCTTGTAATCATCAATTTTCTTAATAATAGAGGACAGCATATATATTGCTTTTCCAATATACCTGGACAAAATTACAAACCAAGATATTTTTGAGCTTCTATACATTTTGTGGTCCAATTGCATGTACCTGACAACGTTAAAAATGATTTAATGCCTGCAGTATACACTTTGACACCTTCTTTAAACACTTTTAAACTTTTTCAGTGCCAGAGTCCAATGCCCTTTCCTTAGTCTTGCAAAGTTTTAATTATGCTCAGAAGGCCAGATCCTCAACAGGCTTTCAGTGTTGGGATGGGGTTCTGTCCGCCTCTGACATTGGATTTTCTTCAGTCATTCAGGGCAAGACTGTGAAAGTTAAGATCAAGGGTTTAATTTTTCCACCATTGAAGTCAGCATCTTTTTGGTTTTTTCCCCCCTTCTTTTTTTCTTATCACCTTTAGTGTTGATGACTTCAGCTATGTCAAAAAAATACTGATTTTTTTTCACTGAATTTGTTGGAAACTGGATGAGGTTACTTTCAGAGCTAGTCAACCCCTTCCCCACTGTCCTTCCATCTGTACCACAGAGCCCCTGTACAACACAGGGCTCCCAAAGCTTCCTCGACCTCTGGTAGATCACCTCTAATGCAAGAAGTTCATGAGCACCTGAAGAAACAGATTGGTGTCTTGTAAGGCATTGGCTTTTTACCTGAATTACATCAGGGATTCACCTCTTTCTGTGCCTGAGTCTGCAAGGGGAGAGACATCAGGCTGCCTTACTCACAGACACAAATCAGTGCATGTCACCAGGGAATGCAGGTGGGAAGAAATTGTAACTGAATGCTGGAGATGGTGTCTAATAAGGTGTTTTACTATGTCTTTCTCGCTTATCCGCCCGCCTATTTCACAAAACCCGTAGGAAGTACTTATTACCCTCGAAGCTCAACACCTCTGTTGCAATTGGATGAAATTAGCCCAGTGGTCTAAAAGTCCGTCCACTTGGAAAAACAAAGCAGCAAATGAAAACTTGAGGGTAACTGTCCCTGTAAATGGTATCTCCTCAGTTTGAGAGCTTGAGATTGGTGATGCAGGTGTATATTTACTAAACATGTCATGATTGGAGCTGGCAAAATGAAACACACTTTCCAGGGGAAACTGGAATTCCAAAATGGTTAATTGGCTTTTAAATTTAACAGAAAACTGAAATGTACGCCTTTTTAAAACTGGCTAATTTGAGATACTGATTCTTCTGTTTTCTGGTTTGCTCCTTTTTTTTTAATTGTTTTATTGTTTTAATAGATGTATAAAAGGAGGAGGGAGAGAAATCAATCTGAAGAAAGGAGAAACTGAAAAACAAATATTAAATCACTGATCAATAACTTCAGCCATCATCGTAAAATTTTGCCAAAAAAAATAATTTTTGCAAAACTTTAAAACGGCAGCAAAGAAAACCTTCTGTATCATATCATAATGTGATGATATAAAAATATTTATTTTTACAGCTAATAAGCAATTCATTAGTATTTAAAGTTACTACAGAAATTTTTCATTGACTTCTGAACCAACCACACATTTCCACTTCCAGTGGTAGATTATTTCAGTTTCCTAAATCCTATTTTTCTAAACTTGTCTGAATAATAACTGCGTTATTTTCTCTTTTCCATTCAGATTTCAAACACAAAGTTAATGACATTTTATTATGACATATTACTTATTCATGCAGTTTGAATCTCTTGTAAAATACTTTTAAAAGAATATCTGAAAATATTCCCAAATGGGGGAAAAAAAGTATTTATTTTGAATAATTGGAGTTGCTTTATTTTAAATTCAATACTGATGCTGCTTGTTCAATTCCCACCATGACCGACCATAACATGACTCATTTAAGATAGCTATGCCTATTATTATGCACCAAAAAGGTAGGAGGTATTATTTTTCTCAAACACTTTTAGCTAACTTTTTCCCCATTTCCAGTGAAGGCTAAGGTAATAATTTATTGCTTAGTAGAAAATTACAAGGCTTCCATAGTGACTCATCTATGTTGGTTGGGTTGTATGTGAAAGCAGACACATAGCTCATCTTTCCCCCACTCTTTTTAACCTGTTTTATTCTTAGGTTTAAGATTTAGATACTTTTTGAATAACGAGACGGGTAACAAAATGAAAAGATTTTGACACATTACAATTTTTAAGCTCTTCACCTCTAAGCTGCTACAGCAAGAACAGGCAGACAAACCAGGCTGACTTCCTGGCTTCGTCCTCAACCTCCGCTTCTCCAGAAACCCTTGCTGGCCATCAAGCTCAAGCCATGTTCATATTCCTTACGTCGCAGACCCAGTTTTTACAGCAACACCACAGGACCTTTTCCTTCTCTTTCGTCTTTCTTTTTTACCTGAGGCTGTCGTGTCAAGAGTAAGGAGGTGACGTTTGCCTGTCAGAGCCCTCCCAGGGACTTTCACTGAAAGTTTCAAATATAGGTAGTTTATCAAGGTGACAGATATAACAAGTACGTTGATAAATACTCTCACTGCAGCAGCGCTAACATACTACAGTAATGCTGGCCAAGTTTTCCCCGGTATTTTCGCCAGGGGCGAAGGTGCATTTCTTACCAAGAAGGCATCTCTATCTTGGGTGGAGGAAGAGGAGCACAGCCCATCAACTGTCTCTTCTAGATCTTTGGTCCCTTTCTCCTGATTTTTACCCATTATTCTCCTCTTTTTATACTCTAATTCTTTGCTTCCCCTCCCATGGGTTATAGCATGATTTAAGCAGAGAGTTGAGTAACATAGACATATATGTATAGCATGATCTCTATAATTCTCATTAACATAAGCAGGAATGTTAACTGTAATATTCAGTTTCTCCATAATTACACTCCAGGGTGTTGTAGCCTTCAGAGTGTTGTGCTGAAAATGTTTTTCTGCATGGTTCCTCACTCGTTATCCAAAACAGAGCCATCTTGCTACCTTGAGGCTCTCTCTTTCAGCTGTTATCTGCCCTTGCAAGGTTTGTAGAAGGGAGGAGCAGATACCGGCATTTTTAACCTTTTGCTGTTTTTTTGCCAGATGAGCAAGTTGCTCAGCTCTCCTCCTTGCTCTATCCAGGGCACTTTGCTTTATTTGCTTAAGTTGAACCTTACAAGCCTGGCATTTCTCCACAGAGGTGATACAATAAAACCCATTAAAGATGACGCAAAGTCCTTTTGATACTCACAGAATTCCCCATATTACTCCAGTCCACAAGAAGAGGCTCAGATGCAAGTCGTGGACCAAATTTCATCAAGCCATGCAGGTCTTTATATGGGAAAAAGCACTCCTGTCATGAATAATACATCAAGAAATAAAAATGTGTTACATTTCTCAGAACTCTTTCCTGCAAAGAAGCGTAGTAATCATGAATCTGTTCTTAGTTACAGACATTTTTACATACACAAACTAAGACAATGATTCAAAGTAAAAACTTGAAGAGAGGATGAATACAGAGCAGCAGAATTCAAGAGTTACAATATAAGTATAAAGGGCAATATCAGCAAAACATTGCATTGGTCTTTCTGTATTTGGTCATGATATAATTAATCCAGTCCAAATCCTTTTGTAAAAGAAATAACTAGTAAGATAATTTTAATGAGTTTTAAATTGCGTGTTATACTTCACGTTCTCTCTAAATTTAAATATTGGCAATAATTCCTCCACCGAAATATTTTCTTCTATTATAATTTCAATAACGACAGTGTATATAAGCCAAGATATGCCTTCGTGCAAGAAAAGAAACTTTGGATATTATATCATTAACCTTAGGCCATATTTTAATCTTCATTTCTAAAGACTTCCCTTTCTGTACAGTTTATTCATTACACATTGCCTGCTTACAACAAGCAAATTCAGCAAACATTATTTATCAGGGTTCTTTTGTAGGCTAATGGCTGCCTAGGTTTCCTGTTGTGTTGTGGAGGACAAACCAAGGAGGCAGATTCAACTGAAAATAAACGGTTGATGCCCAGGTTTGCACGCTTATTTCTTTAAACGTAGCGGAAATGTCCTTAAAAGCTGCAAACACACATGGTAAAGTGTCCCAAGAGGAGACTAATTCATGCTCTGACCTTTTATACCGGTTTGGTTATAGCGGGTATTCAATTGCCCCACTAAAAAAAAAAAAAAAAACAAAACAAAGAGATGAAGAAAACAAGTATAATCCATAGTAATATCATCTTGATGCCTCTGATTCTTGAACTGAGTTATGCCTTACTTACAGGCTACAATGAGGCCCTCAAAAACTAAAAATCCAAGGACACTAATATTTTTTGAGAAGATATTCTAAACTGAATTACATTTTTTTGATCAGGAGCTCTTTTCATGAAACTGTCAAATTTTTCTGTTACATAATATCCAAATTTTTCTGCCCACTCCTTGCTTTCCTGTCTTCAAAAACCTGGAAATAAAAAATACATCCTCATTTGAAAGAAGGAGGAGATTCTTTACATCAAAGAGTAAACAATGCATTTCTGGCTCGGTAAATGAGGTCATTTTGCTATTACTCCACTCTGTCTTTTTCTTACTTTCCCTGGATACTGAAGTCTGAAACTAAATTACCTTTACTTCCTTTTCTGCAGAACTGAAAAGGCAACTTTTGTGTACATAGTAATGATTTTGACAACCACAGGGGACCAAATTTTGTAGTTTGTAGGTAAATGGAGCACTTTCTTTTAGTTAAAAGTTTAGTTAAAAGTTCTTACACTAGCATTCCATTGTGTTATTTAATTGTGTTGTACATTCCATTTCTTAGCTGTGTAAAAGTTGTAAATCCACATGAATCATAGTAAAGTTTAATGATTTTTTTCATATGAAATCCAAGGAAATATTGTCATAAACTTTTGCTATATATTAAGAACGATAGTTTCAAAAATATCTACTTATTTTGGTTTATTTGGTCATTGCATGATTAACATAGATGATGGATCTGTGGACGACAGTCACTAGTCTTGTTTGAATTATAGGTGTTCATCAATTTTCGGATGCCAAGCTCCTATAACAGGCTTTTTTCTTGGTGTCACTGAAGTCAATCTGAGTTCTGTTGATGAGTCAATGGTACCACATACAAGTCTGTAAATTCATGGGACACTCGGAAAGTTTAAGTTTCATCAATACCGTCAATCATCAACACCATATTATGAGAAAGATTTTTCAAGGAGTTCTTGTCCAACAAGATTTTGTTGCAAAAGAAACACAAAATCTTCTTCACTACATCCACGACTGATGCTAATCCACATTCAAAGTGATACTATACTTGAGTAAAAATTATTCGTGTGACTGAAAAAAAGTTTGAAGCGGCGGTAATATTTGTTACAATAATACAATTACTGTAAAACTGAGGAAACATTGATCAGTTTTATTTGTAATATAAGTTATCGCATTTTTTCCAAAATTCTATCGTTAGTCTTTTTAAATAATGGCTGAAGACTGAATACAATTACAATATTCTTCTGTCAGGAAGAGAAAGATTAGATTGCACTTCGTGTTTTATGTGAAGAAAATTGTAGCTATTTTGGCCATAAATATAGCCTGTAAGAAAAAAAAATACTGAATTTGGATTGCCAGTGCAATGCTATTATGCCAGAGTAATATAATACCCACACAGATATGATAGGTGCTTTCAAAAAAATACAGATGTGTAACATGATGCAGTACACTCTGTAGATGAAACGTTCTCTCTTAATATATATCCTGCATAACAATTTCAGTATAATAAACGATGGGGTGGATTTCTTATTATTGATTTTACTGTCTCAGACGGTTGGAGGTCAGCATACATTTACACAGGACAAACTACAAATCCCAGTAGTCATAAGTGCACTGCCTCAGCCTTTTTTCCCTTTTTTTCATACAGTTGGTACAACAGTAAACACAGAGAATAATAATCCTTAGCGCTTAGCAATTTCTTTTATTGTCCTTTATATTATATACAATCTTTTGGTGTGAAAGCCCTTAAGAGAAACAAAATCAATAGGACACCATGAAACTGTAATAGGAGTCTACCAAAATCACTCTAAGAACCATCAGATATAATAGAAAGTGATAATATCTCCATAGGGCTTTTCTTTCCAGGGCAAAGAAACTAATAATTATAAAAAAAAGGAAAAAGCTTGCTTGCTTTTTCCTAGTAGATTGTCTTTCTTATATTCTGCAAGGGCTGATGGAGGAAAGGTGTCACTGTAGCTCTGAACACATCCTTGAAGTGTACATGCAGAGGAAAAGCTCAGCTCTCAAAGGAGGAGTTTCTTCCTGAAGGACTCATAGAAGATGTCTCTTCCAGACTGGCCATCACACTTCAAAAGGGGAAATTATATAAAAGCGATGGGAAAGACTAGAATGTTGAGGGGTTTATTTCTCCAGGTAGTTTGGGATCACTGGGTGCTAAATTTACAGAGCAATTTCTGAGATACTATGGTGCATAGTATGCTCAAGCCCTTTCAGAGAGCAAGCAGATGATGCAGCTCCTTCACAGAGTCACAAGTGCTTCTCTATTTGTCCCGTGGAAGAAAATCCCAGAGCAAAATGATTCAAGTTTTCACACAGCTTTTTATTTTTTTGCTGGTTTTGGTATTAGACTACACAATTCTACCACAGTTTGAGAGCTTTAGTTGTGGAAGGTTCCCTCCTGTAATGGCGTGTTCTGATGAGCTGATAACTCACAAAATACACAACAGTAACAACACTAAGAGCACCACAAAGTTATTCTTATTTAATTTTTATGTTTAGTGATATTCTTAAAACCTTTCAAGAAGTTTGAGTGATGACAACAGTGTAGGCCCTGATCCAAACTTACCTACAGTCAGTAAGAACATAAACTTTGATTTATTTAATCCTGATTTAACTAGATAATAAAGCCAGTGCTGAATTTTAAGTGTACAAATAGTTCTATTAAATCTGATGAGCTTAACATCATATATACAAATCCCTTTCCAGATTGGGTTATATGTTAATGTATAAAACAGAGATATAACTTCTCCAATAAGCTTTCTTTTCATAACTAATAAATTCACAATGGGAAGACTAAGAAAGAGTGCTTCAAAATTATATTCACAGATCAGTAAAAGCTTCAGTGATCTGCTGGGTTAGAGTCTGCGATATTCCCTGTCAACTATCATACTTCTGAAACCTGTAACCAGAGGCTCCTGTTCACACGGTTTAACTTCTGGTATCTCATGGAGGTATTTTGAATCACTATCTGCAGATACCTGTCTTTCCTATACAACCTACTCAGGCTCCTAGCTTTGGATAGCTAAAATATCCAAGTTAAATGCCTAGAGAATCAAATACACGATGAACCCACCCTCAGTCAACGACAAAAGGTCACATCAAACCCTACGCTCCTCCACGTTGGCACAAATGTATTGAACCGAATGGATTTAAGACCCATTTGCACTATGTGTGTACTTGGTTCTGTACTGATCCTCAGATCATTTGTGTGGCTGTACAGTTACAGTGGAAACAATTTTCTTTTGGCAATCTAACCTTTTTTCTTTTTTTGCTAAATACTTGAACTGATACAGACTGAGGGCTGAACTGATTCGTAGCAATAGTAATACCGATATATTAGCGCTCTATTTTCCTGTGATAACCCAGCCACAGAAACACCACTCAGCCTATATATTCATCAGAGTGTTTTAGTGGACCTTTTAAATTTTCATCATTCTCTTTGCTTCATTAATAGAACCATTTGCATGAAAGAAAGAACAAATTGTCTTCTAACTGGTCTATTACAAGGTACATTAATGAATATAGAGGAACTTTATTAGTACTTTTACGGTGTACCTGTTCACTTCAGATTGTCATCGGTGTTATTGTTATAACGGGTTGCTTCACAGATGTCTTAAAGTGCTGCTGGGTACAACAAACAACATATCAGAAAGCAACTTTTACACTTGTACTCTTCTTTTTCCTTGTAAAACAAGAATTTTCAAAGCAACATTTACCACCAGTCATTTGATGCCAAATGATATTTGCCAAGCTGAAATGTTTTTGCCAAGATAGGTGCTTCAAGTTTCATATGACTTTACCCCTGCAAAGTGACTTTTGTTTTTAAAAAAACTGAGAACTAGTTGTAAAATAAATTCTGAGTATGAGCTTAATGTTTTATTGCATTAACTAAATGATGTCCTATAAAAAATCTTCACTATGAAATATTGCATTAAAGTTAACTCAAGAATGAATATTGTACATGGGTGTATTCACTGCAACTTAGATCAATACATGATCTAAGATGCAAGTAGGAGTAAACTTCCATGGACACCTTTGAGAAATTGGCTTGACTAAACATGGGAAAACTAAACCTTACATTAAGCAGGAAAATGACCTTCCAGCACATGGGTCATACAGAACTATTTATTTTTTTTTTTAAGGCTGGCCATCACCATTAAACATTGGAAATGAAAAGGCAAATTAAAATGCCCTGTTAATTGTTACAGTTGTTATTCACAGTCAGCAAAGGCTAGGGGCCACCATGTGATGGGCTGGATGTAAATGTCGTATACAGAATATAAAAATGTGTTAATTCTGTAGCAGTTTCTCAGACTGTCTCAAAGCGTCATCATCATCATCATGGGGGTTTGTGTTTGAAATATTTTTAGCCATTTCCTGATAAGGGCACTAAACTGTTTGTGCTTCAGTAAAGTATTACATAGAAAGCAAATATTATAAAAACATAGTATTTACTTTGCAAATATAAAGAGAAACTTGTCATTGCTCACATGACTATCCTGTATATTTCAATGCTACAAATGCCAAGTCTATCTAAATTGTACATACAGGTATATGCTAGATACTGGACAAGGTTGCAGTCCTTTCATAAACAGTTCAAAATTAGGCAAAGAGAAACCAAAACCTTGAAATAAACTGATACTAAGGAGAGACAGTTTGGGGAGAATTTTTATAAATGTATATGAAAATGTATTTTTCACATTTCACCTTTGTGAAATTTCTGTCACTGAAAAGAGCACAGTATCTCTTTTCAACGACTTAAGTTACATCTTTCATTACCAAAGTAAGCTGAATTTTTTTTCCATAAGTCACCATCTAAAACTCTAAATAGTTTGTCCTCCATTTCTAGAAGAAATACAGAAAGGCTCTTCTGTTGGAAAGTAAGGTAAAAAGCCTTTTGCCAGATTATGTTTCGCTCTTTATCTGATTCAAAACAGAGAATTGCAAGGAGGGGCAGGAAGATCTGGAGTCACCTTGTTCAGTGGGACCTGCCAGTGACAGTGATGGGGTTGTGATAAATATTTACAAATGTGCATGGTACAGATATCTGTGACATGACCTAATCTCACTCCATATTCATAATCTGTTCGTTCATAACCATTTATCAACTTGTGTGGTTTTTTATGAAGTACCGTTTGTCAAAAAAGGTTTCAAGAAAACTTAATCTGGTAAAAGGGTTTAAACATCTCAGAAGAAGTACAATAAGGCTGAAGTTAGCATTAATGTTTTTATTCATGAAAATTATTATTGTCTGAACATTTTTATACTGCTTTTTTTTTTTTTCCAAGTTGATAACATAGGCTGACGTACCATGATGCATTTTTTATTAAGTGTTTGATTATTCAGTTTGATTTCCTGAAGGCTTTAGTGTCTAATTTACTGAGAAGGGGAGGATAATCTTAAACTTTGTGCAGAAAAATGAGAATGATGCATTTTAGGCAGACCTGTTACAGTGTGGCGTGATTATATGAAGCCAATCTTCATGAGGCTATAGAAATAATCTCACTTCATGATAAGTGCCAGTGTGGCAGCGTGTATCAGGTTACTAGGAATATTTAAAAAGGAATACAAACTTTATGTAAAATCCTCACAATTTAAGAAGTAGGGAAGAAGATACACTGCCACCAGATTTAACTCCCATTTTGGTGTTGCTTTTGCAACATCTACATCGCAAAGACAAAAATGTCTCACAGCTGTAATTCCAGAGTTCCACACTATTCTACTGACATTTTCCAATCTAGACAGAGGACTATTAACTAGTCCAATTTTACGACAGGTGAAAATGACCCCAACTAACCCTTTTCTAATGATAAATTTAAAATTAAAAAAAAAAAAAAAAAAAAAAAAAAAAGAAGATTTCCTACCTTCTCCAGGTTTATGAAGACATAATCTAATTTAAATGCTGTGTCTAATATTTTCCACTCTACTGCAATATACGGCATGGTAGGTTGAATATAACGTACACGTTGCTTAACATCATATTAAAATTTATATGCAAAAAATATTGGGATGGTGTGCATAACTGCCATTGAAAGATTCCTCCAGAAGTTAAGAGAAAGGTTGTATGCAAGGAAACAGCAGTATCAAACCTTTGGGGTTTTTGGCTAAATCCTGACTAATGTTCAGGAGTGACAATATTCACTATTAGAATCATAGAATCATTCAGGTTGGAAAAGACATTTGAGATCATCAGGTCCAACCCTCAACCCTAGTCTACCAAGTACACCCCTGAACTGTATCACCAAGCATGACATCTAAATGGCCTTTAAACCCATTAAGGGATGGTGACTCAACCACCTCCCTGAGCAGCCTATTCCAATGCCTGACAACTCTTTCAGTGAAAATTTTTTTTCCTAATGTCTAGTCTGTACCTACTCTGGTGCAGCTTGAGTTCGTTCCCTCTTGTTCTCTCATTAATTACCCGTGAGAAAAGACCAGCACCTACCTCTCTACAACGTCCTCTCAGGTAGTTGCAGAGAGCAATAAGGTCTCCCCTCAGCCTCCTTTTCTTAAGACTAAATAGTCCCAGTTCCCTCAGCTGCTCTTCATAAGACTCATTCTCCAGGCCCTTCACCAGCTTCGTTGCCCTTCTCTGCACTCTCTCCAGCACCTCAATGTCTGTCTTGTATCGAGGTGCCCAAAACTGAGCACAGTACTCGAGGTGTGGCCTCACCAATGCCAAGTAGAGAGAGACAAACACCTCCCTACTCCTGCTGGCCACACTATTCCCAATAAAAGCCAGGATGCCTTTGGCTTTCTTGGCCACCTGAGCACACTGCTGACTCATATTCAGACACTTGTCAATCAGCACCCCCAGGTCCTTTTCCACCAGGCAGCTTTCCAGCCACTCATCCCCAAGCCTGTAGCTTTGCATGGGGTTGTTGTGGCCCAAGTGCAGGACCCAGCACTTTGCCTTCTTGAAGCTCATACACTTGGCCTCGACCCATCGATCCAGCCTAAGTCCCTCTGCAGAGCCTCCCTACCCTCCAGCAGATCAACACTCCCACCTACCTTGGCGTCATCTGCAAACTTACTAAGGGCGCATTCTATCCCTTCGTCAAGATCATTGATAAATATGTTAAGCAGAAGTGGCCCCAGCACTGACCCCTGCAGAACACCACTTGTGACCAGCTGCCAGCTGGATTTAACTCCATTGATCACCACTCTCTGGGCCCGGCCGTCCAGCCAGTGTTTTACCCAGCAGAGCGAAATGCAGAGATAACTTCCACTCCATTTATTTTGTATTGTTCATAGCTTGGGTAATATCCAGCTTATCCAATTTTGTGTTTGAGGCTGGTAGCACACATACTGGATGAGATGAGGCTAACTGTAGTGTCATTTCTTTTTACATTATTTTGTTACATCATGTATTCTTGTTTTGAGAGATATACTTCCATTGTTGTTAGAGGTGCTTAGAGTATCAAAGTGAAATGTGCATTTCAAGAAGTATATGTGTAAGAAAAAGTTAATGTATACCAAAGAAAACATATACATAATCTTGTAGAAAAGCTTTATGGGGTTTTGATTTGGAGAAGCTTGTGTGGAAAGTAGCCAGAAATGGAGGTAAATTACATCAACATAGATTTATTTCTGTATTTAGTTCGACATTTTATAATACTGATACAAGTATGCACACAGTTTAGTTTAAAACACAAAGCACAGCAAACACAGACAGTGAGATAGAAAGACTCAACCGACTTTTTCAGTCATCAAGTCTCTGATTTTCATAAATCACCATGGCCAATCAGATAACTCTGAAGCCGTCCAATTTACCATTGCACTGATATGTTACACTTTCTAAACTTGATTGTTCATTCTGATCATTATACTAACTTGAAATGGCAAAATCAATCTTAAAATCATAGAATACCAGGTTGGAAGGGACCTCAAGGATCATCTGGTCCAGCCTTTCTTAGCAAAAGCACGGTCTAGACAAGACAGCCCAGCAGCCTGTCCAGCTGAATCTTAAAACTGTCCCATGTTGGGGAATCCACCACTTCCCTGGGGAGGTTACTCCAATGCTTATATGAGTTTCATTAAGACACTATTTTTTGCCATTAGAAGAACTGTTTAATTTTTTTTCCTCTCAGGTTTAGGCACCAGCTCAGGAAAATACCTGTGCATAGAGTAAAACATGTACTTACTTTACTCTGAGTTTAAACATCAACTGAAAGCATGAAAGCATTTAAATAATGCACTTAAATGCCTTCTGCACAGAAACCTCAATGTCAGCATGTTTTTATAGAAGGCTATCGATTGCAGCTGGCCTTGCTGTCACCTGCAGCTCCTGGCTCCCCAGCACTGGTGGAGCAGCCCAGTCCCTGCTCTCAGCCACCGTCTTCAACGTTAAGCAATGGTCATAGCTTCATAACAAAAACCTTAAATGTTACGTCAAGCAAATGAACAGATTTTGTTGCGTTTGTGAAATCCACTGGTTTGCTGCATTACACAAAAAAAAACCCAACAGAGCCCCCTCCCCAGATTTAATGGATAGCATGGGCCTCCAGCTACACATTAGAATACATGATGCTCTAAATGTTCTTTGTCCTAATTATACAGCTGTTTAAAGAATACATGGCATTTACAGAAATGCAACTTGTCAAAGGTTAGAAATGATGCCTTACGGCAGGCCAGCACACTCGGATGACTTGTCAACCTACAGCATACACCCGTTCAAACATTGCCATAAATACCGGAGGAAAAAGGGGAAAACTTTGCTATTACCAAGGGGTAAAGTTCATTTAAATAATATTCTTGATTCTCACTGCTGCCTGTTTTGGGTTTTTTGGTTTGTTTTTTTTTTTTTAACACTTTTCCTCTGGGATTCACAGAACTAACTGCTCTTAATAAATTTCCTCAGAGAATTTTCTCATATAAAGTGCTAAGGAAAAGGACTGCTCCAAGAGTTCACCACCGAATTGGTGATAGTCCTCATTTTGATGCACATCTTATCTCTGCTTTCTCTGACTGAGCTCTTGAGTCAACAAGTCATCATCAAATCTTTGCATTTAAGTCTCTTCACAGGTTTTTTTCAGAGTTGACTGTGACTGTTGTCATTAAAATATTAAGGATGAATGCTCAGCATGCCTCCAGTAGAGTTTCGCAGGGCCCTGTTGCCTTCCATTAGTAATGAGCAGGCTGGAGCAAGTCTGACTCAATCTTTGAAGAAGGAACTATAGGAAATCATGTCATAAAAGGGTTTAAAATTGTTTATTTATAACACAGTAGTGCCCAGGACTATCAGCCAAGAACCTGATTTCCATTGTGTCAGGCATTATACTAATACAAAATTAAAGGTTAATTTTCCTATGCAGAACTTTGGTTGAAATAAATGACTGGAATGTCTTTAAATAGTATTTTAGCTTCAACATTTTTCTGTCAGCTGGTGGTTTGTTACTCATTCTGCCTTCCTAGGAAACTTCTTAAGCAAAAGCTTAATTTTAATATATTTGACTTGATTGGACTTAAGCCTGTAGTTAATTACTTGAATCAGGTCCTGTTAAATAGCTCTATAAATACCGAAAATCTGTGTAATTTTTCTATGCACAAAGTGTGGTCACAGAAAACACACCAACAAATGAGAGTCAACATTACAGTGAAACAAATCCTTTGGCTGTCCAGGTATCCGTTACTCTCTAAACAGCGGTCCATCTAAAGCAGTCAGTATTTGAAAGACAGTGTCACTTATTAAGTAAAGAGACAGTCCAAATATGTTAATCTCAAAGGATTACAACCAGTACAAATGGAAACAAACTTTCTAGCTCTTTTCTAAATTAAACAATTAACTCTAATATTCACATCCTCAGAGACATTTCAGTTGAGCTAGCATGTCTAATTTATAATCAATGATTAACAGAAGATGCAACTAATTTGTCTTTGTTATTTGATTTTGCCACAGTCAAATTTACTCAGTAAAATGGATTGAAACAACGTTCTAAAGACTGGTAAGCATTGAATTAGAAATCCGGTATGTGGCTTCTTTGTAGACTAGCATTAAATAAATGCAATACAGGACAATATCTCTTGCATTAAGTAGTTTTAACAAATTAATTTTGACCCATGAGCTTAATAAAGTCTGTTAAGTAGGCCCAACATCTCTGTTAAGTTAAATGGGGACTGAATATTTAATTATTTTAATTGTCTGATAAATCTGAAATTGAGAAAGTAACAGCCCTGCAAATCTTAAAATATATTTTCAGCCCTGTGTGTCATTAAGCATTACTTTAGTGATTTTACTGCATTCAAGAGGTTACAAAGTCAAGCCCAGACACCCCTGATTGAATGAGAATTGCACATTAGTTCAAGGAAAATAGTTTTCCAGAGGTTAAAGTACCAGCCCAGGGAAGCCAAGACACATTTGCAGGAATATTTAGAATGGCGATGAGGCAGTAGAAGAACTAACAAAGATGGGCAGCCTTAATAATGATAAAACACACTGTGTTGAAGTCAGTAGTAGTCGTTCTTATAGTAAAGGACATGAAATTTTAGTAGTTTATGTATGAAGACCTACCACTTTCATAGTCGTCCTCTGTGCTAAATATGAAGACGTAAACATTAAAAAACAAGGTAGCTGCAGCAGAACTACACTGTTAGCCACAACGTGGCTGCATGTACTCCCTGAGCTCTCCCAGTTCCCACCAATACTGTCTCTGCAGGCAAGCAGCAGTCTGCTCCCAGTTCTTTTTTTTGGGTTTAAGAGCTTTTTTTATGCAAACTTACCCTGATGATGATGAAGTCACACTTCCACAGAAAGCTCTCATGCTTGCAACACCATAGCCTTGCACACAGTTTAAACTGGTGCTGCCACTGAAAGGACTATGTTCTGCATCCCCCAGCCTTTGGCATCCAATTTGTGACAGCCATCCTCAAAGGGCCTGCTGAATGAGGTCAGCAAAATACCTGTATTGTCACAAAGCAAGAAGGTGCAGGGAATCGAAGAATATCAGGGGGCAAAGATGTAACTAAACCTTCAGACAGCAGTACCTGATTATTTAATTACAGCTCAAGTATTAAGTTTTTGAGCAATCTAATTTCTGAGTAGCACCACTGAAGCCAGTAATAATTGAGACTGTGACATTTCCTAGAAAGAGCCATTCTAAATATTCCTTGTTAAGAGTCTTAATAAGGACCACAAATGAGCAGAAAAGTGACTTTGCTATTGAGAGGAAGAAAAGCATTCCTTTCATGGGAAACAGCCTGTGCAAAGACGTACTTGAGGAGGGGCAGATTAACAGGACACCAAAGAGAAGAACTGTTGTGATATGCTGGGAGATATGCATGTTCATTCTGTACATGTACATTTGCATATTTACATGTGGCAGGAAGACAAGGATCTCAATGTTGCTAATACAGGATTTAATTCACTGCGCAGAAATAAAAATTAAATGTCCAGTACAATAGAATAACTCAAATATTCTTAATGTGGAGCATGATAATCAGGAAGAATTATTTATTCAGTTCATTGGCTCCAAGTATTAGTTCTACCTTCAGACTTCTCGGTATGTGCTTTTCTGGTGCAGCTTTCTCACTTTTGTGGAGGACCTATGCCACAAAATGGTTTGAACTGAAGTCATCTACAATTTATGGGCATGCAGTGAAACAGGCTTCTTAGCAAAATTTGTGTGTGTATATATATAACTTTTAATTTTTCATAATAATCCAATAAGAACATAAGATGACTCAACTGCAGTTATTAGGTCTAAACTCTTCAAGTAATTGTTTTACTAAGGAAAAAGAAAGTATTTCTGAAAGCACTCTCTCTCAAGAGAATGGTTCTGCACTGGACAGAGAAGGACAGATACTAATCAGCCGCAGTAAAATAAAAAGGACAAAAAGCAGCTACAGTCACTATGCTGAGAAGTCATCCCTGTTAAAATCAATACTGTGATTAATGCTGAAACACAGGAGATCAGAATCCATCATGCAATATTTTTCCTGTCTGTACTGTTATTTTTATTACTTTAACTTTGCCATGCTGATCAGCTTTACTTCTGAATAATTGCTGGAAAGCAGCTCCAACCCTTCCTTGAGAAACAAAGGGAAGCTGAGGTTCATGCTTAGCTCAGAAAAAAAAGAAAATGAGAAGGAAAAACAAAGTGAAAGCAAATCCGTGTTATTTATATGAACTTCATAGCATAAACTAGACCATACAACCTGGCAGATAATTCCTGCTGAAATTGCTGCAAAACCTTTCAAGGTTTTCTGAGATGAAGTTAGTCACTCTGCTGCAGACACCATTGCCCCGGTGACCCTGGACCTCCCTGGTGAAGATCTGGTGATCGCAGTATTTCTGCCCCTTCCCTTGCACTGTTCTTTGCTGGATTAATTTCCCATCGCAAGAATCATGTCCTCAATTTCTATCCCCTGAAAAGCAAACACTGCAAAGCAACCATAATGCATTGACATAACTTTTAAAAGACAGGATCAGGTTCATATAACTAAAAAGTATCTATTCAGAATATTTCAGTCTTACAATCTTTTTTTATTTAAAGTCTTTGATTGCTGCAATGAAGAGTGACCTTGATGCATAATAAACGTGTTGGTTATCTGATAGTTTAATAGGTAAGTTGCAATGTGGGGTAGACTGCTTTTCAGAAAGGGATAAAATTTTATTTGCTTGGATTCTTGAAATAAAATAACTAGCCATGCATCTGCAAGATTTGGCGGGTGACATACCAATATTTACTGTGTGGAAGCACATGACTGAGCAAATCATGTGTCCTGGTTTGGCTGGGACAGAATCCCAGCCCAGCCATGCTGGGCAGGCCGTTAGCAGTTTGAGTCGGCCAGGGCAGCTGACCTGAGTGAGCTACAGGGGTAACCCATCCCAAAATGTCATGGGCATTATAAAGGGGGAAGGTTTGGTGAGGAAGGGGAGCTCCTGCTGGGTTCCTGCTGGGGCTCTGGCTGCTCTTCCTCCTGCTCTCCCGTTCATTGTGACAGCTGCATATCCATTTGGGCGTGCACAACTCTATATACCTTTGTTGGTCTTGGTGATATTTCATTAGATCTGTTTCACTTCAACCCATGGGTCTCCTCACCTTTTCCTGATCCCCCTTCCTGACTGGTGATGGGTTGGCAGGTGATAGACCAACGGTTACCGTTTAGCCATGGGTATGGGCTAAACACAGATGTCATGAAATTACACAAATAACTTTTCCTACCCATAAAGCTACAGTTTAGAAAGTAGTCATTAATTCCATATCCTCCCCATCTACGTACAGTGCCTTAGCATGCCCTGGTATACCTTCACAGCACTGCGCCGGGGAGCAGACTGGTGAGTACTGGCAACTTCATAAAGGAGGAAAACTAACATTGGAGCATCTTAGTTACAGAGTGTTCACTTCAGAAATCCTGCCCTGTACAGATAAACTTCTTACTCTAAAGAGACTAACGAGGAGTAACATCCATTATCTATGAAAAAAATACCACAACAGGGTTGTGTTCTACTCAAAAACTACGTGCAAACAATTCCACTAAAGTCTATAGACCTACAATGATATTGGGTGAATTGAATAAATGAGATGGCATATCCTATTGAAAAAAAAATAAGGAAAAAAAAAAAGAAAAACCAAGTTATTCCCATACTTTCTGCTTGGTCAGGCTCTTTAGAAGTAGAGCCCAATGGGTATGTGCAGTCTAACACACTGCGCCATTAGTATTGTCACTCTTCCACAACAATAGCCCCCATACTGTTGATTTCTAGACAATTAAAGTAATTTGCACCTGCCTTACAACTGACACGGGCTGAACACGTTTTTAAAACCCTTACTGACCATTTGGTCCCATAACACTAACATATAAAAACCACAGAAGTGCAAGTGTATATTTCACAATTTTGCTAAAGGTAATTTTTTAACCATTGCTAATTAAAACTGTAAATGATTTAGCATTAATTATAAAGTCATACAGTAGAGAAAAAGATACGTACATTTTATACACCTAGCAGATTTTATTAGACAGCTATATTGGGCTTTGCTTTTCATCATCTTGCACAAGTTTTTACATCAAAGATTTTAGTTTGACACTTGCTCTTTTTCCTTTCCATTTTATAATATTATTGATGTATAATTTAATGACAGAAGATTTTGAATGCATTTGTTGATAAATAGACAAGAAGCTTTGTTCTCTATAGGATCATTGCTTTTTATCTTTTCTTCATCAAATTGTCAAGACTGCATACTTAATCACAGCTAGATGTTGGGTCTCATCTTGAATGCCATAAAGTCAACAAGAGTTTTTCAACTGATTTTTATTGGAATGGGACTGAGCGCACATTTGGTAATGTGCAACTTATAAATGCCATTTGCACACATATCAATTTTATTAACTCTCTTAGTATGGAATTTTCAGAATGTAATAGTTTGGCAGGCATTACTTTAGATTTATAGTGCTCCAAGATGACACTATTAAGCCACATTCACACCTCTGAAAATTGCTATAGCAACGGACTAGGACCAGTTCTTCCTCCACACTGGTGGGTGAGAATTCTCTCAACAACTGAAGCTTCTGCTGCCACGTTTTGGGGGCTGTTGCTGAAGGTAAAGGTATCTGTGTGAGATATATTCACCAATATATACGCACACAAATAGATATGGATGCAAATAGTCCAAGCAGATGGTTGCAAGCTCTAAGGTAAACCAGAGATAATATGGGAAGGCATGGGATGCACGGGACTCTGATTTCTAACTGCTACAGTGGAGCTCCCTTCTTTGAGAAGATGTTTTCTGAATATTTTGTCTGGCAGACCTGGAGACCCAAGACAAAAACTGGAAAGATGGTTTGAGCATTTCTTAAAATATCAGTAATCCCTACAAAAAGAGAGAAGGTGAGTGACCAGCCTGGCTCTCAGCGCTGTCTCCAAAACTCCGAACAAACCATACATGACTTTGCCAAACCCCGCTTCCTGCCATTGCAGGGAAATATCCATATGTTTCATCCCTGTGAGGCTCCTGAGAGCAAAAGCAGTGAAATCACCAAGTTTCTGGGCACCCCTCCAGTCACTGACTATTGCACAAAGCATGCAGAAGAGCCAAACAGACAAGGAAAGACAAAGTCAAGCTTCACTGAGGACGCTGCTGGAGAGAAACCTTGTGCCTGAACCCCCCACTCACCTTCATGGAAGAAGGGGGATAACCCAGGTAGCCCAACCACCAGATTGATTTCTCCTGGAGAAGAAATAGAGATTTTCCCTTCATCTGAGAGAACAGCTAACCAAAGAAAATCAAAAGGCAGGCTCCAGTTGCTATTTTCTACACTTTGAGGCTAGCCTTTATCCTGGCTGTGAAACTAGAGTCTTAAAATGTGAAATATTAAGGGACACTATTCATTTCTAAGGATACTTTTAACTGTACCTTCATACTTTAAATGAAAACTTTACATTTCTCTTTGCCTAGGGAACACAATGTAGCTCTGACTCCAATGACATGTTGGGTTATTGTGCTTTTAAATGGTATGTCAGAATTAGTGCATGGGTCCATCTCTTCTGTAACTGTGCTGCGTGATAGAACTTGACTCACTTTTTGGCAGTAGTGACACTCCTGACTAATGCTGAATCATGCTGGCACTATTATTTTCTAGCAGAAGACCTACAAGCAGTACTTTCACAAAACTATGAACTAAGATTAATTTCCTACAAAAAAATTAAAATCGTGATGTACTTGTGAGCTCAAGATGTTCTCTAAAGAGTTACCTAATTCTGAATTATTGCCTTCTAAAGCATTTCTGAACAATTGCTTTTTTATAAGATTGTAGAGATATAGGTAGTTAGCAGATAAGCTTTTGAAATAAAGAGATTTAAAAGCCAGAGGAGTAATCTTCTCAGTGCCTGGAGATGGAGTGTAACCACCACAAAAATCTCTTCTTTTTTGGTTCTTTGAAAGATGATAAAACCAACAAAACTGAGGATCAAATTGACGCGATGCAGAGTTGCTGGCAGAAAGCAGAATAAGGAGGCTGTGGCTGCTCCGCAGGTCCAGCATTGGTGGGCAGCAAAGCAGTAGGAGCTTCCCTCTTCCACAATAGCTGGTTGGAGGGCAAACATCTGATTGCTTCAAACCAGATGCTTGAACATGGGTGGCCTGCATTCCCTCTGTTTTCTAAACACTGGGCAACAGATTCTCTCTCTTTCTGCAGTAATATTAATTAGACAATACTCCAGCAGAAGATTCTTGTCCTCCAAGACACACTGAGACAAGAGCTGACGGAGGCATAAATCATATCCTCTTAAATCGGCTGTGCTGAATCTGGCCCAACGCTCTTATGATTCATTGTGCTGAAAGGATTTTGCTAAAATGTCAAACCATTGCCATGGCCACTGCCATCAGCTGTGTCACCGTTCTGGCTCTGGTGTATTCTCTGGCTAGTCACTGTGTCGTGAGCATGGGAGGATACCAGCAGACACTTCTTGAAGAGGACTTGAAGAACAAAAAATAATTTAAAGTTCATTTCACAGTTAGCAAGTGAAATGGTGTTGTCCTTGCAAAATATCTGCTGCATTGAACCTGAGGTGCAGCTGTTTCATCCCTACGTCACTGCATGTTTGCTTATGCCTGCACAAAATTTGAGTTCTCCTCTCTGTTCTCATCACTGATACGTGGCTGTGCTTTCAAGGGATGAATTTTGAAAAGGTGGTTTAGCTCACCAGCTATGGAACTTATTGGAACTTATTCTTTCCTTTTTTTTTTGTTAAGCTGAGTCCTTGCTTATAGAGAATGAAGTCACTACGCAACTTACATATACTTATATCTTCCTTAAAAATATATTACATATTGATAATATGACATAATTAGTTCTTATCTCTAGCTGTCCCAGAGAAGTAAAAGGTCTCACATTAGAAAAGGAAGAAAAAAAAACCCCAAGAATAATGACATTTAAAGACAAGGAAACTACTTTTGAAGCGTGTTTAAAAGAACTGAGAGAGTCAATGGGCAAAACTAGGAGTCTACCAACACTTTTTCTGTGAAGATAATTTTAAAACGCTTGCCATTTGGGGTAAGAGCTTCCATTCCAGCAGTAAATAATACACATTATTTCCAACGACCTTCAGCTCCTGCCAGCTCAGTTCTGCCTACCAGTTTACAACTTGCTTTGAGCTTCCTATGGATCAAGGTCTAGAGTATTATGTGCCAGCTGCATAAACTACACATTATAATCTGAGAAAATTCTGTCGGTACTTTTTCTCATTTACCGTTTTCTTCTCTTCTCAGATAGGTTGTTCAGATATGCTTTCCCAAATTTCCCCACTCTTTCAGCTAGTCTCTTAAATCTTCTTTGTGTTTCTTGCAGACTGATCTCTGACAAAGCTCTTTCCCCTGACAAAGCCATTCCAAGGATTACTAAACTGTAAATCACTACTGAAGAGAAACGAAAGTATTTCACGCATAAAACTCAAAGTGAGCCAAACATGATTTATCTTTAAAAAGCAAAAAAACCAACAGTCTTAAGATAAGTGCGGAAAACATTCAGCAAAAAGTGCAACCACTCATTTAGCGCAAAGGTAAATCTCAATGCGAGTTACAAACACTGGATATTCGCACTTGTGTTTTCCCAGGCTGTATTGTTGTTGTTGTTCATCTCACCTCTAAAGTCCCAACTCTTTAGCCTGTAGACAGACTTGTAAAAACACAAACCAGTATAAGTGCAACTTTTATTGATGTTTTCTGGTTTTCTTCTAATGCATATCAGCTGATTTTCTCTCTTAACAGATTGCTTATTCAAAGGAAGGCTGAATGTATGCGATACTGTTCCACTCTAAAGTAAGAACCAGTTTCCTGCTTTCTTTTAATCTATCTGTAAACTGTGAAGTCTGCCATAAAGTAGCTACATATTAGTTGTGGGTGTTATAAACTGTCAATCATGGAAGATTATTTAAATTAGTAGGTTTCTTAGACAGTGATTTTCTCCCAGATATCAAGTTATTGTATCTTTTTTTTAAGACGGAAATAACTTCAGACACCTATATAAAAAAAACCACATGAAGCTCATGGAACTTGTAGATTTGTTCCCACATATAATTTTGTGTCATTCTTAAATTCCACATAAAGTCTTCTTTAAAGGAGTGATTTTCATCTTTGGTGATTAAAACTTCAGGACTACAGTTACAGATTTTCTAGTAGAGAAAAAAGAAAACACAGACGTAAACTGCTCTGTAATCAATTCTCTCCAACATATAGGGTTTAATCTCTGTTAAGGGCAAAAGAAATTCCCTACTGGGCAAAAGCCTAGATTCATCTAGCCCAGCTGGGAGAGACTGCATGACTTGCCATGGTCTGCAGTCTTCTCCAGCATCCACATCTCTTGGATCAAGGATATTAGAGCAGACATCTCTGACTGATCCCTTCCATCAGTATATTTTCATGGACTTGTTATCCATGGATTTGTCTAATCCCTTTTTGAACGGGCTGATGCTGTCTGTCTCTACAACCTCCTGGGACAGCCACTTCCAGAACACCACTTCCACAGTGGAATAAAGTACTTTTCTGTGTTTTGAACAGGTTTTCTTCTAGTTCCAATGAGTTTCAGAACCAAGAGGGGTTTGATATTAAAATGCTCCTTTTGTCTATCCAAAGCCCAGACCTCAGAGAGCACAGGATGACACACTCCTCTCTCTTTTCCCGCGGTTTTCCAGCACACGACCGTGCCTGGGAAATTCACTGCCCTGTGTTAGTGAGCATACACGCTTTTCCAGTCCTTTCAGCACTACCACATCACAGCTTACTGAGTCCACAGATCTTCCCTTTCAGTTAGTCACTCCATTTACCTTCAGCCATGGGGCAAAAAGTCTCCCTGTTGCACAGTCTACCCTTACATGGAGCAGACATCAATGGCAGCGGAGCCGCCTGAACACGCGGCAGAGCCCCTGCGGATCAGGGGTTGGCACTTTGCCCTGGCTCGGATGCCAGCTGGGGACCCCTTAGTGGGGGAGCAAAAGAAAACACAATTTCTGCAAAGAGACAGTCCCCAGGAAACGCTGATGCTGCAACATGCTGTGTCAATAAGCTCAATGTAACCCTTAAATTTAATCTAAAAATGACCATTGCAAATGTAGGACATAAAGACTTTCCTCCAAGAACACTGATTTAGATTAAATACCCTTCTCTTGTGGTTTCTTAATAACAAATAGCAAGTCCCGCTACTTAGTACACATAAATGGCTGTAATGGTGTAAGGAATTAAATGGACTAAGCAAAATAAAAAGGAAGTATTTGTTTAGCTTGGTTTTGCAAACTAATTCCTTAAGCCTGTTTCAACTTTTTCTTTGAAGTGGAATTTAGGTAGGTGCCACTTGGAGGCACTCTTATACTATTCTCACTTGAAGTTTCTTATAAGCATTTCATGCAGGAAACCAATATTTTATTTTTTTTTTCTCCTAATAATCATCTAGAAATGGGTAGTTAACGATGGTTTGGGAGGTTAAACTTTGACTTACTCATATTTATTACCTTGTAATTTTGTCAGAGGTAAACAGTCCTGGTAAAACAATCCCTTCAATAAAACTTAAATCCCTTATGCAATGGATGGTAAAGCATTGTCTGTGATGCAATACTGTTTCAAAGAAGTGGTTAGAAAGGATTACAAACTGCAAAATTACAGAAATTATTCACTTAAAAACAGTGTGGGGTTTTATCACTTCATATTTGAAATTAAACACCCAGCTTATAATTATATTCTATATATGTTAAATTATATAAAATAATCTTTGAGAAGCAGAGAAAAGTATTTCTGTTTTATAGGCACATATAATCTCTTCATTTTGATTGCATGTTAGATATGGAACTTTCGGATACATTTCATTGTATTTGGAGCACTGTATTTCTTACACAGATGCAAGACTCAAATAATTATTCTCAGTCTAAGCAGATATGACATTTTGCAAAGCATTTGTGCACCATAACGGTACTGTTAAATTTTAAATGTGCTGCGTTCATTAATTTTCCATAGTTCACCAAGGAAAAAATTAATCAGGTTAAAAGAAAGCTTGCCCATCGCTTTCAAGGCAACACGTTGTGCACCTGTGCAAGCCTACAAAGGGAAAAAAAAAAAAAAAAAAAAAGACTTGAGCCAGAACATTGTCCTTAGCAAAGGGTACATAAAGGGAACTGGTCTACTAACAGGGCAAAAAGACAATCATGACTCAAAGTCACAGACTGGGACCTTTTCGCTCTGACTCAGGGCTGTACCACCCATGCTCCCAATCCATTCCACACCTCAGCTTTGGGTCAACTGACCAAGATTTCTAAGTGAATGATGCAGGATCCAGTTTCCTGCTCATCCCACTGAGGCTGTGCCGTTAACTGTAGCACAGGACCTGTACTGAGGTGCTGCTAGTAAATCCCACTAGCACGGCTTTATGGCATCTCAGCATCAAGCAAACAGCAACTTTACAAGGTCCTCGCGTTTCAAATGACTGTTTCCCACAGCTAAATTGCACAGTTCAAAACACTTTTGAACAAGGCGTGTAATTCAGAGAGATGTACCTCATGTTCATCCTTCCAAAGAAAACCTTGCATATGCTCTAGATAAATATTAGGAGTTCCTCAGAGTGAAGGAGATTAGCGCGAACTATACTTGAGCACAGCATAAGTCTAAATACTGAGTGGTAAGATATAATACCTGTCTAGGGAGCCATAAGGACAAAAGTGTACTTAAGGAGAATGATGGGTTTCAACAATGTCATAAAGGTGGCAGCAAGTGGAAGGCACCTTACCGGGAGGAAGGGAAGGAGCTGAAAGCCAGGGAAGTGCCATGAGAAGAGCAAAGGGAAATGGATTAACCCTTTGGAAATCTTCTGGCTCTGCTCGCACCCTTCTTTTTAGGGTCTATAATCTTTCCTTCACAACATGCACTGATCACATTTTTCTGCCAGCATTGTTTTCTTTCCTGACATGAGAGAGGCCCCACAGGGCCAAGGCCACAGTCCCAGATCCCATGTCCCATCTCCAACAGCAAGCAAAAGCCGTATCCTGCCCCTGCGCATCCCACAGCCACTGGTTCAGCACCCACCAGACGCACTTTCCACACAGCAAGTTACCCAGAGGGGATTTTTCTTCTGTGAATGTGTCTAGCTTCTACCTGAACCTAAAGTCTCTTTACTGTGCCTTTTTATTTTCTCCTCTCTGCTAAAGACATCTAAGCTAAACATGTAAAGCATACGGAAGCAATATTGACTGCAAAAAAGCAATGCAGGCAGAGTACAACTTTTCCCAACGTCCTGTGGCAGGAGTTTCAAAGCTTACCTCCACACTTTACAGCTTGGTTTTTTTTTTGAACCTGCCACCTCCTACTCATGCCTCTCTTTATCTTCTTTTTTTTTTTTTTTGCCTTTTTCCCCTTCCCTTGTGATTTATTTGCTGTTTCTCATTTTCACTTTATCCCTACTGTTTCCTTCTTGCTCTTCTCCCCTGCCTTTAGTTTTCCCTCCAGTTTCTACACCTCTCTTTCTCATGTCAGGCATGTATTATTGGCATAAAAATAGTCTCTGCAAAATTAAGCAGGAATTGGAAATCTGCATCCCCTAAGAAGGAGGATTTCTTTATAGGTCTCATTCTGTTCAGAGAAGTCTTCTGGCACTATTCATAATGCAGAATTGTGTTGAGTAAATGACTAAATATGTTTTTTTCAGTGAACTGAAGTTGTTGGTTTGCCACATCTTCCACCACCCCCGTCTCTGTTAAAGACTTTCTACACAAAAAGGAAGACCAAACGGAACATCACCTAAGCCGAGAATTTATTACGTGGAAGTCGAATTTCCTGAGAACAAAGCAATGGAAGCAGCACAAAGGATCTGATGTTTGTTAGACTTAACGAACTATGCATACTCGACTACAAGATGTCATTCCACAGCTCACATCAGTTCAGTTAAACATCGCTTTCTGAACAGCCCTCCATTAAAGACAGTCTAGAGCCAAAATCTCAGCAGTAGTTGGATCATGGGGGCATCAGACTCTGGCGTTAAGGGCTCCTAAATATCCTTTTTTAGCCCCACCACTATTACTACTTCATGGTAGAGCAGTAGATCCCTCCACGACTTCAGCATAGAAGAACACACAACCCACACAAAAGAGGTCAGCTCCAACTGGTCACCCTCTCTGCTTGATGATGTTAGGGCACAGAAAAGGCTTTTCTTCAAGTTAAAAGTTTCCTTTTAGCTAATACTTCATCCACCCTCAGGTCACTAAATGATTTATGCTTGTGATTTTACACCCAAACTGGTCCCTGATGCTAATTTGACAAGCCAACTGGTGAATCCTTAAAACACTTTCCTGTTAAAGTGACTAGACAGAGTTGAAACTGTGCATTAGGGCGTCAATCACAGAAACCATCTGTTCTAACAGGGTTTTTTGTGCTTTCCAAATTCAAGCTTTCTGAATGAGATGCTGACTGTTTTATAAAATACTGACAAGAATCAGTATACAAGAAATTACCTATTCAGCATGTCTTAGAGATGATAATTGACAGTAGTCAGTTAACAAGTTAAGATGTTTTGAATGATTAACATTAGGGAGGATGAGTTATAGAGTCTCTTCATTAATGCTGTATTAAATTAACCTTCCTAACACTTACAGTTTGAAAATTGCTTTGCAAAACATTGCAGACGAGCCTTAAGTGCAAGGCGTTTCCCATGGCTAGTCACAACTGCCATACAATAAATCTGGGATCTGGACGAGCTTTGTTGTCTTTCTTCAAGACAATATCCTAAGGTAATTTTATTTTTGGTCATGAATGACTCACTCTATCACCATCATCTTTTCATTTATCACACTAATCTTTCAAAACTGAAGAAGAGTGATTCAGAGCAGTTATGAGGAAAACCTTTTTCCCCATGGGGGCAGTCAAGCAGAGGATCAGCTTGCCCAGATACAGCACACCATGTCCAACCTCATAAGTTTGCAGAACCCAAGTGGATCAAGCCCTGAGCAAGTGGGTCAGATCCCAGAGCTGACCCTTCCGGGACAGAACGTCTTACCTGAGACCTCCTGGGGTCCCTTCCCACTCAAACTACTCTGCAACCTGTGGATCCCAAAATACTCAACTTACACCCAATATTCCACCACTAAACTTATAGACATTAGGCTGACCCTGCCTTGTCTCAGATACCCCAAGGCTCCCCAATCCTTCACCAGTTTATGGCAGAGTCATTATATTGTTTCAATTCCCACCAAACTGCAACCCTGATTTCTGCTTTATCCCCTTCAGCAGAGCTGACGGTCACCCACCACACCAGGCATTTCTAGAGAGATAAAATATTGCTTTCCTAGAATTTCTTCCTTCCAGAAACTCTACAGATGTTTTGATTGATAGCAGTGTCATGTGGAGAAATGCAAATATTTTAGATAAAATCATTTCCAAATTTTATGCCCTTCAGTACTAGGTGGCATTGCCACCCTAAGCCTCTTACAGCAAACTGTAACCAGTCTCGTTTTGGATATCTGCAGGTGACGAGGGAGACACTTTCCTATTCTGGGGACACAATTTATATAGAGAGAAGCAGATAAAGCTGAGAATTCAAAAAGGAAAGAACTTTGTAACGTCAGGTCCCTGTTAATATATAATAAAATCAGTCTTCAGTTTATTTTGAAAATAGCAGACACCAACTTTATGGTATATTTCCTATAGATCTTTATCAAGAAGAATTTTAATACATTTATATTCTCTTCAACATATTCCTTTTATCCTGCATGATACGAGAATGCCCTACAACCAATACAGCGTTCACCTGTTGGTATGCAGATGCAGAAGGCACAACTCATTCCCAATATGCTGCACAAAAACATACATAAGGGCCAAAGCGATTCCAAGAGAGAGCAACAAACAAACTTTAGGGAAGAAATGTCCACACAGGGAGTGAAAAACCTCTCCATTAAGGTCTTCTTTTTCTGTGTTGATACACAAAACAAGAAAATGGGGGAGTGGACATAACATTCAAATTTATTTTTCTATATTTAAAAAAAAAAGTCTGAGAGATATATTACATTACAGCACAACATTCCTTTCTATCAGCAGGCAGTGAAGCTCACGATGCCCTAGGTGTTCTCGGAAGGGCTGCTGAACAGACTGCGGTGATAGAACAGACCTTCGCTCCGTGAAATCCTGCTGACAGCTAGGAGCTGAATGCTGCAGCTTCTTGTACCCTTAAGATAACACAATTGCTTGGATGCAGCAACATCTTACGCAGTTTATGAGGTAGTGATCAATCTGTGATTGACAATTCTAATTAGCAGCTCTCTTATGTGCAACATTATGGCATTTTATAACAACTTTCTGCTGCCTATTAAATCTCCGCAGCCATTGTATATGAAATAGAACAGTTTATAGATCATTTGATACCCAATGCTGTCAATTATGTTTGTTTACACGGAAAGGCTTTATTAGTATTGCCACATGCTGCTTTTGACATAAAAATTCGTATCCGCAATACCTTGTGATATCTTCCAAGATCTAAACATTTCTTCTCTAAAGAGCTACTGACATTTGAGGCTGGCACAGGAGGACTACTGTGCCCTATTATTACTGTTTCCAGAACACAGTGTATTTCAGGTATAAGGTTTTGTACATTTAGAGGTGTTTTTTTTTTCACCCTACAACGGAGGTGATTCATAATGGAATACAGTAATCATAAGAAAAATGACATCTGTTTAAAAATATGGTTCTCTGTTACAGTCACGATGACATATCACATTTTGCTTGGTTGAAAACACACTAGAAAATGGTGTTCATTTGAGATGTGTTATGAAATGTCTAAACATATTTTTCAATCGAATAACATCTTTCCCAAAAACCCACCACAAACTAGACAATAAATACCAAACAGGGTCATACCTTAGCATCCCCATTAGAATTTGTATCTGGCAGACCAAGGTCCATCAGAAATACAGGAAATAAGCTTGTCTTCTAGTCATCAAGCTTCTCACCTGTATTGAATATGAGTTTGTTTCAGGTTGTTGTTTTTTTTTTCTTTTGGAAACCTAGGCTTTCCATCATACAGAAGGTGATAAATTACTGAGAAAAAACAGTATCTTTTCTTGTCATGTGTGTGGATTGTACCAGAGATCTGTGTTCCCTGGTGTTCTTGGAGGAAAAGACAGTATATAAAATAAAGTTTTCCTCCCCCCTCCCTAGAAATCCCAGAACAACAATTTGAGCTTAAATGTTACCTTAAGCATACTTTAAATTAACCACAGAACACTTCCAAAACTAAATTTAAAGATGAGTGATCAGCAAAAATTTTGTAACAGCACCAAAAAAGAAAAAAAATGATTGTAAAGTACAGATAAGGAGGTCGATGATATATGTGCTTGAAATACTAGATATCAGCAGACAGAATGCAAAGCACAGCAGGGCAGTTACAACTCAGTGTGATTCATCTTTTAAATGATAAGGCTTTTCTAATTTTATGAAGTATTTGTCATATCAAATGCTTCCTAGTTCCATGAAAAATGTCTTTGATTTCCCTCCCTTAGGATTTTGATGTACAGGACAGTGTTGCCTTCATATAAGGATTAATACTGGAATTGTAAATAAACCACTCAATATTTAGGACTATTGATGGTGGTAAGTGACACCCTGGAAGTTGAATTCCCCCGCTGCACAGTAACTTTACAGTACTGCACAAGACTAGGAGCCATACAGGGAGAACAAACTCTATTTTATTCAGAAGGGAGAGGGCCTGAAGACGCATTGATTTCATACTTACTTTGCAAGATACTTTCTAAAAAATATTATAAATCCTCCATGGAAATTGAGAAAATACTTTTTTTTTCCTTGGGAAATTAGTCAGGAGGCAATATATATGCATATATCTAATACACAGGCACACATACATATAAAAATGATATTGGAGAGGAAAGATTGTATTGCATTGCATTAATAAAAGAAAGATAAAAATTCAAATAGGAGCTTCAGCATAACCAGTCTTTCCTAATCATATTGACCGTGCAGGAGTTAAACTGTCCAAGATATCCTTTGGCTTTCCCTGCCTTCCTGCCAGCTCCCCCTCCTGCACCCAGGGCAACTCCCACTTTCTGGCTTCGGGATTTTTTCCTTCCTCTGCCAGACCCGATCGCTATTTGCACTGCCAGGTGCTCTGCATATCCTCTGCTAACGAGGCATTTCTTCTGCTCTGCTGAAAAACTTTGTCTTTTGCTATTTTGGCAGGCTTCGTTCCTTCCCAGCACTTCATTTTCACACTCATCCCCCTCCTCTTCTGCCAAAACACACCTTCCTTGAACCACTCTTTCTCCTATTCACTTCCATAACCCCATGGTGGTCATACAGGGCAACTGCTGTGCGAGCCATCTGGATAACCCCGGTCCCCATACGTCAGAGAGGACCTCTCTCTGCTACACACTTTAACTTTAAATTGAGTTCTTCCATGACATAAAACAATGTGTTAAACATTTTCACTCAACCTATTTAAGAACAACAGACCTTGTTCAAATTTAAACAGGACCCTCTCTCCTACACATTAAAAAAACCTACCCAAATTTGCTTAGTGTGTTAAATAGCAACAATCAGAAGCGCCAAAGAATGCTAATACCGGACACCATTTGTACCTGGAGAGAGGGAGGAATCAGCATCACCCACCCTGAAACCATTGTTAAATTTAGCATTGCTAACAGTGCCATAGACAGGGATAAATCTTCCCTCTCATCTACATTCAAGTGCAGTTTGTATCTCTGCTGTTATGTTCTGCACTTCTGCTATTCTCTACTGATTTTTGGTAGACCTGTGGTGCAAACCAGAGAGTGTAAGTTTATTCCTGCTTTGATGAAGGGAAAATATACTTCTCATCTATTCCCCGTGGACCGCACAGGCAGGAAAATGGAGTTCCATGGTACGCCTATGGAAAGGAGAGTGCTGTTAGCCCAAATAATTCAATCCAGTAATAAAGTAAAACCATAAAAAAATAAAAAAAACCCACAGTTCTAATAGTTGGGTAGAACTGCGCAACGTAGCAGAAATACCTCTACAGTTTTTAAGGTGTTGAACTTGTGAAGTTGGAGTTTACATTTTAACGGTATAATATAGCTCAAATCTCACCTAAGAATCAAATTTAATAAAAATCTGTTGGAAAGCTTTAGGTGTATTTTAAAAAATATCCATTGTTTTTTATGCAGTATCTTGAAATCTATATCCAAAATGGAACTTAAATATTGTAGCTTGTAAGCAACACTCATGCTGAGGATCTTTTACTTTCTTATAACTGGGGTTTGGGGGTTTTTTTGCACATATACACACACAGAGCGAATAAACTTTTGTGCTGTATCTTCACATTTTTCAACTTCTACTCCTCATTTTATTTCTGTTTTATATGGGTGGTTGCCCAAAGTAAAAGCAGTTACATATAATGAACAGTTAAATATAAAACAATAATTTTGCATTTTATCATTAATTTTATCTCAGATACTTTATGTCACCTTATAAAAGTTAAAGCTGCTCAGTTTTAATTTAAGAACTTAATTTATATTGAATTTTAGGGCTAATCCTATTTAAAATAGACTTTCTGTATAGTAGAATTTGTAATTTATAATGAACTATAAAACATATAGACCCGATATATATGTCCCCTGTATCAGGTTGATTTACTGACATGCGCTTAAAAATTGCCTTACAAGGAAATTATTTAAAATGCTCTTTTATTTTTCTTTATCATTGTTTAGATAGGAAATAGGTTAACAAAAATCTAATTTGCCCAAGATTGCCTAGACAATTATCTAGGAACTCAGAGGTAAAGATGGGGATTGAATATGCACCTTCTAGCTCTTGTAACACCGATGCCTTCCCAGCGGGCCATGTTATCTCCTATACCATACCACTTAAAAAACCCAGAAGATAAACAGTGGACAGGTCAGACTGCAGCCCTGCCTGCTACTTTCCCTAGTTAGAAATGCAAACAAGAATTGACCTGTACCACTTCTGGTCTCAAACCGGTTATCAGAGTGCATCTCCTCCAGAAGCCAGGCCAAGGGAACTCAAGTCAATGACTGTGGATAAAAGCTTTTCCGATAAACTCTCAATTCATTAAATCAAATGGAGACTTTAAATTGATGAAGATTATAATAAATTATTTCTTAATCCTGCTGTATCAATCTATCATACATGGTACTACAGTGCAACGAGCAGTAACACTAAAAGCTTTGTGAAAGTCATCTTCGTTCAGAGCCAAGCGGTGGCTGGGGGTGGGAGAGGAGTTACAGTGGAGGACATGGAGGAGTGATGGGACAGAACTTCTGAGCAAGTGGGAAGGAAGAGCTCACATTGGCATGGAGCTGTGAAAAGTCACATTCACAAACCAGTGTGAGCATGCCTTTAGCGTTTGCTACAAGCTTCTCCCATACTCTTCCTCACTCCCTTGCCAGGTTTCCAAGCCCTGTGCTCATAAAGGGCATCCCAGTGGCAATATCTAAATATGCAGCAAGTAGACAGGACTCAGACACCACATGACCTCAGCTCTGCCGTACACTTCAGGGTTGGCATCACACTACACCAAACCTAAAACTACCTATAACAAGCTAATCCAGTCAGTCTGGAAGGAATACCACAAAGCCAAGTGAAGAATATCAGATTCACTTTCTGGTACAGAGGTTGACAGTGCCATAGATAGGACCCGTCTATTCTGGTTGCTTTGAAGAGCATAAGGATCAGAATGCTTCCTTCAAATTTAGGGAATATTTATGGTTATTAGCCATCCCTGTACTATTGTTATTAACAAGAATGTGAAGCACAGAACCCCATTAGTTATTTTGAACTCTGCCAGCTTACAATTATCAAATTAATTTAGGGAACTGCAATACTGTTAGTTAACTCTTTTTTGGGCGTGCTAACAGATATTTTTGTTAACAAAAAAAAAATCAAAGCAGCAGCTGTTTTCATAGCCGTTGGTATTAGTAAAAGGAGGAAGCAGTAACTCTAAGGAACTTTATTTATTTTTAAAGAAAAGCAGCCTGATCAAAGAAATATACCTTGAAAACATTCAGATAGTCTGTATTCACTAACTAGTTCAGAACCTAGCTATTGTGTAACTCCTGTGTTTCTGCCTGATGTATTTCTCATTGGTACTTCTGGATTCAGGAGCTTATATCAACATCGACTGGTAAAATACCATGTTGGTTTTGATCCATTAAACTGGATTCTCATTATCTAAGACTGTTTCTCTACTTCACTACCACAAAGGAAGGAGTGATAATGCCTCCAAAGAAGTGCCTAAAGTGGGAGAGTATGAGGGGCTACATAGATGGCCCTGTCCAAGTGTCTCAGGCTGTGCAACCTTCCCCTTGCTGCCTTTGGATGGAAATGCTAACATGTGCTCGTCAGAAGGATGGTTTCTCAGGGCCTTTACCCTACTGACTTTCAGTAACTCGCAAAAGACTTCCAATCATTTGAGTTTATCTAAGCACATACGGTTTTACATTAGGACAATGACATCATTACAAACCCCCCTTCCTTTCATGCTCAATGCTAGGTGCTTAAAAGGACCAAGAGTTTTCCTATGATTCTACAATTCCTGGAGAGTTTGGTCCAATGAGTACTCTGAAGATCTTCGTTTTCTAGTCTATGCTTCACAGGTCAACTGAGCTCTCTATCTCCCCACCATATCTGCTCTGAGCTGCAACATCAGGGAGATACAAAACAAAAAACAAACCAAGAAATATTTGACTTTGAGGTGCATTTCACTGCAGATATTTTCTATGAACCACAGGACACTCACAAAATGCAAGTCTGATGGCAAGACTGCACGAAAGGGTGTTATCTTAAGTTTTTGAGTCCAGTATTGAGGACTCAAGACTTCAGACAAAACCCCAAAGTTCTGAAGTTCTCCTTGTGATAGTAAATTATACTTACGCAGCCATACAAGCAACTTAAAACATTTTATATTTCTTATAGAAATAAATCTTGCAATGTCCCTCTGACATAGAAATGTAGTACAGTCATTTTACAGGTGAGGAAACTTAAGCACAGACCAAAGTACATGACTATCAAATTGACATTTACTTTCAATATCTAAAATGGACTCTCATGCATCTAAATGATGGTTTAAGCATTCACATTCAGAAACGAGCATCTTAATTCAATTCAAAAACAGGAGTTGTCAAATATAAAATACATAAAGTACTAAAAATAACCTAGTCAACATCTTAGGTTAATTAAAAGACTTATAAATAGACAACATCTACCTGGTAAATTTTCAAACAGCTACCCTAGGGGGAAAGCAGAAGTCTAAATATTAATAGCAGTTCTTTTGCCACTGGACCTAGTATTACTATAAAGAGAAGCAATTATTTTTGGCTTAAAAGTATGTGGATGGGATGTTTATTTATCACCTCCGTAAATGGGGAAAAAAATTCAATTCACAAATAGAAGCACAGTAGGATAGTTAGCAACTACTATTGCCAAAAGTTGGTCCATCTCAATAGAAGAAAGACTATATCTTTCCTAGCTAAATGCTTTTTTTAATTTTCTGTAGCAGGACAGTCTTCAAGAGATTTTTCTGTGCGAGGCAGCTTTATGTTTTCCCTAAACTGTGAACTCAAGGATGCATTTCATTTTGATTTTTTTGTGCCTTCAGAGTTTGGTCATGCTGCCTTCACCCATCTGCCACTTCCCAAACCTCTTTTCTTCTCCGTGGGCACAGAAGATATCCCAGACAATACAGAAATCATTCAAATCACTTTACATCTCCAGCACCCGTTCTTCTGCACACGTGTTGGATCTGCTATGGCTTGCACTGCTTCTATCCCCTGCAATAAATTTTAATCAGATACTTTGTACCCAGTTGTACTCATGTCTGAAACCATCCAAAGTGCTGCTGTTGCTAAGGAAACCACTTCCCCGTTATCCTCACACTCTGCTCCGCTGCCTCCTTCCTTCCACCTCCCCTCCCTTTCCCTCTCCCCATTTTTCCTTGGCTCCAAGGGGCAACTCAGGCACCGCGTTATGAGCGCCGAGTCGTTTACCCCCTCTTCCCTTGGAGTGCAAACTCACTTGAAACATGCAAGAAATCGCTGCAACCAGAATTTGTGGTAGATAAAGTATGACCATCCTTGCACAGCCCCATTACGTTTAATTAGTCCCTGTGCAGCAAGAGACAAGCTGATCCCCATGGGCTGCAAGAGTGAGGAGGAGCTCCAACCCACTGTGAAATAAGGCAAAAAACTCAGCTCTAGGCTCTTCTTGCTGGAGCTGAAAGAGGAAACATATGGAAGAGAGCAGAGGTGGGCTGGATATGCGAGTGCTTGAGTATTTTTTTTCTCCTAAGCTACAAAGTTCCAGACCCCTTCACGCTCCTCTGCAGAGCATTCCCCTCCATGCCAGCCCCACTACAGGAACAGCTGTTTACCTCTTTCAGAGAAATAAAGTCCCCTGAGCCATTTGACTGCAGAATTGATTTCTGACCCTTTGCTTTCTTCCAGTCTCCTAATGTTTAAATTATGCAGCTGACAAGCTAAACCACAGAAGCAGCTCACATTTAGGGTTATGTTCTCAAAGCTGGGAGCGGTGCATGCAGAGCACAGCTCCATCACCACAAGGGCATGGGAAAAAAAAAAAAAAAAAAAAAAAAAAAACAACACGCAAGGAATTCAGCTTTCACCATGTCCCTGCTGTATGTCCAGACCCAGAAGGCAAAAATGTAAGTCAAGCTGTTAACTGAAAAAGGTGCAGGGGAAGCACAGTAGGGAAAGAAAGTCAACTAAATTAGAGTGCTTTCTTCAAAAGGAGTTGATAAAATAGCATTTGAATAACATCAAGTTTTATTTTGTAGATGTTTGAGGGAAAAGGGAATACATTCAACATACACAACTCCCTAATGAACAGGCCCCTTTAGCTATCCATTGTGCTTGTCAGTAATGGTAATTTTGACACATTTCAGATTTTTCTACATTCATTACTCTCTTTTCCCCACTTGCTTTTCCTTTTTATCACATTCACCTTTGTATACTGGGATGTAGAAGAGACAAAAGGCAAAATTCAGAACTAAAGAGAAAGTAACCTCTAATATTATAGAGGCCTCTCTGTGGTTTTGCTTTTCCAAACCAAGCCTTGCTGCTGTTAGTATTGAGTGTAAGGATCCTGCTGGGTCTGTTGCGGTTGTCCTATTGACTTTCTCTGGATGAATAAGTTCCTGTCAAGAGCACCACTAAATATCCACTTTAGAAAAGCACTTTTAGCCATAAAGAGCACATTTTCCCTTCCTTCCTAGAGTCAGAGCCAGCGCTGCAAAGCAAAATGAAAGTGCAGTCTTTGGAGACAGATATAATTATAAGTAAATACTTCATAGGCATTAATTAGCAAGATTGTTTCACCTGTGTTTTGTATAGGGAGTCAAACATCCCTCAACAGAATTTGCCAGTGCTCCTGTACTTGCTACGACCACTTTACAAGTAATAATTACACCAAACACTTCTACTGCACCAAGCTTCAGGTGCTTGAATAACATGAATCTAAATTCTTTAGTTGTAGATTATCTCCAGTCGAAAGAAGCTAAGATACTGATTCAGAATCAACTGCATGGCACCTTCTTAGTGTTTCTTTATTGTCAGGAACCGAAGGAGGGGTAGACCCATTGCACAAACATGCACAAAACTCCAGAATGTTTGTATGGGACTTCCATTAATTATCTGAAAATAGTCACTAAGTTGAATGAAGCAATGGCTTATCTGCATGCAGCACCAGTGCCATAAGATGAAGGTTAAGTAAAAAACCCTACAGAAACAAGACAGCAGCAGAGACAAAAAATAAAAGGTCAGTTTATTGGTCTTCAGACTTGCAGAACAGCAGGGCAAATGCTTACTGAGGAACATAAGCCATGGCTCGGCATTTGCCAGCAAAGAGAACGGCCAATTTCTCTGAGATCTGTGTTCAAAGGCTACGCAGTTTTTAATCGAAGGCTGTTGCTTTCACTGACATAGACAATACGTTACTGATACTGTACAGTAAAGAGCCTTAAAGAATTTCTTAAGTTATTTTTCATATAAAAATTTCAGAATTCTTGGCTCACTTGCCAAAGTTCAGCCATTTTCTTCAGACAGAAGGCATGAAAGATGTCTGTTCCCTTGCTTTGCTGGGGTGACGTTCAGTGCTAGGGCTCCTATACCACTGCAGAAGAACAGAAATCCCACAGAGATGCTCATGCATATATTGCTAAGTATTTACAAAGGTTTTATTCTGCGCATTGTGGTGTTAGGTTGATGGTTGGACTTGATGATCTTAAAGGTCTCTTCCAACCTAATGATTCTATGGTTCTATGATCAATAAATCTATGCATTATAGAAAGTTCAGCGCAAGTAGAAGAGAAACATTGATATATTCACGTGAAAACTAAAATGAACGATAGAAAGACTGGAGTTATTTTGCAGAAGTATTAATGTGCACGCACCAGTGTGACCCTACAGCAGCTATAGGAAGTTCTGGCTGTGAAGGTGGGCTAGGGAAATAACATTTTTCAGGCCTGCCACTTATGGTTGTGATTCAGCATCATGACTGGCTACTGACATACAATCAACCGCTATCATGTGCTCAAAGGGGTCCTTAACATCAAGTGGCAGAACCTGTATTTTCATTCCTAAATGCCTTCAGGTCTGATTAACCTGGGGCTTGTGAATGTCTAGTTTACCCCATCCCTTAGCTGGGCAGAGGGGAACATCGATATAACTGTCTTAAGATTTTCATCTAAGATTTAGAGTTCACTCTTTGAACATATGAATATGCAGTTAGGAGTCCGAAGCTGTCAGAAAATCATGCAGCAATTCACTGGAAAAAAACAAGAGAGGAGAAGTGTCTTAATATCAGAGCTGTCTTGACATTTCCCAGCATAACTAGATCTGGCTGTGGTCTCCAAGAAATCAATTCACAGAGAAGCCACAAATATCAGCTAATGCCTTGATTCATAAACTTTTATCCGTGCTGGTATGAAAGTCCTATTAAAGTAAATAGGACTGTAGTCTCATATAGTCAGGTTGCAGGACCAGAGCAGGTAAGAAGTCAAGCAGCCTGTTTGAAAGCTCCCTGGCAAGGGCAAGGGTGTTGTTTGGAAACCAGCCCTAAACTTTTTCCTTCATACAGATTCACATTGTCCTCATTTTACCTACCCTGGACAGTCTGAACTAATGAGATTGCTTAGTGCTTTAGTATTGGTAAGAAGTGCCTAAATGTTGATCACTACTGGAAAGGTTCCAAAAACCTTTTAAACTGACACTTTTGTTCTGCATTAATTATTATTTGCGTATTTTGGAAAGAAAGAGTTCCTGGTTCCACTTGCTTGACAAACGCTTTTATTGAGTACTGTGAATAAGAAGCTTTTCTACGACTGGGTAAATCATTGGAAGTTTTTTTACTTTAAAGACTACAGTTCACTCCTTTAGATCTGAAACTTTTGACAAGAGGGAAGAAAGGTTAGCGTGGTGTACAGCATAAATAATTTTCAACTAATGACCTAAAACTTCAGGGTCAAGTCTTTTGTGGGCTTATTATTAATCTCTTGACTTCAACTGACTTATGGTTTCATTTTGGGGAATTGTTTTTAAAGAAAATAAGGGGTCTTTTTTTTGAAAAATATTGTTAGTTTTCACTGTTTTCTCACGTTTTCATTGATGGATGCCTTGATTATGATTTTCCTGAATGCATGGTATGCTTCTGATGGAGAGGGGGACTTGGGGGCTATTTAGTTGGTGACAGGATGTTAACACTAATTGGGGCTACTCTGGGAATTATTCTTACAGGTATTATTACAATGGAAATAGAAATAGCCAAGAGGACAGACACTTATTTAGTGAAAAGATACATTAAATATAACTGTGCTTGCAATAATTAATATTTCAGAAACCTGTGAAAGTAAATTGGCAGTAAAGAGCCAGAATTTCAGCTCAGATTTCCAAGTTTCTGCTCCAAAACTACTCAAGGTCAGGGATGGGATTAATTTCTTCTATGCAGGTTACAGTCTCAGTGGTTATTTAAAAATTATATGACCATAAAAAAAATATGGCTGGTGCAGGAGAGGGAAGTGGAAGAGTATTGAGAGCATTGTTTATCCCTCAACTGACAGAAATGAAGACATTGGAACTTTCTCCAAGGTTATTGGATGAGGTTCGGGGTACTGCATTTCCAGGTATTAAGAACTGTGTAAGTGACAGCCTCATGACCCAGTGATGAGGCACATAATTACACAAGTTACCCACTATACACATGTCACTACTCAATTAAAAGCACAGTACTAGGTGAGCTCTCAAAGTCCTGACCTAAGGTGGGGGTAACATCAAAACTAGGGGAGGTTCCCTCAGGAAAGCAAGTTCTTTAGTATCTAATTTCTTCTCTAAGGCATTGCATAGGGCAGTTCAGCTCTAAGCTTTATATTTATTTTTGGAGAGTTCTTTACCAGCAGTTGTACGAGCATGGACTGCAGAACCTTACAGCATGGTGTTAAACATGGAACATCTAACCACAAAGACAGTATTTCTATACACTAATCAAAAATATTACACTTAAAGAGATAAAGCCTATTGAAAATATACTTCATCAGGAAAAGGTCTGATTTTCTATCAGGTGCCCTTTACTTGTAACCGTGTTCAGGGAGGAGCAGCAGTGCTGAGAACAGCAAAGCTTCCATTTACAGATTAATCCCCCAGCCCTCGAGAAGAGAAGCCCATCCAAGAGGAAGAGACTGACCATGCTAAAGCAAAAACTGCTGCTCTGCAAGGAGCAACTCAGCAGGGGAAGAAGCAAAGTCTCCCCTTCTGCTAGTATGCCAGTCCTGGAAAGATGTACACACAGAGCTCCAGCTCTTCTAATGTCTCTTCTTATGCTACCAAACTCACGAATGTGTAAAAGTAATTCTCATTTAGGTGAAAAGCATTAGTAACTGCTTTAAGTACATAGTGGAGGAATTCTTATCTCTTTTTAAATATGCAGAGAAGTTAAGCCATCTATATTCTGAAGTTATCCTCTACAAATTTTGGGAAATACAGACTTGTGTGACTGCTGAAGCGACCATGTGGCTGGCTGCACTGGCCTGGATTTCTCCACACCACTTCTTTCTTGCGATGTGGAAAGAGCTGGCTGAACAAAACCCCCTACACAACCTGTAGGCAGACTTTGCAGTTGATTAGTCAGCCGCACACTTAAGTCTATTAATATATAGCTCTATTGCCATGGCAGCAGGTTAAAGTTAGAAGTAACTAGATTTGAATAATTTAAATATGCTAAAAATACCAACTTCCAGGCTTAAGTGGTTCTATTTGTCACTACACTTTATCATCCATAACGACAATTTCCACCTATGTTAGAAAGCCTCCTTAGAAAATTCAGTCCCGGCATATGCACGTAGTTCTCCTGTCTGTGTATTCATACTCCAAAATCTGTCATACAGTTCCACTTGCAGACACCAAGCCCAATAGCTTTGTTTCTCAAATATAGTGAATACATGCAGTTTGATTTCTGTCGTAAACCAATAACCAGATATTGGAAGAAGGTTGAACAGATGTAGTTTGATTCAGTATAGCCCAGCCAAGTCAGCCTCTAGGCAAATCTGAGTACAATTTCACAAGTTTCTCTTTTCCTATGTGCTTATAACTACACAAAGACCACAGAAAGAGATTTAATAAGTTTAGATTATTAAAAAGTGATCTTGCAACGTAAACTTGTGATTAAAACCTACAAAACATGCAGAGAATATCAAACTGTATTGTCCTATCATCTCAAAATAGTGGCCGTACTTGGCAAAAACCCGACAACCACAAAAGTCAACACTGGGTTACAGAAAGGTGGTAGAAAAGGTAGTTCCCCTACATCAGTTTGACAAAGAGCCAACCCAATGTAAGCTGAAATTTTTCCTGTTCCTAAGAACTCCTAGCTGAGTGCTCCAGAGCCTCCAAAATAGTCCAGTGCCAATCCCAATCAATATAAACCCCTCACCTAAGTAAAATCATCCAGGTGCATTAGTGTTTCCAGGACTGCCTGCTTGACAGCAATGAAGAAGAAGACATGGCTCACAGTTAACAAAATAAAATCAAAAATAATTTCTATCTGTATTTAGCACAGACGTGGTTTTCAAGGTCATCTCGGCTTGTCACATTAATTTCTTAATTAAAAAACTAACTGGGAACATTAAACATCTCCCCATTTTTGTCTTTCAATATGCAAAGTGTAGATACAAGCCTACTAGTAGCAGCCTACTGAAGGATGTGGCTGTATGCCACGCAGGTGCAAGAAACAAGATAATTTTAACACAAAGTGATTACAACTACAAATTTACCTATCAGTAACCCAGTTGGGAAGCAGGTCTAATGGACATAGGATTGAAGATTTTCAAAGAGAACCAGAGACAAAGGAATGTATGGCATAATACAAAGAATACGTAGTTAGCTCTATAATTGAACAGGCTGGGAATGGGCAATCTTTTTCACCTTCTAAGGGATAAAAGCCTGCTTTATTTGTTGTTGTTGGTTTGGGTTTTTTTTTTTTCTTATTATTTCTGTGCCAAACCTATAGAGATTAAAACATTTTCATTTGCAATTTACAGGTGATTCCCCCTTCCCATCCATCTGGTCCAATGCTTTCCTGCTGGTCAGACCACCACGCTATGGATAGACACACCTGCATTTATTTCAGCTGTAAGAACAAATCCAACGCTGGCACAGTGATTTTTCTCCTTGTACGTCAATAGAATTGACTACACGTGACTTGGAGCACATTGGCTCTCAGTCCATGCACATGAAGGTGGCCTTGCACAAGACGGGGAAAAGCTTTTGTGCACAAAAAAAAATGGGGAAATGGCTTTTTTTTCTGCAGCGCCTCTTCCACGAGACCCCAGAGTTGGTAATAGCCCCATATGACCAAAGAAGAAGGTGTGACTCAGTCCCCACTTCTGGCTCCATGGTCATTCCTAAGACAGCAAACAGCAGCCATGCAACCTGTGACACGCTGCCTCAGAGGATGCTCTCCTCCTCCCTGCATCTCATGCAGCTCAGTGCGAGCGGGGAAGCAAATGTTCTGTTGATTTTGTTTTTCTGGAGGGAGAGAAAGGAATTAGGCAGCGTTATAGCTTTGATGGAGCAGACACACCCCCAGCCAAGGGGCAGGATGGATGCAGATGTGTCTACACATCTCTCCCAGATCCCCAGGGGCAGAGCAATCCTATTTCGGTGGGGTGACGGAACGGTCTGAATGGCGCCTGGTGAAATGGCTGCTTTGCCTCTGCCAGGCTGCCCGCGGTGCAGTCGTGGGTTGGAGGCGGTAGAACCGTGGTCCTAGCAGGGCAAAGACCCTGCTTGGGCATGGCAAAAGCAAGGCAGCTCGTTCCCAGAGATGGACCGAAAAGAACTGAAATCTCCTAAAATGATGTCGCTGTGCACAACAGGAGCAGGAGGCTAACTGGCAAATGGGGCTGTGGCAAGGAGCTTCTGGGAGGGATTTTAAAGAGAAAGAGAAGAGCCAGCTAAGCTTACAGAACAAGCCGATGCTGATAGCCGTGTGAAATGCAGATACAGGGAGCCAGAGATGCTTTAAATTTGTGCTGTTGTTGTGACTGTGGATTTCTAGCACTGCTTCATTTGCTGCCCCTACTAGATTGCCACTCTAAATTTCTGTTAGATTATGCTGTGCTGGGAGATCCTTCTTCTGGGTTCATTAAGCATATCTCAATTTAGTTTTCCAATAAAAATCTGAAAGTTACAATTTAGTGGCACAGCTGCAGTTATTGAAAGAGCTCTGGCTCTGCTGGCTGAGGGCTCTGAGGTGGGGAAGGAGGGGAGAGGAACGCACAAAGGAGCTGGTTGGGGACAGACATCAAAAAGCCGCGGGAATGACAGGGAGGCTTCACACCAGCAGAAGCGACCAGGAGAAGTGGGGGTGATGCATGTCAGCAGAGACTTTATTTCAGGTGTTCCCATTTTATACTTTAATGAATCAAGAAATCTTGTTCAGACCAGGGCCAGGACTGACAGTTCACCTCCCTGTTCCATCCTGCTGTTTGACCGTTCCTGGACCTCCCCCCATGTGCTGGGTATTACCTGCATATAACCAACAGCCTGAGTATCTTACAAAGAAAGCAGCAAAACCAAGACACCTGCTCACTGCATGGAGCAATTGTATAGCGTAGCAGCACACTGAACAGGATGACATGCTTGCTGACAGCTTTTCAGACTTTGTATATGCTGACCCGTGTGTCAAATATGTTTCTCATGCAGACAGTTTAAAAATCTAAAATGGTGCTTCTTTGGTTATCTCAAAGGAGAGGTACAACCAAACTGTAGATTGACTTGCCCGTCAAAACAGGTCTTGAAGGACACCATTAGTACTCTCAGCTTCCACACTTTCAATTGACACCCCTAGGTCTTTTGGCTTTATCTATTCACAGAAGCAATAAAATGAAGGACTGAGGATAAGAATTGTCGGCTGAAAATCTGAAGGCAGAAGATGTAAACATTCACAGAACAATTATGTTCATAATTCAAAAAGAACAGAAAAAGGAAAGTGTACATTAAAAAGAAACGTCAGCAAGTTTGGAGGAATAGTCAAGATCGTCCTTGGAGTTAAAAAAAAAAAAAAAAAAAACCACAAAAAAACCAACCAGAAAGCAAGCTGTAAAAGTATAGGACAGCTGGTGTTAAAGGGCAACCTATTACGGGCACAATATCAAGTAATTCTGATGCAGGGATGATGAAGGAAATATAAAGAGACTCAGGACCTCTTTATCAATCCAGATAATCAAAAGTGAATTTTATTTAAAATGGAATTGTGCTGAAAGTGAAAAAAGTAATTAAGGATAAGTGTAAAGGAATAGCACAAGTATGTAGGCACAGATTTGAAAAGGCAGAAGCACAAAGCAAGTTATAACCAGCTATTAATGTAAATGAAACCAAGAAAAAAGTTCTAGAAATGCATCATCCATAACAGAAGATAAAGAACCATCAGCTTGCCTTATTTTAGTCAAACAAATAATGGCATATGCAGAAAAGCTCAAGTATCCAATGTCTGCCTTTCGTCAGTTTTCACTAAGGTTAATTACAGCCAGATACTTGAACAATGAATTTTGACTGGGAGATAAAAAGCATAGGACAGGAATATGAAAAGGACAGGTTGAAGAATATTTAAGTTAGACACGGTCAAGTTTTAGGGACAAATGAAATGCACTTTCAAGTACTCAAGGAATTAACTTAAGCCATCTAAGAACCATTAGCAATTATCTTTGAGAACTCAGAGGACAGGGAAATCCTGGGGGACCAGGGAAGGGCAAAGAGAGTGTCAACTCTTAGAAGAGGAGACAGAAGGAAGGTCCAAAGATTTAAAGATCAGTCAACCTTGCTTTTATACTTGGATATGTATTAGGAAAGTGCTTAAAATGATGAGGCAAAAATGTGAACATAGACTGTATGAATGCCTTGAGAACAAATTAACCCAGTCACCAAAAAGAGGTATTCCTGACACTGATGAGCACACGTAAAGTTGTAGACCTACTCCAGCAAGGCTTTTGATAGCTAGATTAGCTCTCATAAGTTTCATAAGTAAAAGCAGGCAACATGGCCTAAATTAAGTTATTATGAAGTGTATAGTCAGTTTAAAGATAGCACTTAAAGCTATTACCTTTGATCATCCAATAAACTGGGAAGGTGCTTCTAGAGACTTTCCACAGGAGGCATTTCCTGGATTTTGTTCTGTTTGCATTTTCATCTGGCATGGTGGAATTGACTGCATTTCTTCATAGGTCTGAAAGATAATGTGTTCTGCAGCAAGAGATGCATGTTTTCGCAAACAGAGCTGTTTGTGTGGTCCCAAAGTAGTAAACAGATAATAGAGTAGCATTCTGCCAGAGGACTGGGAACAGTGGTTTGAAGTCAGAGACATTTCTGTAAAGATTGCCTTGCATGAAATGCTGTATGTAGTTACCGTGATCAGCAAGTCTAAGGTTACCTCCTGCTTCTGACAGAAACCCAGTGGCAGAGCCAAGCACTGAAGTGACAGTGCTGAAGACAGATATAAGGAGATGAGGATTTATCAGCTGAGATAAGGGGCTTTGGCTTCTTCATTAGTTACAGTCACTGTGGTTGAGCAACTGCATAGCCTCCTCCTCCAGACCGGCGGGGACGACAAATCTAGCTACAAATCTCGGGGAACGGTGCATTTATCGTCAGCTCCAATTCATTTCCAACCTAATCCCTAGCAATGCGGTTGTATTTATACCTCATTCAAGGAGGGGGGATGTTGAGGAAATAATAGTCATAACAAAGAAACAGCATTCTGCAGCACTTTGATCCAAACCCTATTTCAGACTTTGGGAATGCAAGAAGCTTATAGTCTCTACCATTACTGAACAAGCAGTGCAACACTACCCATATACAGGAATATCTTTTCTTGAGAGTCAGCCAACCATAAGGACAAGCTAGCCCAGCTGAGAAGCAGGCCATGTTATCTAGGTGGTGTGTTTGTCTAGGACAGCAATATTGCTTTTGGTACTCAAAGCACATCTTGCTCAAGATGGCAGAAATCAGAAAATATTTTATCCTTTTTGTTAGGTTTCATTCACCATCTTCTGTAGAAATAGATAAGGAACATGCTGTCCATGAAATCAGGATGCCTCTTAAAAACCTTAAACAGGTTTGAAAGTCACAACAAGTAACAGAAAACCAACTAGTCACAATAACAGGGAAAAAAGTACAGCAGACAGGCTCTACAACCACCTTTCCCTGGGAAAAACACTCTATGGGACTGGCCCTTTTGTAAAATGAAAAAGTACGGGTGAACCTTGAATGGCTCAGTATTAGATGTGATCTACAGAAAGTTTTCCCTGTGCCTCTAGCATTAAAAACAGACTGTATACCTCTTCCCCCCTCCAAGGGGCTCAGAGATACTTTTGTGCACAGTATGGCTTGACCCAGAAATATATTAATTCAAGGAATACATGCCTTGTAGTATGACAGCAGAATTGAAGATAAAACTAAGCATGATACAGTAAATTTAAATTGTTGATATGATACTTGCATATTAAAACAAAAAGTCGCTGAGGTCTTGCATATTGAGCTAAATTGGAATCACATAGAGGGACACAAAGAACAGTGTGAAAGGAGTTCTCCCCACTTATGCTCTTCCACATGCTTCGGCTTTAAGCATGAGGGCCAGGAGTGAAGCAACAGCACAAACAACTAACCAAAGAACAGACAAGATTAAGGCTATTACTTTTCCACCTGCAGGCTTCTCAGCAAGCTGGTCTGGGTATGGACACATGATATTTAGGAGGAGAACAGCAAGGGAGAAATCAGGCATGTGCTACCTTGCTTCTTGGAAAGCATTTTCTGCAAGTTCTTTTCTTCATGTGGAATTAAGGTTAGTCTTCCCAAGTTTGGCTGAATGATGAGGATATTTACTATGAACGCTCTCACCTTAGAAAGATTGGTGGGTTAAGAGGTTAAACTTTAACAAGCTGTATTTTCTCGAAACTCATTGGATCTCTGACTCCACAGAAAAACAATTAAGTTATTTCCCTAAAATGCTTTGGTTTTCTGTTATCAGTGTTACTCCCTGCAGCAATGATTTGGTCACTACAGGATCTTTCAACCTTAATGAGACCAGACTTCTCATGTAAAACATGAGCAGAGTTCTCCCCTACTCCTTCACAAGTACTGCAACTCTAATACAAAGCAGCAAGACAGGTCACCATCCTTTTTTGTCCAAGTAATAAAGTGTTTCAAAGCTTATCCCCCAGGCATTGTATACACAGACACATATGCACAGATCCCGCTGTGCCCTGAGACTTGAAACTACAATACAGCATTAAAAGGTATATTTTTCCTTCAAAGTCAATTTATAATTCCCACCACCACTTATGGGAGCTGTGCAAACCCATTAAGAAAGAGATGAATATACTTCCCTCCTGACCATAGCCTTGAATTACAAACCAAGAAGCGCTACAAAGGTCTGACACCTAAAAGAAAACCTGGAAAATCTATATTTCTAATGGAGATGCATCTGCTTCTCTCACTCCAGCAGTGCTACAGTACAGTGTGCCTCGCTCACCTCCACTGCCATCATTATGCAGATATACTCTCTGTGGTAAAAGTTAAGAAGTGTTAATGATATTTAAAATCCACTTCCAAAACAGCCCTTTCTGCATTTCCCTCCCCATCTGTATCTGTTTACTTGGCTGAAAATCTGTCTGCAGTACTCTGATATTTTTCTGTAGAAAAGTCATGTAGACATTTATTCAAGGACCAGAGACCTTCCGCAGTTTTCCAAGCTGGTATTTGTCATTTCCAAAGTGTTTTCTTGCTTTCCATTATAAACAATTATCATAATGAAACATACTTTGGAAACCAGGAAAATAAAAATCAGCGAACAGCTACTTATTCCCTCCATCCACCTGCCCAGGAGGAGGACAGGAGCTCTCACTCGTAGCTTTTCATAGCTGTTCTTAAAGGCACTGTGTAGTGGCCTTTCTCCCCTCCAAAACCACAGGTCTCATCAAGGCCAGGCTTCGATGCTCCTCGAGCAGACCTTTAAAGTCCTATGATGTCAAACACCTGCTGAAGCACAACTCAATGGGGTTGGCGATTTGTCCTTCACAGGTAATACGGAAAGAACCCCTTACTTTATGCAGAAGGGGCATATGATTACATTGGAGTTCATATGAGTGAAAAATTAATTTATCAAAACCAGCTCCCCATTGGTCTTTAAGGGCATAATGAACTAATTCCAATCACTGCCTCCTCCTGCATAATTTCGTTGCATAGACTGGAACAAGCATAGCTTGAAACAAACACAGAATTAATTGTAATTTGTCCAACTTAAGGAAAAGTAATTTCCTGGACTAGCTCTAGAGAAACCCTGGTTCTTTTCCACCTGTGTTACCCACCCATTGACTGACCTGTTGGTGTTGGTTTGCCTCTGTACCTTATTTCTTTGCTTTCTAAGAGGAGTGTAATAATTTCCAATTTGAGTATTACCAGATCAATTTACTTAAAAAAAAAAAAAAGCTTATCTGCATAGCTGTGTAAGAATTTCCAAAATGCTAAAGGCCATTTCAAGCCAATCTCCTATTGCCCATCAGTGAAGCCTCCCACTGTCCTACCAGGTTTCTTCCCTTCCGCCCCCTTATCTGGACAAACAACTAACCCCTAAGAAATTCCTAACACACAGTAACTCCTTTATTTTCAACACATCATTGTCATTTACAGGTGACTTCTGAAATCAACCCATCGCACAAAGCATGTCCGCTCACAGGTAGAAGATCCTTTAAACATCACAGACAGACGGTGATGGTGCTCCTGCAGTAACCAGAGAGGTCCCTGTCAGTCAAACAACCCCAGGGAGCTCTTTGTTGTACAACTGCCATGAGGATGGCTGGTTGGTTTCTTCTGCCCTTTTGAAATATGCGTTCTTTAGATTCATCTGAGATGTCTGGACAAGGGTGCCCAGAAATCCTTTGTTTGTTTTCCAGCATATACAAATCAACCCCTCAGCACATGCTCGCTGCCACTGAGGAGTGTCCGACCTGCTGCTTGCCTGCTTTAAAATTGATTCTTACCTCTGGGCAAATTTAAAAGCCCCAGGAGTACAGGATTTATTACACATTCACACCACACCACAGATGCATTGGACACACTGCCCGTGACTCACCGTACATCTGAACACATGCTTCTGTCCAAAAACAGAGGAAGAAATGCAACAGCTTCACCTTGCTACAGATACATCCCAAGCACACGCCTGTCAGCAGTCCTGACCTGTAGCCCCTGTAGTCTGATGAGTCTGCTTTGCTCTCACCACCAATGGATGCAACAGCTCAGTGCTGGTTCTTGATAGTTTTAGATTTCATCCTAGATTAGCCCACTCAATTGCTAAAGGAAGAAGTGTTATCACAGGTGACTAGACACAGCGAGTTGAATATAAACAGGTGTTCTTTTACACTGAAAAAATATAAAAAAATAATAAAATACCATTACTAGGATTTCAAGTTTTCTCATCAGAATTCAACACAACACCAACACCTCTAGGTAGAACAAACACCGCACAGGAAAGCAAGCTTTGGTGAAGAAACAAGTGAAGCAAGGTGTTTTAAACACGGTACTTAATTCACCCTCCCTTTTTCCTCAAATGTACTTGCCTTTCACCACCGCCCCCACTCACTCAAGAGGAGCTCCTGCCCTGTGGCTCTTCTGGAGCAGGTGAAGCCATGCCCGCGTACGGCCGCACGTGTCGGGGCACACGAGTCTCGTGTTGTGTTTGCTGGCTCGCAGCTTCACAACAAATGGCTTTTTTAGGGGACAGTGGGAAAGGGTGAAGGGTGCTGGAGCCTCAGGGAATCGTTCGCAGTTACCACAAAGGAGAAACAAAGAGCTTGCTGAACCAAATCCTAGTAGCCACAGCAGACTGCATACTGGCCTGTTCGCAACTCTGCTTGGGTTGATGAGCCAGAAAAGCCTGTGCGTAACGTCAGGAGAGAGCAGGACTCCGCTTTCTAGCCATCTCTTTTGCAATGCAGGAGTTCCACTTTTTGATTATTCCTGGTGTTTTAAGGATGAACTTTGTTCTAAACTATTAATCCACGGCAATGGGCTAAGCAGGTGATCCTTCTAACGGAAAATTGATTACGCAGCAAGGTTTGGTGTAGAACTGAAATAGCATGGATATTAAATGGCTCTTAAGCAAGGAAAACTGATTAATCATTGAAAATTCCAACTAAGTTCTGATTTGAATAAAAGGTCAATATTAAAAAAATAATTTCAGCTTTATTGAAATACTGTTTTGACAAACATCTTTGAGGGCTGGGGTTTTTTTTAAAGCTTTAATGAACAAAAAGGGAAAACTAGAAGTCAAAAACTTTTACAAATACATTTTAATCAAGAAACTGAAAACAGAGCTTTCATACTTTTTATTAAGGTTTGCCTCGTAAGAATTATGGAACAACTATATTCAAACATTCAGGCTGTCAAATCTGCACTTTGTCAAAAATTGCATGGAGAAATTCCACACTACTGTTTTTAATCACTTTATTGGCTTTTTTGTGTATTTGAATGGGTGGGGTTTTGGTTTTGCTTTTTGTTTTTAAATTGAGCTCTACTCCCCAGCAGTATTCAAGGCCAATACTGAGGTCTACGTGCCTGTACTCAGATGGGCCACATTTCTGCTCTGGCCTGTTATCTCAGATAATTCCACTTTTCCAGGCTGACTCAGACACCTCTCCTCTCCTTTACGCCTCAGGTAGTTACCTGAACTAAGCCTGGTATTGCTGCCTGTCAGACTCCCCTGACAACAGCCATTAGCATAGTTCAGTGAAACACCACCGAGTATATGGAGCTTCCCTCCTCATCAGACGTGAACAAGAAAACTTGGGTTTGTGTCAGGTGCAAAACGCACTCCACTCAGTGGCTGAACAAAAGGAGCTCAGTTTTCATCCATCTTCTGTCTCACCGAGCCACTTCAACCAGTGAAATTCAACAAACCTGCCATTGAAGAAGAGAAACGGGCTACACCTACTGCAGACTTGCTTTGCCCCTGTGTAATCATCCAGCAGAGCCAGCTTCACACGCTCAGTGTCGCTTAATTCATAAAGCTCTCCAGTGGAGCTCAAAGGCAAAAGCAGACTAAGAGAAGGTGGGAAGAAAGCAAAAAATGGGGAGGAAAAAATAAGAATGAATGTTGCTGGATGTAATCTGGAAAATGGACAAGACAGACAAGGAGCTTCTCTCAAATACTCATTCAAATGTAAAACAACTATCCCAACATGCAAACCACACATAGAGCAATAGCAAATATTTACATCTTAATGGTATTTAATAGAGATTCGTATTGTCCAGTGCTGAGGGAACAGTAGTCAAGCTCATGGTAAACAGATTTCAACGCTTTTGCTCAAAAAGGCCATGAAGTAATAAAACAATACGTATGAGTGCATTCACACTCTGGAAAACAAGAGAAAATGAACAACGTTGTAAGGCAACTTCCTGACCTAAGAGCAAGACATTCAACACATTTCATTTACTACAGGTAGCAGAGACCACCAATGTCATCCAAAATACAACCTCACAGCTAATAGCAGTTTGACACACTAAAGGTGTTTGATATTTGTCATTAAATTCACTGTCTTGGTGGAAGCCAACTAAGCAACTGTAACCACTAGTAACTTTTTAGAATTGCCGCGTACCACAAAAACATAAGTGTATTTTTCACTATGGAACACAGAGAAAGGGAAACTAAAGACATTCTGCAACCTATCAGCCGCTAAAAAGAAAACAGCCTCCAAAACTCTCTTCGTTAAAAGGGACATAGGAAGAGAAGAGCCAAGGGTGGGACACTCACTGACCATTGCAGGAAAGTGAGCAAAATAAATTCATTTGCACACAGGTGCTGAAGAATGAGCAACGGCGTCCTTCGAAGGAGGCAAACAGAGCTCCCATTTTATTTGAGGTCCGTGTGCTGGTTTTGGCTGGGACAGGGTTAACCTTCATAGTAGCTAGTATGAGACCACGTTTGGGGTTTGTGCTGGAAACAGTGTTGAGAACTCAGAGATGTTTTCCTTATTGCTGAGCAGTGCTTTTCTGATCCTCAACCCCCATCCCACCAAGGGGGAGTGAGCGAGCAGCTGCGTGGGGCTGAGTTGCTGGCTGCAGTTAAACCACTACGGTCTGGTATGGCCAACAGTAGTAACAGGTTAAACGGCTGCAAAGCACACTTTCCATCTGAATAAATGTACTCAAAAAAAGTGTCAACATATCACAGAGGATCAACAAGTTCAAGTGGTACTGAAATGCATCTCAATTAATTGAGCGTAATGAACTTGGCTAATGGTTTGGTAAGTGCTTGAGTTGGTGCTCATTGTTATTGTTAATCTTGGATGCAAGAAGAGCAATCAAACTGCTTTATCTGAGGGAATTCAGGGGCAAGTGGAACCAAGGCACTTAATGAATGCTGGTAAAACATCTTTCCCAAATAACTCTGAAAATCCACATGTATGCAAGAAGTCCATTTGAGGTTACTTGCCTTGTGTGGTGGGTTGACCCTGGCTGCATGACAGGTGCCCACTAAGCTGCTCTCTCACTCCCCTCCTCAGCTGGACAGGGGAGAGAAAATATAATGAAAGGCTCATGGGTTGAGATAAGGACAAGGAGATCACTCACCAGTTACCATCACAAGCAAAACAGACTCAACTTGGGGAAATTAAGTTAATTTATCACCAATCAGATTAAGATAATGAGAAATAAAACCTAATCTTAAAAACACCTTCCCTCCACCCCTCCTTTCTTCCCAGGCTTATCTTTATTCCTGATTTCTCCACCTTCTCCCCCTGAGCAGCTGAGCAGCACACAACAACAGGGAATGGAGGTTGTGGTCAGTTCAGCACACATTGTCTCTGCTGCTCCTTCCTCCTCAGGGGGAGGACTCCTCACACTCTTCCCCTTCTCCAACATGGGGTCACTTCTCATGGGAGACAGTCCTCCACGATCTTCTCCAACATGAGTCCTTCCTATGGGCTACAGTTCTTCACAAACTGCTGCTGTGTGGGTCCGTTCTACAGGGTACAGTCCCTCAGAAACAGACTGCTCTAGCACGGGCTTCCCATGGGTCACAGCCTTGTTTGGGCACCCACCTACTCTGGTGTGGGGTCCTCCACAGGCTGAAGGCAGGTATCAACTCCACCATGGACCTCTGTGGGCTGCAGGGGGACAGCCTGCCTCACCATGGTCTTCACATGTTGCAGGGCAATCTCTGCCCCAGAGCCTGGAGCACCTCCTCCCCCTCCTTCTCCACCAACCTTGGTCTCTGCAGAATTGTTTCTCTCATTCTCACTCTCTCTCCAGTTGTAATTGCCCTGCGCAGTAGCTTTTTTCCCCCATTCTTAAATACATTATCCCAGAGGTGCTATCACCATCACTGATGGGCTCAGCCTTGGCCAGTGGTGGGTCCGTCCTGGAGCCAGCTGGAATTGGCTCTGTCAGACACAGGAGAAGCTTCTAGCACCTTCTCACAGAAGCTACCCCTGTAGCAGCCCTGCTACCAAAAGCTTGCCACACAAACTCAATACACCTTGAAACAGGAGTCTAGGAATTAATGTGTCATGAACTCTACTGTTGGTATTGAAAAAACCCTGAAACAGGGCCTAGGGGAATGCAGAGAAGATGCCCACCACAACACAGCTTCCAGACTTGGTGCTTAGGGCTTTGGAAGGGCTGAGACCACACACTTTTTGAGAGACAAATAGGACTGCCGAGAAGATTACTTGTTTCTGCAGCTTCAGAGACACTCTGCCTAATAGCTGTCAGTGTAGGTGAAATTCCTTCTGGGGATGAGAAATCACTTCTGTTGAAATGCTTTTCCTCCTATTTCTGCCACCCCCATGCAAGACACATATGGGCCCCGAATGCTGGCTTTGGGAAACACAACCTGAAGTCAACAATTTCCACATTCACTTTTTCACCTGAGCTCACTAAATTGTGACTAATGACTCCAATACTACACTGCAGATCTTAAGCCATGAACAAAATGAGAAAACCCTCACTTTACTTGCCTAGCCAATATATTTCAGACTCCTGCATAATCAGTGCTCTACCTGGCTGTTGCCCAGGAGCCCTCTGAGAAAGGCTATACATTTCTGAAATCCCCTCTGCAACCACCAGTTAAAATGGGAAGTTTCAAACTGAGAAATAGTCAGTGTGGTTTTTATGAATTTTTTTAAAAAGCATATTTACCTCCTACCATTAAACAGATAATATCTTGGTAAAAATAGACTCAAATTATGGCCAATACTGTTCTTAATCTTTCAGGAACCTTGCAAAAGTCAAGAGGGAGAAACACTTAGTAAAAAGAAAAACAGTAAGAAGTCACTTTTACATTCTGTCTCACATATGGGGAAAAATATTATATACCTTAATCATTGGCACACAAACCTATATACTTAGTTACATTTCTTACGGATCTCAAAGCCAAGGTAGAGCAGAGTGAGTCACTCACATTTTCTAAAACACAATAGATTCTCCTATATAGCTTGTAAGGAGAAATTTTCATATTTTATTGTATTGTTAGTATCATACGGTGAACATTATCCGCTGCTCCTTTATTAAGATAATACCTGCCAGATTTTGTTACTGACTTCCTGTTGAAGCCTCAATACTTAAGCTCTCAAAGATCTGTTCATTTTTTGTACCACACAAGTTGAAGGGTCATCATCCACCACACAATATTACAATGAAGAAGTGCTTAAGGAAATGAAAGAAATATGAATTTTGCACTCTAACATGAATATAATTTTTACCTACGAATTTTTTTTTTCATACCTTCATACCATAGTTTCTGCCTACCTTCCTGAACATAATTTTAGACAAAGATATGCTGCAATTCGATCACATACGGAGCTTGGGCACCTCACATTAGAAGTTCTTCAACGGTGTTTCTTCAGGTCTTGCTTTGTGATGTATGACATTAACACAGCTCTCGATGTGAAAAAACTTTTAGCCTTTCATGCCATTTCATACATATGTAGATTGCCATGTTGTGTTACAGCTTGTGTATTCTCTCATTCAGAGGTTATGAGACATAAACATTCCCTGTGGCTAAGCGCTTGTAATTAAATACAGTGCTGAAGAAGCTAATTAAAAAGTGTTTTTATGATAGCTGCCTAATACCTAACCTTCAGAGTGAAACAGCTGTGCAGAAAATACTAGATTTGTTAACACTTTTAGGAGTGTTACATCGATACCACCTTCTCATGGCCGCAGGCACTAAGGACCTATTAGCTTGGGTGGCTTTTGGGCTCAGCACAGGGGGTAGGTGTCACCTAACCTGGGCACAGGGGAACGCTGCTCTGCACCACTGCCTTCTCAGCAGTGGTACCTACACTTACAGGCGTTATTTTAAAGGCACATATACCCTCATGGTAAACTCACACTTGGATATCTTGGGTGGAAAAGTTACCTGAAAGCAGATTATTCAGGCAAAAATCTTCTTACTATCTCCTGGTGAGGAGCTTCCCTTTCACAATAGGAGTGTTTAGGGGCTGCATGCATACTCCCTCTCCCCTTTGCTCTATAGAGGACCTCGATGCAAAGTTTTGGATCTCTGGATACCACTCTGGGGCCGGGAACTAAGAGGTAGAGGATACAGCATATCTACTGACCATGTTCTTTCTCTAGCTAGCCCACATACCCCAGAATTAGCTATTTTCTTTTGCACTAAATCATCATGCCCCAACAGTTACTGGGGCTCCACAGCTCACTGAAGTCACGAACGGTCTCATAACAAAAATCACTTTTTTTCCATGCCTCAACAGCGCAATCAGTTTTCACAAACCACAGACAGATCACTGTAAGGGACAGATTGCAAACAAATATTTCAATTTCACATGCACATGGAAAAAAGGGGACAAAGCAAAATCAATAGCAATATGCTTACTAATATGTGTCTTAGCCACAGGCTGCAGCATGGAATGCATAAGGTAAACATTTTCAATGCAACACAGTTCAATAAAATGATAGATATTCTAAAAATAAAGCGGCCCCAAAGAAACAGAAAACATAATATCTGCCCTAAAAAAAAAATGAAAATCCTTGTAGCCTCAGCAAGCAGCGTACAACGATATATGCCTTCAAGGCTAACTCTGTAACAAAAAGGCTTTTTTTGGAAAAAAAAAAGAAAAAGTCAGGTTTCTTATATACTGCAGCCCTGCTTATAGACCAAGCACCCCAGAGCTGCTCATTAGAAGGTGGTGATCAGTAATGCTGGCAAGGGGATGTGCTTCTGGGGGGGGGGGGGTGCACTCAGGGCTGTGTTAACCAGAAAGCTCAGTAAAATCCCACGGCCACAAGCTGTGGAGAGGAAAGGGTAGATCTGAACAGAGTCCTGCGGGCTCCTGTATTGTGGCAATGAGCTTTCAAAGTGGAATAATGTCTTCCTCATAGCACAATACCTTTCAAGAGTAAACAGTCTGAGTGTAAAGCAAAAATTAACACTTTAAAAAGTAGAATTTCCATTTCCAGAAACTTTGAAAGGTCCTTGTTCCTCCTGCACTTCTCACCTCTCTTCAGTGTCACCCTGGGACTAATTTCATACAACATTGCCAAGGTTTCATCTGACTGCTGTATGGAAAGAAAACACAAATCAGTCCTCACTGTCTGTTTGGCAATCATCTAATTTTTAAAGCAATCCCCCAGTGCATGTGATTTGTAGGGGAGAACCTGAATTTGACAGCCATGTCTCACAATATTGCACATAAGTTAAAAACATATCATGGACTTCTCAAACAAAATCTTCGAAACACTTAGCTGGACTCATTGCATCAGAACAGACCAACTCCTTATCAAGTATCTTCCTATCCAGAACTGATCTTCGTCATTATCCCAGCCAATTGTCAGGAGCCAGAAACTGGGAGGACAACAAAGTAAGGAAGCACTGTGGGGGTTTTTGTGGCTAAGTTTTTATTGGTTTTACTGAGAGGCCTCAAAACATTGAATCCAGTTAAATGCAGGTGCTAAGGGTTTGCTCCCTTTTTCATCTTGCCAGGTTATTTGCTTTAATCCTGTCGCCACAGTGACTGCCACAACCCAATTATATCTTGCAGAACCAAGTAAAAAAGTAGAAGAACATGGCCAAGGTTTCTTGAACACTGTCTTAAGTCACTAATAAAAATGAAAAATCATTTAGGAAAACAACAGTTCTCCACAAATATAGAGAAAGCTGATTCTTCACATGACTATTTCACAAGAATAAATATTTTTGTCTGCCAGAGTTTTATTGCAAAAGAACATATTTTTGGATGGCAAAAGTTTCTTGAACCTTGAATGACTGAGTACCATTTTTCATTATGTTAATTTAAGTGGTAAAAAGGTTTCCTGACTGACACTAATTGATGGTCCCTCCTGGGGCTTAATTGACATGAGTTTGTCTCTATAACCCTGCACTGTTAATCAGCTCCTTACCCACTTTGAAAAATGTTTGCAGCTGAAGTGCCAGTGGGGGTTACAGACAGACAACATTGATTCTAAGTGAGGGTACTTTTAAGCACTCTAGTTGTGGTATTTCATTAAACTGATATTTTCCTAATCTCACTCTGAAGTAGAACGATAGTGTCTTGGATTCATTTACTGCTGGAATTATTTTTTGTTGTTGTTTTGTAATCATTCCATTTAGATGTTAAGTGCTTCCTTTTCTCTGTTGCAAATCAGTAGGCTTAGATAACTAGATGTTAAATACTGTTTGAAAACATACAGAATTAGCTAAGATATCAAGCCATCCTATTCCTCAAGGAAAGAGTCATCCTTTGATTGCTACACCCAGAGCATTCCTGTAGTGATGATGTATTTAGGAAATACAAGGGGAAAAAATCTGTTGTTATAGTGACTGGACAAATACCCTTTCTTCTCATACAGAACAAGCATTGAATATTTTCTGAAGTTTTTGTCAACTATTAAACTACACAAATACTGAATTACCCCAACAACTCTGCCCCTTGGTCTAAGATCTTTGTATTTTGATTTAGAAAGTCTTTTTAAAAAAAAAAAAACCAACAATGCTTACTACCCACATTGGTCTCTAGCCATAGTCCTTTCTCCTACACCAGCTAACAGTGCTGTCTCTAACTTCTCATTTTTAGCACATCTTTTATTTACATCAGTTTTCTGATTTCTTAAGAAATCCTGTGTACTCACAGTAGAAGCCACTACCTGTTTGTATAACGGTAGTTATTACAAACACCCAAGATAGGTGATAAATCTGAATACCTGAATTCCCCTCTATCATCCATATAAAGAAGAGATGACTTCATAGCGTTGTTTCTCTATATAAAGTAGGGTAAGTGTCAAAGTACCACTTTGTATTTGATTTACTTTGCTGATTATAGTCTTTGTTCACCAACAGTATCAGAAAACTGGTTAAAAGCCGTTTTAAGAGTAAAAAAGGGTGATTTATGAAGCATAACCAATTGTTTTACTGTCCATTGCAGATGGCAGGGATGCTTGGCAGAAATAGGAACTGCTGAGCAATGGCATTGTAGGTGACTTATAGAGAGGCAGAGCCCACTCTGCATGTTAGAGGGACTCTTCCTTTCAGAGTTTAAGTCTCAAAAAATGTCTGGGAAGATAAAAGAAAACTGCTATAAATAACCTTAAATTTAAGTTATGCAGAACTAGTCCAGAAGATATTTTGGGGATGTGACACTTCCTCTCACCCTACGGCCATGCTCCCAGCTCTAGGGCCTCAGGTACAGCACCGCCCTCCTGCAGCCCCAACAAAAGCAATCCTGCTCAATTGATCTACAGTCGTAGCACTGATGTAAATAACATTTTATAACCTTATCGTGCTGACTACACTGCTCCTCTTTGTGCATCCCTCCCTAAAAATATCAAACGAGATGTTTGTCTGCTTTCACAGCCCTTAGCAAAATAACACCTGATCCAACACCCCTCCTGCTGTATCAAGAGCTCAGCCTTTCCCCATTCATCCACAACATTGGCTGCCATCACTCAGGTTTGCCAAAGCACCGTCTTTGTGCTATCTTTTACTCTTGGGAAGAACACTTTAGAAATACCTATAGAAGTCCTTCATTATTTCCCTTCAAAACGCTTCATAATTCATCTGCTGTGAAGCACTTTGGAACAGTAACTAGATTTTAGACGTGTTTTTTTCCCTGTGTTATTATAATGCTTGCTATAAGGTCACAGAAGTTATAGACAAGTTGATAATAATGGTAATATTTGGTAGGTTCACAAAAATGTTGAACTACCTCCAATTTTATAATAGCTACCTGAGTGGGAAACACACAGCAGTAAACATGGCTAAATCCATTTTTATAGACATGTATATAAATTATTGGGATAAACTCATCAAAAGCACAGCAGGTTAACTGGCATACCAAGTGAAAAAAATGTGATGATGTCCTAAAAACAGCAATACAAGTCTGGCCTTTAAATTGTTAAATTATTTGGACATGGAAAATTATGTACATAAAGATGAGCATAGGATGCATGCTGAATAATTTATTTCAGTTCAAGTTTTTGTTTCCTAAGAAGTCAAAGCTGGTGGGTTGCTTTGAATTTAATAGTCATAATTGGCTGACCCAATTTAAATGAGCACACTGCAAGTCTCCAGAACCATTTTTCACATCATTCATTTAACATCTTTTTCTTTGACGGCTAATATTGTTTAGCTGGTCGTATGTCAAAAGGTACCGTATGCTGTCATGGTAGTTTCTTAAAGTTACACTGAGGAAAAGAAAGATCAAGGAGATTTTAAGACAGGCTCATGAAAACTCTCAATCATAAACCATTCCACAATACATAAATCATACAGTTGTTCAGATACCAACACTCAGCACATGATGGTGTACATCTGTTAGGCAAGCAGCTATCACAGCTTTTTCATATTTCTTCAGTTCTGCTATATTTGCCTGCTTGATCTTCTGTCCAGTGTTGTTTCTCTCTCCTCTTGCATGAGATGCAATATATAAAATACATAGATATTGTTCGCTGTTATATCAGCTCAATTTTGTGAATGTTGAACAAACTACAGAGAAATATTAATTATTAACTGCTCTTAAGTACAAGAACAATGGTTAGAAAGCAAATTCCAGACTGGATAGTGAAAGAGTCTTGTGCTTACTCTAGCAAGTTATAGTCATATAGTGAAAGCTGCCATTGTAAAGTTCAAGCCCAAGTTATCCATACTTCTTTCTTGCAGTCCCCCAACACATTTTGCTACTAACATAAACGAGAATTTTTCCTTTCAAAGCATTCTCTGGCATACTCTGCTCCTACTGCTATCTCTGAGGTTCTGAATACTGAGATAACACTAGCCAACACACTTTGTATTTTACAATAATTAAATCATAGAATCATAATTTGGGTTGGAAGAGACCTTAAAGGTCATCTAGTTCAAATCCCCTGCCATGGGCAGGGACACCTCCCACCAGACCAGGTTGCTCCCAGCCCCATCCAGCCTGACCTTGAGCCCTGCCAGGGAGGGGGCAGCCACAGCTTCTCTGGGCAACCTGTGCCAGTGCCTCACCACCCTCATAGTAAAGAATTTCTTCCTTACATCTAATCTAAATCTCCCCTTTCAGTTTGTAACCGTTACCCCTCGTCCTGTCTCTACCTTCCCTGATCAAGAGTCCCTCCCCACCTTTTCTGCAGCCCCCTTTCAGCAGATGGATGGCCTCCCTTCCCTCCAGCGTGTCAATCTCACCACACAGCTTGGTATCATCAGTAAACTTGCTGAGGGTGTGCTCAATCCCACTGTCCATGTCACCAACAAAGATGTTAAGTAACACCAGTCCAAATACTGACCCTTGAGGAATGCTACTCATCACTGGTCTCCACTCAGACATCGAGCCATTGACTGTAACTCTGAGTGCAGCCATCTAGCCAATTCCTGATCCACTGAGTGGCCCATATGTCAAATCCTCATCTCTCCAGTTTATAGACAAGGTTGTCATGTGGGACAGTGTCCAATGCTTTGAACATTGTAGGCTCCAGCATAAGCATCTCCTGAGTAGCTCAGTAAATGACTGATCCAGCCTTACAGAGTTGCACCTTGACTGTGTTACCTGAGCTGAAACAGATACCTAAAAATTACTTCATCCAAAATTTTTTAGCAAGCAGAAATGCCTGCAACAACTGAGAACATGTTCTAGCTGGATACAAAGCTCTACAGTCAGCCCTGACAAATTCCTCAAAATGCTTTTTTCTAAGTAGATTACGTAAATTATTTATGGCTCTAGAAGAGAGGCTGTGTGGCATGTTTGCCAGCAAATAGCTCAGGAGTTGAAGAAGGTTTTCTGAAGCCCCTTGGGAAGCTCAGAGCTCAAGCATTTTCCCTGCTACCCTAACGGTGTTGAATGTAAATGGCTATACACCAGTCACTGGGAAGCGCTTCTTACACTCCGATGTTTGTGATACCAGCTCACATTGACCAGGATCTCCTACAAGTCCTATAGATATACACTGGCCTCATAGTTTGTTCCTTAACATCAAAATATCTGAACACTCTAAAATTTATTTGCTTCTACCTTAACAAAGCTTGGATAAAGGACGACACACTTCTTCACAAAGTGCAAACAAAACCAAAGGCTTCGAAGGATGCAAATGGGGAATACGGCAAGTCTCTTTTAATACATTTACTCCAAGGTTAAGCATAAAAGATCTTTTCTGTTCTGAACCTAGCAGCCAAGCTTTGAACTCCTACTTAATCTAAGTAGTCATCAGCTTAGTTTTAATCCACATCCATATCCCCAGGATTGTTTCCACAGGCACCAATTTGGGGTTGGGGGAGTATCACCCTCAGCCAGAATTGCTGTTTGCTTGGGGGTTCACTCACACCTCATCTGTTCTACCCTTGGACTTGTTCTGAAAGGTATTTCTCCTTCAAAGCTTTGCCTGTTTGGAAATCTAAGTTTCATTTTTGCAGTCTTATTTTTTTATATTTAAGTGGCTGGAAAACTGCAAACCCATTGAGCCGTAAAAGGCTCTTTCTCATCTGTTAAGGCCTTGCACAAACCTGTGCTGAATGTTTCCTGCCAGCCAGGTACATAGAACATATTTATATGCAAACAGGCAATCATACTTTAGAAATCCATAAACTTTAAACCCATTTATATAATTAATAATTCTCGATTAATCACTTTGGGAAAAATGGCTCATGCTTAACCCTTGTTTTTTTGGATGTTACCAAACCAAACAATGCAATTGTTATAAGGAACCTAGCATGTGTAATAAAGTTCATGGTAGTAAGATATTAAGAGTTTTGACAGAATGGTAGTGTTTGCTAATTTACATGCCATGAGCCACACTAGCGTGCTCTGGGGATCTTTTTATGCTAATAGCATTTGGGTTAGACCAAAATGGGATTCTAGATTAAAATACATATACAGCTCATAGTCTAGTAACTGTCTGTAGTAAACACATCAAGAATAAAACTACAGAGGAGAAGAGGAACAAGAAATCCTTAAGCAAACTGTGGAGTGTTCTTAGAGTATTTCCTACAAACCAAAAGCCCTGACTTCATGAATTTGTATACTCATATCATAGATGTATCATGCAGTAGTAAAGCCTTCAAGCATGTATGCAAGCTATCTGCTCTTCATACAGAACAGATTTAGAGAGGAAATTGAGCTTATTTCCAAAGACTCAATTTATCAAAACCAGAAAAACAGCTGGCTCAGATTTTAAGCAAGCCATTTCACCACGTAGCTCTAACATGAAAGGTGTGTTTTATTAAGTCAAGGAAAGGGTGCGCATTTCCATTGGCTAATAGCCAGCTATTGGGAAGCACACAGATCAACACTGCTTTTCTAGACTTATGAGTTTCTGTAGAAGAGTTAGTTTACCAACTGTCTGGTCTACTTAATTTGCTCTTTCTGCTCAGCTAGGGTAGTTGTCACAACTCAGTAATTAGGTGTATGCAAAAAGACTTGTTCTAAGTCGGTATTTTCTGAATCACACAGGGTTGGTTTGACTATCAAAACTTTCTCAAGATGAACACTTAACACTTATATCCAAGTTACTGATTAAACCTCCAGGCTTGGTTCACTGAGCATACTAGTGGCATGTAATTGTAGCCTTGTGGGGGCATTTCAAGTCTATCTTGACATAATCGATAAACTATTCTCCACAGAGAACAAGTAGAATATTGGAAATAAGCACATGTGTCACCGAGTCAGGTCCACACTTGCTTTTCCATTTGCTGTGCTGCATACATTTTTACAAGGACTTATTGCCCCTGAAGTTATGCTAACAAGAGGCAAATAAACCCTTACCAAACAGCTCATGTAAGCAGCATGCTCAGAGAAAGTTTCCTTCTTCTGAAAATGTTATGCTTTTATTAGTCAGAGACTGATTATAAAGTCAAGGAATGGATTTCCCTGTGCAGTTTCACAAGTACTCACTTGGATTGTCCCTGTATCTCTTCCGCAGATTCACCCTCACTATATTTTCTTGGAGTCAAACTAGGTAACACCACTCCTGATAAACTGTTTGACTCTTCAGAGGTAACACCTATTTTCTTGCGGATCTTTCTAGGAAACGAATCTTTTGGGGGATTTCAAAGGCACCGAGTAGGAACTCTTGCCTGTTTTGGCTCCCCTCCCCTCTCCATGCATTTTATCTGCATTTACACACAGGTAGAGGAATGTGCAATACTTCAACAGATAGTGCATAGTCTCTGGTTCAAGAGAAATCCCTTAAATTTAAAAACACACTGAGAAAGGAAACTGAGTGTTAACCTTAAGGGCTCCGCACTAAACTCTCCATACACAATTACTGTGAAGTGTTGTGGGACTAAAGAGCATCCTCACTAAAAATGCTGTCTCACCACATTACTTTATTATATTGTAGCTTTTAAAATATAAGGAGTAACTCTTAACCCCATATATTTTTTCCTTTTTCTTACACTTTTGAAAGTGACAGTTGCAATCAATTTTCTTTTCCAGTAACATTAGGAGTTGTCCACATAAAATGCTGCCAAGGAAGACTCCAATACTTTATGGATATTTTTTTTTTTTTTTTTTTTTTAAGAAAGAGACCCTTCCTTAAGTCTAAGAGAAGCAAGAAATAGGAGAACTATTCCAAATGCACTAAAGACAGAAACAAAGCAGATCAAAGAGTTAAATTCTCAAAAGTGAGTCTGTTGTCAGCAAGAGTAGCTTATGAATCTTTCAAGTTTAGACCAATACGGATAGAGTAACTACATCTAGGAAAAAAAAAAAACCAGTACATATGGAAAAGAGGAATGCATTTCTCACCATGCCATTTCATGGCTGTGCATGCTCATCCAACTCTTCCCACCAGACACATTCAGTGGTTTCCTTATTCTGGCTTGCTAGCTACATAGTCATAGTCAGCAAGGCTGACAAGATAGGTCAGTCAAAAACCAATCCCACAAAAACCAGGTGATACTTCTTTGTATCAGTGACCTAATTTCGCCTAGAGCAGGTACAAGGGAAGGGGGCAGGGCCGCGAATTCTTGACCCTTTCAGTGAATGCACGAGCTGACGTTGCTCATGGAGCCACATCCTGGTAAAAACAAGTACAATCATTTTGTGAAGTGGACATGAATAAAGAGGTGGTTTTTATTGTCAGCCAGTTGAAAACTGTGACAGGAAGAATCACCTCTTACAACCTGCAAGTTCACATGACGAATTTTTGAAACCAGCGTTGAATAATACATGTTTGGACATTTGGCAAAATTTACCTTGCATCAGCAATCACTCCTGCCGTTACATTGGTGGGAATCTCATCGTTAAAGCCCCACAGCTTTTTTGCACTCCTGGAAAACAGATTAATGTCTTGGTTAAAATTTCTTGGGTTTATGATTCCTTTATCTAAGGGATATTGATCTGGACAGGCTGGATTGATGGGCTGAGGCCAAGTGTATGAGCTTCAACAAGGCCAGGTGCCAGGTCCTACACTTGGGTCACAACAACCCCAGGCAATGCTACAGGCTGGGGGAGGACTGGCTGGAAAGCTGCCCAGCGGAGAAGAACCTGGAGGTGCTGGTTTACAGCCGTCTGAACATGAGCCAGCAGTGTGCCCAGGTGGCCAAGGCGGCCAACAACATCCTGGCCTCTATGAGCAATGGCATGGCCAGCAGGAGCAGGGAGGTGATCGTGCCCCTGCACTCGGCACTGGTGAGGCCGCACCTTGAGTTCTGTGTGCGGTTTTGGGCGCCACAGTATAGGGAAGATGTTGAGGTGCTGGAGCGTGTCCAGAGAAGGGCAACAAAGCTGGTGAGGGGTCTGGAGAACAGGTCTGGTGAGGAGTGTCTGAGGGAATTGGGGGTGTTTAGTCTGGAGGAGGCTGAGGGGAGACCTCATCGCTCTCTACAACTACCTGAGAGGAGGTTGTAGTGAGGTGGGTGTTGGCCTCTTCTCCCAAGTAACAAGCGATAGGACGAGAGGAAATGGCCTCAAGTTGCACCAGGGGAGGTTTAGGTTGGACATTAGGAAAAATTTCTTCACTGAAAGGGTTGTCAAGCCATGGAACAGGCTGCCCAGGGAGGGGGTGGAGTCACCAGCCCTGGAGGTGTTCAAAAATTAGGTAAATGTGGCATTTTGGGACATGGTTTAGTGGTCATGGTGGTATTAGGTCAACGGTTGGACTTTTAGTATGCAGATTAAAAACAAACCTAAAGAAACAGAGAAACTGCTTCAAAAAACACACCAGGCTCACCATTGCTGTGGGAGGAGACCTTGGATGCTCTCTTTAAGCCTAGAGTTGATGACTTCTCACATAAAAGGTGCTCACACTTGGGAAAACTACTTTGCTTTAATATCGAGTTGCTGTTGGGCATCTCTATAATACTATACTGTATCTACAGCGCCTCTAATAAATATATTAAAAAGTAGTAATGCATTGCCATGCTACCCTATGACCTCAGAAACATAATGAGTAGGGGCAAAAGCACCAGAATCTTAGAAACGGGAAAAGCAATGCAAGGAGGGGGAAGTAGCAACTCTGCTTTAAGCATGTCAAGGCAATGAAAGGAAATTACAGAGAAAAATAAATCAATGTGGATTTAAAAAAATGCAAGGAATTACTATTAGGGACACCTAGGCTGGATGAAGAAAGGTAGTGGCTGTTTTCAGTCCCCCTAAGGTGCTCTATATCTGGAAAAATATTGAAGAGTCAGAGGAGCTGAAGTTCACCAATTGACTTTTCATCACAAACCGCCATTGCAACCATGCTAAAAAGAGAGAACACATGACCTGACACTCAATCAAAGCTGGAGAAGATGTACTCTTTCTAAGTCTAACCAGCCTGTTGTCCCACTTATTTAGTTTATGCTGTATTCATGTGTGTATTTGCAGAGCGAGATTTTCATGGTGCTAAGCCACAAACGTTGGAGGGAAGAGTTCATAAAGAGCCTGTTCATAAACAGCATGCCATAACTAAATAGGTGTCAAGGTTGCAATTCAACTGAGTGTCAATTGCTGACACTGAATTGCGATAATAGAGGCAGAATTGCATAAAGGAAGCTCTCCTCACTCTTAAATTAAATTATTTCACCTTTGTCTTATTGAAGGTTTTCTTTATAAAAAGGAAAAGAAAGCCTCAGAGTTCTGACTCATCTGACAAGTGATGAGGAAAATATGAACATGTTGGATTGAGGAAAAGGCGGCTTGTAATTCTGGCTCTGTCCCAAAAATCTGTATGATCTGGTGAAGCCTGTTTCCCCGTGTGTGAGGGGAGTCAGCTCCCTAAAAGCACGTCCCAGACCAAACAGCCATTCTGTGTCTATAAATAAAGTATACAACAGAACTTCAAACTCCAAGTCTACAAATACAGTGTTTGGCAATGCAAGTTATCTTACACCATTATATCTAAAAAAAAAATAGCAAGAATAACTTCCTAAGGAGAGTACGAAAAATAGTGACACCTATGGTAAAAAGGCACCAAACCTCTCTGAATACATCCTCACTGCATAAAACTTCTGTATGTTTAACCGATTTTTTTTTTTTTAAAAGAGATCAGGCATTGGTTCTGCCAGTAACAGCCACAGTAAAATATAACTTTCTGAAAAACAGGGAAAGTTTATAATATTTCTGACCTTTTTTTCTTTTCAGTGCACCCTTGGAAAACATCTCTAAGTAGTTATGCTCATGCTGTTCCGTAATTTCTGTGTCGCCCAGCCTCCTTTGAGCCAAGTGTCTACACGAAGCGAACAGGTCTTCAAAAGCAGTTAATACCTCATAGCTTCACTTGATGAAGGTGCTGGCATCTCAAAATCGTGTCTCCTCAGTCTCATGGTTTAACTATTATTGCATTTTAAAAGAAACTACTACAAATACAAATAACGCATGCAGTCACAAGATGCTAACACCTGCAGAAGATCTGCCAGTGTGACCAGGGGTATCCTGGAGACTCTCCATGAAGAGAGACTCCCCATTCTTCTTCACCCCTGTCCCAGGTGGAGTGTCACAGCTTACAAGAACCAGGCAGAGAACTTGGAAGAAATCCTGTGCCAAATGCTCTAAGATGCAGCAGGTCTTTCTAAGTGAGGGACCTTTAACTAAATGGACCAGCAAGAAAAAAAAACCCAGAAATATTCACATTTCAGTTGGCAAGTTCCTGCCCATACACTAAGAAATAAATTTGGAACTATTTAAAGAATAAAAATGCTATTTTTTAAAGGATTAATCAGGAATTTCAAGGGGCTTTAAAAAGGTTTAAGCAGTCTTCCAGCACCACAGAGAAACCAATAATTAGCTTTTCTCAGCCAATCTGTACTTTTGAGCAGTGGAAAATGATGAAGTATGTCCCATATACCTACCTCCATAGAGGAGGCAAAGTTTATCCTTATCACTGTGAACCAAGTGCAAGTTCAGCTAGCCAGGCTGCACGTGGCTGTAGACTTCTGCCAATGTTAAGAAAGGTATTGGTATTCATTTTTGGGGGGGATTAACTGTAAGATATATAGATCAACTAAGCAATTGTTAAACTTTCATTCATTTAAACCACCCTCCTTACATTAACCTAGCTAAACCAAGTTTTATAACAAACAAGCAGCCGTAAACAGTTTCTGTGCTGAATAAAAACACGACAGAACACTTAGGTACATTTTGAAAGCTTTTTTTTTTTTTAAGCATCTTTAAAGTTAACACCAGGATCAGTGGGAGGCAACACAAAGCACCCGTGAAGAAGTATCTGCAGAGGTTTGCTTGGGTGACTCTGTTATTGCTTGGCAAACTGAGCAGTTTCCTCAGGAAAATTGTTGTCCTTTAGAGTTCTTGATTTAAACATAGTTGATGCAGCTTCTTCATAAGCCTCTCTTTCTTAAAAGTACCTCTGGCAAAAAGCAGAGGATAAAGGCACAGCAGAGCCAAATAACCAAGGAACTACGTGCAGCTGATGTTTGTGTGCAACTGCCCACTGAGTCCCAGCTGCAACCCCAGGACAAAGGTGAGCACAGCCTTGACTACAACGTCCTTAGGCAGCCACAATTTGGAGGAGGGCCCGCCCTACAGCAAGGGCAAATACTGTATTGGCAGTTTTCCTAAGTTAAAATCTGCAGTTTTTCCAGGGGAATCCCACTGTGTCCCACCTAGCCATATCCACATACCTGCCTCATCGCTGGCCCCCAGGCTTGCTGCCATCCCTCCTCCCAGGAGTCTCCCCCAGCTGTGCTCCCTTGATCTTAAATGTTCTTCCTCCCAATTAGACATCTAATTCCTCTCACATGGCAGCCTGACTCACCCCCACCCTCTAAAGGCCCATAACAATATATGCTCTGCTGCAAGAAGATGGCATCTATCTCAGGCTGCCACTGCTTCCACGTTGAGTACAGGCTGGAAAGATGAGATAAACCAGATGAAAGCCCTAAATGTTTTCAATCATGAGCATCAAGTAATGAATAAAGTCGTGGGTCCCTTCTAAGAATAAAGCTCATGGGAAAAGAAACCAAATACTGAAAATTTCTTGACTGTATTATGTAAGTTGTCTAAATCCATCTAGGTGAAGAAGATGAGCTTCCTGACTTGGACATTTATGGAGCTAGGGTAGGTATGCAGACTCCAGCACCTCATTAGTAGAGGAAACCTGGTTGCTGGAGAGCAGTAACTGGATTTCTGCCAGCAGCCACACTGTGGTGTCCATCCAACGCACTGAGAATTCTGCCGGACCACACAGTTCCTGTTTGCCGTGCAAGGTCTGAGGCTGTGTAGTTTTGAAAACAGTGTCCTCATAGCAGGGGAAACCTCAGTGCTGCAAGTGGTGTGTTAGAAGAACATGGACTCTTAGTGAGACAATGGTCCTCAGGGCCATCCCAGCTGCCATCTGTCACGGCAGTATCTCATGGGGATCTGGAGGAGCAACTTGTCTCCTCCATGCTCGTCGGGGAAAATTTTGAAGTCAGCTGCGAGTTGACGATACTATTTACATTGTGAAATCCTGACAAGAGGCCTGTGTGACTCTAGGATGACTGCTGTGCTCTTGGAGATGAAATAGAGTTTGCTTTCTACCAACAAGAGCATCTTGCAGGTCACAGTCATGGGAAGTCCCCTCTCCTGGCTGCTGCCTCTAGTGACAGTGTGCCCAAACCTCTGCAGAAGGTCTGGGTACCCCATCAACAGACTCAAAGCCCATCGGGTCCATTCCTGGACACCTGGCTCTGCAGAGCAGAACTACATAGATTAGTTTTGACAAAAAGTAGAGGCAAGAGCAGAAGGAGAAAGAGTTTATGTGGCTAAGCTGAGTGTGAACACCAGAGAGGCTGAACCTAAATATCAATATAACGTATTTCCTTCCAAGAATGTATTTCTTGGCCACTGACTGATCAGTTAATCCTCTTTTTTATTCTCCTTCCTTCAGTAAAACTCCCAAGTTATTACAGGTGATATCCAGGGACACAATATTCACGGTTCCACTGTAGTATGTTTTACTGCTCCAAATAAAATTTGTACAAAGTTTACAGACTGAACTTGAATTGTGCCCTTACTGGAAGCAGCTTGAACCCCTTGGTTCTGCATTTTCGTCCCACAAGATGAAGATTATGCTCAGAACTATCTGAATGATAAATGAACCCCTCGCATCATTTATCTTCCTTCTCCTTTTTGTGATTTCTCTCTTATTTTTCTTTCTCCATGACCAAGCCTTGCTTTTTATATATCTTTCAAAGTTCAGCATATGCATATACCTCAGTATGGGCCTATCTTGAATTGCTAATATCATATGCTATACGTGCTTTCCATCTTGCTGGAGTGAACGCAGTAAAAGAACAGAATGCATTTTTCTGAGATGTCATGTAACATAAGATATGCAAATTGTCTCTGATTGGGAAGCAGAGATTATTTTTCCTGTCAAATACATATGCTTTATGTACACTGCTTGTTAGAACAATGTTCAACAAACATTCGATTTTTGAAGGCTAAACTACTCCAAAGATGAGTTTTGCATGTGAAATCTTCATCTCTCAGAAAAATGAAAGTACTACACAGCACATTCTGTTATCAGAACTAAACACGAGCAACAAGAAGGGTCTGAGGGAGAGTGAGCAACGGAGACTGCCAAGTTTGTCTGGACAATGTTGATTTTGCCCTTTTTTTTCGTCGACCAGCGTGGCGGGGTAGGGGGGCAGGGAAAATGTACGGCAGCGGTGCCAGCCCTGGTGCCAGCGCTAAGAGGAGGGAGGAACCGTTGTCGGGACGTGGTGGCTCTGTGCAAGCTCTGTGATATCCATAGGATTTAGCCAATCTGTTCCTGCAGATGTCAGTTTTATGCATGATTTACCTGGCTTGACGCGGCTCCTGCTCCAGCTCCAGCGCTGCCAGCTCGCAGGTTGGAAAGCCACGGTGACCCGCAACCGCCACACTGCCAGGGCTGCTCAGAGCATCTATCGAGCCCTCTGATGCCCCAGAAAAGGGAGGATAAGGCCTCTGGGATTTTGGTTTGCTTTGTTTTAGGGTTTTTCCTGAGCTTTTCTGCATAGCTCTGAATATTTGCAGCAAATTTTTTTTCTCTTTTCTTTTCCTTATTTTTCTCCAGATGGGCTTCTACTAAAGATTACAAGTAAACAAAGGAAAACAGACACCAAAAAATGCTTTTTGAGCCAGACACTGGGACAGCACATACACTTGTCATCCCTTCATGAAGTATTGGCTATTAAAGATGTAATATTTCCACTATATCTCAATTGCACTATAACAAGACTGACTCTGAGTGAGTGTATGCAGCTGACCTTCTGTAAGCACTTTCAATACACTTCAAAATATCGTATTATTTACCAGTTGTTGGAAAGGGTTCTTTAGTAAGTAGTACAAAGCAATCACGGTGGCTTTGGAGATTTTAAAGATTTCCTAAGGAGCCACTAGTGCCTGTAAGATGCCCTTGGGGCTTCTGTTTTGCACTGTGATTGTGCAGTGTTTTATTTCTGTCATAAAATGCATACAAAGGGAAAAGGAAAGAAGTAATCTTCTACAGCTGGAAACCAAATTACAGAACTCTCTTATAATAAGGAGAGATTTTCCCCAAAGTAACACAGTGGGACATTAAAGCTTTGAATTTGATCCTACCTAAATGAACAGGAAAAAAATCCATTGACTTTAGTGGTAGAGGATCAAACTCCAAAGGAGCTATTTAAAATGTTATGTAGGTGATTTACGAGTGTGGTTTTATATATGCTCATTAAGGGTCTTTTTATCCCCTCCCCCTCTGGAAATACTGGAGAAATATTATCAAATTCTGTGATTACAGCTGTGTGGTGATACGGCAATGGTGTCTCTATGAACAGCATTTCTGTTGAGGTACTTACTCAGTTGGGCTTTATATGAACATGGATTCACAAATAAGGATTTGTTATCTCTACTGTTGGCTAAAGCATTTATAACATTCATGCAATCAGCAAATAAAATACTACATCTCAGTGCCGACAGTGTGTTGGTACATTCAGGATCCAAACATTATTGGTAATTTGAGTTCTGAACAGTTTCTTGTGTAATCTACCTTTTAGCAGTTCTTCCAGAAAACAAAGAACAAAATTAGTGAGAAAGCAGAATTTCTGAGAAAGGCATCTTGAAACTTTGAATTCTCTTTGGAGAAAAAAAATGTATGCGTTGGCAAATTCAATGCTACCTGCACCTGACTGTATTGGTGTGACTCATATTTAGGAAATTTGGCTTCTGTGGCCAATTTTACAGTAGGTGCTATTTCCTGTTTCACCACCCCACAGATACTATATTGAACCTGGTTATCTTCAGGGTCTTTTCCAATCTAAGCGACTCTATGATTCGATGTGGAACACCTAGAACTGAGCTGAACTTGAAAGGAAACGGGAGTTTCACAACTACTATTTTAAGCATGAAAATTACTATAGTTTAATATAATGCAATGACAAAGCAGTTGTAATCCCCCTAAGTTTACATTTTTTCTCTACACTAAGCTGTGAAGTTGCTTGCAAGGTCGCTGCCTCTGGGTTATACTCAGAAACACATTGGAGAGAAGGAATTACAGCTTATGAGATCCAGTATTTCATTCTCATTCCAGTCAACCTGATGTCCTGAAAGGACCTGGACTTGGCTTGATGCTTCCTTAGCAATAGGCTAGTTAATGAATCACCAAAGTTCTTCTCTTTGGATTATTTTGGAAAGCCTCAACTGTTTCATTGTAAGGCCGGATCCAGCAACTGCTTGCGTCCATCTTCCCATTCATTACAACAGTGTAGAAAATGTTCAGTAAAGTCAGAAAGTGATGTGAGAACAACCATACCTTTGATTGCTAACTGTTGAAAGAAATGAGCTAAAACTGAGCTAACGCCTTGCCTTGGGAAATTCTTATAGAATAAGATAATCCTTGAATAAAAACTATCAAGAACAGGTCTTCCAATTTTGGGATAGTTGCTCAAGTCAGCAGGGTAGCTTTGCTTTTCCCAGAGAAAGTACGTTTAGTTTACTCATGTAGGATATAAAACTGCAATACGGGATAAACAAGGCAGGTTCAGGACAACAACCCATGAAGCTAACTAACCTTTGAAAGAATAGAAAAGAGAAAAAAAAAGCCTTTTAAAAGTAGTGTCTTAAACATCCAAAGAGGATAATGATTGTGTAATTCACTTTCTTAACAAAATCCTTGCTAATACTTACATTCCTATAAACTCGGAAGCGCCGCTTTCACACAGGCAAGCAAGCCCAGACTGCCCAAACCTGAGCTGAGCTCTCCCAAACCATAAGCAAAACCCAATAATATCTCCACAAAAGTAGCTGCAGTGACTGCTCGACTCCTGACAACTGCTTTATCACTTGCCTTTGCTTTCTGTTGTTGCCTTTATGCAGCTGTGTGCGCATCACTGCCAGCCTGGCGCTGGGCTCTTGGGTTTTCCTCTCTCTGACTTACCAGTATTTTAGCTCAGTGCTTTGAATCACTGTTTATGAGATCCTGTGTTATTTTAAAAAGAAACTAAGGGCTGTGGCTGCACACAAGCTAATGTGCTGCGATGCTTTGCTGCTCCCAGGTGGGAGGTCTTGCCTCCTCTGCCTTTCTCACCCCTGTGGTCCCTCATCTCTCCTGCCAGCTCTGCCCTCGCCGGGCTTGTCTGAGAGCCCAGTCATGTGTATCACCTAGCAGGAACATATCTTTTTGCTGGGTGCATTTTCCACCAGCTTATGTAGCTGAGTTAGCTCACGGAGGGGTCTGGTGGGCAGCAAAGCTGGTGCAAAATACACAGCTGGAGCATGCCACGGGGAGCAGAGGATGGGAAGAGCTGGGTCTGCCCTTTCCGGTGGCAATAAGCTCTTCTGTCACCTCACCGCTTCGTGGTAAAGCACCCATGGGCATCTAATTGGTGCAGTAATATCTTTCCATCTACTCCTTTCTAAAGCACTGTTCTGTTAGGGTTGAAACCGGCCAGCACAAGAGAGCAGGCTCAAATTGATAGGCTTAGACTAAAGATGCCGAGAGGGAGATGCAGCAAATCCTGAGCCCAGCCACTCAGGGCTGCATTCAGCGAGAGCCCCCTGTTTGGTATCATTAATGTCACACACTTCTGCAGATACCTCAGCTGGATTCCTCGGAGAACGCAGCAAAAGCTCACATTATTATTTTCGCTAAAACCACAGGCTGAGACTAGAATGACACGTCTTCCTAAAGAGAGCTGTGGCTATGGCACTTCCCCAAAATGCGGAAGACATATCGCAGTCCTGATGCCATTCAATCATTTTAATCACCTGCATGGCAGCATATAGCCTGGCTTCCCCTTGGCTGTTACATCTCTGTGTCCTAGTTTAGTCCTAAACATGACTCTCTGCTTCAGGGAAATGATTATACAGTTTACATGAAGCTCCACTGCATAAATAGCTGGTCTTTGAGGGAAGGACTACACTCCGAGGGCCGTTGCTCCTTAGCATCCAAACCACAAGCCTACAAAAGCTTCCTTCATGCTTTTTATCCTTCTCCCAGTGTACTCTGAAGTACTTTATGCAGAGTGAGGCAGCTTGAGAAAGAGAGATGATAGGTGCCTGCAGTCTGCATAGTCTGTAGGCTGGTGGCTGGTACGTGCCGCACAAAGAAGCAGGTTCAGGTCTTGCCAGGCAAAGCTGGGGGTTCGGCATGTGGCTTTCACCTCAGGCAAGTGCTCTCACAGAATTACAAATGGATGGGGGTCGGAAGGGACCTCTGGAGATGACCTAGTCCAACCCCCTGCCAAAGCAGGTTCACCTACAGCAGGTCACACAGGATCGTGTCCAGGCGGGTTTTGAATCTCTCCAGGGAAGGAGACTCCACAGCCTCCCTGGGCAGCCTGTTCCAGTGCTCTGCCACCCTCAGAGTAAAGAAGTTTTTCCTCATGTTCAAGCGGAACTTCCCGTGCTCCAGTTTGTGCCCGGTGCCCCTTGTCCTGTCACTGGGCACCACTGAGAAGAGCCTGGCCCCATCCTCTTGACACCCGTCCTTTAGATATTTATAAGCGTTGATAAGGTCCCCTCTCAGGCTTCTCTTCTCCAGGTTGAAGAGCTCCAGGTCATGATTACCTCCATGATAAGCAATGGATAAGAAGGAATGTAAAGCAAACCAAAACAAACAGAGCACGTAGTCGTATTTTATATGAAGCTCAGTTTCCCACGGAGCATTGCTGGCAATGTAAGGGTGTGATGGGCACCAGGGAATTTACAGCTCAGCTGAGAGTAAAGAGTTTTCTGCAGCCAGTCCTGGTGTAAAAGGAGAAAGGGAAAAAGGTGTAAAGGTTGTACATTGCCACACAGTATTTTGGGGCAAATATTTTGCTGAAATGGCTGCAGCAATTTCTGGAAAGCTGTTGCTTTCAGGTACTTTATTAACAACTCCAGCTTTGTATGTTTTCTGTTTGGTAACTGGAAGTTGTAAATCACTGTTTAAGCCCCTAAAAATGAAGTGATCATTAAGTAATTAAGACTATAGTACTCTCAGTGATAGCTGATCCTCTGAGACATTGGAAAAGTAACTTTCTTACACCACATAATATCTCTTTAACTATCTCTGTGGAGATTGTGGAGAAGGAGTTGACTTATTTTTTAAGCAGACCTTAGATTCAGAATTCCAGCAGTGCAAATTGGGAATACTATGTTCACAAGAAGCGTGATGGCCTGGAATCCAAATAGCTTTTATGTAGATTTTTATTTTTTTTAAGAACACAACAGCATCAGTGGAATTTGGCTGAATTGGATCACTGATTTTATCCAGGAGTGTTCAAAAATGTTGTCTTTTGAATACATACAGAATAGAAGCAGGAAGAATAATCCATTAGTCCGTAAGATTGGCCTGGACTAAGCAACATGTTAAGCTTTCTGAAAAAGCATTATTTCTGTTTGAGATCTGACTTCTCATCAGAGAAGACAAGGGTCTGTTTTTCCAAACAAGCATTCAGATCTAAGTTAGATACCACAAAACCTAAGTAAAAAACAAAACAAAACAAAACAAAAAAAAACCCCTGAATTTAAAACTCAAAACAGAATCAAAACTAAGCATTTAGATATCTAAAGCTCCTAAGAGTAATCTAGAAAAGTTTTGCATTGTGTGAGGCATTGCTAGAAGCTGGCTATTAGGGAATGCTAAACACATAACTGTATTGGAAGTCTCAGTCCTCTCTGGAGATTAAATGCCAGGCTGAATCAGGTTGGAAAAAAGGCATTCCCGTTCCCTCCAGGCTCCACAGTCTGAAGTATATTCCTGAGGGTTTAAATCAAAAGTTTAAAAAGTTTAACTTTGCAAAAGTCTCAGCTTCTGTGCAAAAGCCTAGCAGAAGCGCGCTGACTCAATTCCCTGCTCTGGGCAAGCAGACAAACCATGCATTTTGCACCTCAGAACGGGTTACAGATAGGCAGTGCCTGCACAGCTACGGGGTCACCCTGCAGCAAAGAAGGCAGGAGTTTGGGAGTCAGAGTGAATTAGCAAGATGGGGTACAAACTCAAGCTGTGGCAGATAGTCTGCCCATCAAGGAGCAGGAAACCTGGGTTCAAGTCCACGCTTAGACAGTAGTTTGTGCGTTGCCCTTCACCGTGATAATTGGATGCAGCAAGAAAATAATGTTGGGGGCTGGAGCACAGGACTCGCTCCCTCTGCTGAGCCTTTCTGCCTCTGAACATTCCTTCGGGTCATGCATCACCTTACTAGCTGTGGAAGCCGGGATTTGGAGCAAGAGGGTACTTTGACCCAGATCAGCCTATAGTTTCATCTCTAGGCTGGAGTTTCAGACATAAGCCACGTCTGAGACATAAGCTTTGTCTTCTGGAGTGTCTTCTACAGCCAAGGATGGGGTCACTCCCATCCCCTGGCCAGCAGTTCCCACACTGGGGCCACGAGGCAACGGATGATCAGCGGATCTCAGCAGGCCCAGCTCAAAGGGGCCTTGGTGGGTGGCTCTGCTGGGGTCACAGGGTAGTGCTACAGCCTGATAAGCTCAACTTATTCCTTGGCACAACCTTTTCTATTGCATTTCAGTCTGCAAGGAAAAAAAAAGGGGGGTGAGGGCTTTTAATCTGGAAAGTAAATAAAAGTATGGTGTGGTTTTTTTTTCTTTTTTGGTTGTGGGTTTGGGTTTTTTTTAGTTTAGGAGGTCTTATTTAAATATATGGTGCTTGCTATCCTTTTTGAGAGGGAAGAGTTTCAGAACTCAGCTGTGCAGCTTTGAAGATTTATCAGAAAACTAAAGATTTAGCTGGAAGCTTGTTTTTGGCTGTCCTTCGAAATTTTTAGTAAGGTTCAATTTCATGTATTCATAACAATTTTGTTTCCTATTGAGTGACAGGCTAGAGATAAAAACATCTTTGAAGAACTGGTGTTTTTATTGGATACGAATGTAGGTCACTTTTTTCTCTGGGTTCCTTAAGTAGAGCCTAAAATTCAGACCATTTTAAGGCAAATTTCTAATGGTAGCATGAGAAGATTGCGAGGGAACAGCTATTCTCGATGTAATTTCTGTTAGCAGTGACACAGATTTTCCCAGCATAAAATGTACCTCTACCTTGAGCTACAATTCTTGTGGCAGATCTTGAAGCTGCACAACTCAAATGCACTGTTTTTAATACACTGAACGTGAATGATACGGTACTAGACCCTTATTAGGAAAAAACATTTTAAATTATCTAATGCTGCAAAAAGTAAAAAAAAAACATGGAGGTGTACCTATGTTTTCCATATCTGCACTTGAATCAATGTCTGATCTTGTTAGGCAAGGAAAAAACCCATGCACCTGTCTTTGATAAGGTGAAAAACTTCATCAGGAACAATTCTTGTGGCTTTTTGAATTGGCACCGAAGTTTTTTGTGCAATGTGTTGCTTGATTTAATTTCTGGCATGATAATCTCTCTCCCTTGGTGGATTTTCAGCTGCTAGAGAAGAAGAAAGATGATGGATTTGATCTATGTGAGAAAATCGTCTTCAATGAAGCAAACTGGCGATTTCATCTAATTCCAACTAGAATGAAGGAACACCACAGAGATGATAAGTAAAAACAAAAAATGTTGCAATGGTATTTGAGTCTTGTGTTAACCTTCACTGGGAAATAAAATACTTTACTGAAGAAGTATTAGCATCACCAGATGGCTGCATGCCCAGGGTAGGGATGGAATGCTTAGAAATCTTTCAGTTAGACTGAAACTTTAAGATTATCCTGCATATAATTGGACTCTGTGCATACAGATATATGAGTCCTCCTCATTTATGGCTGAAATAATGAAATATTTTTGCTTAGAGAATGGCTTCACTAACAGCATAGGGCAACTTTACAATCTACCTGCGTGCCTGGTTTGTATTGCTTTTAGTTTCTGCAGAATCTCCTGCTCCTTCTCCTTTCCACTACCGATTTTATCCGTGGTTTTCTCTGCACCTCAGATCTGCAGGTCTGGGGGAGAAAATTGTATTCTTCTTTGCTGTTTCTCACAGCTGGCAAGCCTCAGTGAATCTGCAGTCATTAATATGTGTAACTTAAGAGATACTTGCTTTTCATCTTTGTCATTGGCACAGAAGCTCCTTAGATAAATGGACAAGTTCAAAAAATGCCCAGTTATCTAAGAAAAATATTAAACCAAGCTTTGGGCCTACATGGCTGAAGTGGCTTAATTGGCTGAAAAGTTTGCTACTTGTCCATATGGACACTGAAACTTCTGTGCAAAAATTACAAATAATGTAAAAATGAGGAGGCAATTTAGATGTTGGTTTTGTCCATTAGGATGTACAATGTAGAACAGTGAGTTTTTCTTCTATATTGTATTTTGTTCAGCACCAAGATTGCTGCAGCTTATTATGCCTCATCATGTATTTAGCAAAATCAGCAAACAAGTTCAGCAACTGAATAACTAAAGAGGATCAAACACATGTGAAACTGCACAGGAGGAGTCAGAAGTACAGAATTACAAGCTAAAAATCTTTGTAGGAAGAAGCAGCTCTCTAAAGTTTGTCTGTGATCCTTGAACATGCAGCCACACTGACCGTCTGAGTGAGGGAACTGCTATTCTGTAGGGTAATTGCTTGAGTAACTGTGGTAAGAGTTGCCTAGATTCTTATGCATACTCTGCTAAATAAATTTGTGTCTCAACAGATGTGCCTCTCATGAAGCTGAGGGGGCTGCTCCAGCACAGGGCTGGGAGAGTGGCGCCTCGGTAGCCTCATTGGTTCCCTTCTACTTCAATAGACTTCCTGAAGATGCTGAAAAAAAGGACTGAAAACAAGGAATGAGTGGATAAGAAGAGGACTTCTAAGAGCAGCCATCTCTCCTCCCTTCATAGTGGAAGTGATCAGAGATCCCTGTTCTGTCTTCCACCAGTGATGCAAGTGCTGCCCATCCACCTATTCTCATCTCCTGTGAGTGTCTGTAAGGGTGTTTTGCTTTCATTCAAGCCATCCCTTAGACAAAGAACAGTTTCTCCCTTTTTGCATTTACAGCTGTTTCATAGATAATTTTAAACATCAATATTTCAGTCTTTCAAAGACAATATTAAGACATATTTTCTGTGGAAAATACTCTGCAGGCAAATACTGACAAGGACAGGCAAGAATTAATACAGATCAGTAGGTTGAATTTTGCTCTAAACAGATCTTTGTTCTATGCTGAATCAAACTTTAGCCAAAATCAAATGCCAAATTCATTTCTTCTTTCCTCAGCTCCATTATCTGTACAACGGGAATATCAGTCTGCAACTGATGGTTACAGTCTCTTTCCTAGACTCTTAGGAAATCTTCCAATGTAAATATTAAAAATGTTTGAACACTACCAATCTATAAAAATTGATGGAAAGTCCTACTGGCTAAGCTAACTCTGTTCCTTAATGGCACGCCCAAGTACAGCAGGACAGGCTGCAACATCAAACATCCCCACACGTCAGAGGTTGAGGTCACTGCTGGAGTGTCCTCTCTCCCTCTGCGCTGCACTGAGACAGCGTGCAAAGCTGCAGGTATCATGCAACGGTTTGGTACGTGCTCCTTTAGACACTTCTAGCCTCTACTGCGCAAGACCTTTCTGAACCATGACGAGCTTATGACCTACATCACCAACTTCCCTCAAAAGACCTGACATTAGTGCTCTCCCTATTATAAGCCTCAGCAATAAATGAAGTCTCAGTGCACAGACCCAATGCATCTCCACAGCTTTGGAGCAGGAGGCCAGCCAGGGGGCCATGCGTTTTCTCCATGAAGTAATCAAATGAACCTGAAACTGTAGATTGGGGCGCTCCTGGGGCAGCCCCACCACCACAGACACTGGGCAGGATCGCCCCTGGCCTATCACACCTCGATTCGTCCATTTTGGCAGGTATTTTTCATGCATGTGTACAGCATGATTTTTGAGAGGTCCTGCCAGTGAATACATGTCCTGTGCTTCTCCCTGGCATTCCCGTCACCAGTGGGAGCACCAGTCACTAGCAGAGCAGTTGCCACTGCTGCACCAGCTCAGGCGGTGCTAATGCATGCGCTCAGCATGGTGGCCAGCATCTTCTCGGCCAGGGGAAGCCATCCTAGACCAGGCGTTGGTGGAGAGGAGCCCCTGACCAGCAACGTGCCCCAGCAGCTGGTGTGCAGGTGGGCTCTCATGGAGCCTCTGACATGGAAAGAGCCACCCAACCCATCCCTTGCCTTGTCAGCTGCAGAGGCCGCACACCTTCCTGAACTCCAGTCTGCTCTGGTCTGCCAGAGACATCCCAGGCTGCTGCATCTGGAGAGGCACGAGCAGTACGTGAGCAGTAACCCGAAAAAGGGAGCAGGCATTCAACAACTGGATCTGGAAGAGGTGTCTGGGCACTTGCTGGGGCCTTTTCAGAAGATTTCTTGGAAGCTTGTGTGGCTGGCAAAGGTGGGTCTAGTAAGCCTTAGGTCTCTCATGGTACTTTCTGGCAGGCTTGAGGCACTTGTGTGCCTTGTGTCTGTTCCAGATGTGCTCCTCTTGGCAGAAAAGTGTGAATAATCTATAGCAACAGCATGAACACCCTCACAAGTCAGGAAAGGTACTTTGTCTTAAGGGTGTTAAAAAGCTGTGATTGTTTAGGAACTGCAAAGCATACTTACTTACCTACCTTAGGAAAACCAGTGTGTTAATGGCCTTTAGAAATGAAAAGCAGAGTTTCCACTAAGAAGCTGCTATGAATCTGTAGAGAATCTGATAAAGTTTATTATTGCGTTATTGTCTGATTATTGCATTGAAAAAGTGCAGCTGTTCCCCTCCAATTTCTGTGTGCTAAAAGCTCCTCTAGTTTTCAGAAAGTAGACAGGAGTTTCCTTTGCTGTATCTTCATTTTCAGTGTATCATGATCCTACACTCTTATGTTGAGTGCAAGGTGGAAGATGCTTTTTCTTTTCTCTGTAATACTTTCTAAATTCTCTAGGATTGCTGTATCTCATCTTGCATAACGCAGCAGATGGGAGAGAGAACAGAGTGGGGCAGAATCCAGTAACATCCTTTGGATGGTTGGACTGGCAGATTGCAGGGAACTGTGTTGATGGTACCTGCCAAGTCACCAATCAGTCTGAATCAATTAATTGTCAAACTGGCACGCAACTCCTAGCAGGAAGCTCCGTGTCTCATTCCGGTTGGTCTTCTTTGTTTTTCTATTTTTATCAATCCAATGTCACATTTATTTAAAAGAAATAGCTTCAGTCTTTTGTATGAAGGTTCATCTTTTTGTTTACTGACATCCTGAGTATCCATACTTCTTGTAACTCTGTAGACAATGCATCAAAATCAGTACAGCTTGATCTTGCTACTGTTTAATGTTTTCTGAATAACAAATTGTTTTCAGGAAGTGAAAATATTATTCAAGGGAAGATATGTTTAAGATATCAGAAGTTAAAGCATCAGTGGAACAATACTGGAAAAGAAAATGGTTTACTTCTTCATTAGCAGCATCCTCTAGCCACTACACTTAAACGTTTCATTTTCTATTTTTGCATGTGTCTTCCTCCAGCAGTAATATTGCTGTTGGCTTCACATAAATGACCTTGTTTATGTCTTCATATTTATTCATAGCAGTAAGCTATGATACAGTATTCAAGCGTAATATACACATTACTAACAGCATTTAAATTAAATACGGTCCTTAGGAGAGGCAGCTCTTTCCTTGGGGATCGTAAGGTCCATCCCCACCAACCTTACTCCTGTTGGTAAAATCTTTCTAGGCCTTATTTCTTCCAGGGCAGAGGACATGCCAGCCCCACGCTGGCACCGGAGCAGTGGGCACACACAGAGCAGGAGGTGCCCCGTGCAGCCCTCATGGGCATCCCCACCATCCAGGAAGCGTTACAGCTGCTCTTGGTCTATATACTATTTCCTTCTGGCTCGTTTTTGCTCCGGATCTAACTCTGCTTCATCTCCCTGCCTTCCCAAACGCTCGTAAAGATGCGAGGCTCCAGCCCCAGCAGGCACAACATTTCATAGCACAGTGGGAGCACCCGATGTCCTCATACCTACTGGCACAAAATCTGGGGTAACATTGATTAAAGCTGCTGCAGTATGGACAGAAGTTACCTGTCTGGCCACACCAGCACTTCCAAATCCCCCATGTCCCCACTAATTTTGGGGTAAAATGTATTGCTCTTCATAAGCAGGTTGGGAGCTGGAATGTGAGATCTATGCAAAGAACTGCTCTTCAGTGGAATCACTCAGAAAGAAAAGTTTATTTTTCACAAGTGTAACTTTCTTTCAGGTGTTTTTTTTGCCACTGTGTGGAAGACACGATACGCTTGTAGAAGTGGGGGCCCGGCCTGTAGGAAGCAGGTGTTCCCTTCCAGTCCCGCGTTGCCATCAACGGTCTCAAGGCATATGTCATTGTGTACGGAAAGGTAGTCTGAGCTGGAGTGAAAATGCATATGTAACTAGCTAAGTTTGTATCGAATGAAAAAGAGTTGCAAATGTTTCAGAAAAGACTTGAACGTCAAACACTGCAGCCTGTGCAGCATCTAGGAGAATCTCACAACCTGAGATGGTCCCAAATGTGCCACACCGGGTGGCAAGGGCCAGATAGATGCCTCAAGTGATAAAGGATTCTGGGTCCTGCCAGGCATAGACCACCGCTATTAATACCAGTTCTTTACACTAGATTTGATCTGGTGTCTCCATTTCTCTCAAAGTGACCACTGTGCACAACATGGATTTTGTATCAGTTATGACACTGCAAGAAGACAAAGACTAGAAGTCTCAGCATCCAGTGATGATGATGATGAGCATGACAACTCCTCGTACGAAATTAACCCATCAAATAATTCCTGAACACTATTGAATCAGCCAGATGGGTTCAGCCCAGGCAAGTGCTCTGTATCATGTGGCCACAGTGACTCTAACCTGTTAGCAGAAGCCCTGCCAGATGATGACTGAGTGAGGATCTTGAGTAGCCTGTGGTCTGTCGTATCCACAGTCTCAGCCTTCTCCTAGACTGCAAATATTACCCCCATTCATGTCAGAATGGAACTGTGTTGGGGCAATATTCGCCCTAGATCTGAGTAGCCCAAGCACTAAGGAGATCAAATAGCCAAAACCCAAGAATAAGAGCTGACATGATTTTCAGAAGTACAGATCTTCTGAAGACCAAAGGGCATGTCTGTCATGGAGGTGAGATCATCGTCTGCACACACAGCTGGAGAACTTGAGGAGTGCAGAACGTCTCCCAGAGCCCAGCAGTCACATGCCCAAATACAGAATTGCGTATGAAATCTTAGCAATTTTTAATGTCTTTTAATCCATCCCTTAGGGGTTTTTTGGATACTTGCCACTCTGTTCCCACGTCAGTGCATAATTGAATAATAAGTTAAACCTATTAAAAAGTTGCTTTGTGTTGGCTGAGGGATAGAGTTTGAACTGCTGTACAAAGGATATTTCCACTGATGAACCTAGCGCATGGTGACTCTCTCTCTCCACTTGTTAATTTTGTTTCTAAACTTGAAAAAAAAATAATTGTCAGGATAGTTCCTGTTATACTTCAATGTGGTTTTGATTACATTATACTACAGAAGTAGCACTGACCTTCCTTCAAGTCTAGGTGAGAAGCTAATTGGTTTCAAACTGTTTTAAATACGCTGAATTTATAGTTGTCAATTATTTTTCTGGAGAAATAATAATTTCTCAGATTGAACTCTGCTTTGTTAAAGAGCTTTAAAAGCTACAATAATTAAATAACTGACATTATTTTCCTTGTTTTCCTCTGGTTTCACATTTACAATCCATTGGTTCCTGACCTCCAGATCCTGTTAATTTTGATCAGCTTTCATTCTGAATTTAAAGTGTGCTGTGTTCTCCTCTTTTAAATTAGCATTGTGTTAATACATTTTACATTGCTTAAAGTTACTTCAGGAGCTGGTGCTGAAGGAGACGTGGCAATATCATTTATTAAACTTGCTATTCATTCTTACTTCGAATGTCTTTTTACTGATCTAATCAATAATTTTAAAGCAGCACTGCACCGTCTTTGTAGCCATCTCTCATCAAACTGATTACAAATTCTTTTTAATAGATATTCAAGGCTAATGTGCCATTATAAAATTTAACTGTGGAAATGAAATAGTTCTGAACACATGCAGAATTCCCTTCAAAATATCAGCTGACATTATCCGGTTTCCAAAACGAGAAATGTTTCTGCAAACACCGCATTAGATGTGTGTTTGTCGCAATGCCGCGTTCAGAACACATGTCTGGTTATTCACAGATACAGCAGTCTTTTAGTATTCTCTGGGTAATATATTGTTGTCACAGAACATTTATCACTTTTGATACATAATTATGTTTAAAACAGGGATTAGGATTTTGTTGGGTAAGGCCCAGCCGTACGTAAAATCAGAACAAGGGTCATTACCTTTAATGCCTTTTTATCTCTTCGGAGGCTGGAACAATTACCATTTGGAAAGAAGGAGGACAGGGAGTGAGGATGGGCATATTCCAAGGTGTTCGAGACATCTGTTTGCCTGGATCAGTATGCAAGAGAAAAAGGGAAATCAAGAGATTCGACCAAAAATTAGCAGCTAATCCTCCTCAAAGGCACACAGCAAAACCCCTTGCAGGGAATGGAGCACGTGCTGGAGAGGGCTGGGATGCTGATGGAGCAGAGTGACTGGATTTCCTGACAGAAGAAGGAGGATTTCCTTGGCTGTGTATGGCCAGAGCCATTTTTCCAGTTTTAGCACTCTGTTTTCAGAAGTGATTTAGGTTTAACCAGTGGAAATGAATAGACTTGGTATCGAAGCCTGAGGGAGTTAGCTTTGGTTTTGGAGGGGTTTTACATGACAAGCCAATAGATATTTTATGAGTATTAGGAATATAGGATTCACCTTGCCAGATCAGATTAATCTAGTGCAAGATCCGTCTATCCACGGTGGCCAGTATTGATGTCTGATACCGTTTAAATAGTTCCTGGGTATGTCTATAACAACTGTTCACTCACCCTGCTCCTGAGCAGCCCGATAACTTCTCTCCCAGCGCGCAGGGATTTATGACCCTCATAAATTTGCATTCTCTCAGTGTAACTGCAGACATTTTATTAGGGTGTTTTTGTTTTATTTCAAATATTTTTTTTAATCCTCTTTGAATCTTAATAATCTTCCCTATTATTAGCTGTAAGGCTGAGCTGCTGTCTGTGCAGCTCAGCATGTTTACCCAAAAGGATGCGTTAAAAAAAGATGCTTACAAAGCCAGACGTACTCCTCTGAAAACCCGGGGCACAAACAACTGATCCTGCTCCCACTGACACCAGGGGGACTGCTGCCGGTGTCGTACGTGGGAAGGAGATCCTGCAGGTGTGGATTTTTACGGCTTTGTGCTCGTTGCAACGAATTCGTGATCAAAGCCACGTAGTCTGGGGCGTGAGCGGCGCTGGCGAGCGAGATCTGAGCGCCTGCTGGAGTCTCTCCGAGACAGCGGGCTGACGCACGGTGGGCGCAGATGAGGAGAGGCTTTGCCGTAGCTCCAAATATCCTTTAAAGAACTGCTTCCATCTCCTACCTGCTTGCGTTCGGTGCGGCGTGCTCGCCTTCGCACTTACCTGCTAGTTAAAGCGACCTGAAACTGCAAGGGGACCCCCTGCTCTGCCCGCGGGAGAAGGCTTTCTGGAGCACACGGAGGGAAAAGGGAACTCCATCTTCTTGTTCTCTGGTGACTTTCTGCATGTAGAAAGAATCCTGCAGAGTGCCATGAAGCCAGGATAATTGTTATGAGAACGGACTAAATGATGTCTGTAGGTCCCTGCCAACTGAAAATGTTCTATTCTGTTCTCTTCTGTTCTAATCATCAAACACCCCCAAATGAACAACCCAACAGAAGGTACCTGCTAACATAAGGTGTGCTGCACTTAGATGCTGGGAGGAAGATCGGTTTGGAACAGCTTTTTTTTCTGTTCAGTTGAAAATGTACTTACTGACTTCAGAGATCAGGCTGCAAGGCACCGAAAACAATTCTTTCTCCAGATCAAGAGCGTGAGCTGCAGCACCAGGCTCTGCTTGTTCATTCTGCCAACGTGTCCCCACCCCAAGGAGGAGAAGCCACACATTGAGAAGTGCGAGGAATTTGCTTTGCACACCAATCCATTTTTTTGGCTCCTTCACTAAGATTAATTCTCCTCCTTTGTATTTAACAGCACCTTTAACTCGCACAACAAAAACAGCTTTATGAATATCAGCAAACAAATCTCCAACCAGGTTGCCAGTTACTGTGCTGGGTTTGCAGGAAAGACATCTGTCTGATGGTGACTTGACCAAGACCACCGGCAGAGCAGCAGTCACAGTCCTGTGTGCCGACTTCAAGCTGATAACCTCCAAGGACTAAATGAAAAGTGGAAATTTTCTCAGTTCTGTTACCAGTGCTCTGAATCTTCCTGTCTGTTTCTAAAAAACGGTCTTTATTTTGCACTTGGTGTAAGAAATGCCCCAGAATGCAAGCATGAAGATTTAAAAGCAAAATAGCCTGTTCTTCTTTCCACGGAGGCTATGCACAGGCTTTTCTCCAAGGCCTCATTTTCCTTATCCAAAAGATATTCAGGCAAATTTCAGCCCCCGTCATACTCACAGCCTGAATAAAATTTAAATTTAAATTTATCTGAATAAAATAAAATCCCAGCTAAGTATATCCTGAAACTGGGACCTAGGGCTGGAGTGTAAATCTCTTGGATCAGAACATGAACCTACTTCTAAGTCCAAAAGCCAGAATGGACCTATTCCTCAGTTAAGGCATGGTTGCATTCACACAAGTAAAGCTGTTGTAAAACTTTGGCTTTTGATGGCAGGAATCTTAGGTCTAAATTCTACAGGCTGAGCAGCTATGAAACATACGCTGTGAAATGCAGAGCGGAGTATCTGACCCACCACTCCAGCTCTTCTCAGCCTCCTGCTCCTTCGCATGCTTTTCCAAGCCCTCGGGTCCCAGTTTGTGCACAAAGTGCCAGCTTTTCCCTCCTTTCCCTGCCAGCCCCAATCTCACGTCTGGTCTAAATACAGCCTTGGCAATGGTTTAAGCGTTCCGTTGAAGCGCGTGTGTGTTTAGCTGGTATGCTTTTTCTGCGCAGTTCCTTTACAGGAACATGCCAGACTGGTTCGAAAGTGCCTGATAGAGGAAGGGCTTATTTGCCTTCCCACCCGGGAACTGGAAGGCTCTTCAAAAGCACAGTTACATTGGAATAACCGCAGCTACGCCGATACAGGTGAAGTGGTGGAACCTCCCGGCGCTCGCAATGCTTTTCTCCAGTTCGCAGCATCGTTCCTTGCCACGACAACTCACTCTCTGCTTGCGTCACGTTTAGTATCTCTCAGTGCCCATGCCAGGGTCTCAGGGCAGGGTAGGCAGAGCCTAGCAATCCTCTGGTATATTCTCCAGGTCTTTTTTAAAAGAAAATGTAACCAACAGTCCAACTTTGAACTTCCAGCACGCCCTGAAGCTGGCTGAGCTTGTTCTTCCATCTCCAGTTTCTAATACGCCTATGTTTGTCCTTGTTGTACAACTCGTTCTTGGCTAGACATGACTGTCAACTTTGCTGGAGACACAGTGTAAATATTTTGCACTTGTACAGCGGTGTACTTACTGAAGGAAATTGTGCTGCATACCAGCCTGTGCCGGGTTAACAGAAAAAGCGAGTTTTCTCATCTCTTTGGAGCAGCTCAATCTGTAGTGTGGTGCATGATTTAGCAGCATTTGTGATGTTTCCCTGATTAATTCTTAAACAGGTCTCCTAGCAACAGACGAAGGGAGACCACAAGTACTTTGCCACAGGAGAAACATCTTTGTGTTTTTGCGTGGTGTCAAGTATTAGGATTCTTACTTTCCCGTTTAAGATTGTGCACAGCGGTCTCTGGCATACAGTCGCTTCTCCACATATATATCCCTGTGATAAGGCACTGGGCTAGGGAAGCTTCTGTAGGCACGATAGAAATAAGAAAAGTAAGTAGTGTCTTAAAATTCTAGCAAGTGGATTTGAAATTCATACTAATTATTTGGTTAAAATATTTCTTAAAGGATGACAGGTTCAATTTTAGAGATTTTTAGGATTTTTATGTTCTGTATCCTTCTAGGTAATTCACAGATGAAAAGAGTGAGAAAAGTAAGGCAAGACTCTTTTTTTTTGATATTTCTGCACAAAGAAAAACTGCATTTGCAATTAATTTCCACTGTTACAGAAACTACCTGTAAATATACATTTGAGCTTCTATCTGATATGATCAGAAAATGTGCTATTAGAATGTGACGCTTATACATTTCTTATAAGTGAAACTGAAATAAGACTCTAATAGCATAAATGCACCATTTGCATTATTTCTTTCTACCTTCCAGCCTACAGAAGCCTATTCCTTCAAAAATTAGGCACGGTGCCTACAAAAGAAAGTGTTATTAGCAAAAAAGCAGCATGTTTCCACTGAAATACAAAGTATCAGTAGAACTTATCCGTGATTTGAATTAGAATTGTACCAAAAGACCGTAGCACTTGTTCATCCTTCTGGAAAAATGAAGGTGGAGCCTCAATGGCAGATTCGTCTTTGCACTCAAGGAAACTTCCCATTGGCTGTGCTAGAAGAAAAAATCTGGCATTTTCCTAAGGGCAGTAGACAACCCAGGGAAAAAACAGTTGGATAATTGTAAGCTGTTAAATCCTTAATTAAAGGACAGTACGAAGGAATCTCAGCAGATACTCACGCAAGGTATTTGTCCTCTCCCCAGTTCTAATAAAATTGTCATTTTGATGGATTTATTAATTGTCTTCAGGATTAGATGCTTTCCTTAGACATGTCTTCATGATCTGGAAGTAAAATTAACACAGCATCAGAAAAAGGAGTTGAAGTGCTAGAGAACAGAAATAAGGATAAATACTTAGTTGAGGGGCTAGATGTCTTTAGGAAGCTAAGTCTAACAACAGGTTTGTTTTTTTTATAAAATTATATCTGGGGAAGGAGGACTTTATGTAAAACCAATCCCAACTTCAGAGTGAACAGTCTGTGTGTATGGACTATTGCTTGTGTAAAGATTTGCCAGATTGAGCTCTCAGCACACATTCCTGGGTCATTACCTGAAATCAAGTCTTGAAAGCTAAATCCTGAGTTAGCGCCATTTCTGAAGACCACACGGCGAGCGTTTGCGTGAGTAGGAAGGTGGGACAGGCAGGTGGACCGAGAGGTGGGCTCGGGTTCCTCTGTGCCGGGGAGCAGCAAAGGGACTGTGAGGTCTGCTGTCCCCTGGCATGCAAGCAAGGATGCTGCTCCATCCTGCACCCAGAGCTCGACGTGGCTTCCAGCTCTGCTTGTCCTCCGCTTAGCTGCCTCCTAGGGCAGGTGCGTTCACAAGCAGGAAGCCTCAGCTCCCCCGTTTCCAGTTCTCAGCTCTCTGCTCCTCTGCGCTGTGAGCAAGCGGTTCTCTATGCCGAGGAACAGCTTGACAATTTAAAGAAGCGTACAAGACTATCCATCATTAATATGAAGCCTTAAAACTATGTTTCATTTTGTTGTCTTTGGGAAACCAGCAGCCTAAAATTCCAGCTGCTCAAAATATGTCAGCATTAACTGCAACTGCAGGGCTTTGAGAGTAAATTTTAGAGGCCACGTTGAATTATACATCTGCCTGCTTCTGCCCTGACTCGGTCTCTGTCTTTCATCATTGGTTCATTACTGGGGCATCCCACCATACTTATTTGATTTTTATTCTCAAATTTTGTGTAGTTCAAAATGCACAGCCAGCTCCTGAAGAAGCTGTCATCTTCAGAGAAGCTGAACTACGTCAGCACAAGCCAGTTACGACTTTCTTGTCTCGTACTAGTAGGGTACCCCTCCAAACAAACGCTGGGTGCAGCTTTGACAGCCAAGCCCACCTTACAACATTAACACCCCACTTCTCTGACAGCTATGGCAGAAGATAAAGGATAGCGTGGTTTCCATATTCTTTCAGCAGATGGCATCAATTAATCCATCTTGTAACCCAAAATGTTATTATTTTATAAGAATGAGAGAACATTCACTTATTTTATTCCCCTTCCCATAAGCATACACTTAAAAAGTGTTCCCTAACTTATCTTAATTCATATCTCCTATTTCGTAATTACCATTTTACTATACTTTCTGCCCCTGTCATAGCTTAGTTGTGTTTTTTGAAATTTAATCAAATAATGATTAAATTCTGAGGGTAACACCTCTGGTTATCTCTCCATAATTAAACTTTACTTTTTTCTTCAGAAATATTTGAAAGGAAAAGGCAATTGCTTGTAAGAATGCATGCATATCATTTGTGTGTGAGTTTGATGACTAAAGTGACTTTGGCAGAGAATTCAGAGGAGAAACACTTAATGCATTCACATACTGGCTTTTGGGAATTTTTCTTTTTTCGTTTGGGGTTTGTTAACTAGTTTCAAGAAGTCTGTCCTGGTTTTGGCTGGGACAGAGTTAATTTTCTTCCTAGTAGCTGGTACAGTGCTGTGTTTTGGATTTAGTATGAGAATAATATTGATAAGACACTGAAGTTTTAGTTGTTGTTAAGTAGTGCTTATCCTAAGCCAAGGATTTTGCAGTTTCCCGTGCTCTGCCAGCGAGGAGGTGCACAAGAAGCTGAGGGGGAGCATGGCCAGGACAGCTGACGCCAGCTAGCCAAGGGGATACTCCATACCATAGGACACCATGCTCAGTATATACATGGAGGGGGAGCTGGCTGGGAGGGTGGATCGCTGTTCGGGAGCCAACTGACTGGACATCAGTCAGCGGGTGGTGAGCAATTGCAGTGTGTATCACTGGTCTTTCTTGGCTTTTATCTCTCTCTCTGTTACCTTCCTTTTCATTCCTATTTTTATTTTTATTATTATTATTACCACTACTACTACTATTATTATTATTACTACCACCACCACCACTACTACTACTGCTACTACTATATTTTATTTTATTTCACATATGGAACTGTTCTTCTCTCAACCCATGAGTTTTACTTTTTTCTGACTCCCTTCCCCATCCCACCGGTGGTGGGGGGAGGAGTGAGTGAGGGGCTGCATGGTGCTAGTTGCTGGCTGGAGTTAAACCATGACAAAGTCCCAAAAGCATGCCAAACACAAAACCCGAGAGGTTTGTACGCTTTCTATCATCTCAAACATTGTTTTTGCTGAGCAAGGCAGGCAATACAAATTGTTCTCTTTTTTACCTTCCCTCACAGGCAAACTAAATTATGGTACTGCTTAAGATAACTCAAAATTCTTTCCTAAATATGCTCAAGGATGATCTATCAATATTTGCATAATGAGGCATTGGATTTTCCCTGAAAACCTAGGGCAAAATCCAAATCTCACTTTGCTGAAGAGGAGTGAAATAGAGTGCTATTAATATGGCAAGACCTGTGCCCAGGCTACCATTCTGCTTAGGCAATAATCTTCTTTGCTCGAGGCAAGGGTTACTTGGCATCTGAGATTCAGAAAGGAAAAAAAAAACACCTGCACCCTAACCCTCTCAATATTTCAGAGTTTACATTGACAAAATTGTTCTTAATATTTTATTGGACTATCTCCTCACTAGATGGCTTGAGGGTATTTTCCTCAAAATAAATAATGGTCAAGAAGATCTAAAATAATAGCTTTTTATTCGACAGTTATTTACAGTCCCATGATTAAGTCATGAAACTGCAGGATACGCAAAGAGGTGATTATAACTTTGTCAGTGTCAAGCAAGGTGTCTGACGAGAGTTAGCTGGGCAAGTACATCCCCAGCTGCGACAGATGTGGCAGCGAGTAGAAAGAACAGAGTTTTAGTCTATCGGCAATGGAAAGTGAGATTTTAAAGGTGCTGTCAGAGATGAAGATGGAAAAGGATTATGATGATAAAGAAAGCGATGCAAGTTTCCCCAAAGCTGAACTTACAGCAGGGCAAAGAGAAGGAACAGTAAATAATAAGCAGTGCATATGTTACAGGCAGAATGATGTGTTTATTCTTGGTTACGTGGAATAATTCTGCAAGTAAAATTGGCTGTTAAGTATTGCACATCAATGTTTCTTACCTTATTAGATTACAAGGTTTTACAGCACTCTCTCAGAACCTGATAACAGTTCAGAGTCCCTCTCCTTACACAAACCTTGACAACTATACCACATTTTAAATTTAATTACTTGAGCTGAAACTGTTCCTTGTACAAAGGTTGTTTTCAAATTAATTAATCTGCTTCCTCCATATGCCACAATTCTCTTTTGTATCCTTCATGATCTTTCAGACATGAACAAAACTCATCCTAGATCCATATGTCTATATATTTGCTGTTCTGCATTTATACCTGATTCTTTTTTTTTTTTATTTAAACATTGAAAAGCTATTTTAAAAAATAATAAAAAGTTTTTTCCAAATGTCATCTAATCATAATGTACTTTTTTTTTGTTATGTGAGAACTGTTATCCCAGATATGAACATTAATCTCATTCATCTAACAGCTACCTAAGGAAATTGCTGGTCATTCAGCATTTTAATGCAATCCAAGAGCTGGAATAACTTAAAACCATAGATAACCAGCAGGAATTCTGCAGATCACTGTCTAGTTGTCCACAACGACAATATTCTAGAGCAGTTAGCGCCTAATCTAATTATTTGCTTGGGAAGAAAAAAAATAGAGAGCATGACCTCTCTGGGTTTCTAACGTCTAGTTTTTAATCCTATAATTAGCATCGTGGAGGCTTATCCTGGTAGCATGAGATAGTCAAAGTTATCATCTTTACTACCCAAATTAGAACTCTTAGCCTCTCCCAGTTCAAACTATCTCAAAATAAGTATAAAAACAATAATATTTTTTTCGAAAAAGGACATGAATCTCACAGCTGTCTTGTGTCCCTACACACGACCTTTGCTGACAAAATGAGCACCTTGTTATTTTCCAGTGGTTCTCAGAGGCTGGGCTGGCAGAGGACAATCCTGTGGCATCCTCACATTTCTCTGTACAAAATCACAGTAAAAGTGCTCTGGGTCTTGGAAACCTACGGGCCTCTTGATTGAGGAAGGGCTGGTGTGACCCAGGAAAAGGAGAGTGCTTGAACAGCTGCTGCTCCCAGCTGCAGTAGTCGCAGCCATTCCCGTTCTGGGAAGGTTTGGAGGTCTGTGGACCAGCAAAATCTTCACCAGTAACAGTCACAAGCATTAGAAAACTATGAATAGGTTCTCCCCAGCTCTTTCCAACCATGGCTTTTGTTAGCAGAAAGATGAAAGAAAATGAATTATTTTTCTTGACCTAAATTTTGTTACTCTTTGGGATGTAGAGAAAAGAAAAAAATAAAAGCACCTATCACCTAAATATCGACCTCTGATCTAGAGCCTTACAGAAATATTTCATAGTTTAAAATTTGGAAAAAAAAAATTTAAAAAAGGCTAGTAACATCAAAAGTTAACTGCCATGACTATCATCATCGGTCTGCCACAAGAAAGCGAAGAAATCTTAAATGTTCTGCTGACCTTGTGCCTTCTGTGCCATCAGTTTTCTTTGGTTTTAGATCAACTGCTCTTGAGTTCAAAGCTGCATTTTGCTTCACCTAGATTTGTAAACATAATGGTGAAAGTCTGGGAGTCAGCTGAGGTTTGAAAGACTCTAGTCTTTAGGAGAAGCTGGCGAGGTAGAAAGAAGGGAGCTCTTGTTATGACAGCTGTATTGGGGATCAATACACGAGGTTTGGATTTTTCTGGATCCTGCTTAATCTTTTCAGATCTTGGCAAAACAGTGGAGCTCCATCTTCAGGGAATGCACCGGAGTATGGAAGGAGCAGAGTATATGTTAACAGCAACATACCAGGTCTTGAGTTCAGTTACACTCTTAGGAATATTATTAGTTTGATAGATTATAAGAACAGCATTAGTGCTATATAGATAAGAAAAAATATAGCGAACTTCAATTCCAAGGGTCTGTCTGTCTCTCTGTCTTTCTTTCTTTTCTTCTTTCTTTTTCTTTCTTTTCTTTCTTCTTTTTTTTTCTTTTCATTTTCAGGACAGATAGCGAAAAGCACATGGTTTTCACTTCAGATTTTACCGTGTAATTCTGAGTATACCTTAAACCATGAAGGATGAGGCATGGAATACCAAGAATTATCTATGCTGCAGAAAAAAGGAGATGGTACCAGCATAGTTTTGTTCACAGCTCTTCTTTACAAACCGCAGCAAACACAGAGGAAGAAGGTGAAATGAGAAGATGATGGTTTATTACTGGCAAGAGCCCAAATCTGGGGAGCCTGACACAAGACCCAAAGTGTGACAGTGTAAATATATGAAATTTCAGAGGATTAGGAACACTATTCTGAATGTCTTATTGAAACACACTACACAATCATCTGCCAGAAAAGTGGAGCCATCTAATTTTAAGGCAATTTTAAAATCAAAATTAATACATCTCTCATTCAAAGTGAGTGAGACTTGGCAGGTCCTTTACAGACGTGAAGAGTTAAGCCCTGGTACAGACTGTAAAGTTCTGGTTCATAGAGGCAGAAGCTACAGAAGGGAAAAAAAAAAACAAACCCTTAACAACATCTACGACTGAGGGGAGAAGTCTGCCCCTGAAAATCAGAAGGGAAATCAGAAGAGTCATTGGTGTGGGAATTTTTATCTCCAGATCAAAAGGTTCAGAGCAATACAGGCTGTTTACGTAAGAAAAACATCTTTAGAGCAGGGGAAGGAAAAAAGTTAACAAGCACATGGGAGTATTATTTGCTCTAAGCAGTCAATGAAAAATAAGTATTCATTACTAGAGAAAAAACATTTGCACAGTTCAGCAAACAGCCAATGAGCAACAGAGGAAAAGGCAGAAAGCACAATAAATTTTGAGTGTGATCCCAAGAAATGAGTTTAATAATCTTAAACTCACATATGATTGAATGGGTTTGTAACTCATTTTAGACCACCAATGTGAATGAGATAAATAGATACACAGAAAAAAAAACAGGCTAAACTCTGCAAAAGTGTGTTCAAATCCATTAAGTCATTCAAGTGACTAAACATGTACAGAAGAATCAAAGAGGATTTTTCAAAAGCACCTAGATATTTTCACATACGCTTGGCCTCAATGCAAGTTTTTGAAATGACCTAGGGTCAGATTTGTGGAGTTATTCAACAGCCTAAAATGTGTACATAAATACTAACGGGACCTACATAATTGTTTAACTAATTCAATTGCTTGACTTCTGTTAAAAGTTTCAATTAATATATTCTGCTGGGCTTGGAAAAGAATTTGTAAATGCTGAGAATTCATTCATTAAGCATCCATCGTAACAATCTGGTGTGTAAGAATAACAATGCTAAATGCTCTTTGCTGGCATCAGATGGATCTTTTGACCACCTAAATCCAAGCAATCTGAAGTTCTTTTCTTTTCTGTACTCTAGACGGTTCGCTATGACTTTATTAAACATGGCAAGGCAATTTCATTATTATTTCTCCTGGCATAAAATTTGAGTTTTATCTTCAGATGTATCAATATGATTTTGGCTCCATCTGCACTTGCTAAGTAAAATTAATTGGAATCACATTTACCATGATCAAACTAAAATTAAATAAGATTATTAAACTGGAGAGATTTTTTTTTTTTCTGTTTTAGGTAGAGTTAAAACAGAGACTTTTCCTGTTCTACCCTGGATGTGGATTTTTTTTCTCTTTGGTCTTAAACCCAAAGAAATAGAAGGAATTCTGCATAATACTCTGCTTTTTCTTTTCTCAATTACCAGTTAAAAACACCATCCATAGAGTCCTTTTCTTTTTAAAACCCCAATAGGAGAATTACAGACTTTTCTATTTCTTAAAAAATGGGACCATTTTGAAAATATGCAGGGAAAATGATTAATAAAAAACAGAGCACCAGCACTGATTGAACATTAGTGTATATGCTCAACCTCTAAGTTGGTCTGTGTAAGATATTCTTTATACTCAGAACACTGTGCGCATTCAGAATGAGAAAATTAGTTTAAAACTGAGAGCTTCTGAACCGCAGATTAAGTTCTATCATCCTCTACAGAAGGGGAGAGCAATTGTCATCCACTTGCTGCCAATACAATCCAGGAAAGAAATGCTTTGCCCTCTCTTCTTTAGGTACATAGAAATGGCATGCAATTTTAATTTGTTTCTTGGTGAAGATCCTGAGGCTGTTTTCCTGTATTACCTCTACCTGTTTATTTTGTGTCCACTGACAAGGCAGGAAGAGGAATAAAAATTGAGCAAGAAAACCTTAAGAATATGTCAACATTTAATCTGCAGATCATCTCTGCCCAGAGTGTTGTTACCTAACCCTTGATATCCAACATTAAATTACCCTTCTGACGGTTCTCTCTAACCTCGAGTTAAAGGTCCATCTCCACCCCTCCTCCTTTTAAGCAAATTTTTCAGGCTGAACTCTTAAGACAAAAGATAATGATGTTACTTTCCACTTCGATTTTTACAAGGCATTCAGTTTCTGGAATACTTTCAATTAGTAGAACATGGCAAAGGATGTCTAAGGCATCTTTCATTTCTGAAAAGAAGACAAGCTTTCATCACTAACTTGTCTATGCAATTAGCCGTGTTCTTGATGTGGTGCATTTCCCCAAAGCTCTACCTTTCTGTTTATCGTTAAGGACCACGTATCTATGACAAACCTTTCAAAATGAGTGAAAAGGTTAAAAACATCTTCTCTGAGTTTGCGTGCAAATGTTCAGCACGTTCTTTGTCATCCCCTCCCCCCCCGCAGCCCAATGATTTTCTGAGGTCGTGTTTTTCATTCTTACCCTGATGCTGTGGCTGATGCTGTGGTTGCTATGCCTTTAGACATTGTGGTACCATGTGAGCAAATCCTAAATAACAGTGTGAGTGCTGACTTAGTAACTAACAAAATGAGAGCTTTACTGAACCACACGAAAGATCCGTGTTTCCTTACATTTAACAAACTGCTGAAAGGCCTGCAATTTAGATAGCAGGAACTAAGATGTTCTGTGCTCTAAGTAGGGAAGAGATAAAGGGCTATAAGGCAGAGGAAGGGAAAAGATAAAGACCATCTCTGCAAGATCCATTTTTGATACCATCAATCCCTTTCAGCCATCCCTTTTAGCCAAAAGGTTTGTTTACACCATCCCGGGTTTTTATTCCAAATGTCAAAGTGACAGGGATGATATGAAGAGCATAGATTAGAAAGCAATTGCCCAACTACAATGTTCTCTGAGGTAGACAAGAGAAAGTATATGAAGCCTTGGACAGAGGGAACATGGTAGTCCTTTCATGCTCCAGATTGCAAGCCAGCTGACTACAACAATACTGTTAAACCCAGGATCACCCTAAATCCCTACGCATGTTAATCAGCAATTGCTACCTCCATTCTGCCAACCACACTGGTTCCTGGAGTTCCCTTCAATGGAGGAAAGGGAAAATTGCTTCTGTCTGTCTTGGCAGGCCATGCCAAGGAGAAAGCCTTGACCTTCAGGCCAACGGAGGTGGGTAACCTCACTTCCACGGTGTGCAGAGCTACTGCTCCTCGGATCAGGCTGGCCAGATCTAAACTGTAGAACACTTGGTTTTCATTCACATGGGTTGCATATGTCTCCTGTGGCTAAGCAGGGATCATGGGAAGAAACTAGGATGCACGCAACATGGACCGTCCAGAGAACAGGGCTTTGGAGTGAAGTGGGCAACAAGGCAGCGTAGACTTGGATCCTTTATGGAGAAGGGCAAGTAAGTGTTTGCATAAGCCTTCCATATTGCCAAAACCACCTTTACACCGAGAGTGTAAAACCGGATCATTATTTATGCAGGGAAATGGGCATTTGGTTCTTCATGTCAAATGTTTTATGTTACTCAAAATAAAAAAAATAATAAAAAAAAAACCCAACCAACTTTTACAAATAGGTGGGACTTTTTGGAGAAAGCATTAAAAATGATACTTTGCATAGCTATATGACATATTTTAAATGCATGTAAAAACCCCAACCAGTTCTTTACAGCATTGTCTAAGAACTAGATTTTGCCGCAACCCTACCTGCAGAGTCCTACTCGTTTGGGAACACCAAACAATACTGATTGCTTCTCTTTTAGAGGTGCTTCTTGGCACCTTTTCGTTACAAATGACTATCACTGAGCTCCAAAAGGAGCTTGTGTGTTACAGGAGAACTTAGTGTCTATGACCCTTGCTCGCTGCAGGAAATGGTTAAAGTAAGCAAGGAGGTTGCATTCATTTGACAACTTTAGCCAAGGCATGTCCATACGAGCAAAGCTGCCAGGTTGTATTGTGTTCAGTACTTGAGCTCCCTGTGTGCATGTCCACACAGCTCAAGAAATAACTGAAGCTCCAAAAAAGATCACGGGGGCAAAGTATCATGCATGCAGGGTGGGCAACCAAGAGCCCAGGGCTTCACAGTGGATTAGGAAGCAAACAACTTCTAAGTTATGGCTTGTGTGAAAATGAGGGCTTCGGACCGGATTATCAGGGGGTGGGTAATTCAGCTGCTCTGGATGTTCTTGCACGGAGGAACTAACAGCAGCTCTCAGAGTTGTCTCAGTTTGGGCTGTGCCCTGAGCTCCTAACATTTCTAGCTGCAATGCAATGATAGACTGCATAAGCGACAGTAGTCCAGCTCAGTGCAAAGGTGAGCAGAGCAGTTTAAACCATTCTTCAGCAGCCATTTAAACTAAACTGGATTGAATTAGGAACAGCCCTTTACAGTCATACCACCTACAGCTGAGGAGAGCTTTAAAAAGCTGTCCTTGACACCTCTTAGCTTTTAGTTATTCTTATCTCCTTGTTTCTTTATGACTCTGTCATTCAATCCACCGTCCAAGCTGCATCTTGCTCAGAAACAGCTCAGGCCAATTGCCTGGTTTTCAAGAGAAAAAATATGATAGCTAAAGAACAGAGAGTGTCTGAGGGCAGGACCAGGGGACTTGGCAGCAAGGGAGAAGCAGGACCTTGAGAGAGTGATGGTACAGCTGGAGGCAACTGCAGCTGCTCTTCTTCCTCCTGTCCCTCTGTATGGGCAGGTGAGGTCTGAGTCCGAATCAGGGTTGAAAAATGCCACCTCTTTGGTCAAAGACAAACAGAGTAGCTCCTCAAGAGGGACAGCAGCTACAAGTAGTCTATTGTTATGGTGAAAATTATTAATAGCTCTCTTGGTAATAATTATAAGAATTAGATTGAAACTTTCTTCTAACTTCTGGCTGTTCACTCATTTTTCATATGAATTAGGCAGCACGCAATCATCTTTTCTTTAAGAAACGTCTACAACGTTGTGAGTCTTTCTGAAATAGACTTAACAATATTTTGCGTATATTCTGCTGCAAATTTAGGTTTGGAGTTCTGTCTATAACCCCATATACCCTTAATCGGTTTTTCACGAATCATAAATTCTTTCAAAATATTTCACTGCAAATCACACACAACCCCTTGTTATCACTGTGGTGGATTATAGAAGGGCTTAATCTGTTGGTTCACACAACTGTGTGCTCACAGGAGCCCTGCTCCTGCCTGCGGATCAGGCTGGGTGCTCTCTGTTTTGCTAGCTGCACCCTGTGCGTGTATACACTTCACCGTCTCAGTGACCTACTCATTTACTCTGCAGTAATAATATATAAAAAAAAACCCTGTATGATTTGCCCCCACGCAGTATCATGATTGTATGAAGTCTAATCTGATCTCGCCTTGGGCTGGCTTGGGTCGACGAGCGCTGCGTTTGGCGCAGACATCACAGGGAAGCAGGGCTGGTGTGGTGCCCGTTTTCTTGCTCAAGCGACAGGGAAGCGCCGGTGTGAAACAAATTGGGGCAAGACTTGATGCTCCCGGTGCACCCACACGCTGAAATGTTCAGAGTGGCTTCAGTGGAGGCAATACTCAGATATCGTTTTTAATCAGGTGTTCCCCTCCGGCTTTCAAATCCTGAACGGGGGAATATGTAGAAGCAGCACAAGAGACACAACCCAATGTGTGCATGTAATTAAAAAACAGTAGCAGCATAATTAAAATGATAACAGAGGCAGAAAGGTAACCAGTCTTCTAAGGTGATTTGAGAAAGCACCAAGGTGAAATTGGATTTTTGCCATTAAATGAACTAGGGCTGGGCTTTCCCTACAAATTTAACACCTTCCTAGGTGTCCAACCTGATTTTTGTGCTTATTAGGAGCTACACAGGTGAAAATCAAGCAGATCATTTCCACTGTGTCACACTTTCAAAAAGTTGCAATAGAAAGTTGCCCCTAGAAAAAGAATATTTTCATTTTAGAGTGTAATATTCATTGGATAACTCAGTGCGCTACTTCAGCATTTCCTTTTACATGAAATAATACGTATGCAGCACAGTGATACCGAATGGTATTATAAAAAACATTTCACAAAGTTCAATTGCACGTAATGACTTGTATTGCCTATGCATATGTGTATACACAGTCTAAGTTTTATTTCAGGAATAGAAAAAAAAAAGAGAAGTGGAAATTTGCAGTATTTGTTACACTTATCAGACTAAAACACCTTTAAAAGGTTTCTTTTGAAAGATGTTTCCATGTGACCAGAAGCAGTTAATAGTAGTTTCTTGTTGAAGACCTCAAGCTATCTTTCTATTAAAGACTGATATTGTAAAGTCCTGTGTATCTCTTTCTGCTGTGGTCTATGAAAATGTAGCTGCACCGCTGCAGAAGGAGTTAGTTATACTTGTGCAGTCGGTTTTGTTCCGAAGGGCTATGCGATGCATCTTGTCTGCGTTTTCACAACATTCCACTATTGCTTAATAACAATCTATAATGTTCTAAAAATAATAAGCCTAGGTGGTCTGGCAAAACAGAAAATGGAAATCCTGTCACATTTTATCCAGAGGGAATTGATACATTTTGTTTTGCTCTATTCCCTAAAGGCTATAGCAGATGTACAGGTGCTAGGCTAGAAATAGTTATAATTACAAAACCTGTATTCGGTTCCTCTGAGAGCTTTGAAATTTTCAACATACAGTAGAAACTCAAGCTTTGAAGAGGAAAAAAATCCATATGCCTGAAGAACAATAGAGTACAGGATGATTTCCTGAATTATTTACTGCAGCAAGTCGATCATTAAGAAATACAGCACAACCAACAAAACTCAGAAGAAGCACTGTAAATCTAAACAATATCAAAAACCAAAATTGCCAGCCCACAAAGGCTTTTTTTATGTATATATACAACTTTTGGTTTACACTTTCTGCACCTACGGTGTGGTTATATAAGAATCCGTACAGACTGACATCACTCTTCTCCTCACCCGATCTCTCTTGCCTGTGAATTGCAGCTATTTGTTTTCTGTGAGGGGAAAAGTCTTTATTACTACTCATATAGGAAAATGAATTGAATTCTGTATGTTCCTATGCAGCTGCAAAAAAAAAAAAAAAAAAAGATGCTCATTCTATATTTGGAAACGGTCTGTCACTGGTGATGGCAATAAAAGAGAAAAGGTTTTCAGGTCCTTGCTTACAATTGTGTTGTGCTGCTGGGTACCACACTGCTCTTTCACTTCCAAGAAGCCATGGGTGAATTCTCTTGTTTCTTGGGCAGCTTCAAAACTCACTGACATCATTATGAGGCCCATAGCCTATCATCAGTGCTGCTGGGACACTCACATGTTGTTTCCAAATCAAGATATATAATTTATGGAAATCTTCTGGAGAATAGAACAATTTATGTAGATCTGTCCCAATTATTTGACAATCCGCATTGTTCAAGATTCATCCCTTCCTCGTATCATTTGAAATTCATATGGAAATCGAAATGCACCGTAAGACAGTTTCAAATTTCTCCTGGGAGTTTGGCAAAAGTGGAGTTTCCTTGTGTTTAGCATTTTAAATCCCTGTTGTATTTACCTGCAGCCACTTTGCTACAGGGGAAGGCAGCAGCCATCTCGCGGACAAACGGGGAGAACTTGGCATATTTGGTGCTTAGAGCTTTTGGTGACTGGCATAGCACCAAATTATTAATACTGTGAGAATGCCTTTAAATCAGCTCCTGTGATGTACATCCTTTTCCTCTTAATCACTGAGTGATTTTCTGCTAGTCACTGCCACAGCTCTTAATTTAACCTCTTATGTCCAGGAGCCTGTGCTTAGGTAGTAAGAGTGAGGTGGGGGAAAGAAGGGGCGAGTGGTGTCAAGGGAGGAGGATGAGGGCAGAAGGCTCAAGGCAATGGCTCAGAACGATGAATTGAGCCCAGGGCAGCCATCACGATACCCTGTGAGAAGACGTGAACTCATGCACTGGTACCTCCACACAGAATGAAGCAGGAACTGTGATTTTTTCTGTGTTTTCATCTCAATTTCTAGTCTGTTAGCAGATCATGCATTACGTGCTGCTCTTTATTTAGCATGGTTTACAAGTAACAGCCTAATCCTAACCAGTACTAAAGCTATTTGATAAATAATCTGTTATACTAGTAAAACTTTAGTCTCATTGAAAACTCGAAAGCTATTATACAATGGATTTTTGACAGCCTCACTGGTGCCCGCTCTGATAAAATCTATAGGGAAATCACTCCCTGTATTGCAGTTCTCATTACGCAGCTTTTTAGACAATAGGCTCACTATTGCTAAATAGAAAGGCTTTACTGCTTTTCCTCTGTACAAGAGCAACTTTGCTGGTTTTCACGTATAACAAACACAAACACCAACAAATACAGGAATTATCATTTAGCTATTGCTGTCACTTCTGAGGGACCTTGCAGAGTAGGAACTTTCCGTTCAGTTTCTGCAACTGAGAAGGAAAAAGTGTTTGTTCTTCTGTTCACCCCAAAGACAGCATCACGTTTGGACTTCACAAGCTCAGCTCCATCAGCAGACACAGAAGGAATGCAATGACACAGTTATTTTTGTATGTGTTTTGAGTCGGTATAGCTATTTCTCTTATGGAAATGTACCTTTCAAGTCTTCAAGATTTGTTTTCTCCTATACAGAATAGCATGAATTTAATAGTATTGTCTGCTTCCTGATATGTACTGACTCGAGAAACAAAGCAGGAACTAACTCTTAGGCTTTTACATATGAAATGGGAAACTGAAAATCTCTGCAAGTAGCATCGTTCTGTGAGCTTTACAGCATCCTTAAGTATGTAGTAAATTGTGTCAGCATGGCTGTTAAACAGAAGCATTTAACAGAAGAGTATTTCAGGGGTTTTGCAAAAAAAATAAAAAAAACAAACAACTGAAAAAATAACCCTCAGTGAATACGCTGGCACTTACATTTCTCACAATTAAGCTCCAAGCGAGGGATTTTTCTCTACTTTGAAGGAAAACTCTGAAGTAACCTTTCCAAATTTTGCAAAAAAAAAAGAGAAAACGTTGTAGTAGAATTGCATCGCATTTTGTTTCATCTGGCATAGCTCTTCATTCTTTTCAATAATTTCTGGTGCCACAAAATGTCTTCATGTAACATAGCAACAGTTTCAGCAACTGTGCAGTTTTAGAATCATCAAAAACATTGTAGTTTAGTCTAAACCACATGGATCCCTTCCCTATTCTATACATTTTGTAAAGTGTAGGTATGGTATTTACAAATAGCTGTCTCCCCTCCCACAGCAAAAGAGAAGAAGAATAAAACAATGTTACTGGATACATGTCTGATGATTGAATTTGCTATGAGGCATCTGAGACATCTTGGAAAGGAAAAAAATCCTGACTTGAGGGGAAGATACCTCCTTTCTTTCACAATACCTAACAGCAGCACATTAATGATCAAAATAACCAGATAGCAGTAGATAAAGTGGAAATGACAATATGAAGAAATACCTATTGCTCGTGGAATGTGTGCTTTCTTGTGCAGTGCACTGAGCTTCAAAATAGCTTTCAAACAGATACTCGGTGTGCAACGTTCTGTTATCAACATAACACGGGCAAACTGGTCGAGTTACGAGAACATTGTGAAAAGTGCCAGAGCCTGGGACGTACTGGGTCATGGGCAGTAGCTTACATACAAAGTGCAGTTTAATCACATTAAATAAACACTTTAAGATAAGATAAGACTTTAAATATACTTGTAAGGTTACGTGTTTAAATAAGGAAATGTGTAGGATAACTTGCTAGGGGTTTCAGGGTTTTTTATCCTGAAGTTATATTAGAGTCAAGTGTATTTTCCAAAAGGAACATTGGAAGTTGTTTAATATAAATTGGGTCTTGTTTTTTTTTTTTTTTTTTTTAAAACTAGACTGAATAAAAACCTGCGAACTTACAGCATCCCAGAACACCTAGAAAATACAGCTCTTCCACCAGTCAACATGAAATAGCCTCCACTGTTGGGTAGGTCTTTGCCAGCGTACACATCTACTCTCATTAATACTGTAGTTTGTTAAAGGATGTTATCACGAGCTGTCGTTGATGTGTGGAGCAGTGGTAGCTGATGGCTGGTGAGGGGTGCTAAGTGCTGCAGTTGTGCTGATGTGTACACAAACACGCGTGTGCGTATAAAATATATGTCGGTGAATATGGCTGGGACACGGAAACTCTGCTCTGAAAGGAAACTCCTCTCTCACCACCTCCCTCTATCATGTGCAAGTAGGCTCCAAAATTATGACGGCAGAGAGTTTTTCTCCCTAGCAGAAGCTTCACAACCAGAGCAAGGGAAAGGAGCAGCTACACAGTGGAATGGGCCCCTCAGTGGGATGGTGCATTAAATATCTCTTGATCACACTGAGATAAAATCAAGACTTCTAGAATATGGAATGAAGACCATGAAAACACTGAAAAATGTTACTGAAACAGAAAAATCTCTCCTGCGTTAGATTTACTGACCTGAAATTTAGAATGAGCATCCGGGCATTCAGGTGCATTCAACATACAAACAGCCATGGGTGTCTAGGGGGGACCCCACACAGAGATGCCACCAGGCTCTGCTCCCACCCTAGAGAGACAAGCGCTGTGTTTGCCCGCGTGCAGAGCCAAGGTGCACCTCGTAACCCTGCGCTATGAATTGAGCTGATCTTGCCAAAGGGGAACAAAAGCAGAGGGAGCTGGTGCACCGCATAAACCAGCCTCTGACAACCATGGAGCACTACACAGCTTCTCTCTCTCTGTCTCCGAGCAGAGCTGCAGCTCATATAGAAGGTACAGGTTTCACATCTCAGTAGCCACTGAGATGCTTAGGACATGAGATGCTGATAACCAGGTGAGCAATTAGCTCATTCCGAATATTCAGTTTCTGGAAAGATCTCATTTCCCCTCTCAGACAGTACATCCTAGCAAATAACGGTGAACTCGAAGATGGATATGAACATTACAAGACTTAAATACTAAAAATTCGCTGGTGCCTGGCTTCATGTTTAGCAAACAGCACATTGTAAGAGTAGGAGAAAGCGTGATCTAAATAATCTCATTTAAAACCAAATCTATGATATTAGGGGAAATCTTGTCCTTAATGAAGTCCGCTAGGTCTTGCAATTAATCTCATTGGAACCAGGATTTCATGCAAATAGTTGCTAGCAATCTTAAAGCTGATAGTAATGCTTGCCACAGCCGGAGGTCATAAGAACTTAAGGGCATTCTCCAGCCCTCTTCCCTGAGCACCACTTTCACAAGGAATAATTATGGTGAGTGAAAGCTGATGGATTGTTCTGATATCAGTGAAGCCTTCATGTCTTTTCACCAGATGTAAAGTGTAATCAGAATTTTACAGAAGTACTTCTGAATGTCATTTTTACAGTTTTCTTGGCAGCTTTTTAGAATCCATTTCCTGTCATACGCGGAGGTACAAAGAGGCAGAATTGTAAAAATGCTGCATTTCTTTTCCTCCTTTTTCTTAAGCAGGGGCAGGCTAATGACAAGAAATAGAGGGTTGAATCGATACCAGATGTGTAACACTGTGGGAACTTCAGTAGCCCTGTAAGCTGGCTGTGGTTTCTTCCATAGTCTGATAGTGCCAGGTTGCCTATTATCTCAACTTTTGTTTTGTAATTAAAACATCTTTAGTCAGAAGTATCACTGCATTGCTATGCTTACTGACTGAAAATTTCAGATCATCAGCATCCCTTGCCAAACGCCTCGTGCATGCTGTGCCTAGCACCTGGAACCTGTGGTTTACAGCAGCTTCCTATACTGCAAAGAGGAAATATTTGGATTGCAATTTGGGACTTGCAATGGCAAAGCAGAGCTGATACCGGAGTGTGGTGGTGTGCTGCTGTGCCAATGGCAACAGCAGATCGGAGCAGGGGAAGAGCTCAGCGGAAGATTGCTCAGTTATTTTTATAGACAATCTACTTACCTGGCCAAACCATAGAGAAGCCTGTGGCCAGTGGACTTACTATCACTACTGGACCTTTAATTAAAGTCCATCACTTCTGATTGCTGATATTGCACTGTTAATTTTGTGTTGGTAGATCAACTGTATGGACTGTTGTCATGGACAGTTGCGAGTCTGCAGTGCCAGGTCATAAAACGATCAGCAGCACACAACAATGTTGAGAATCTTACACCTGTAAAGCTGTCAAACCATAGATAATGTACGTATCCACTGTTTTACAAAACAGATCAAAAGAAAGGTTTATTCACAGGAAAGGGTTGTGCCTGCCTGACCGCTCCAGATTGAAAGGAGAGACCCATATTGGCAAGATCTTTGTCAACTTAAGGCTGTTTTCTGGAACCGGCAAGGGTATTTTTGCTTCTCAGACTTCCTTCCGAGTGCTACTCTGGGAGATTCAGGTTAGTGTTTGCTTCTCTTCTCTGTTCTGCTTCTTAGTGAGCATTTGTACATCATGAAATAGACTGGACACATGACAACTGGGGGTTGTTTCAGGTCTGAATGCATAGTGAGAGGAAAACCTCAAAAGCTATCATTCTCAGCGTTGTACAATAAGTTATATTGTAGCCCACATTTCTGAAAGATCGAGGAAGAAAGTGAGGCCCAGAGAATGAAAGGCGCAGGCAGACAATGCAACACATCATGCCAGCTAGAGAAGCTACCTCTGGAAAACATTTTGGTGAAATAAGGCCAGGAAAGTTTGATTTGTTTTTTACTTTGATGACATCAGTAGCAAGAACATATTTGAAACTGTGCTTGGTTTTGATCTTTTTAGGAGTTAAATCAACGGGATGGTGACTGATTGCAGGAACTGTTCTCCCATGAGGTCTTTTATACAAGAACAAAAAAATTGTCGTATTATGCATCACATGAGTAAAACCAGGAACAGCGCAACTCAACATATCGACGTATTTGTTGGGTAGGAACAGTCCAAACAGTTTGCCTTTGGTGTAGTAAATTAGCCCAGTAAAGGCTTGCAAAGTTAGAGACTAAATGATGCTCCGTGGCTTTTTCTCAATCATCTGCATGATGTGGTTGCGCTGGGATATTATACTTGAGCTTGGAAACCAGTGCAGTCTGAACCAGTGTTCTGCCTGTGAGCCCTATGCATAATACAAGCTCCATGAGCTCTTTTCCCTGACTATACACTTCTATCTGAGTCTGCTAAATGGCCCTTCCTGTTCCTTTTCTCATTGTTAGGCTCCTATTTTAAGACAGACTTGCCATTCCCTGAACCTTCTTATTTACCCTGTTTGGCTTTTCTCTCAGAGGTTTGGCAGCTTTCCACAGACAAAGTTGCTGTTGAAGATATAGTATTTCAGTGCCAATGTAGTCAGAAAGAAATTTAAGTAATTATTATCCAAATATTAGTACCCAAGCCAACAGTGAAAACATTGCTTTTGTGACAAATTAGAACGCATTTTCTAAATCTTCTTTCAGATTTTCTTCAGCATGGTGAGACATTTTCCAATACGCTGTGCCTTTGTACCAGACTGCTGCTCTGGGGGTATGTGGCTGATGATAGGTAAACAGGGAATGTGAGTATGAACAAGAAAGGTTAATAATTGAGCATAAATTACAAGTTATATTTAACCTAGGAGATATTATAATCACTGAGGCAAAGGACATAAGACATAGGGGTCTTGTACCAGCTGACAAGACATGCAACGCTGTTACCAGCACTATAAGAAGGTTTATTTCTATTCCTGTAATTTCAAGTAGGTCTTAAGTAGAACGTAAGTATCTCTTATGTTTGTGATCTGCACAGCTGTGAATTTCATCGAAGTAGTTCTTACGCATTTAAAGAAAGAGCTTCTAAAACAGCAAAGAGCTGGGCTTTCTCCAGAAATCCAGCAGGAACAACTTCTCTAGGCATCACGTGTCCCCAGCGCTGCTTCTTATGGCTTTGTGCTACACAGAGCATCACAACCTTCTCCCACGTACCCAAAAGGAAGCGTGTTTTGTTTTAAAGGAAACATTTAACTTTTCTTTGCCACCCTCGAGGTGCCTAAATAACATAGTCAAGTCATCCAGCCTTGAAGCCAGCTTCTCCAGAATTGATTTTTTCAGACCCGCACACCAATATGAGAAGAAATACTGTCTCAAAGTCAATAGGTTTATGTATGCATTCAGGCAGATGTAAGTTTGTGTCAAACACAAGTACTTGCTTTCAGGTTAAGCTGAGTACAATCAAAACTCTTGTCAGATGCAGGTCTTTAATTAGATTTAATTTTTTCCGTGCTATTTCTACAGTAACATCTATAACCTGCGAGAACTGGTTACATCATTCTCCTTGCAGCATATTTACACTCCAACAAGCTGCTGTGTCCGTAAATGCACCCAGAGACAGAGTACATCTACTGCCACCATCCCACTGCCAAGAGTCAAAACAGAAGAGAAAGGGCAAAGCTGTTAGTATATTCTTTCAACAGACTAAAGAAAAAGAGTCAGTCATGAGAGCAAAATGATTGCCACTCCACGAGAGATAAGGAGATTTCGGCTTGCAGATTGCAAAAGAATTTCATTGACCTGTTGTTGGTTTGAAAAGATAAAAGGCTTTCTCTAGAAGTTCTTTCAAAGCACATGTATACACACACAGGCATACACATGCACACACGCAAGGTTAATAGAAAGCTAAAAATATTCAGCTGCAGGAAGTTATACCAGCTGGGCTATTACCTCTTCGTGTGACCATGGACGCATTGTAGTTGTGTCATTGCTTGTCGAGGAGTTTCTGAATGTCTGGAAAAAGAAGAGAAATCCCTGTTAATTAAAGTTGAGAATGGGAGAAATCAATCCATAAGAAATAAAAGGAGAGAGGTAATCAATGAGGAAGGAGGATCTTGCTGGTAGGATGCAATTAGACTTCAAGGAAAAGGACACAGTGCGATTGATCATATGATAGCTCCCTGGCTATCATGAAATATTTTGCACCGCTCACTGTGGAGACACAAAAGTGGTAATTGTGTCAATCTTTCAGTCAAAGTTTTAAAACAACAGAAAATTGACACAGATGATTGCATTGAATGAAAAAACCACCCAAACCCACAGACAGGTATTGAGAATCACAGCATCTTTCCACTAGATATTGGTAAAGAGAAAAATGGAATAAAAAACCTATTACACTGATGACTATTTGGTCTCAATAATTAAGTCTGATACACAGAAATAAAAGCTGAATTGTCTGGGATGATCTCACCTAACAAGGACCAGCCGAATTGTGGACAAAAGTTTCTCCTTAGCAAGCTTGGTAGTAGCAAGAAGTGGTTTTGCTGAAAAGTAAAAGAATGGGTAAATATGTAAAGAAAATCTGATAAGGAGTAGAAAAGCACATGAGATTTCCATTTCTGCAGAAACCACACGACAGACGGTAGCTGAATGTGGAAGTTTCCTGTTGTGGCTGCTGTGGGTGGAGAACCTTTGAAATGGGATGGAGCACTGTGAAAGGCTGGGTGAGATGGTTTTGACCCAGATCTCATCCCGTTATGTGAGTTCACATTTCAATATTGAATTCTATTCTGGCTCTGGCAGGGGGTCAGGACACCTCTGTGGTACTGCCTTTCAAACTCATATTAGATGGGGTGGTCTCAAAAGCTCATAACTAATTATCAGCTTAGTTGTTTATTAACAACTAATCCAAGCTCTGTATTTTTAATAGAAAATTGGATTAATCTGGTTTTCAACTTCCATCAGTCCAGTATACCTTCTGGGTTATTCTTCCCATAGGCTCTGGATTTTTAATTTTTTTTTTATTATTTTTTTCAAATCCTTCGACATCATATGACAAATGCCTCCAAAAGACAAACCATCAGGGGCACAGACTGGACTGGGGCAGGATATTACAGGACACAAATAGAAAGAAGAAGCTGTAAATTCCTAATGTGCTGACTACCTTCTTTACCTTCACCACTGGGGCTCTCAGGATATATTGCTGCCGTTGAGGAAGTCACCTCTGAAACCGAAACAGAGAAATGGCGAGCACTGTGTTCTTCCTGAAAGATGTTTTTCCAGAGGCATTTATTTGTTTTCCTTTTTAGCAGGGAAGCCACAGCAGTTCATTCTGCTTTTCTTCTTCTTGAAATTAATGTTGTGAGGAAATGAAAAAAGTCACACCTAAAATAATACCCCATCTGTAAAATCGGGGATAATAACGCCTTCTTCACAGGGGTGTTATACATCCCAATTAAGGGCCTGACACTCTCTGAGCCACCTTCTCTCTCTGCGTGGCTTGCTCAGACCTCGGCTCCCTCCCCTTGTGTTTACACAGGAGCTGATCCTCAGCAACATCTTAGATACCTTGATTTTCTTTAAAGCTAGTGGCCTAAAACTCATGGATTATCCTCCAAATTTCTAGTTTCTAACCCTATAGATCTTGAGTTTTACTCTGATACCAACTTCAGAAGAACCCAGTAATATATCATAAGTGTTGGACAATCATTTAAGAGACTTTTTGTAACAATATGCTCTAAACAATGTGCAGCCTTTGGGCACTGCTAGGTATTATCCCAGGGCTGGCCAAGGGCGAGGAGATGCAACCTGCCCTCCTGGAGCTGAAGGACCCACACCCAGCCCATGCCCTACATATTGTCCTCTCTGCAGTATTGCATTCACAGCGTAGCCACCCTTCATGCAACGTTATGGAAATTATTTGGAACACTTTTTTCTTTTCCTTCTACTGCTTCTAAGAACCAAGCTGATGTGAATTTGGATGGGGTTTTTTGCAGGTTGGGTTCTTTCTTTTCCTACATGAAATGTGACATCTGTTGACAGTTGGGTGATAATTCTTTGACAGGAAGGGTTTTTTTTGGGGGGCGAGAGAAATCAAATTTGGCTACCAGGAAACATTTAACAAATTTTCTGTGGTCTCTCTGAGGAGCTTGTGCTGAACAAATCTCATAAAAAGCAGTTATATTTGTGTTGTACTTTGCAATGTAAAAATAATGTCATGGCATCTTAGTGAGCACTACTATTGTTCCATGGAATTGCATATGGCCAAAAGATATTTAATGAAAAGATGTTTGAAAGACACTAAATCTACATGTTAAAAATCTTTGTTTCTTACAGCACTCATCTCCTCAAAGAAGAATGTTTTCCTAAAAAAAAATTAATCATAGACTGGTTTGGGTTGGAAGGGACCTTAAAGATCACGCAGTTCCAACCCCCTGCCATGGGCAGGGACACCTCCCACCAGAGCAGGTTCCTCCCAGCCCCATCCAGCCTGGCCTTGAGCACTGCCAGGGACGGGGCAGCCACAGCTTCTCTGGGCAGCCTGTGCAAGGGCCTCACCACCCTCACAGTGAAGAATATCTTCCTCATATCTAACCTAAATCTCCCCTCTTTCAGTTTAAGCCATTACCCCTTGTCCTATCACTCCCCTCCCTGATCAAGAGTCCCTCCCCACCTCTCCTGCAGCCCCTTTCAGCGCTGAAGGCCGCTCTAAGGTCTCCCCAGAGCCTTCTCTTCTCCAGGCTGAACAACCCCAACTCCCGCAGCCTTTCCTCTCAGGGGAGATGCTCCAGCCCCCTGATCAGCTTTGTGGACCCGATTCCACCTGCTCTTGTCTGTCTTGTGCTGGGGGCCCCAGAGCCCACCGTCAAGGGCTAGAGTGACCTGCAATACAGGCCGAAGACAACTGATTTTCTTTAAAAGTCCGTGGGAGAGGGGATGTCAAATGGCATCATTTCTCCCTACTTCACAAGCACATTGCAGCCTTTCCAGGGTCCCCCTGCTGCAGGACAGGAGAGCTCCCTTCCCTGTCCGTGCTTTCTGCCCGCCGCTGGAAATGGCACCCAGTGCAAGAGGGTAGAGATACAGGTTTCCTATTTTATAAACATCCTTCTGATTGAGGGGTACTGGCTCTGCCATCCTGGTGTAAAGCACAACTCCAGTAAGACACGCAGACATGCTTTGGCATAAAACCAGCCTAAGGAAGGGAAGAATTAGACCCCCGTCTCTGAGGAGTTCCTGGTAACATGCTTTTGCCTGTGGCGATGGTTTACTTTTGAGGTCACCTTTCTACAAAATGTACTTTCAACAACTTTATGCTGTTTTCCAAGTATTTGGAATACATTTGCAGCAGTTCAGGGGAGTCAGGACTCTGAAAAAGGAAGTGAGACGCCCATTATGTCTTTGAACATCACAGTTTAAATATTCTTTTTTCTGCTCAATTGCATATGTACGTGCACTTTAAATGGGGTATATTTATCACTAAACTTTTAAATTTTTCAAAATTAAACATCAGACCCAGTTTCACAATATACAGTGTGAGCAACATGAGTGCTAGTCGCATCAGGGCACTTCACACCAGCCTGCCTTCCCCTTCCAGAAGGTCCCAGTGCTGTGCTGAGACGCAGCTGCAGCCCCCCCGCGCAGCGGCTGCCCTCCCACCATCCGCTGCTCCTGCCAGCATTTCCTAATTGCTGCCGCCAGCGCCTCTTTGCTGTGGGGTTCCTCCTCCTAACAAATGTGAGCGCCTCGGTGAATGTCAGACCAACCCTGTCGGGATGAAAATCCTCAACAAAAAGATGATGATTACAGACTCATTAGGCAAACCTATAGTGAAAGTGCTGTGACCAAATGTTCGGTACTTACAGTGCCATAAATTTTCCTAAATGGTAAAGCAGTGTTTTAAGCAGGCTTGCACTTATTCTGGGTCAGGGTCATTAGGGAAGTGTTCTCTCCTGCTTTAACTCATGTGGCAGAAACAAAGGTTGTGTATTTTGGGGTTGTTTTATTTTTACTTTTAAGAGATGGTCTCAAGCCAAAAGCCTGGATCTGAACTCAAGCTTTGAATCCAGGCTTGCACTATCAAAGCATCCCTCTAACAGGCAAGAGCAGTGGAGCACAGGAAATGTTTCTTTTGGATTTGAATTTCAAACTTCCAGCTGAAAGATCTGGATCCTTGATTTTTGGTCCACTGAAGATGTACAGCATCTGTACACAGAACAACAATTTTGGTTCACACCTCTTTTATATTTGGGGAGCATAGATTGTTTCATAAAGAAGAAGGTTAGTATTTGGACAGCAGCAATTAATATTAAACCTGCTGTATATATAATTGATGGTGACGGCGACTGAGTAAATTAACTCTAGGTTTTATTTTTCTTGGAGGAGTTTGTGTGTTTCATCCAAAATTGATTAGTTGCTTTGCCTTGACTTTATCGCGCCGTATTGAACTCACTGGCACTGAAGCCACTGCACCTGTGTCTTTGTGGGAATGAGTAATGCAACCTCCACAAAGTGTCATATGAAGGAAATAGCAATCTAGACAGAGAAACACAGTAATTGATGTCTGACCGGTAGTAAACTAAAATGGTGCTCGCTGCACTGGGTCCTCCAGCACTGGGGCGTGTTGGGCATCACTCAGATATTTTCTTGAAGGAACATCCAAATGGAAATCTTGGCCTTCTAGAAGAAACTGTAGGTAATAAAAAAAAGATTAGTCTTTGGGTACAATTCTGCTATGATACATAGTAGAAATAGTGAAAATACCTTTTATAATAGTGCGTGGGGTTGCTAAGGTTGACACAAGCGTACTTGAACGTTAAATTTGGTCATCTCTTTTCCTGTGTACTGCAGTTTTTTGTCAGCTGTATCAGGAGTTACTGTTTAGCTCTGGTCACCAGAGGGATAGGCAAAACAAGTTGAGCAATAATAGAGACATTTTTGCAATTTCAACCACTCTTGCGTTTGCTTTTTGAGTGACAAGTGGCAGGAAGCCAACGTTTAAGCTTCTGTTTGGAAAGAAGGAACAAGTTCATTGTACTCCTGTTCAAAGCATGCCCACGGGTAACCGAATGGAACAATTTACCACTGCTGAAAGGCTGAGAGGGGACATGATCTCCTTTCTGAATACAGCATGGAGCTTAACGCTGGGAAGGAAGAAGAGCTGCTTAACTTAAGAGACAATATCGGCACAAGAGTAAAACAAAAAGAATAAAATGTTCATTAATAAATGGAACTGGAAATTGGAAGGTTTTTAACCATTACAGGAGTAAAGTTATGGAAATAGATTTAGTTTTGGGTCCACATATCAGTAGAATCTTATTCCTAGAGATGACCCCGCAATATTTATCTGAGTTCTTTCATTCCTGTCCCGAAAAAGAAAATGAAAAAATGACTCATAGAAATGCTCTATTGACATGGTGTCAGTCCCATGAGCCTGCCATTTTCTGCAGAGAACAAACTATAGCTCTGCACTTATCCACCTGGATTTTACTGTTCGATTTGCACATTTGCTCTCTCTTTTATTTCTTTACATGTATTCCTGTATGAAATATCTTTCAAAGATTAAATAAATTACTATTCAAAAAGCAACATTACGATTCTATTTATACTCACAGGTTCTTCACTGAAACTCAGTACTACAATGTAGTTTATAAAAGTGAAAGAATTTGCTTTTATTGTAAAATGTGTTAATATAGAAAGGCTTTTGAAGGAAAAGGAACTTGAAAGATTGTGTAATGCTCTAATATTACCTAATCCATAAAAAGGGTACCACAGCAGCTTACCTTGTTCACAGTGCATAGAACCACTTACTTTTTTGGACTTTAGGACATATAGGGAGGAATGAATTAAACTATCAGTCACTTCGCAAAATGGTTCTAGGGAAAGATCAAGCATCACCTGTGAATTATCCTGAGGTGAAGTCATTTGTGTACACACATGAGGCAAAATGCACTTTTGCAATATTGAGTCATCATGTAGAACTGTTTTCCCTCCCCTAAATAAATACTCAGCAAATGTGCATTTTCACGCCTTTGCTGGTTTTTTTTTGCTTGAAGGATTATCTTAATTACTCTTCTTCATACCCTGTGAATTATTCCTTGACTGAAGGACCTGGGAGGTTATGTAGGTATTTCAGCTGGGGATGTTAAACAGGAATTCAGTGTCATGCCGCTGCGTTGCTGTCGCTAGGAAGCTTTCTGGGTGCGCTTCAGTGAGTATGTAAGCCCAGAGCAGGATCTGCCCCTTCATGGGGCGCTGCTGGATTCATTAGATCTGTACCCCTTTAGCTGCTGGGCATCTTGGGGCTAAAGGAATACAAGGGGGATGGACTGCAGAGAGAGGTATTAGTCTCAGCTCTCCTATATGTTGCCACTATATTCCCCTTTACCTCTGTCGACAAACATAATATCTCCTATATAATTTAACCGCTTGGGATTTTTTTTCTTTAATGAACCATTTAAAAAAAAATATTAGACTCACACACACATACAGATATATATACTGATATTAATCAGGCAAGATATTGCATACGCTCCAAGCCATGGAAACTTCTTAGTCTCCAAAGAGTTACTTCTCAGTTACAGAAGTTGTAATCATTATTAAAGAAAAAATAATAATAAAAAAGACAAGAACAAGAACCTCAAACTGTCAAACCTTCAGAAAGAAGTTTATGAAGAGTTCTGCAGGTCTCTGGAAGGCATGAGGAGCATTGCTTCCACGGCGTGCCCATCAGAGGAAAGCCAGAGCACACCGCTCCACCAGACAGGTTACTCTGCGCCACGCTCCCGCGGGGTGAGCGGCACCGAGGAGCAATAGCCAGCTCCCGAATCCATCATCCCGCTGACTTTCAACTGCTCTTTTGCTTTGAAATAAAGACTGCAAACATATGTCCGCTGCCTTTGCTCAGAAGGTTATAGCACAACGCAGCTCCGGATGGATCCTCTCTAGTCTGTGTTCCGTTTACAAGACTGAAAGAAAGCAGAGCTTTGCACTGCGGGCAGGTGCGCATAGTGCTTCATCCTGGGGCTCCGTGGGGGGTAGGGAAGGCATAGAACAAACTGGGGAAAAAAATCACCCCTTTTCAATCCTCTTACCATGATGCCTTTATTTAATTTTAAGAAAACTGCACACTGCCAGAAATCGAGGCATGAGAAACAGCTGTGTTTCCTCATTTTTTTGTGACACAGTTATTCATTGGTACTGTCTGAGGCACATCCTACACTTATTTCTTCGTATTTTGCACCTTTTTAATCAAAAATATTTCTTCTGTCATTTTCTTTTAGAGTGCTGTTTACTTTTTCTGCCATTGTAAGGCTACTGAAGTTCAGAGGAGGAAGAGCAGGAACCATGTGATCTTGAGGTCAGTGGGTGAACTAAACGATGGAAAGAGCCTGTAACAAGATATTACAACAGCATCAGACAGGTGTATCATCCCTGAGAAGTCAGGGAAAGCAGAGAAATGACAGGACAAATTAGGTTCTATAAGTTAAAAAGTAAAGAAGCTCTGACTAAGCATCTTGAATGTCTCATGAAATAAGAGGTCACTAAAAGATTGCTCTTGCTTGTGTCAACAGAATCCCTTCAAAAAGAAACGCCTGTCCTGTGCTGGTACGATGATCTATCTATTCCTCCATTACTAACTTCTACATTTTTGCATTGCATCTCTGTCAAACGTTGAACACAGCATCTTTACTCATTACCCTATAAATCTACCGCAGCAACCTAGAAGTCATAAAATTGTCAATGTGTATTTATGGAGCTGGTGTATTTTATCAGGGCTTTTTCCTCCCTATGTTTTAGTGGTAGTAGACTGATACCTATTGAAATCCAGAAACATTTTGTATAAATAGATGTTTATTTTGTTGTTATTTAAATATATGAGACTGTACTATATGTGTGGCTCCTGATACTTACATGCAAATTTCTTTTAAAAAGATGACTAAGCCAATTTAAACTGCATGTAAAGAAAACATTTCTTTACTGAGACTTGTATGCCAAATTTCAGCCAGGGAGAATTTTAATACAGAACCCTTAGACTTACAAACCCCTCAGAAACAATATTTATAATGGAAATTTTGACAGCACCTTCAGTACAGCGGTGAAAATAACACCACCATAATGAAAAAGAAATGATGATAAACAGAATATATTATAAAGTAGGGTCTAACAAATTCATAGCCTTTACTTTCATCAGCAAGCTGGCGACAGGCAGTGAAATACAAAACAAGTCTTAGCTTTTAAATAAGAGCAGCCTGAACAACAAAAGGGCTTCTGTAAAATAGATTAAGAAAATATAATACCATCCTTACCACATAAAGTACTATTTTCATTAGAAACCATAATTCACAAATTAACACTAAGAGCACTTAGAACTGAAGAGGTGAAAAATGTGCCTATCTATCATTTTGGTAGCATATTTTCTTCAAAAAGACATCCTTATTACATTTCCCAGGCAGGTTTGTTAATGCCTTTTGTTTAAATATTCATACGTGGGCTTTTGAGTCTGACTCCTGTGAAGAGAGACAGAGCCTGGGAGCTCCTGCTGAAGCTGCTCAGGTTTGCAATCCGTGGCACAACGGGGTGACAGCCACGGGTGGATGTACTGTCCTCCTTCCCACAGGGTCCTGGTGGCTGCTCCACGTCAGAACACACATCCCTGCCTACATACCTACGCACAAACAGGCTACTCGGGAGGCTGGCCCATACTAGAACTTGAAAAGCAAATACCGGGAACGATCCTCTTCCCGTATTTTCTAATCATGTTTCCGAACTACGGCTTCCAAAGACAGTAGCAGAGGACCGGTTCCAGCAGTGGTATGTTGTGGAGCTGGGGAAGGAGATCTTCCCTTGCCTGACGTGACACCAAAGTGACATCTCCATATGGAGGCAAGATGGAAACATTCGGATTGAAACAAACATGGCTTTTCATCAATATTTTTTGGCATGAACACAACTATTAGCCTACGCAATAAACTTGCCTGTGTGATAATATCTCAAACATGATATCAGACATTCTTCTATTGTTAGAAAAAAATATATTTAGTGAAAACGTATGTCTACAATAGAATTTAGATTTCATTAAAATATAAAGAGTTAAAAGGTATAACCCAGGTACTACTTGGTTTCCGTATTTAATCTCTCTAAAGTAATGCAGTGTTTAAAAAATAAAATGTAAGACAAATATTTCAGAACAATGGTGCCCTACCTCTCTAGTTGGCATGTTCTATGTAAGTCAAATACTCCTGAGTTTGCAATGTATTTCATTTTCTGTTCAAGACAAATATCAAGATGAAACCACTAGAAACATATATTGTTTCTGCTCTCTCACATAATTTCACTGCAAAGCACTGACATTTGTTGGTTAAGTTCTTTAAAGCAAAGAAATGAGTACCATCCTATATAATTTTGAAAGGATCTTTGCAAGAAATGTGGTTCCTTTCATGGGCACGCTCAGACACATGGAGATGTCTATTCATGCATATCTATTACTGTTCTCCGTTGAATATCTCATTTGAGGGTCCAAGGTGTAATTTATCTGCTCTGCACAGAAGATGTCTTGTTTCTTAAAGGTTAGCATGAACAGAGAAATTATCCCTGCCTCTTTGCTAGTTTAGCCTCGTCTCTCTCTCCGAGTGTCACTCCTTTCAGGATCCAACCCAGCAGGTATTGTTTTCATACTCAACACAGTCATGTAACACTTGGGGAGTTACTTACTGCGTCACCTCACCTCCTAATGGGCATATGAGGATGACAATTACATGATAAAAACTACAATAATGAAATTACTATTTCCTGTGCATTACATGATCAGCCACAGTGTAAAAGATTACACTAGATGGCAGGTGGTTTTCTTCTGTATCTGTCAAAGCTGGGCTTTAAGTCTTGACTGAGGTCTTGGAATACTTGACATCCATAAAAAAGTGACAAATACAAATAGTTAATGAAATCTTGGTTTTCTGCTAAGAAAGATGCCATTTCATGTTTTTTACTTGGGAAATCCTTTGCACAGCTGTCCTGTGCACACTAGTTTATTAAAAAGAGGGATGCAGAATGTGAAGGGGGAAATTTTATCAGCCATTTTTTTTACTTTGAAGAATAACATTTGATCTTCGCTTGAGGGCAGTCTAGCTTGCACCTCAATTTCTAGAATGCTTCACACTAGCATATTGGCAATATATATAGTAACCAGAGAAGCCATCTTTAATCTCTCTGTTAATTTGCTCCTGAGCAGTGTCCTCTTTGCACTCACATCTCCGTCCTTCAGATTACCTGAATTTCATTCATGCTTCATGCTATGTGAAATATCTATGCACTTGTCCCCCAGCCTACAAGTCCTTATCACCTTGGTGAGGTGTTTCTAGCACTTTAAAGTGCTGCATCATCTGTTCTAGCCGTAAATTTAAATAAAATCATCTGCATTGCTATTTTTGGCCAAGGCATGACAGCACAGAGGATAAGGCATGAGAGCAGTGATGCTGGGCCAAGGTCACATCCAGACTCCTGGGGACCACAGCCAGGCAGGGGCCAGTGATGAGCACCTGTCCCTCAGGTTCAGCCCCTCTGACTGCTTGCACAGAGATGATGCCTCCTCCTCTGCCCGTGACACTGGGACCAGGCTGGGCCATGCAGCAACCTCTGCAGTGAGCTGACAACAAACCAGATGATAAGCACCAAGGGCTGGGCCTCTAAATGTCACTTTACATGCCAACCCACTCAGCAGCTGACAAATGCATCGTCCGTTTGTTAGGGCGTACTTGGGGAAAAAACACACTCTTCTCATTTTGGTTGCTGACAATTTCCTTTGGCATTAACCACATTAGCCGTACGTTATGTCCCATCACTAATTTTCTCTAACACTTTCTGGCCTCAGATGACCTAACCTGGCTGAATGCTTCATTTGAATAAAAAGCTTTCTTCTCTGAGAGCACTGTGGATGACACCATCACGCTGTCATTTCATCAGTTTCTACCTCTTCTCCAGGTAAAATCTTGCAGATATTTTCTGCTCAGCATGTCTAGGATGCATAAGCATTATAAATATTAAAACAGCTAGAAATTAACCGAGGCTCTCTTCACCATGGATTTCAGCTTCTGCAGTACTCCTCTCTTTGGCATTATCAATACATGCCTGCCTCGAGCAGAATGTTGTTCTTAATCCTCTGACCTGCCTATATTACTCCTCCTGCTTCCTCTGTCGTGTCAAACACAAACTTCTTGTTTCCTCCTCCAAAGCCATGTTGTATCCCCATCTCGGACCAGATCATACCGCTAAACTCCATTTTTAAAATGTTCATTTTTCAAGTTGGCACTTTCATGCTTTCTCCCATACTATCACTCCCTCTTTGCAGGAGCTCCCCATAAACATAAGAAAAAATAATTACTCCTCCTCCAGAATGTCCCTCAAACCTCTCTTTTCTTGAAATTACTTTGTTTTTCATTGGCTATGGGCACACTGAGATACACTACACACCATGTTAATCAATATTACCTCATTGCTTTCTCAGATTCGCCCGTTCTTTTTTATTTATTTCTACAGTCTTGCCTGTCTTACTCTGAGATTAGAAAACCATCTTTTAGTCCTGCCTTTTCACCTTATTTAGATAGCTTCCCACCCCTGTGATGAGGCCTCATAGGCAAGACAGTGACACTAAAAATAAAGACTTATAGGCGTATAAAGATGTCTGCGGATCGGAAGCTTTCTCCTAAAGGGAGCAGAGCGTAAATTTACTGGTGAACATTAAATCTCAACTGTTCTTTGATTTTAACAAGATGATGCACCCAGACTTGGATGGAGACATACTGGGGAGCAGCATGTGGTTTCTTATTAAGCACAGAGATGTACAATGAGTTATAGCCGTGCCTTGGCTCATTTTTTACAGGAGAAAACTATAGATCCTCAATACGATTTACCTCTAGGTAAATATGCCTGCCAGTCTTCGTGAGACCAGCATTCCACAGTCTGCCCCCAACAAGAGGTCGCGCTTCAGAGTTTATATCTGGAAGCAGACAACGAAGAGAATTCTGACAAAGGTTTTTTCCTCTTCTTCAGGACAGAGGTTTCCTGGTTTAATACTACAGGTGATGTAGCATCTGTACTTGAATATTCAGGAACAAGTAATACAAGACTCCCCACCTTTTACCAGTCACTGTCTGCAAACATTATGATGAAAAATTGTAGCTGTTTTCCCATATTACGCTGTTCTTCATAATAACTCGTATAGGAGAGGTATGACAGGAGACACAGAATGCATCACCGTACTTCAGAGACAAAACTTTACAATACAATGTTGACTAAAGTGCTCTTGATATGGTGATGATACCTCCTTTTTTTTTTTCTCTTAAGGACAAAAAAGCAGTAAGCTCCAATATTTTTTAATACTTCTCTACATGTATGGATGATAGAACGCCAAAGAAAATCATGCAAACAAAACCTTCATCAGCCTGTCCTGGAGGCCAGCCAGAGACTAGATAATTTGGACAAGACCACGATGGGCCGGATGAATGAGTGGGAATGAGGTACTGCTTCCAAGCTCTGTAAAACTGCTGTAGACAGTCTGTCCCTTTTTAATATGTGCTTGATTTCTTTTTCAGAGTGAAAACAAAGCCCAACATTTTTGCCTAGTTCATTTGAAAATAAAGTCTTGAGAAGAAGAAGGAGAGAAACCATGTTTTGCTGTGCTGGTGCTGTCCTATTCAGTCATAATCGCAGGGCACAAAAAGCACGCCACTTAAGAGTCTGCTTTTTAAGAGCTGCCAGGCTTTTTAACCTCTTCTCAAAATACATGAAAGACCTCTTAAATGTATTGCCTTAGCACGTTGCAAATCTATTCATTTAGCGGTTGTATCAGATATATTTCTTTGTCAGCTACCCATTTAAGAAGGGATCATCTTAAAAGGCACTGACATAAATTGTTGTGCAGAAGATCGATTAGTTTAAAAGGTTTTTCCTTTTAACAGATCAGATAGCTATTATATCTCGCCATTTGGTATATGGAATTTTCATTGAACAATTTCAGTATTTAATCACTTCTTTAAACACATATTCATTTTAAATTATTTCACCCAGATTCCATGATCATGAGTTACTCAAATGAGTTTTCCACCTGTGTGTTGTATTGAATGGATGTGACCAAATGGCCGGGAAATTCTTCCAAAGAAACCAGTTTCATTAGCTAGAAGAGGCTTTTGATGCAAAGGTAGGCATTATTCAGCTGAGGCAAGTAAAAGCAGCTTTTACAAGGTAGGTCATAAATTATCAAAATTTTGCTAAGTATGAGGGAGCACACAGGTGAGCATCACACATCTCTAGCAGTCATGCAGGGGCAGTTTGTTGGATCCCAGCCTTCCCCGTGTAAATCACTGAATTAATTCCTGCAGGTTTGTAAAGGAGCGCACATGAACTGTTGCTATTTACTGTTCTGAAAATTACGTTTTTTGACAGATATGTAATTGCTATTGTTTCTCGAAATTAGTTCATAAGAAAGATGCTGAAAACAGCAATCTAGTAAATAACTTTAATTGAATTCTAAGGGCAAAATTCTGCCAATCATTATTCCCATTGGGTAACACTTTTCTCTGCAATTAGTCTATTGATTTTTTTGAGATTGCTGTTGAAGTGCACTTTAGGTACCACAAGCGACAGAGCAGGACTTCACCTTAGCACTGAAAGGTGGCAAGGCTGTTTCCCTTCTTGGGGTTTTCTAGCTTGCTTAGGCTGATGGACTCCATCCTCATCCTGGGCCATCAGTGTTTATCCTGTAAGCAGAAATTAGGCAGGTCGGATGAGATAGTGCTGAGCATCTGTGCCAGTCATTTTGTTGTTTCCTTCCTATCTGGAGAGAGCCCAGCAACTACAGCAAGAGTCCTTCTCACATCCAGTGGCCATGACTTGTTTTTTCTCTGGAAGACATGCCTACAATGCCCATACAGTCAACAGCTTGGTTATTATACATACTGGGTAACAGAAGCACAAAGTTTCAGTGAAAGATTTTGGTTATGCAGTTTCTTCTGTATGAATACCAACATTTTTTTTTTTCCCTTGACCTGATAAAAAAGTGTTTGACAGCTCCACAAACTTCAAACTCCCTGAGAATTAAATAAACTAACTGCAGTAGAACTGTGATCTCATCAGCCTCCCACACATTTACTTTTGTGTTGTACTCATTTATATTGCATGCCTAATTAATCGGGGGACTTGACAATTACAAAACTAAACTACCAATAGATTTTCTTATGTTCTTAAAGATTTGGAAAAAGAAACAGAATCAAAAAGAAAGGATTATGAATCAGAAACTTGCTGGAAGTAGTATAACCACAATCCCTCATATTTAAAAATCATTCAGCTATCTTTGCAAGCCCGCCAAAGACTTTTCAGGCTAAGTCTCACAGCAAACCCAGATTTATACCACTGCTGAGGGATTTTTTTATTATTTATAGTTTGTTTTCTTGTGAAAGCCATACAGAGGAAAAAAAAAAAAAAAGCATTTCCATCTTTATTCCTTTTTTAGCATACTTCCATAATCTCAACAGGAACAAGAAGATGTCACATTTCAGATGAGTTTATACAGATTCATAGAGTTTTGGAGGCAAGAATATCTCCATATGAATGGCATTTCAAAACCAAATTCAAACATTATGCTGTAATTCCCTCTGAAGATTCTCTTTCACATATTACACATTGCATAATAACCTGAAAGGACTCCATGTTTCTGAAACTAAACTGGTTTTTTATTGTGATAACTATTTACAGAGAAGCTGCACACTCCACGTAAAAAACACTGACTTTCTGATTCCCCCTGAACCTCTTTTCTCTGTTAACCTATGCTCTTGCTTAAGCTCCTTGTTGACTGATACAAATTCCTTTTTCATGTTTGCTCTTTGTGTTTCACACAAATGTCTGCTGGGGACAGAAGCTGTGTAACTCAATGAAGATTCATTTTCTAAAGCCACTGACCTCCCAGGTGACAGAAGGGACACTTGTGTCTAAAATACTTAGTTTCTTCACTCTTGAAAATTCATTTTTGTATCTCTAACCTTTTTCAGGTTGCATTATTATGTGCAGACAATAGTGTTTGTACCAAATCCATCTGGAGAGTAGGAAGGAACCGGACTCCTTTCATGCTTTTCTTTCTATTTTCTGGACCCTCAGCACAGCCCTTCAGAAGCCAGCAGATGTCCTGCACAGGAGACCTCTTTAAGAATCAAAGGAATTTGTTATTATATTCCTATATCCTGCTCTCACAGTCTAGATGCAGCTTAAACTGCAAGGGAAGTAGAAGTTTTCCAAGCACAGATCTTCTGCAAGAGCTCCTGGACCAAACAGGCATGCATCCCAAAAGGGGCATCTTGAAAGATGCTGCCAAGTGGCTCCATGACTCCAGAAGATCAATATGTCAGAAGTAACAAAGAGCAAATACATTTGTTCTGCATAGGTGAGGCAGCCTGTCTCCCAAAACTGATAAAGAGTAGTCGTTTCCATTTCCTTTTTGTTCAGAGCTAGCCGATGGGTTCAAAACCAGCCTACCCATAAAAATACCTGGTTTGTGCTGTCTTCAGTGGGCATATTTTGCCTTTCCTTGCAGGTTTCCAGCTTTCCTCCTGCTGGATTTTACTAGAATTGGTAGCAGTCTATATTTCTGTTGTTTCAAGTTGCTCTTGGGAGGCAACTCGTAAGGGGAGTTTGTTGTTTCTAAGTCTTGCTTGCTCTTCAGGAGTCCCTGAAATAGGGACTTTCAGTAGGCTCAGCCAAGGGTGACTGCTCTCTCACACTGAGAATTGTATGGTGTAGTCAATAAACCCCACACCTTGCATCATCCTACTGTCCCGCTGTTGAGGAGACTCTACTCTTCTGCATCTACTTCAAGCAAATATGTGCTCAGATAAGCAGTGTATATATTACACTTGTTGGATTTTTCTGGGTAGCCTTAATTTTCTCATTAGTTTCAGAATATTTTTACTATACATCACTACTAATTGGCCATATTTCTTCGTGTTCCTTCTGGGATTATATTGTTTCTTGCTCTCCAGTACAACTGGTATTAAATGATTTGAGAGTAAGTAATTGCAAATACTGTCTACAAATATCTAACAACATTTTTTTCTACATTGTACTTACTATGTATGCCATTTATTACATTGTTTTTGTCAGTCATAGCATAGTTTTTTGCCTTTCATGTTGCTTTATGGAACATTTATGCTTGACGTGAGTATTTGTCAGTGTGTCTAGGTCTTCACCAAATATTCTGTCCATGAGCACAAAACCAATGTGCTGAAATATTTTTCAAACACTGCTTTTTTGTCTTTCTCTTAAAAAAAATCAGAGAGAACTGAAAGGAATCCATCAGGGAAATGGACCAAATGCACTTGGACAAAAAAAAGGCCCCATGACTGCAGACATTTGTATCAGAGTGTTGGGGCTTCAGTTGCATACCCAGGCAGAGTACATGCCCTAATAAAGCAGATAAAGCAGTAAGATTTTGAATTAATTCACTCAGATAACAATTTTTATTAGCATGTGCAATGAGTTATGCGGGATTTCTTAGGTACTAACGGTGAGCAGCGCTTCTGTGTACATAAAAAAGGTGCTTTTGCAAAACAGACTCATGACAACTGGGACTTGAGAATACATCATCAAAGTTTCATCTCTAACCACAATAAAACCTACATTGTAGGACAGCATTCCAAAATGCGCATTAATAGCACATCCTACATCCTCTCTGTGTACAAGCCAAAAGTAGGTGATAGTTCCCAACCACACAGAAGGAAGAATCTCTTGAATAAAGGAGATTTGTGATTACTTAGTATTTCAGAGTTGTTTCTAACCTGGGGAGAGCGCTAAGAGCCCCACAGAAAAAGGTGTCGTACTGTAATACACAGCCAAGGTAAAGATTCATACCTGGTTTTAAATATATATAAGAACAACTGCAGATAAAATAAGAATTCAAACTTTTCATGTATTATGCTTGAGGGCATTCAAGCTTCTAGCTGATAGGTATAACGAGAAACTTCCCATTTAGCTATTATATTGTTGTGCTGTATGGGGGTTTTCCACCTTTCTCTGAAGCATCTGGTGTGGGTTATTGTCAAAACCCTATTTGAGCATCGCTTTGGCTTAACATAATAATTTCTATGCTCCTGAAACTGGGACATTCTAATTATCTTTCAATATTGCAGTACTGTGCTACTAAACCCACTTTAATCTATAATAACAGAAAAGAATCATAAGCCAAAAGACTGTTTACAAGTTGACACAAATGACCTAATATTTGCGAAGAACCACAGTGGAAAAAGTATGAAAAATGTACTTCACAGAAGCATCCTTGGCAGAAGTGAATTCAGCAGAAAGCTTTAATACATTTTAACGAAAGTCTGAATTGGATGACAGAGCTATAAGAACTGTATCTTGAACCAAAAGAGTGGCCAGAAAAGATCTTGGAAAATATAGTATGTATCTGCTATGTTACTGAACTCAGGTTAAAATAGCAAATACCATAAACAGACAAATGGCAAGAAAACGCCTAAACACAACAAACTAACCTCTGCAAGATTCTTCATGGCTTTATCCCCCTGTATATGACCTGTGATCTGAATGTATATCAATATTCTTCTAGCAGTTGTATAGGTCCATTAGCCAAATGCTATTCTTCATAACAAAACCATTATATATATATGGCCACAAAGTGCTTTTGGCCTGATTCCAGCTGATCCCATATTTCAGCAAGCCATTTCAATACAGGGAAAAGAGAAAGAAAGAGGGAAATCTTTTCTTGAGCATGTCATATCTCTAAATCTAATGATGTGTAGTGTGACAGATCAGGGAGATTTCTTCATTGTCCAAAAGTTGCATGTTAAACCTGGGAGAGACTGTTTAATGAAGTATGAGTGCTACCTGGCTTCAGCACAGTATGAAACCGTGATGTTAACCTCCATACTGCTGTCTCAACAACATTTAGTTTTCTCTACGGAAAGAGAAGTGAGATTTGAAATTCCATACTCAAAGAAGAAATGCCCAGTAATACTGCAAACTAGAAGAAGATGAATAGAAATAATCATTTTATAAAGTTTTATCAAGAATATTATTATTTTATTTTTATTTTCTTTAATTAAGAGAAATGAAAAAAATTACTGTCATGTCACCCTGAAGTGAACTGTCCTTATAACAGTGCTTAAAGCAAGCCCAACACAGATCACCAATACTTTGTCTCTGAGAATCGATCTTTCTTAGTAAAATAAACGAGAGGGTTGTCTCGGGCAGCATCTGTTACGGCACAAGGATAACTTAAGTGCTGGAAGGAGAAAAGTTAATACGGGTAAAGCAAAAGGCCAAGGCCGTGCATTCTTGACTATCATTTCCCAGATTTATTGTTGTGCCCTGGTGCAGATTCCTTAATTTTTACTTGGTCTCAACTTCCACATCTATAAACTAGTCATAATTTGCCTTAGCTGCCCTGTGTATCTATTCAGTCTAACCCATTTTCACTGAGCACCCAGGGTACGCAGAGATGAATACTATCAGCAGAAGCCTCTTCTGCCTAGCTGATACTGTTTTGTCACTCACTGTTGAAGTTTTTTTTCTCATTTCCATAGGAATCACATACAGTTGAAGTGTTGAGCAAGTCTTCTCTGAAGTTGATATGCGAGACAGCGTGAGCTTCTACACACAGCGAGCAGCAGCTGACCACTTCTGGTGGCCTAATGGCAGCAAGCCTGCTGGGTGTGAAAACCCTCTGCTACTTTAAAAGAAATCTGACAATCAGATACAGGCTAGGAAAAATATTTATTTTCACATGCTAGCTAACATATGTTAACATTCTAGAATAAGCAGAACGTAATTCTAATTGTGGACTTGTTAAATATATTTATATGGGTTTTGTTTCTTTGGGTTTGTTTCTTAGAACACAAGGTACTATGTGAAATTAAGTAATTCCAGTGATGTTAATGGGATCACGAAAAAGTAGCTGCTCAACAGTTGGGATTTTCCCCACCCTGAGGGTGTCAGATGTAGTATGGATTAAGGCAGAAAAGTGCTGGCAAGATGCAAAGGTTCTTGACAGCATACAGACACCATGTAATATAACGATAAACAGATGTAAACAAACAATTAAAAGTATGAGGAGATGAAAAATCAGGCTTCCCTACACTTAGTGCCACAAAAAAAAAAAAAAAAAAAAGAAAGACTTCTAGAAATGGAGTTCTTGGAAAGGTCTTGTCTTTCAAATTGCTCGAAAACTCCCTAATTCCTTTTCTCTTTCCCAGGCCCTATGTTTGTTCTTCCTCCCCCCCAGAAAGCTGAAAAAAAAACCAATACATGTAAAAAAAAATCCCCACAAAAAGAAGTAGCACAGATGAAAAAAATAACCCAAGGGATTGAAATTTATCTTATATAGTTGGAGCAAAGCACAAACTCCATGATTCAGTTCAGCAACAAAAGGTAGGTATCAGCCAGGGCTTAGCTAGCTCCATCCAAAACAAAGACACTTTAGCCAGAGGTCTCAGAATAATGAGAGATTCCACAAAAGCAATCACTGGAAGTAAACAAATATTTGAGCCTGTACTAAAAGGGACTTTGCATACATGCGTGACAAGAAATCCAATGAATAAACAAATTACTTATAAACACTGCAAAAGCCCTCAGCTCTGCAGAAGTTCTGAAGCGATCTGCAGTTGCAAAAACAGATAGAGAGCAGGAGATCAGAGCCAAGACACTTTTCCCAGTTTGAAAGGTAGTTTGGCACTGGGAAAAGAAAGGTCATAGGGGGTTCATCACCCCTGGAGGGTAGAGGTCAGCTGTCAGCTTGACCACAGGTCAACGCCATGGCAAAACAGAGCCACATAAGCCCTATCATCTGGAGTGTCAACGCAGCACGAAATTCCCTGACATAGGCCCTCCTCCAGGCCAAGCATTATGGCACTGGGCTTCATGCAATGTCTTTTTCAAAGCTGCCTTCCAGCAAACCAAATACTGCAGAAAAAATAAAAATCAGATGTGCTGGTGTAAGGGCTCCAAACTGTGAAGCACCAACTCCCCACCAAGTGCTGAGAGAAAGCGTCAGGTGTTCAAGTAAAAGCCTATTTTGCCTGTCCAAACCATCAGGTTAGGGTTATCTTAGTGAGGCACTGACATACGAGGGAGCTAGGAAAAGAATATGCATTCGTTTCAGATCATGATTTTGCAATTTTTAATTTGCTTTTAAGATTTCTCAATAGCATATTCCTTAATTTTTCTACTGTCTGAATCTGTCAGATTGCTCTGAACCAAAGCCAGACCACATCTACCGTCTCAAATTAATGAAAAAGGTGAAATAAGAAAGTTCTATTTCAAGTAAACCAATTAAGAAAGCTCTGTTGCAAGAAAACCAAATACGCAAAAAAAAACCAAGCAAGCTGAATGCATTCTTAACAGTTCTGAGGATCACATATTTCAAAGAAAATAGCACAATTTTTGTAGAACATTTCAGTCTTATTAGAAAAAAAAAAAAACACAAAAAGTGTTTTGGGGCCCAAGTCCCATCCTCCATTGTGGGATTAGGTAGCGTAGGAAATTGTATTCACGACCGTAAGTTCAGCTACAGTGACTCAGCCGTGTTGTACCAAATGAGTGGGCCTTTACGCCAGCTGAAGATAAGGCTCAGTTCAAGAGAGATTTATTTTTTCCATTAGAAACTCATGAAAACATGATACTTGGATTGAGACACTCATCTTGAGAAACAGCTCTTTCCTTTCAAATCTGCAAAAGTTATTTGTGTAGTGCGTACTTGCTGGTCCTTCATATTTAATGGCCACAATACTTCCATTGTACGGTTGTCATTAAACATAACACAGCCTCCAACCTTTGAATCACCACTAGAAGCCACCATGAACAATTTATATGCCAATCTTGATTCCCAGAGGAGGCTCAGGCACAATTTTTTTGTAGCCTCTTCTTTTAAAATGTCCAGACATGCTTTGTATCAAAATAGAAAGTAATATACTTGTGAAGTACTTACCATCGATTACAAATATCTGTTACAAAATTAAGTTGGTGGAAGGTTCTTTTATGCCCAGAAACTTTAAAGAATTGCCAAAAGCTGAAATCTGTCAGATATTTTAAGTAGGTTTATAACAGAATACTGTATCTTTGGCTTTGCACATCGTGAGTATAAAGCTAAACTGACAGAATTAAAGCTATTCATACTGGAAAAACCCACAGTGTAGTTATCAGACTCCAGGACTAATATGCATAATGAAAGAAGTCTTACGATCAGAAGGGAATTAAAGAAAAAAGTTTGAGGAAAAACTCATTAAAGGACTGATCCTCAATGTTGATATGTTATTAGCACATGTGGGTGTTATGCACCTTTCCAGACCAAAGCCTAAAAGCATTAGATGCTTCAAATGCCTTTTGTAATCACAGGAGGGTATTCGGTATTTCACGACTGACTGTGAACCTCTTGCTTTATGCAGGATTTTGATAGTGGGAAGTGTTATGAATTATTTTTAACAATTAACCTTATTTTTTAAGCCTTTATAATTGCTTTTGTACCATTTGCAAAGGGTTTTGTCTTTTTTTAGTATTTCTCCTCCCATCCACCTACCAAACCACTTTAAATCCATTTAATCTACAGAACAATGTAGTAATATCGTCTGTTTATATGAACAAGCATGGCTCGCTCAAGGATCTTGAGCTCTTGCACAGACTCCACGTCTTATTCATCGAGTACCAGGAGAAGTGAGATGGGCATTGATGTATGTACATTAGGTATTAGGCACTGCTTGCAGGATCCCTTTCAAATTAGGGGACCGGGGGATGGTCCCCATGGGCCTATGCCTTGAGACAGCGCTGCATATAAGCATGAGAATAAAGTAGTTAGAAGAGCCAAAATGCCACTGTGCTCTGCATATTTTATGTGGTTTAATTGTATTATATTGATTTGAGTCCATTATAGCCTGGTTTGTTACTCTAATAAATTACATTGTTCTTTGAAACAATGATGGCTTAAGATTGAAATATATTAAATCTTAAATCTGACTGGCATGCTTCAAATTTGATATTTACCACTGCCTATGGAAAAAAGTAATCCTTGAAAGGTTTTCACTCTTTGACTAAAATCTCTAAATAAGAACTTAGAAGTTTCAAAATGGTCCCCAAGCATTGGTTAGAGTGGGAGGGGAACAGCAGAGGGAACAGCCATCTTTCATGCTGAAATTTGCAAACAGGACATGGAAGCAAAAGAAAAGGAACAATTTCTCATTTAGAACTGAGGAATAACAAAGTTTTAGCTTTTAAACCCCAAATAAAGCTTTATTGTAATAATTGATCTCCAGTGCTAATGCTTTTTTGTATATCACTTAAGTCAGGGCTTTGGAAGAGTTAATTAGTGAAAGAAAAACAACTTTCCAAAAGCACATCTGTATTAAATATATCATTTATTAGTGATTGTATGCTTTCTGTGGCAATTCATATGAAAACTAAAGCTAGAGGAATTTGCATAAGGCAGCATATAAAGATGAATGATTTCTATGACTGGAATTTTTGTTAAAAACACAACGAAAAGTGAACGTTGTCACAGCAAATATCAAGACAAGACTGAGACATTTTTTTTTTTTTAGAAAAACCTGCTAGGCACCATACATTCCACATATTCTGTGTATTTTTCTGGAAGTGCAAAAGTTTTTTAGGTGAAATAAAAGGAAAATGGAGTATCTCTGGAATGGAAAACAGTGTAGACAGGAGCTCAGAGTAGATTAAAAAAAGAAATTTAGTGATATCATATGTACTGATACCATGTGTTAGAAAATGAAGGTGGGTCATCAACACGAGCACCTTATCTTTTAATCTCTATGGGACTTCTCTTTGATCAGCAGTGGCACAGTCACTGCAGGTAGATGCCTGTGGAGAGGCAAAGTGCTGCATTGCACTACGTTGCTGTGTCAGAAATCCCCACCGCAGCGCTGAGATGTTGTTTTTGCGGGATTTAGCTCCTGGGATGCAGCGAGTCTGGAGGTGGGACCCTGCAGAAGTAGGTGTTCAGTGGCAGAAGGGGAAGTTGTTACTGAACAAGGAAACCGTCTTTCTACAGCCCAGATAAATTATTGAACACTACCCTCAGACATGCAGAATTTCAAACTTTGTGTAAACATATTCATAAAATTGAGCTTCACTTAAAATACTCATACACCTCTTTTAAAAATAAAAAAAAAAAAGGTGTAACTAACAGAAATAGGATTTTTGTAATTGTTTCAAAGCTGTTCATGTTTTGACGCTTCGTTTGATAAATTACATATATAAAATCTACTTCATTGATTACTTGTTTTGCCTTCTGATGAATCTGACAAACACACGTACCACCTGACAGCAGGCGTAAAAGCAACGCCACGTGCTACCTCTGAGTGGGACAACGCGAGACTGGATGACTTGCTCCGAGTGCCTCCGCTTTGAACCGACACAGGACTGAAGCGGAGGGAGCCTGACGTCCTGCGCTACGCAGACAAGAGGAGCGATGTCCGTCGTCTCTCCCGGTCCCTCTCCCCAGCCAGGTCTGCAGCCAACCCGGGGCTTGGCGGGTTGTGCCATTGCTGGAATTACCACTGGGACTGACATTACTGAATTGGTCATTCATCATGTTTGACACCGGGGCTATTTCAGAAAGTACTGCTTTGGCACATTCAGGAATAATTATATCAAAGTTGGTGCTGTGCATTGCTTCAGAGGGAGGTCATGCAGACAATAAAAATGCATCACATTTTTTTCTCTATTGTAATGCTACCAATGTCTTATATATGTCTCCTGCTATTCGCCTGTAACCTTCCAGTACCGTGTGCCAGGACTGTTTGCATTCAGAGAGAGCCTTCCTGCAGATATCAAATAGTCAAATAGTAGAGAAAAGTGGAGAGCAATACAGCTGAAAACAAGAGGAAACAAAGAAAAAAGCATTTGGAAAAAAGTAGGATTCTTACACAAAATAATGTATGTTAAATAGATTCAAAGAAGTCATAAGAAATATCAATGTGACTTGCATAAACCTAAAACTCACAGAGCAATATGCAAACTACCATTACGCGTTCAAAACAGCATATTATGTTTCATTTATAAAGGCATTTTTCACAGTCACAGGGATTGACACTGTAAAATGGTCTGATTTACACAAAATAGTGTATACACAAACCAAATTATAAATATAAACCAGAATACTATAAATGCAATCAGAAGGCCTATCTGTATGCCTTTCATACTAATAGCAAAATTGTGTTTCCAGCAGGCGTAAGATTGGTTCATAATGGTCTAATCCCACCAATGTTACTTACCTTGGCATATTCTGACGTCAGCCTTATGAATAATTCCACGGGTGTCAGGAAGGATGCAGCTGTTAAAATGGTAAGCCAGGCCTGATCATTAGATTAGCCTGAAAACAGTTACTTAAAAAATGAGAGTTCTCACAATTGACTTCTGATGTTAAACCTTTCAGATCTCAGAGATATCTTTCTCAAGCTTTTCTCCACTAAAACTTATTTTTTTTTTCCTTTTCCTTTTTCATTCTCCTCCCTTTAGAAAAGCTCAATTTTCATCAGTAACCATAGCTCATAAGGGAGATTTAAGGGGAATATCAGCTGAGACAAGGTTTACAAAAAACAGGCAAGAAACAGCAACATGGAGTTTGCAAGAGAACCCTTCACTTCTCGAGTATTGTCTTAAGGAGACACAAACTATTCAGTATCACACATACAATAGTATTTTATCTTTCCATATTAGCACAAGTGAACTTCAAGCTCAAGAAATCATATTTATCTAGTTATCCTATGTCCTGTTCACAAAGATTATTTACTTGACAACCAAACCAGCAGAATCAAGACGATTTCAGTCCTTGCATGTATGCAGTGCCTCTAACAGCCAGTGTGCATCACAAACAGAACACCTTAAACCACAGTTAATTACAGCTACTCTTGCATGCTTCAGATCATATAAAAATATAAATCTGTTTATTAGGAAAGGCATTAGGAGTTTGACCTACTGGCAGTTTACACTGAAAATAAAGGATCAAACAGCTCCCTAAATATTGAAAGACCAATTTTCCTCATGTCAGGTAACAGCAACATTAAAAGCGCTGGCTATTACGAATATTTTTACCTTCTTTATAATGATGATGAAAACAGAACACGAAAAAAGTTCTAGAAAAAAACCTTAAGAAACATCCTTATCCATTCTATTTTTGCGGCTGCACATTACATATTGAACATTTCATCATTACAGTCCTTCATTTCTATAAGCAAAGCACTCATATGAGTTAAACTGCCCACAAAAAACTGAATGACTGCACTTGCTTTCACTGCACTGGCAGGAATGCTTTAAGATTTTGTAAAGGGTATTTTTTACCCTACAGATTTATGGCTGGACATACCCGACTGCACCATAAAGTTATGTTTTAACATTTTAACCACCACAAAATTACTCCGTTTCTGACACAGGAGCCACCACAAAACTTCCCTGGAAAACACAGAGTAGCAGCTGACACCGAGGATAATTCTTTGTGGTAGGCACTAGCAGCTCTGAAAGAGGAGTTGCAAAGGTATGGGTGTTAATGACAGTGGCAGGCAGAACCCGCAGCAGGAGGAAAAGTAATGTCTGAGGATGAGGAAGGAGGAGGCAGTGCAGGGGCGCAGACAAGAACCGACCCTCCTCCAACACGCATCCTCCTCCAGGACCCTACAGACAAAAGGATAACATTTTTGTTTTGATATAAGACAATGGCCAAAAAATACTTCACACCGAAAAAATATGACAATCTGATTGAGACCCTGGTGAAACTGAGCATGGTTTAGTTTCCCAATTAGAAAATATAGGAAGTCAGAATTATGGCTGTACCTGGAGAACACCATGAAGTTTGAAGTACATAGTTAAGACCAACAAAACTATCTCTGAACCACATCTCAATCATCAACTGAAAAACCGTCCCATCCTTAAAAAGGCATTTTTCTTCCCCATTTCTGGTGTCAGAAGCAAACTGAAAACTTGCTGTCATCTGGCTCCACTGCTTCCAACTGACTGTCATAGTCAGCCAAAGGTGTGCCTGCACCCATCTCTTCCTGACACGGCTAAGACCCTACATTGCTTTGAGAGAATGAAAGGTTTTTACTTTCTTCCTTTTTTCGGTTTTTCTTTCTTTTTTTTTTTTTTCTTTTTTTTACCAATTCAGTGCAGACTTTGAGGATAATTATCCTCAGATAATGGAGAGGTGAAATTCAAACCTGTTCTCGTGTTTTGATACCCCTAGGTATCAACTGTGGGATCATACCTGCCGGATGGCCGCCCTAAAGTACATTACACAATAACTGTTCAGCCTAGCAATGATGATACTTGGCAGGGATCAGATTTCCAGCTGTAGTTACACGTTCCAGAGCTTGTTGGAACCATATAAAACTAAATCAAACAAAACTGATTAAAGTGTAATGCAAAAAACCTCCTAAATACTAAAAACCCTCCTAAAATACCAAAAAATGTACTATGTACAAATTTCCCCTAAAACAAAGCTGCTAATATTTTTTTGTCTATCCTTACCTACAAGGATAACCTGAAGCAAGCCTCAGATTTTCACTTTTGAAAAGAAGCCCGTATCTTGAATGGAAACTCTGAGGAAAATGTTAATTAATACTTAGCAAGACAAGGAGTCCCTTTTAGTTAAATTCTCTTTCTTCCGAATAGCTGTTAAGAAAGGCAAAGGAAAGTTTTTGGAACGTAAAGGATACAAAACCCCATTGCTTATACCACAAGTTTCCTTGGAACAAAAATGAAAGCTTTATGTTTGATGAGCACGAGAAGCCTCAGTTTTTATGTGGTGTAATTATTTTCAACTCTCACGTCAAACAAACAGAAAAGAGGAATTCTCTCATAAAATCCTCCAATAATTTACTGTAACACTTTTAACTTATTCAAGAGGTACCAGGTAGGGAACCAGTGCTGAAACTGGAAGAAATGAGTACATATATTGAACAGTAATGCCAGAACTTAATTTGGATGAAATGCTAATGCTTTGATTAAGCGTCGCCATATACAAGAAGGCATTTTCACAGAGAGATTTGCTGGGTCGCACATTTGCCCAGAGTTACCATAAAGTACGAGCAGGATTGCATCTGTAGCCTGGAATTACCCTGGTTTACCCATGATACTATACTCACAGAACTGGAATATAATTTAAGGTTTCTTGCCCTTGCACTAATTGAACTGACACAGCTCTATTAAAATGCATACAATCTAATAACAGCATTTCAGTGGACGGGAAATACATTTGCTTGTTTTTCTTAAAAGACAAGAAGGGGGAAAAAGATATTTTTGGGTTGGCTAAGCATCTATTCCCAACCCATAATAAGGTTGTTATCAACCAGAAAAGCCTATTAAGCTAGAAAATGAATACTGAAAGCTTTCTAATTAAACACTTTCCACTTACATGATACTGAAAGAACAGAGTGGGAGATGGTGGTACTGATACAGTATTAGGCATTGTATCACTCGTATCATGACGTTGTAATCAGCTTTCGGGATAGTGTACATGAATAGCCCAGGTGCTCAAGCTGTGCTGCAATTTGTAATTGGAAATATCGTTGGATAATAGGTGTCTCATGAGTTGTTTTCTCTTCCTGTCATGTATTTTAATGTTATGTGACTTACAATTGAGGCTTTTATTAACTGTCACAGAACGGTTTTTTAAAACTTTAAGTCTGAGCCTGCCAAGCTGCTCTGTGCAGATTTGTCCTGGGCTGGAGTGGAGTATCTCCATGGAAGTGGTTCAGTACAGGTCCTGTCCCTTTGAAGCAGCCGGCAGGACTAGGGCTGCAAGCTTTTCATTCTTGGGGGGGATATCATTTTCATACCTACCCACAAAGTTCCCCACAATCGGGTGCATACCCTGACATTGGTATTAAATTATTCTAAGACCAACAAAGATAAACCAACAGCAGCATTGCCCTTCTTCAGGTGGGTATCTCCTATCGCTTCTCACCAAAATTTTTACGTAGCAGATAATGTACAAGTTACAAAGATTTTCATTGCATTGAAAGAGTAATGCAATATTCCAAACTGTTACTAACAAGAAGCATGAATTTTGCCACACCTGCCAATAAGTCCACGATTCTGCATATCTGGTTTCTTCAAAATGTAGTTGTGACTTTTGTCATTCTGAGACTTCCAAGAAAGAGGGAGGATTTGGTGGCCAGCCTGATTTGAAAGAAGCTTGAGAAAAGCAGAAATAAATTCAGTCTGAATGGAAGGTTAAAAATCATACCAACTCAGCTACATGAAAACTGCTGGTGTGTTGTGGGTTCACAACAGAGTCACAGTGAAATACAGTATTTCAATTACAGATTACAGGAATCATTCCTTCACATTTTTAATTAGGTGTTTCCACAGATCTGCCACGTAATCTTCACGGGCTTTACCAAGATACAGTACAAGCCTATACAACAAATAATCTTTATTGAAACACAAAAAGCACGATTAGCTTTAATGTTCTCAAGTGTAAACTGTTTCTAACGCATATTCTTCTATGTAGTTTCATGGAAAGTTTTTAAATTATGCAATAGCTACGGTATTACAAGTACAGCAGTAACAGTATGGATGTGAGAGCACTTGATAATATATTAAATATATTAAACACAGTTCATTTTAAGGGGCTTAATGCTTTGTAAGGGAGCATCCCTACCACAGGAGCGCATGGCAGCCTGCATGCAGGAGACCCACTCCCCTGCAGCACAGTGGCCTATAAGGAAAGGATAATTTAGAGAAGTTTTCATTCATTGAGGTTCTTTCAAATCCCTTTCTGGGGACGGCTGTTCTCCAGTTTTAGGAATGTGACTGTACTCCATGGCTGTTTATTCTCTTGGTTTTTCCCCGTGGCCAGTGGTAGCTCTACAAGCTCACATAGCGAGGATGAACAACAGCAGGGGCTTCTTTTTGGACACAGAAAAGGCAGTGGAAGTGGCTGTGGTAATTTCAGATTACGGTGACCGCTGAAATTTTTTTTTTTTGGAAGTTTTAGACAGTGGTTTGTTTTTGACCCAGAAGGAACAATGGCTCTTTGGCAGCGCTGCCTTGCAGAGAAGGCTGTTGCTGTTACCAGCCTTCCTTGGCTGATTAACAACAGGGTAATATGTAAAAGTGCAGTCCAGGTTTTAATTGCACTCTCCTTTGGAGGAGATGACTGCAGACTGTTGAATCCAAGCCTCATGGCTTCCTCACCCGGTTTTGTTGGCCTGGCTCCTTTGCTTCGCTCCCCTCTATGTTTGGTTACACACAGAGATACGTCTAATATTGCCTTATGCTGTACAGTGGCAGAGGCTGCCCAAAAAATTATCCTCGCTAGCCAAACAGTTTCTGAGAGGCAATGTAGCTAATTCTTGTCCTGAATTCTACCATCATCACACCCAAGGTCACTCTTTCCATCCTGTGAATCAATCTACAAGAACGGAACCAAAATACGTTGTGGTGGCCCAAAATTTAAGATTTAAATGGCAAATGTGCAAGGAAAGCACCAGCTCAGTTCTTTAATTGTTGGTAAAATATAGAAACCTAAAATGTTTCCCTTGGATGCAAATTCTACAGTGTTTATCAGTGCATAAGCTTCCTTCCCTGGGACTTTGGGAACTTAGGTAACCATGCAACCATGTGGTCATTTATTCTAATTAATGGCGATACATTTGCATTTGCAGATCTATCAGCTTTTGCAAGCCCAGAAACAGCCCGTGGTGGTTTGACAGTGGAGCACAGGACACACTGATCAATGAAGAACATCGTAGGTACCCAGTTGATCTGGAGGCAGATCAGCTCCATGTCTTGGGTCCTGTGAAGACAGGCACTCTTGAGACGCATTGCACTCATGTCATCTGGAGAATATAGAGGAGTTACGCACACGTTCACCATTCCTCTGTTTGGCATACCAAGGAGCCTGGCAACCCTACAGCTCACACCAGTAGAGCACTGGGCTGGGCGGTGGCATCTCACCAAAGATCACCCATCGCAGCAGCAGAACTTGGGTCTTTAGTGGTAATGAAACTGATGTGAGTTTTTATCAGTTCATTAATAGCTCTATATTTTATTTCTGGTCTGCTCACAGTGAAAAAAAAAAATTAAACTGACTTGAAGATGAGCTGTAAGAACAATTGATAGACTAGAAGGCTGGTGGAAGGACAAACAGGGCAGTGGATTCAAAGAGTAGACATTGACTTGAAAGAAGCATTAGTGGACAGAAGCTGCAGTCTCAGAAGCTGAAGAGGAAGGATTCGTGCAAGAGAGAAGGCTGAAATATCCTGTACAGGCAGCAGAGAAGGGGAGCCCTATGAAGAGTTACAACAGCAGGTCGTCCTTAAAAATCATAAATGGGGACAAGCTGCTAGGAGAGGCGGTATGAATTTCATGTAAAAATTACATGTGCTGTTATAACATGATAGGGCTTCCTATGCTCTTACTATGAAGCTCTGTGCACTCTGTTTGCAGTAGATGTTTCCCAGCAGTAGCGGAAGCAATTTCTTCTGACAGAGACAGATCTCAGAAACTTGACTTCATTCTTCACATTAAAAAAAAAATAAAAATCAGGCACGTAGACGAGCCTCCTAGAACCTGCATAAATTAAAGCTGGCCTGTTCCTTTGTGCTTTGTTCACAATTGCTGTTACCTTCTTCTACAGAGAAGATTTTATTTTGGAAGTCACAAGTTCTTAGTTAAAACAGGTTTAACTATTTAGCGTCAGATTCACCCACCTACATAAAACTCTCCAACTGTTGAAGTTGTTAAAGGGACACTGTCAATTTTAAAACTGCACGTCTGTTTCAAAATCTTTTACCTTCTGTTGTTAGGAGTGAGCCCTAAGGTTGTATACTTGAAAGGCATTAGAGAGAAAATATCTCCTTTGACAGTATTTTGGGTATCATCCATTTCACTGCTTTTCTTCCTAGCTCGCCTAGTCCAGATCCAGCAATGACATTCACTGATGTCTCTGTGTGGAACCGAGGCTGCAGCGTAACTGCTCTAGCTTTAAATAGATTTTTTTCCCGAAGTGATTGCCTGTCAAGGTGGTACTCTTCTGTTAGCTGAAATACAGGATAAACTATAGGGCACCTTTTCACTAGTGTCGGTTGTAAGAAGCAAAGAGTTAACTTCAATATTGCACCCCTCTCCTGACATCACATCCTCTCTGAGTCCCCTTGGCTTGAACCCTGACCTTGACCAGCAGCATCGCATCTTCTGGGACTTACCAAGAATTAATTCTTCTGAAGGCTGACCAGTACTGGGAAAGGAGATTGTGATGGTTTCAGGGATGTGGAAGAAAAAAAGAGTGAAAAGTAGGGGCGAATGGAGAAGTAAGATGATTTAAGGACAGGTGATATAAGGCAAAGGGAGACTAATACTACGAAGGAGTGAAGGAGAAGTTTTGTGGGAAAAAGTATGAAAAGCTGTTATTAAAGACAGCATCATATGTCATATGCAGAAGGAGGCTTAGTTTGAAGTGGCACGAGGTAGCAATGGGGTTTATGGCATTTCCAAGCCTTTAAATGTTTGATTTTGCTAACTTAATATTCTTTTAATGCATTTTTTAATGTAATATAGAGATTTGGAACTTTTATTTTTTGTGAATGTAATGTGTAATTCTGACTGACTCAGCTCTTACTCAATTTCCCCTTCATAGTTCAGATTAGAGGACTTAAACGGGGCTGTACAATGTGAGTGAACTCCCTATCCTTCAACTGCAAAGGCATGGGAGATTTTGGTAAACATAGCTTTCCTGCAGCTTTATCTCTGGCAGACTAACTGCAAACAGGTAGTGAGAAACACTGAGGAGATGCTGGCAGGCAGTTGAGGAGCGCCCCACGCCACTGATGCCTCAGCTTCCCGGGCAGCACAGAGAGAAGTAGCCATGGGAGAAGCCAAAAGAAATGACCAGGATAAACTCACTCGATGGCTCACCTTCATTTTTTATTGCACACCGCCGCGTGCAAAAGGGCAGAGAAAGTTTTGTGGCTGCCGTGAGAAGTAGAACTGGCTCCCAATGCACTTTAGATGTCGTGTAAATTACCTACATAAACCCACGTCGTCCTCATGTGATCCTTTGCAAGTTTCTAAATAAGCAAACCAATGTGTCTCAAACAGTTGCATTTTTGGAATGCAGTCTAAGTGGGTGCCCATCATTGTGCTCCTAATCTGTAAGAAAAGGCAGGATGGGTATTCAAAAAAAAAGAGGAAAAAGGAGCATTCGGTTACTTTCTTGCCTTTCTAGGATGTTCTGTCTTTCCACAGGTTTATATTTTTAAGCATTATAAATCATAATAATAAAGATTGTCTTCTTCCACTTCCTAATTTTAACTAAAGACTATGTGAATAAGCTAATGTTGACTCTGATAGACAGATGGATGTAACAGCTATTTAGAGAGACAAGAGAGAGAAAGAAACAGGTATATTTATTAAGGCCCCATTCACAATTACAGTTCCATTACTTGTCAGTAAAACTGGCTGAATAAATGCAGGCATTTAATGGGACTCCTCTTCTGAGTAAACTTACTTTCTCTGTAAATACCTGAGGAGTAGGGATATCAGCCACCTGATATTTCTCTTCAGGACCACCATAAGGATACTCATGCTGATTTCACTATTCCAGTGTACAAGACTAGAATTTTTATCACTACCACTATGTTTTTCTAAAAGACCTGATATTAAAGGTGAATTATGGATACTGGAAATGCAGCGAAAGGGAAGGCTGAGTGTCCATGTGAAGGACTTTTGCTCATATTCTGGCATAAGCAAGAATATTAACAAATTTTCTGAATAAAGGAAAGAAGTTCTGTGTTAGATGGCATTCATTTTTCCAAAAGATATAACTAACTGCTTTACTTAATGCCTGATCTAAAGCCCTGTGAAATCTTACTCACTTCATTGTACTCCCATCTTCTCTGTGGAAGACATACTTGGTCAAACAGTTAACAATTAATTAAGTAAATTAAGTACTTTGGCCCCAACTTCTTTCCAGTAAGACTTGAGTAATAATAATGATTTCAGTGTGTGACATATGTGCAATGAAGTCAGCATTTGACATAATGCTCTAAAGAAAATTTCAGTGAAGTATGTACTGTTAATGATGATAGAGCTAAGAGAACAGGCTTAAAAATCGCATTTCTTACTTAGCAGATCTGATCCTGGTGCTCACAGGGAGTCTGTCAGATATATGTTTGACTCCAAAACATATGTGCCTCAGAGTCGGTGAAAGGCAATAAAGAAAAATGCTTAATGCCATTTTTCCATGGTATATTTTCTTAGGGACTTCAGTGAGAATGAGGCAAGTTTATGGGGATGAGGAAGTAATGGAGTTAGTATCATTTAAATATGCTATAGTTCTAGTGCAAAGGGAAAACAGAATCAAACAGAAAAAACCCCACAGAAGTCTCCAAGCACAACTGGAGTGACAGACATTTCAGATGAAAGAGAGAGACAGAGATGGAGAAAAATATTTTCTGAGCTATAATATGAACAAGAAATATTCTAAATGGTCCAAAGAGATTTGGAAAGAGTTGCGTTGCTCTTATTATTGCTATTTTCACCCAAAGTAAGGTTTGTGCATTTGTAAATTAAAATAGATTAAGTTAATTTGCATATTTTTCCCTGTTGTAGCTTTACGACGTTAGCTGCTTCATTGGTGAAAAAATGGAACCTGCTCTGGGGTTTGCTTAAGAGCCGTTAGTGTATACAGCAATTTACAGCACTCAAAACTATGCACTGAGTTACTAATTGATTGCTAATGTGGATGCACTTGATTGGATGTCAAGTTATGTGCAAAATTTATTGAAAATAATTTTGTCTCTTTCCTCTTTACAACTACAGTCATTAAACAGAGATAGATTTGTAGCGTAGTTGTATCTATCTCCTCAGGCCTGATTTTTACAGAACCTCCCACCAGCTAATACCTTTTCGGGCTATACAATCAGGATATCCTAAAAAGCGTTACTAAAAATAAGCAAAACACAATATTGTTGTGTCCTCTTTTCCTCCACTATTTTTCACAAAGGCATGAGGAATGTCGATAGCACCCAGTGTCAGAGGAACTATTCCGACATTTCAAATTATGTTCAATGTAATAAAAACATAATGAAGAGTCAACAAATTATGAAGCGTAGCATGACCATTTCATATTCATTTTTCTTTTGTTTCTCTTCTTGGATTTTAAGTGAAAAGAGAGCAAATGTGCTGAACATTTAATTCAAAGACCCAATATGCCGGCAGGGATTAATGGAAGGTGTCTGAGGTCTCTGTGATAGCAGTTTCCGCAGTAAAAACCCCAGCAAACAGTAGAGCTTTCGATTTGCTAAACTTCCTTTGACCTGTCTTCAAGCTGCTTCATTACCTGTATGAGCAGGTTTAACCTACTGCGCTTTGAAATCAGCTGGAACATTAACTCTGGTACTTCTCCTTCCTCTGCGAGCTGCTCCAAGTCCCCACGGTCCTTTAAACGGGGAGTTACAGGTGCTGAATTACCTGTGTGAGCTGGAAGAGCGATAGGTCTGAACTCTGTCATCTGCTCGGGAGGCAGAGAGTACGGCACCCGCGGGAACAGGCAAACCTGAGGAGCACCGGCACCGTGAGTGTCACTGCGTGCTGCTGCCACCGCGGTTCGCAACAGGATGCTGCAGGATTGTGCTTCCTGGCTCTGTACGTGCTTCAGGACGTGCTCAAAACGGTCAACCGAGCAAAAAACTTTCTAATTCCAAAAGAAATTCCAGCTATTAATGCGTATTTATTGAGTCAATGGTTGGGAAGCTAGCTCAGGATCAAAACGTCTTAACGTTTAGTTTCTCTCTAACTGGTAGGGGGGATAAAAACTTCTTTTCAGACATTTTAGAAAAGCATTTGTTTCAGTCATTGAACACTCAAATAGCACTACTACCCGTCTAATAAAAGGAATAGTTTAAAAAAGGCTGGATTTGTGCTCCCTGGCGTGCTGAAAGGTGGGGTGGGTTGGAGAGGAGCTAGGAGGGACGCAGTGCTTGTGACAAAGTTGATGCAGGAGCATCAAAAGCATTGTTTGCATTCAAGGCCTTAGAAATACTTCTGTGTTTGTATGTTCATGGAACAAGGCACTTTTTAATCTAGAAAGCGGCAAAGGTACAAGCAAAATTTGACAGTGTTTATAATACTTTTTTTCCTTTCCTCTCCAAAGACGGGCTAGACAGGAGAGAACAAGTCATAAGAAAAACAAGTCATGAGGGAGAAGAACGAATTTGATCAAAGTGCCTTAAAAAGCGCCTGATTTTGGAGGACATGTGGGATGATCTAATGGATACTTTTGCTTTAAAGATTAACTAAAAAACCCTACATTTTAAAAGCATTAATATTACTAAGCAAACAACAAAACTTTTCTCAAAGTCTGTGACATGAAGATATTAATATTTCTTTCAGGAGCTTTTTTTACTGCCCCTCCTGAGACAGGACCAGGACTGGAGCACGTATTCCCTGTTTTCATAGGAACTTTACACTTTTACCTGCTGAGGGCCATGACACACGTGCTATGCGGGCCCCTCCGCAGCAGCTCAATGCGACACAAACTCCACAGGGTAAATGCTGAAGAGCTCTTGCAACACCAGCCTGCTTCCTGGGAGATGTCCCAAAGGGAAAGCCTAACTATCCTGTGGAGCCCTATTCAAGGCTTTCCATGAGTTTAAAATGTGTTTTATTTAAAGGATACGTAATCCACAATTGTATTTTAAAAGAGAGAAACTTTATGGAAATAGGAGCCATGTCTGAAATTTATTCTTTTAAATCAAATTGCAATATTTTATACAGATATTTTGAATGAAACATTTCACCAGTTATTGTTGCAGTATTTTGCTGTCTAAATATCCTATTCTGTACTGTCATCATATTAATTTTTCAGCTTTCAATGCCAAAGACATGCAAATAGAAAAACAGCAGCATGTCCAAATTAGCTTATATAATCACGAGTAGAGCAGAGTAAATAATTGAATAGGAACCATGTACCTGGAAAACCTATCTTTATTTTTTTTTCTGTTAAGAGTACATTTGAAAGAAGTTCAGAATTTACATGAATTAATTCACATTCTGTTTTCGCATGGAGAATTTTTTGCTTGCAGCCTCATCTTGAACACCTCTTTGTTAGGTTTTAACAACCCACGTCCGAAAAGAAGGCTGCCCCAGTGCTCGATGCTGCCACACGGGAACTGGGAGAACAGGATCACATCTGGGAGGGATTTGGCCTTAATTTCTCTGTGCCTCTACTACCCACCTGAAAGCTGATGAGCATACCACAGTCTTTTTTCAGAAGCACAAGGGCAACTTCTTCCCTTGCAAAACAACGGAAATCCTGTGAAAGTGACTGTCTATGCTTCACATTCTTGGGTACCACCTAGTGGCACCAACTTGGTTAACGATGGATGTGACTGATTTACAGAGCACTCCAGAGGTTGGTTACCGTGGGTCTGAGATGAAGTTTGTGTCCTTGTTAACTGATGTTTTCAGTGCATATAGAAAAGGACCGAAAAAACTGCAGTAACCTACTGAAAAGAAATAGGGCAGACTTTCACAGACTTTATATAGCAATATTTATTCCGATGTAATCACAATAAGCCATGTCCATCACTTCATCACAGTGGTGGCTGTATTAATCTAAGTCTTTCTCCTTAAATTGCAACTGGTTTACTAGCAGCTGAATAACTTTAAGATAGACTGTATCAGTTTGCTACTGAGGGTATATTATTACTCCCGTGTAGAATAGCTTCTAACTAAACAGAAGCAGCATACCAGACTCTTTCTGTGGGTTTGATGTACATCCACCAGCAGTATAAACTATTTGCAGACAATGCAAGATGCCTTTGTTTTATAGACACTTTCCCCAGTGTCCTGAATGAAATGCATATCACTAACCTATTAAGTACAAATCGCTTAAAGATGTAAATTTTTTATGACTTGCTAAATGTTAATGTATGACTTGTAAAATGTTAAAGCAGTAAATAGGTTCTTTGAGCTCGTATGCACTAGACTTCATTTTGTAGCCCTAAGCATTTAAGGTAACAGTCACAGGGTATTAGTTGGAGAGATTTCCATAATCCTCACTGACTTTAATTTCTTATTGATAAAAAAAAAAAAAAAAAAAAGATAATTAGGAGTTAATGTCAGTAGAATAGAAAAAGAGGCCATTGTCAAAGGATAATGGTCTTCCACTAATAGGAGGCTGTTGAGACATTCACTGAGAATAAATGTTATGAAATATGAAACACATGATACAATACTGCAATGTGTAATTACAGCTATTTCATGTCAGCTGTTCTGAATGACTCTAGAAGATGTTATCAAAATCTGATTAATGTTTCCACATTTGATACTTCTTGATTTATTGATGTAATAACCAGCTGAGAAGGACTCCTCACAGAACAAATTTATTTAAAGTTTGCCATAGAAGCTTATATACACCCTGCCTTCCATCTGCTAGAGTATTTCCTATATTTAAAATAATATACGTATATAAATGAAAGCCACCAAGTGGAATTTGCTCTGGCTGAAAATATCAGAGGCTGATATGGTTATTTGTTGAGAAGGGAGCAAGCCGGTTTCCAGAGAATATTGATGAATGGTCTCCAGACACACAGCAAAGAGCTAAATTCAGAGGTGTGAAATTAATGTGACTGCACCTGTGAAAACTAGCCATGAATTTGATCCAAAATGATATATTATGAATATGTGGAGACAGCAAAGATATCCATGGCCTTGGAACAAATAATGTAGTAAATCATGAAGACCCTAGCACTAAAAAAAATGAAAATACAGTTGCTCTTCATCCCCCCTTTGCTTAGCTATTTCAAAGTTATCTAGATATTTAGTACCAAATTTTGATTCTGTCATTCATGGAATATGTTGGTTTTCAGGGACTGTTTAGGAATTGGTTCTTGCTATCAGTACAGGTTCTCCCTTCTGGTCCCAAGCAAGTATGTATGCTAAATACTTTCATCTTCTAGAATAAAGATCATTCTGTTTCAATTTTTAATAACATTTTGAGCTCTAATCCAAATGTGATTCATTTAAATAAAAATCAATAGGTTTAGCTGCTTCTTTTGAATCATTTAAGGCAACATTTTTTCATTGGGTCTTCATCAGGGGCCAAATTCTGACCCGATTTACACTGTGATTTACATGGCAACCCGTTGACTTTAAGGATTTGCACATTGCGTAAATTAGCACAGATTTGACTCCAGGGATTTTTGGTAAGTGGCATAAATTAAGAACAGGGAAATTCTGCTCTCTTTCCAAACCCCATAAAGGTCAATACAAAATTGAGAACAAGATACAGCCCCAAGACTCTTAGTTAAAATGTATTAAAAAGTTTGGTGAAGTCCTTTCATCGTCCCTACCGCAACCTGCTCTCATTCTCCTGTCCCGCGGTGTCTCGTTTCACACCCACCACACCAGTTTGCTGAGTATGAGTCAGATTTTGCCCCCCAGAGAAGCACATTTCGCAGACTGTGTTGACTTCCAGCTTGGATAACAGCACCTGGCATCGGCTTAAATAAAGGTGACTGTGGCTGAAACAATCTGTATAATCGTCTGCGATCCCACAGGCTGAAACTTCCGTCTGAGGAAAGGATTTATGCAATTGTTAATCTGAGCATTTCATTACAAGTATTAATATTTGAGGACACCTGAGTCTTATTCTGGAAGATAACTGCATAAAAAATTTAGCAGCACCAAGGAACCTTATTTCTTCTGGGTTTTTTTTGCAGAGAAGCTTCCTTCTGGCAAGAGCACCTTCTCTCTCCTGTACCACACAACTTATAGGGAAGCAGGTATTTGTGGCCAGCGCCTGCTGTTGTGCTCTCTCCAGGTAATCAATCACTTCCTCTTGGTCACCAGGATGGTCAGGGCAGATTGCCCGCTGCCGTTTGTGCTGACAGGGGCATTTTGTCAGAAGTAGGAAAGACGCTGAAGAAGGTGAGATGTCCTTTCGAACTGCACAGCACACAAGCGGAGAAGCAAGCTGTGGAGAGCTGAATTGGAATTATTTAGGCTTTTCTTAACAAGCATCAGCACTGTTTCCTTGTAAGGCACAGGGTCTCCCTTACAAAGATCACCAATGGTCAAAGCAATGCTCAGCTCTAGTCTACCCTCTGTTTTTATAAGAAAGCCTGGATAAAAGAATCACTCTGCAGCTGTGGTACGCGGTAATCTCACACGGCCTGACTCATGATCCGGCGCGAAGTTTACGTGCCCTGTGAAAATATGTCCTACTAGCAGATTTCACATGAAGCTGTAGGTTGTGCATTCTTGTAAGATAAGGAATATCTTTCACCTTTTCTTTCTGAGTATGGAAGCAGTGACTGCGGTGTATATCATGAGATCCCATCAATGGAATTAATGGAATGTAGAAAAGATTTGGGCCAGTATAATCTACAATTCATAGAAAACAAGAACTAGGGAACCAGACATCAAATCTGAAATTAAAATTCACTGTACTCAAAGGCTGCAGAGAACTAGATTTTCTGATGTGTGAACAAGCACAGCAAATAGTCCCGATGGACTGGTCTCTTTAATGTACTGTGAACAGAGTTAATCATCATGAGGTGGGGAGTTTTATGTATTTGATGAATTCAGAGAGTGATGAATTCTTTTCGGTTTGCTAAGGAGAACTTTTGTTGCAATGTTGAGAGAAGCGCAGGGCTTATTACTCACATGATAAGTGATGCAAATTAATGCAAATATTTTGTGTGGGCCATAATAGAGACAATTTTACCTTTAAAGAATAAGATAAATTTCCTTTTAATCCCAGACATGCAGCTACATTTAAGCACCCAAAGCCCTCATTATATTGACAAGTTCACAAACGCAAGACCCCACAAGAGTCCATGTAGTTGTCAAAAGCTATCTCCAAGTCACCAAGGATTGAAGTTCAATTTTCAAATGGAATTGAGAACTTTGGCCCTTCCTGAGTCATGCATAACACTTCACACTGCCTGGCTTTGCAGGCAGTAGCCTTCAGAAATTGTTTCAGTGGGTGCAGATTGTAGCTATGGTTTCTAGCGCTGGATACACTAAGTACCCGGTTCTTCTGCAAACGGTAGTTAACAGTAAGAATTGCAGACATCTAACTGTAATACTTGAGTAGTGGCTCTATGAAAATTGCGTATTACATCTACATATATACCAAATGCATTTATAACGAGTATTGTCATTGCAGTGAACGGCAAAACAATGAGCTGTGATTAACCTCCTTTTGTGAAGTGTTGCCGTTAATTCCGGCATTTACTATGGAAATACTTTTGAAATTTTACAGGAGATTTGAATAATTCTATTGATATTTTCATGGGCTTTTTGATTACTGAGAAATGAATTATCTGAACATTTTAAAGTCATGAATATACAAGAGATGAGAAAATGTGACAATATCGTCTCCATTAAATCAGCTTTAAGGCACAGGGCACAGGGAATTTAAAGCTGGTCTAGCTAAACTGTTTCTAACTATCTGATACTCTTTCAGTCACTTTAGTTAACATCATGCTATTTTGACAAAGGCATAAAATCCTCAACACCCTTAAATTCACTGACTTCAGAAGCATCAAGATTTCAACTATATTCTGATACTCTTAAGGAATAAAAATTGAGTGAAGGGTAAATTAATTAATTCAAGTTCAGCTATTCAATTACACATCTACTCATTTAGTTTCAGAGTTTCCCAAGCTTTCCATCTGGGTTCATTTCTGAGGTGGAACTGGGCTCAGTCAGAGTAGATTTAAAGGTCCCCCACTTAGGTGAATTAGACACTTGGGAAAATTGGCCAGTGGATGAACGGGATAAGGGTCGGGGCTCACATGTTTACAAAAGTCCAACAACGATTCTTACTTGGAGTTATGGATGGAATTACAACAAGAATTAATTTGTTTGCTTCTCATTGGGATCAGCGTGAATTTCTATAGGTTTATTCCTTATTGATGTATTTCAGAAAAAAAAAAAGGTAAAAATAACCTTATCTAGAGTATAATTCAAACAAGATAGGAGATTCCAGTTTCAAAGAAGTATTTATGACAACATATAGCATTTTATTCAATTAAGGAAAATGCAGACTTATTACTAGCAGTTGTAATTTATTCATACAATGTCAGGGTCCTTTTGGCCTCATGAGTTCAAACGTATGTCAGATGTTTCAAACGGAGGGACGAGATGAGCCCTCTACCTTCCTGCGACCAAACACACAAAAAAGACACTAAGCAGATCAACTGGGAAGAAAAGAAGCAAAAGCAACGAGCACATCCCTAAAAACCAAACAAAAATCAGGAAGAAGTCGTGCAAGAAGCTTTCTGAACTGATTGCAAACTCATTTTCCAGTCAGCTCATGCTCTTCATAGCCCCAGTGACCACTGTGGATGAACTGGAGGCGTGGAGCGGACAAAGAGCTGACAGTGGCAGCAACTGGCCACCAGCACAGTGCTACCGAGTAGGGGAAGGAAAGAGAGACACTCTTAACCAGGCTTTCAGAGACTTCAGCCTTCAGAGCAGTTCTGCCTCCAGGCTGACAGCCCAGAGCAGATCACCCAGGGCAGTGGAAACAGCAGAGTGGGAGCATTCAGTTGACCCTCATAGATTAGTCTCATTGGAGTGTGAGGGTCAGATTAAATTTTTAGATAAATTAAATTATAATTTAATAGTTTAGATACGTAGGAGGAAGAAACTCCTGACTTTGTCCTAAAGGCCACCGAGTAATAGGAAGTCTAGCTGTACTAACGCACTAGCAACTTTATTGAATTAATAAATCATCCTAAATATTATACCTCAGTTTTCAAACTAATCTGTGACATAAAGAAAACCATAGAAAGTTGAGATAACCTTTTAAAAAGTTGCTAAAAGGGGAAGTCAAAAGTGTGAAATATTTGTAGTAGGCTGAGAGCATTTTTTTAGTTTTAAAAAAACCACTTTGTTTTTGACTTAAGGCAAACTCTCAGCAAAAATATCTTTAGAAAGATCAAGGAAAAAAATAATCATGGGGCTTAGTTAAAGAACACTGCACAGGAGATAATTAGAAAGAATGAGACATCCTTAAAAAAAGTCAAATCCAAAAAAAAGGAAATAATAGAAAACAGTATGAGCTCTGTCCATTTGAATGTGAAAGCACGGTCAGGGAAACCTGGGCAATACGAATGCCTTCTGCAAGGAGCAGTGAAAGGATTTCACAGTGCTGAGTAACCGGGCAATAAAATAGCTAAAGAAGTTGTAGGTGTAGAAGTGTTATGGAAAGTCAGTACTCCCTCAAAGTCAGAAAAGCAAAGAAAATGTCAGGATGTGTTGGGGAAGGCACAGACAGTGAAACAGCCAAGTCATGCAGTGTTGTGTCACTGCACAAATCCATGGTGCACACACACATCCTGAACAAAAACTGTAAAGGCTTAGTAGAATGGAAGACTTCAAAGAAAAATTGACTAGAGATTTTTTTAAAAATGGGATGGCTTCTATATGAAGATCATCAGAATGGGGTACCACCTGTGGTCTGGCCAAAAATTCCTTTTATTCTGTTCTTCTAGTCACGGCAAAGGATGATAGCATGTGGCCAGTCTCATCTGGAGCACTGGCATTGTTATTTGGTAATTATTGTGTGATGCCAAATTATTGATAACGTATAAATCAGAGGCAATACGTGGGAATTTTGAATAGTTTATACCATAGCTTGAGCAGAATTTAAATAGTCAATTTGTCTGATTCATGATTCATCCACACTCTCAGGTGGCCTGTGTGGTCTGAATTTATGTTCTTTCACATCTGCACCTCACTAGTAAACAGTAAGATGTAGGCTTCCAACTTCTCTGCCTTGGTCACTTTGGGATTAGATCCCTGCAAAGTGCTTCCCATGCAAACGCACCTCCAGTCTACTTGGTAATCGATCGAGATGCAGAAGGCACCGGTGCTCCTAAGTGATACCAGTGTGGCAAGAGTTTTTGTAATGGCTTCTGGCTTGGATCTGGGGTGGAATTTTGTCATCTATTAATTCCTGAATGCCACGTGATCTGTCTCTAGGAAAGGCTGCATCTCCTCCTGAGCGGTATCTTCTTGAGGACAGTAACTCTTTCAAAAGTCATTTTAAGTGCTCGCATTCATATAAGAACTTTCTAATAATTTCCATGTTTATGAACATTTAATGTACCCTGATATTATTCTTCACAGGTAACAGAAAGCATGGCCTAACACTGATCCCCTTGATCGGCTTGTATTTGCCAAAGGAAGCAATGCTGGTACTAGCAAGGTATTTCAGTGATGTTTCGTTCCGTCCTTAATCTGCAAACCAGGATAGCCGTGCCTAATGTAAATTGCAGGTTACCCTGAAAAGAAGGTAAACAACTAACAGATTGAACATTTTATTTAACACCATCTATTCACTGAAAGAATAAACTTTTTAAAGCTAACCTCTAACCTGTCCTGTAATTACACATCCCGAGGTTCCTGTCACGCATTAGTGAGAGTTACTCTTGGACCGTATTTGACCCTTACACTCGGTATTGACGCACTGTGATTTCTTGTCACTCCAAACACGTAAAAGAAAAAGCTGGATTTTAATCTACCACGTATTTAATTTGAACAAGCAAAAAATTAGTAAGCCCGTCACTTTCTAAATAACATTAGGTAATCAAATGAGAAACAGCAATGATGAAATTGAGTTAGAGAGGGCAACACTTTGCAAGCCACTAGTTCTTTCTTTTAACAGCTTTTGTAAGGCTTCGCTTTAATTCTGTTTCCAAAAAGCAATAAAGCAGAAGTTGTTTTCACAAAGCAGACAGAAAATTGATTCACTAAATGTTGATCATTTTCCAAGGGCAGTTCAGAATTTCTAAACTCTTGCATATTTAATAGTAGTTTTGTTGTTATTTTAAATAAAAATCTCAATAAATAGATCAGCGGTTAACTTGCTTATGCTTTACATATTGATATGTGTTATTGTTTCGGGTACAATTACCCATTATGTTCTTCCGTTTGCTCATATTTAAAAGTCAGACTTGGAACATTTTTGTCCTTTTTTACGTTGATTGCTGTTCTTGCTCACCCCAAGTAAAGTACTGTAAAGCTGAAAGTCAGAATCTGAATATAATAGCATATTGCAACCAATTTACTGCTTGTACTGCTCATTTCAACTTTTTTCCAGTTCTTTGACGGGAATGTAATTTGCATTTTCTTATTAACACTGATAAGAAGCCGGACATTACAGTTATTTGAAACACAAGTCAATTTGGTTTGCCCTTCAAACAAAATACTCCTTTGTTACGAGATTTGGCAGCTCTGCGTTAAAAGATTGATAGGTCTGAATGCTGCATTCTTTGTAACTGAAAGGTTACCAGCAAAGACTATTTATACTAAAGCTGAGACAGAATCTGATGCTACCTGAAGGGGAAAAAAATATTAATATGTGTGTGTATTTTAATTCTAAGTATTTCTGAAACAAACACGAATTTTAACCAATGCACTCAGTGTACAAGAGAGTGTCATCTCAAAAGAGTTATTAAAGAGATGCTGAAATAGAAAGTACAAATGAACGAGCTACAAGAATAACACACAGAACCTGTTTAAAGGAAGGGGATTTTTTTAAGCAGTTCACATTATAGTTTTTTTTTATAGCCAAGGTCACATAATTTTATAGATAATGAAACTAGTGCTAAGCAAATAATAGGCTGCTGTGCTCAGAATGTTTGTTTTTCAGAAAAAAATTAAAGTATGGTGGTTCCACTCCTCTTGCCGGCAAACTGGATATTTTATTTGATAAATTTTGACAGAAAAAGGCACTTTTTTTCCACAGGAAGGCTTTCTTCTCAATCCATATCTAAGGACATAAATTGATTCAGAAATAATAGTCACTTAGGCTTCTTAATGCTTTTGTTTTTAAATTGAAACCTTAAAAAATAATATTTTTATGTCTAAAAAAATGTTGAGAGGGAAGGGGGAAGGATGAAAGAGAGCATAAGAGAGAATGAGAGAGAACTGGAGCTGACCATAATAATATTTTTTCTTTGTCCTCTCCTTTTATTTTTATTATTATTATTCTCACCTTAAACTTAGGTTCCTGAAATATTGGAATAAATATTCGCCTCAGAATGGATGTCTCTTTGCCCTTTCAAAACAACGCTCAGCTGCCCCATTCTCACTGTGTGCTTTCCCTCTGGATAAAACATGTACCCATGTGAAGTTGTTTGTTTGTTGGGTTTTTTTCCGCATACAAAGCAGGACTAATATAAGCAGTCGTCCAAACCCGTTTCCAGGAATAACACTACAAGTTCCGTGGCTGAGTTTATAGGATTGCTGTTTTGCGAGACTGTATGCACGAGCTGTTTTCCTCTCGGTCGGAAGCATCCCACAGTGTAAGAGTCAGGTGTGACAACTGAATGACTCAGGCTTTGCACTTGCTTACGACTTATAAGCAGGTCATTTATTAGAGTTTTGCCTGGGCTGAACATCACCATATGGAGCATGTTTTTATTGACAAACATACTCTTTTTATTTAGATGCATGCCCCTAGCGAATGACAAAACAAAACCAAGAGATGGCACGTAGTCCTTTGGTGCTTAAAATAGAGTTTGCTTCTAACTTTACAGAAACTCATCAGGGCTTGGGGATCATATGACACCAATTTGATTTATATAAACTAGCTCCACTGTTTGCCTCTGTAGGTTGTACTAGACTTCAAGGACAGCTTTCCTGTTGGAATGACAGAATGGCGGGATTCAAGTAAACAGAACAGTCAGGTTTTTTTCTTTTGTTCTCCTATTTAATATAATTGCTAGTTTTTTTTCTCAGAGCGACCCTGAAAGTCACCTCGGTGGTAATGAAATCGAGCTGCATAAACAAAGCTGTCTGATTTGAAAAAAAAATTAAGGTCCTAGTTTTTCACAGCTAAGGAGCCCTTCACAGACTGACAATTTGTTTTAAAATTGACCATTTCCAACTGAATATATGCCTTTATCACAAAAAGCACTTCTGTTTTCCTGATTAGTGGTTGTAGAAGAGAGAAATATGTCTTGATCTACCATGTTTAGTAAACTTAATATATGTTCTCTAACTTCACCACTCCCCCTCATCCTCCAAGCCAGGCAAGTCAGGGCTGGTCATATTCACAGATCAGTGTAGCGAAGCTCCCACTGCCTCTGTCCATGAGACTTAAAGGAGGTGTTAGGAAGATTTGAATCTACCATGCTGCACAACCAACACTTGTAAGGAACATTAATTGCTTTTTATATGCAGATGTTGGGCACAGTAGAATTTACTGAGTTTGCCTGCTTTCTAGGACGTTCTCCATTGACCTAAAAATGCTGGGCATAAGGTTTATGCAGAATGATGGTGATGGGAAGGTGGTTATGTTCTTGCTACAGTATTGTCGCTGCTCCTTTTCAACAATATGGAGGCATCACCTGGGTCATTCCCTACCTATGATCATGAGGCACAGGAGTGAGAAAATACACAGCTCAGCTCAGGCACTTAGTGAGCCTCCATGGCCTAATCCTCTTGTAACGGGAGAGAGTTCAGAGTTCCCAAACAAGGAACCCTTGAGTTCACTCCGGAGATGACCTTAAATAGGAACCAACTTGTATGCTAGGTAGGGGAGTGTGGGACCAAGAGGACACGAAAGGAGAAACTCACTAGGGAAACCATTTTCATTCAATATCTGAGAAACTAAGTAAAGCTTAAAGCCACCTCACCACAAAGCCCGAGACCACATCCAGTGCAGGAGCTACAGGGGCTTCTGTGTCCAATCACAGACATCATCTTCTAAGGGTCCTGCTTCTGTCTATTGAAGCTGAAGGAGACAGAGTAGTTTAACTGGTTACCCTAAGTGCCTAAATGGAGTGGTAGGGGGAGCTGGGGTGGTGGTTCCTGTTTCCCAAGAGGTGTGGGCACCCTCAGCCCTCTCTTCAGCATGTTTGCATCACCTTCACTCTCTGAAGTCACGTTCCTCAATGTGTTCCTAGACCATCCCATTTTCATATAGATAAATCTATCACCTCTGGAACAGAGCATGTTGTCAAGGATGCGAGCACCCATTTGAGATACACTGTTAGATCTACAGGATAGAAATGGCACAGGCTACTCATCAATTTCTCTAACTTTGGAAAGAAGGATTATGCCTTCCCCTTGTTTTGTCACTGTTGTCTCTACAACCCTGCTGAACTATCCCTTATCTATTCTGTCATTCTCATAGCTGAAATGTTAGAAAACAGGAAGTTTGATGCTCTTCATACTGAAGCCAAAGGATGCTTTGCTGAGGTCATAAAAATCAGCAGTAGGTGAATTCAGCCAATTATTTATAGATTTTTTTGCTTTGACTCTCTCTTAGCATTAAGTTTTCATTAAGTTTTCTCAATTGAAAGCAGCTGGGTTTAGGTAACAGCCAGTTTGCTTTTGGATGACTTTTCTGAATTTTGACAGTAGGTGATACACACGCTGTCACTTCAACACACCACCATATCCACCAGTTACTTCTGTGTTAAGTTTCACCCAGTAATGATTTTTTTTCCGATATCAATCAGAACCATAAAGCAGAATGGATAGCTAGAAGTAGGAGTCAAGATTTTGATTGACAGTGAATGGCAAACAATATTTCCAGCTCAATAAATGTCAGTGAGCTTTTGATAAGCAAGATAAACTATAATAATCTCCAGAGTAGAACATAGCACAAGAATAGTAAGAAAAAAAAAATCTAAAAAATTTAATTTAGGTGAAAGAAGCAAACCCAGCTATTTGAAATGTTGTGATCGTTTCTGCAAAACGCGGTTTACAACTCCGTATGAACAGATGCATGTGGAAAAAGGAAAGGTAAAGAGCTTGTTTTCATCAGTTCTGTAGATACAATGAAATTACCTAAAAGAAAGGCAGCAGTATAAAGGAAAAAAATGTTAGGCTTGTACTCCTGAAATTAGTGTTCACTTCTTATACCCAAACTATTAAAAGAGTAAGTTTAATCACCACATATAATATGTGTAATATTATATCTGGCCTAAATATAAATGTAAAGTACATAAGAGGAATCTTTAAGGATCATTCTCAAAAGCTATACAGACAAAAAAATAAAAGAAACAATAGAAAACGTTTCCAAACTGTGATTGAAAACTCTGTTTGTTTGGTGCAGATGACTAAGTTTACAGGTAGATACATTTGGGATCTCTGGGTGTTCATTTCCATTGTGCATATTATATGTCTCCAAAACTTGTTAGAGTTGAGTATTGTCATGGACATAATTTTTCTTTCCTTTGGGTGGGGAGAGGGAAACACAGAGCATTGATTTCTTGCGCTTAGAAGTCATCATGTCATCTTCTCATTAATCAGGGATATACCCAGCCCTAGATGATTACAAATTTTGTAGTCCATCCTTATATTTTCGGTCTCTAGAGATCTTTTCAGGGAGCATGGCAAATCAGCAGTCAATACTTGGACTTAGGTAGACCTAGATTAATAAACAGGATATCTCTTTGCTTTCTGAAACCTGCCGTGCTGCACCATAACTTGCTTCAATAATCCAGCACAAAAAATAGAACCACTTCAGAATTTTAAAGCGATTCTAAATCTTGAACTTCTACATGATTTCCTGAATTCATTTAGTAAACCCTTGATTTAAGTAGTGGATTCACACCTTATTCTCAGCTGAACAACTGTTTATATTTTTCCATAACATGCCATAGCAGATTGCAGACAGGAGGTTTTGGAGAATTTTCTGTGCCTATAAGGAGGCAGCAGGTAAAGTATGTTTGACTAACAACTAGTTTTTGATGTATAGCAACTTGTATAGGGGGTAAGAATACATTATTTATTTCCTGACATAATATTTTTGCACAGTGTAAACAATGATTTATCTGCCTGGTCAAAGCCTAGTGGACATAAAAATCCGTAATGAAACAATGTCAATTAAACTTCTAATGACATTTTTTGGTAGATTCGGGGTTGTGACAGATCTGGACCAAGGCTTAAAAGGGTGTTTTGTTGTGGTTTGGTTTGTTTGGTTTGTTTTTTTGTCAAATATTTTCAATATATGTCAATACTTAGGAAGGAAATTTTTCTGGGAGACAAAGTTTACAGCTACTTAGGAAGGTGAAGACCTTCTGAATCATGAATATCCTACTAAAATCTCAGTGTCCGTACATGATTTTGACTCACATAAGTTGAAAATGTGCCATAGAGTCACATCAGAGACTTCTTTGCAGCCTCATTTGGTGTGTTTTGGCGTGTTGTTTTGGTCTGTGCCTTGGTTGTATTTAATCCTCTCCATGGCTGTGTGAAACAAAAGTGCATTAAAGCCTTTGTCAAAAAATAGACTACAAAAGAGAAGATCTTCAATATTGCTAAGTGTTCATTAATTTCTAGTGCCTCCATTTTGCAGGGGGAGGGATATGCACTCATCAGAGGACCCTAGAACTTGTTCAGAGATGTAAAAATTACTATAATCAAACTCTACTCATAATCAGTTTCAGTGAGTAAGTATTCAGCTAATCTAACAATTGATTTCAAGAGTGTTTCTACTCACACGTTCAAGTAGGTCCCAAAATGAGTGAGCACCCTTGGGACTCTGGGTGCGTTGCCTGGCCAGGGATGGCCACGGAGGCTTCGGCAGCACTAGCAATCAACCCGCTCTAGTCCAGCCTCTTTCTGCATCAAACCCTCCATTTCAGATCGATTTACGTCTGCACCAACTGCTCTGCTATGGAGATCTGCTCCCGCTATCACTGCAGGCTGATACAGATACAGCCATTAAGCGCCTGCATAAATCTGGGGGATTTGCATTTACAGTTGGGGTTCTGGGCCCAGCACCAGGTATATATTTCATTTGGAGAGAGCAGGATGAACTAGAATGTCTTTTCCTATAGCTAGATCATAAGAGATCATGATTGTCTGACAAATGCCTGACATATTTTTCCCCCACATGTGGAAATTTTACAGTTTTAATATATATTTTTTACCAAACAAATCACTGTATTTGGTCTCTTATCTGTTCACTGTTATCAACTTACCTCAAAATAAAATAAAGAAATCTAACAATTAGGATTCAGTGTCTGGGAAAGATGTTGCCTTGACTGAGAGCTCTGGAAATGACATTGTCATTTTACCACAAAGAATAGCAACAATTTGTTCAGTGACACTGAAAGGCCACCCAAAATCTTTTACCTCTCACAACATTGATTTGATGGGATCCATCTCAAAGAGAAAGTAATTTTAGCTATGAAATTCTTGCCTTTTCCCTTTCTGCAAGGCTGGCCACCAGTGATTATTCAGTGTAAACACCTCTCCGTCATAACACAGGCTGTAAACATCAGCGGAGAGCATGGCAGATAAGCTGAGATGGGGTAATAAGAATCTCCTCTCAGCAACAGTGGTGACCAGATTTGAACAAGACCTCAGGTGAATTGTACCTATATAGGTTTCAACATGGATATCTGTGTGGGGCTGCTATTGATTTACATTAAGGAAAGAAAATAGAAAAAAAAAAAAAGACAAGTGTTGGAGTAACCAGTTTTGCCTTTCTTCGTGTAAGCCATTCAAGTTGAAATTACCTAAAGCCGTTCTCTTAGCTATCAATTTGGCAAATTTCTTACACTTTAAGATACAGTGTATTGTAAAGAAAAAGATGGGGACATCTGTTACAAGATTAAATACTTATCCTATTAACTATCCCCTCAACCATTAACTGCCTGGCCAGTTCCCTCATGAGCGTCTCCTATTTGCACTTTTCCCGTTACGTACTGAAGGACAACCCTGTATTGATCTGGCAAAAAAACCCTCCTAATTTAAAACTCCTTCAGGCCTTTCCTCTGTCGTGACAACTTTGGGAAAGGATCCAAAAAATCAGAAAATTATTTAAATCAGGAAAGGCACGAAAAAGTGTATCTTTAAAGATAAAAAGTGTATGTAAGTCCCATGTTCCTCCTCTTTTCCAACCTTTCTGAGCAGCAGAACCGCCTCATTTTCAGAAGCCAGACAGCCAAACTGGAGGGGAGGAGCTCCCTGGACACCCCCCCATTGGGAAAAAGGATGAAATAGGGCTACGTGGAAAATAGAGACTTTTTGCCCAGAGCCAGCAGTTCCCTGGGACTGTGCTGCCACATGCACCCACTCCCGGGCCAGATGTTGCAACACCACCAAGGGACGAGCTTGCAGTGGACACGGGGAGCTCAGTCCAGCTCATTGGCTGGCCATTTCCCAGTAGCCATTCCCTGACTCCTCCCAGTCCAAAAGGGCAAGCCAGAAGGGACGCCCAGCCTGAGAGCCCTGAATGAGGCCAGCACTGCTATTGACAGCACTACATCTCTGAACCTCAGGAGCTGAACGCAATGTGGAGCATCAATTGGACCGAATTAATCATTTCACAGATGCCTTTAATGTCATCGTTCAATCAATTCGGAGTTTGCTCACATTTTTAATGGCTCCTAAGTAATTGCCAAAGTTATCTGGGGACGAAGGTTCATGTAAATAACATGGTGCACATGGCCTACTGACGGGGGTAGAAAGCTTGTTTGCTGGAATCTTTCACTATCTGGAGCTCTGAGAAAATAAAGCTTTGTTGTTAGTGGTACTGTGCTGTAAAATTCATTTGGGTTCTGTTGAAAAAAATCGAGTAAACCAAGTAGGGTTTTCTCTTCTTCCATCTCCTTCATTCTCCACCCCAGAAGATGCTGGAGGCATAGTCTTCTTAATGGAAATGTTTCAGTTCCCTTGATCATAACATGCTTCTCTGGCTTTGCATGTTGCTGTGCTTAACTGGACCATCAAGTGCTAATATATTTTTCTTTTTTCATTGCTTTTTACCACAGTGACTTGAGGAAGAGTCAGATTCTAGAGGAATGATTTTAAATCTGACTTCAGAGGACCTTGGAAAGGATCCCAAATTTGAAATATATCGTTCTGCCATCTTTGAAATACATTTTGGCACTCCCTGTTTGAAGATATCATAAACGGCATATATGATCTTTTATTCATAATCTGCTGTTGCAGCTGATACAGTTAGATTCAACTATGTTTCTTCTCCATAGATAAATGCATTCTTTAAACGGCTTTGAACCTTTTTTAAGTATGAATGTACCGTACAATATGTTGTGACAACTGGTTAATTAGACCCGATTCTTTTCTTTTGGAAGTTTTCCTTTCATGTGCACAGCAATCTGAGATTTATGTTTACTTTCCAGTGTCAGGGATACCAAAAATGATAAAGCTATTCACAAAATCAGCCACCAAACGTTGTTGGGGTTGTTGGTTGGTTGGTTGGTTGGTTTTTGTGTTGTTGGGTTTTCTGGGTTTTTTTTTCGCTTTGTCTTGGCTACCATTTCTGATACGTTAAAGGGAGAAAATTGCAACCATGCATATCAAAGAAATTCAACAAAACAGCTAGACTCATGCTACCACAGGTATTTGATCCTTGGTCTGCATTATGCAGAAAGTCAGATTTTACAGATTGGCGAAGTCGCAATCAGTGTGACGCAGGGCTGAGCTGATCAGCTTAGTGGCTGGCAGTGGGTGGCCGCAGCAGCCGGGAATAAGTGTTTGTCGCTCCCTGAAGTCACTGGTTTTCATGCTCTTCTCCATCCCCATCCATGCACTCCCGCCCTTCTTCAGGTGACTTTTGGTGTTCGCTGGAAACCGTGACAAGGTCTGAGCTAAATGTTAGATGACTCTAACTACAGCCACAAAAATGTAGACTGATGCTAAGTTATTGTGATAACTGTTATCCTTAAAATTTATGAATCTTTAGGAAAATTGAGTTGTGAAAGCAGTTACAAACATGAATAAGACGATTAATTGGATCAATCCCAATTTTAGTGCTATTGACTGTATATTCCTTTGGAACAAGGAAATCCATATATCGATAGTCGTCATCTCCAAAGCCCACCAAATTGAATTAGTGTTAATTCACATTTCATTAGAATATTATTTTTATCTATCATCTAGAGCCTGTTATGTAACAAAGCCTACAGTGTACAACACAGAAAGAGTGCCAGGAAATTAAATCAGAAAAATGTACAAAATACATTATCTATATTAAACCTATGATTCTGCAGATATTTAAATTCAGCATAAAATTGATCCATAATACCCCAGAAGGAAGAAGATTGCATTTTGGTCATAAAAGAACCCAGATTAGTCTCTTCTGTGTTTTCATGCCAGCTCTTATCTTCCTCTCCTTGCAGGAGAGGAAGGCATGAGGGATGATGGTAGATGTATACTTTCCATATCTTCCTGAGTACCTTTCAAAAGCAGAAGTGCATTACCAAAATAATAAGGAGTTTCATACATTTGCAGTACTTCTGTATTTTGAATAATAATAATAATGTATCATTAAATCCTGAAGCTCTTTGGGTTGTTTTTTTTTTTTTTTCGGTTCATAGCCAGACACACTCCCATTCACATATCTACCCACCAAGCCCATGAACTAATAGCTGCAATTTCTTGCCTTTGACATATGGATCCTAGAAAGGTCAACTGTAATTTCAATTTTAAAAAAAAACTTTCTATCTTCTTCTATGTGTAGTGATTGCTACAGCTGAAAGTTACCGATTGCACCAAAAATTAGCTCTGGAAAGTTTCTGAAATTTTGAAAAATATGACCTTAGGCGCCTTAATTTTCTGAGAGTCTATCAGCTCTGAGCCATTTCACCCCTGGTAAAGCTGGGGCGGACATGAGCAGTCCCCTGTCTCCTGCTGTCTTCCTTGCTTCATGAAGAAACATAGCTTGGTGGGATTTCTGAGAGCACGAGTTAGAGAGGTGGGCATTGAACTCGAGCGCTGTGCACCAGCCTGAGCTCTTACCTGGGAGAGAGTGGGGTCCTCCCCTCCATATCCTGCTTTTATTTGTGTGGCCAGTTGTACAAACGAATTGTGCAATGGTGTTCTTAAACTCTCGGGTTTTATCATGAAGTTTTGTGCTGGGAAACAAGTTCAGTGAATGCATTAGCGGATTCTGGTGCCATCATGCGCCAAGCACCAGCTCCCAGAGGGGATTTCATGGGCTGCCCCAACCTTGCTGAAATGGGCATGTGGCAACCCCAGCTACCCACAAAAAGTGCTGCAGAGAAGGAGGTTGCAAGAGCATTTACAAAGAAATGTCTCCTGTTTTTTCAAATATAACTAAATATCGTCTGGCTTAAATTATCTTGGAAATTAAACATTTAGAGTGGTTTTGTTTTGTACGACACCGTTCTCTCAAACCTCTGCTGCATTCACACACTTGCACATGCAAGTTTTATTTCTGCTGAGAACCCCACCAGCTAAAAGGCGTTAGAGCCACCGCTGACAATCAAACACGCCTGAGTTATAGCAGTTTATCAGATTACACTTATTAGGCGAGTGACTGCGGCTGACTTTGTACATGGTTTGGGCTTTTTTTCACAACGACAAGCATAACGCTTTAGCTTAAGCCTCTGTGGAGGCGATTTAAGTAAGGTCTACTGCTTTATGGTTTCAGCTTTGAAAGCGTCTTTCTTGTGGTCTCAGTCAAATAATTTAATTTTACCCCATGATGTTTCAAACACTTTCCTCTAAAACAGGGAGAACAGCTGCTTGACATGAAGGACCATAAAATAATTAAAGCTGTTTTGTTAACTGTTTATTTAAAATGCTAAAAGGAGACCAATATGATGATTTGCGTGAGCAGATATTGATTTGCGTGAGCAGATACTTGAGAATGTGAGTAAAGTGTTAATGTTCTTTCCTAACCAATTAATACCTGCATAATGCTAAAAAAAGTCCTACAATTCACTGAATATAGGAATATTCAAGGCCTGAAATTCCCTTCAGTTTATTCAGGCAATTACTGCCAAAATTATTTTTTTTAGAAGGTATAAAAGCTTCATCATGATGGAGTCAACGCAGTTACCAGCCAGGACAACCTAAAAACTATTCAATAACAGTACTTTGGGTCCAATTTGAAAAGTAGCCCAAGACAGGAAGTAATTTCCTCATCCCATAAAACATTCTCAGAATGTGAAAGTCCTGTTCGGAGGTGAGGTATAACCAAGAGGTTTCAGAAGTTTTCACCATAAAGCAACATTATAAAAACTCAGTGTTGGAGGCATTCACCTAAGATGTGCCCAAGCCAAGTTCAACACTGTCTGGTTCAGGGACTTCAGTCTGGGGTTCCTCCTGGAGACTGGGGCCTGCCAGGCTATTCTGTATTCCTGTGCTGTCTTCTCCTGGCTGAGTCTACTTTTCACAGATAAATAAATAGGTTTTGAAGAAGTAGAGGTGTAAGGGTGAGGAAAGGGGGCTGACTAAGTACTTGACTCAAAAGAATGAAACGATCATTTTCCCAGATGGGGACCATAACAAACCGTTCAGAAAGTCTTTATCACAGTGGTTCCTCTTTGTATAAACGCTATTTTGAAGCAGGAAAAAAGGATGAGACTATGCTGAGAGAATGTTCCTATGCTATTTGGGGAAGGTCAGGTTCAAGTCTCTAGTTTGTAACCGATACAAACAGACACTTATTTCTAGAGGTAGGTTTCTCTCTATATCACCAGAATCAGAATTTTCACCCTCAATTCGTAAAACATTTGAGGCAAAAGTTTTCTCAAAACTGATACTTTCCCGTGAGACACTTTGCTTCACTACAGTGAGTCAGAATTTCCTGATTAAAACATTCTGCTTAAAAAAAAAAAAAAAAAAAAAGCCTGTCTAACCATACTGTAATGTTGAACTTCCATCCTTCCATCAGTAATGCTGTCACTGGAATTTGGTGCATGCTGGAGTCAGGGCTAGAAGACCATTGCCCACATGTAAAACAAGCCATTTAAGTATAAAATCTGCTATGCACTGAGGTCATGGTGGACTGACTTGACTTATCTTTGCTGCAGAGAAGCAACAAACTATTATTTTTCCCACCTTCTGCTCAGTCAGCCACCTCAGCTTCTATTGATTTCAACAGAGATTCACTTGCTTCAAGGTTTAGTTTGTAAGTTACACATTTGGCATTCGACCTGTGACCAAGATACATTTTTGCCCATTTTCTCCATTTCTGCCCATGCATTTTAATCCAAACTTTTACAAAGGAAAAGAGCATCTAATTATTAAAAAAAAAAAAAATTCTTTTTGAAGGACAAATTAGAAAATATACAACTTTAAAAATGGTCATAAAGACCCATCATTTTCTTTGTCACAGTAACCTTTTCTGTATCATAATCAGAAAAAGAATGAAAACAATTATCCTTGCCGTCATAACTGAAGAGCATCTTTACAGAATGGGGTAGCTTTCTAATTTTCTTCTTCCACTTACGGCCTGACTTAGGAAATTATTCAGTGTGGTTGTGGACAAGATCTACAAATGATGCAGGTGCCTAAAGTGTGACTTAGGTGAAACTGAAGTATCTAAGTCTTTTGCTTAAAATGTCCTTCTGGCTGCTAGGTACTTCCCTGGGCATGTAGGGTTTGGCCTCACCTACAGCCCGCAGCTTCTCTCCTCTCGATAGGGTGATGCCTACTTCACCTGTCAGGCTGATCAGGAGTCAGAAATCAGGCTTCTTTTCCCCAAATCTCTTGAGGAATTTGATCTAATAGCTGCTCACAGATCACAGCCAACAAACATGTGAAGAATACAGATGAAGTCACTTTATTTTTAAAACTTGGCCCTCTAGAGCATGATTGGTAGTAGTGCTTACGTGTTATAAATGCTAGCTATTTCTTACAGCATTTGCCCAAGAAATGGAGAATTTATATTTAATTTCACCTTCTGCCAGGGAAAGTTCAAGCCCACATTTCCATTGCACTGCAAGGTACTGGCAGGTTTCTGATCTCAGGACCAGAGGTATTTTCCAAAGACAGTTTAATCCAGCAGCAGAGAGTTTAATCGCTTCCAACCAGGAAGGCAGCTGCACTCCAGGCTTCTGCATCAGTACCAATGATCAAACCAGTTGGCTGTTTCACAGGCGCTGGATGTGACTGCTGGCCCTTCCTAAAACAAACCATGGACCTTGGTCGGTCTGTGAAGGGATGGTCAGAGGTACCTCTCCCAGGCTGGGGGAACCAGATGGACAATTTGCCCACCATGGCAGTCACCTCACCCGCAGACAGCAAAGCCTGGACATGGGCAAGGTGGGAAAGCCTTCTTTGTGCTCAGCATTTCCTACCACCAGCACCTCATTGCTCTTAGCAGGGTCCTTTCCTGAATAGCCTCTTGGAGACTTTCCACGTGGTGTGTTCATCAGCCCAAAGATGTTTCGTGTGAAACAAGTAGCCCTCAATAAACTGCATTTGTTCAAACACTTCTGTGTTTTTTTTTTCCCCTTAGTTATTTAAATAGTACATTACTATAGCAACTAGTGCCTCACTATCCTTAATGTATTAAACTTCATTTCACCATATGAAGCAAGGGAATGTTATTATTTTACTTGACAAAGGTGGGAGCGAGATACAGATACTAAACGGGTATTCACATAGAAAAGCTAAGTTAGGATTTCAGCAGTAGCCAGGTTAACTCTAATTTAGCAGTCACTGGTAACAACGGGAGCAAAGAGAAAAAAATCTAGTGTGGACTCATAATTGGGAGCCTGAAACTCCCAGCTCACACTGAAACTGCCCCCCGCTCCCCTGCTACGGGTTCCCGTGTCGAACTGTCGAAAGCCAGCGGCAACTCGCTCCTGCACGTTTTGCAGACACATTTTATTTTGCCGGGTGCTCGGGGGGCTGGGTCTGACAGACATGGCTTTCCTTCATCGGCCATAACACACTACTTCGATCCTCACCCTTCTGCACACAGGAACCCAGGCCTGGACAAAGCTGAAGCAACGCTCAGCTAAGAGCTGCACCCCCATGCCATGCTCCGTCCCATGCCTGGGTCAATGCTGGAGTGAGTAGGCAAGCGCTGTGCCACACGGGGTTGCGTGTGTGTGTGTATCACGTACCGTACAGTACTACGCAATTTAGGAAATGCCACTTCTTGAAGTCAACTGTATTTAACTGAGAAAGTACATGAATTGATGGCACTTTATTAGCATTGCTGGCGCATCGCTCCTGTAAAGCAGAGTGGCAAACGAGGTCGCTCCCTCATGTGAAGAAATGCGTTGCATTATTCCAATACTCATTTTGATCTTTATTTTATTTGCTTCATTTAAAAAAAATCACTGACAGATATGTTGATTCAGAACGCCTGCTAACACTAGTACTCTGAGGCTTATCAAAGAAAGCCGTGTTTGAAAAGGAAGCTGTATTTTGAAAAAGAAAGATCAGAAGTCAGATATAACACAAGGGTATTTTTTCTTAAAACCTTGTCTGAAAATTATCCTCGAAGTTTTAACAGCAGTTGTTGCTTCAAATAGATATTCAGGTTTGGTTTTTTTACTTTTTCAATTAAGATGTTACAAGAACTAAGTATAGACTGAGATTTAACTTAACCAATGAGTCAATAATTATAAAATACTGTGTATGATCAGGGGATCTAGGATTAACATGAGAAGCTGGCCACTCGTACAGAAAGCTACAGTATACAGGCTTGAGACACAGTCTGCAGAAGTCACCTGAAGTCTCCTTACTGACTTTAGCAAGTTGCAAACAAAAATATTGAACAGAATATTGCAAAGCTTGACTGTGTACTGCACCAGAATTTGCATGGAAGACTGTTCTTTACTATGAAATCATCTTCTGGACTCTCAGGTTATGGTTTTTAAATGCCCTGCTGCTACTCGTGGTGGTTACAAAGAAGAGCTTGAAAAAAGGTAGCTGAAAGTAAGACACTACAAGAATATACCCCTGAGTTTTCAAAGTCTGAAACAGCATTTGTGAAAAGCAGGAATGCAGTGCTCATCTGTAAGGCTTGTTAAATCCCAGATCCTAGGGTAACAGCAGGCAGAGAATTGAGTGTGGGGGACTTAAAGAAACAGTGAATATCAAATCGATATAAAAATATATAACACAGTTGTTACAGTAATTGAATGTTGTTCTTTTTTTTTTTTTCCATTCAAACTCCATTTGCCCTTTGGCCATATTCCTGTTGTTATTAGACTAATCAGCAGAGATTTCATTAATTTCACTACCCCAGTAACTAATCTATAACCTGAACTAGTGCCACATAAAAGATCAAAACTGGTGTTTAAAAACAGGAGCTTATGGCTAGGTTTACGAAAAAGAGATTATGATAATGTGTGCAAGCATTTCTGTCAGCGTTGCAAAGGGAAACAAACACAAGTAACGAGGGAGAGTCAATGCTGGTAGTAGGAAAAGCCTCAGGATGTGCCTTGCGTTGCAGCACGCCAGAGCTCACCATCAGGGAGGCACTCGCGTCCTAAAGATGCCTGCGTGTGCTTCCCAGAGACTAAAACCCCCTCCTTTTGCAGGCAGCAAGTCCTCTGCTGAGAGTAAGGACGTAGGACGGAGGGGATTGCTGCGAGTGGAGAAACGCAGGGGAGAGTTCCCGCAGCCCAGCGGCGAGCTGAAACAGATAAAGCACTTGTACTGTTTCTCCCAAGGGAAAGCTGGTGAGCGGTTATGTGGAAAGACCTTAATGCTCTTCCAAAGCCTGGGAATAATCTTGCGAGATGTCTGGGGGCACAGAAAGGAGCCCTGATTGGGGAACAGGCTCCTGAGGTCGCGAAAATTGTTTCAGCCTTCTTTTTGTCATTTTGAAGGGTATAAGCTGAGGGGGTCTTATTGGTTTGTTTGGGGTTTTTTTGAGTTTTTAACAGGATTTTTTTTTGAGTTTTTAACACATTCAGGAGTTGTCTTGAAACTGTAAATGGGATAAAAAAACCCACAAGCAACATGATTGCCAGGTTTGAAGGGGAATTGCTGTTGGCAGCATGGTGTGGCACAAGCAGAACCCACGGAGCCGCTGTACTTCTCGCTCCTTCATTCACCTTATGACACGACCCAGCAAAGGCTGAGTGCTTGAGACTCCTCTCACTCCTCGTCCTCTTCCTTCGTTCTGCTCTGGCCCTTTGAAATAATCCGTTTACCCCTGTGCACTGTCTGGCTACTCCTTGTCCACTATATCCATCTTTTGTTGCTTGATATGGAGTGATGTGAACTCTCATAGTCACTGGCTTAAAAGCCCCACTTTCAGGAATCATGTGAAAAGCAATTCTTTTAAAATGAAAAAAGCGAACCAAACTTTTTTTTTAACCATCAAGGCTATAGATAAGAGCACGGAAATCTGTGAAAGTAACCAGCTTACTGCTGTTGAAGGTGTCTGCTTTGGATGGACTATAAAATCCACCTTCAAATATTTCAAGGCACATTTTATAACAGACATTTGCCAATTGAAGTAATAGTAAAAGTAAAAATAATGGAATAATTTTTTTTAATCAGGTTCTCTCTTCTGTCTATAACAATATCGCAGTTAATGACTTGACCTATTATATAGCTCTGTTATATGCTAATAAACTTAATATAGTCCCATTTCAAAAGTGCTTTCCAAGATGATCACATTAATTATTCTTACTAAAGCCTTCTGAGTGTCCTGTGGGGAGGACTGTGCAAATTCGAGGCACATTGTTATTACGCCTCCCTAACCCTTTACAACACGGCTGGCACAGACGCTACGTTTTGGGCGTTATTACACCGACACGTTGCTTTTGTGTATTAGCCAACCCTTTCGCAATAACACTGTCAAAGGAAAGTAATGCCGTGGTTAGCTGTACATTGAGCAAACTAATGGATCCGAAAGAAATTGCAATGTGGTAAATAATCTTCTGTCTGCTATAATTAAGGATGTAGTTGAGAAGAGGAAGATTACTTATCTGCTAGCATGAAAGGAAAAGACCGTGAATGAAAATAAATTATGTGGAGCCCTCTCCAGCAAGGAGGACTGCCCCTCGGCGCTCACTCCAGGAGATTGATGCATTTCTGCAGATGTTCCTGCATCTGCCCCCTCTCCGGCACGGAGCAGGCAGCTGCTCCAGCAGCCGCTCCTGCTGGGCATGAGTCCTGCAGGGCTGGCAGGAGGATGGAGGGGAAACCTGCAGCCCGACGGCTGCCATGGTCCCTCTTCCCTCTCCGGCAGGAAAAGGGAATGCTGATGTCACCGTGGCACCAGCCTCCTCACGCTGCAGCGGTGACCTAACACCTCGTTACACGGCATTAGCAAATTATTCCCCATTCAGCTGTTGTAAGGACTGACATGACATTTCTTTGGCTGACGTGACCTGGTGTATGCCTATGTACATATCATGTCATTTTGAACCATGGTAACTAAAAGCTTCTGAAAACGGGGAAATCTTTAAATGACTCAAGAGCAAGTGCTCTTCCACTACAACATGAACTATCCTCCTCCTCCCTGCCCTGCCTTTTAGAAGCGTTTATAGGATGTTCATTCCACAGACCCCTGCTTGCAGCACGCATTAGGTTTGACAGGTAAACCAGCAGGTAGATGGAGAATAATTTCACCTGGGGACGATTTCACATGAGATTATTTGCAGGGAATATAGCATGGTCTGTGCTGGAGAGTAGTGAGTGACTCATCTTCCCGTGTGCAAGCCAAAGAGACTGTATCAACACAGTGCCAAGACCAAACCCAAACCAACATTGCCTCTCCTCTCCTCTTCATTGGTGGGGTTTCTTCCATTTGCAAAGATAATGTCCAGTGACAGACAGTGCTAGAGAGGAAAAAGCTGGGAGGAATAACTTTCGGAACAGAAGGCCTGAATTCCATGAAACAGGAAATTATTCATACTCATAGGGGTTCAGGGACCCTGTGCAACGGTGCTAATTGCTTTGGATGCAGGAAAAATAAAAATCACTTTTATTCTGTTTCAGGAAATGCTGTAATCTCACTATGGACCTTGGCATAGTCAAAACCCCAGGAATTTTCTTGCCTCTGGCACTTGCGAGAAAGACACACGCGCACCTCAGAAGGGACAACAAGGTTCCACAGAGAGTTTTTTTCTAACTCTAGCATGTGGCTGGCTAATTCCATGCAATGTGAGCATCTTATGAAGCTGTCACTGTACATTTGATGGTGGATGCTCTTGCTATCTATACAAACCCTTATTCTTTAGCATCCCAGCAGTGACTAACATTGAGTTCCAGAGGTTAATAGCGTGAGAAGAAGGTGGGAGAGAAGATGTATAATTTTATGTTTTCTTATATGTTTGAAAGGAGAGAGCTTTCAGTTTTATTGAATGTTTTATCCCTCTTACATTAGGGAAGTTTATATGATCCCACAGTTTACCTCCTGGTAAGTAATATACAGAACTTAATATTTTATACACTGCTTCCTTTTCGATCATTTCTGAACAAGTTAAACCATCTTATTATTTTCTATCTATCCACATATAAAACCAAAATTATCCAAAAGTTTCTCTTTTTCACAGTTTGCATCCATTCTCACTACATCTCTTTACTGCTCTTACACGTTCTATGTAATAACCGAAAGTTGAAGACATAATTACAGATGAGACCATACCATTGAGATGATTTGTTGATATTGTAACCTCTTCCGTAGTAAAAAATGCAGCAGGAAAATATCCTCGTATTTTGTTTGCCTTCCATTCTACCATTATGGCCAGATACAGTATTATACATTCCACTACACAACTCAAAAAATCTGAGAGAATGAATTAAAATAGATATGTTTACTTTTACCAGCAACTGTAATGCTTTTAAGAAGCACTTTCTGGTTAAAGGTGCAGACTTAGTGGTTCTTTTTGTTCTTTTGCAATCATAGCGTCACCTAAGCTGATAAGCATCCTGACTCTCACAGACCTTAGGAGTAGAAATACTGGCTCATAATCATTCTGAAAGCTCCTGGAGCAATCCAAAGGCCAAACTATATTACTCTGCATCGGTACAATATTGCTTCACGGGAGAACTTGAAGAAATGTAGTAATCCGAACGGATGGGAGTTCAGATGGAGGCTTGCACTGCACCTATTTTATCCAGAAAATGCAGGTGTGTAAACTGTAAGTTGTGACTCCGTGAGCCATTCTGGGAAACAAACATCCTCTTTAATTGCAAAGGATAAATTCCAGCTCGGTTTTCTCAACATTGCCTTTTCCTTTTCTCCTTACAGCTTTCCAGATATCCTACAGCCTGCCTCCTCATCACTGCTTTCTGGAAGAGAAGCACATCACTGAGGTACAAATCCTTTTTCTGCCTCCAACTTCTCACATTAGTTTGCCCGAGTTGGTAAAAATTTGGATCTTGTTGCTTATTTAAGGCTGTGCTGACATGTTTTTTCGCAAAACAGTGGCTGCTTGAGGACTCATAAGCTGTGGTTTTATATGTCTCTCTATATATAGATGTACAGTGTCAGGTCCTCTGGTCATGCGGAAGCTACACAAATAGCCCAGAAAGTTTCCCAGGAAGGTGAGCCCTTATTTTACTGGAAGTACCAAACCAGAGTTTTTTACAGTTATTTTTCTTCTCAGTCTAATTTCTAATTTTGTTTACTTTCTTGATACGACCTCTGACATGTGAGGAGAAGAGATTGCTGACTGCAAATATCTCTCTCTTTGGCAAAGTCATCCTGGTAATTTGTGCCGACCATATGAATATCTAGGTGGTTGATAGGGCAAGGGAAGGTTTTACTTTTTCAAAGGCGGGAAAAAAGCTCTCTCTACATGGTGTTGGGTCAGAATGTGGGATCTTCTGGAACAATTCGGTTAGGAAGAAATTTTGAGTTCAAGTGCAAAATGCTTATTTCCAGTTACTCTAGTGTAGATTTGAAATTACTGTATGGAAGTAAGTGAATTTATTTTTGTGTTACCTTGAGCTAAATGCTCAGAATTTAGCGACACTGCACCAGTATGCATTTTTCCATACTAAAAAGGCAGAATATCATCACTTACTTTTTAATGGTGAAGAAGGAGGCATTAGCACCGCATTTGAAGTGGAAGTTTTAGCTCCTATGTCACACAGTTGCCAGGGAAATGTCACATATGAGCACAGGGCTGCAGCCTGTCTACCTTGGGCGGTAATTACTTTCCTGGCTTACAGTAGTTCGCTTGTGGTGTATTTCGTTCAAAAGGTCTTTTCCATATAAATTTGGAAGTATATATGTATATTACGTATAAACACACATACATATATGCATGTGTCTGTATTCTGGCAATGAGCTCAAGCAGTGTAGGAAATATGAGGCTAAGTGTCATCCCCCTCGTCAGGCCAAGAACGAGACTGAAGACAAGTCTAGGCGCACTAGAAAAAAAACAACCCCCAAATCATGAGACTTTCAGTGTGTGAATTAGCCTAAAGTCAACCCAATTACTGCCTCCCCACTGTTGATTCTAATTCCTTCTGGATATTTTTATTCATTTCCTTGAGCTTCCCTCAGGCTGATTTCTGAGTTTTGAAGCCAATTTTTAGGTTTGGGGTTGTTTGTTTTGGAAACTTCAGAATATTTGTAGTTTTCATGTAGCAGCTATCATGGCTATTTAATGGACTAAGCCCACAGCTCTCTATTTCACACTAGATGAATGGGAAATAAAAATCTATTAATGACTTATTTTATACTAACTCCTAAATTATGTGAATTTTACATTTTGGAGTAAAAATAGAAAGGTTATTAAAATCAAAACTAAGGAAGCAATCTCTGTGTATTCAGAATGGGTCTCAAATCAAACGATTGTTTTGGGTTTGGGTTTTTATTACCGTTGTTAACATCTGCGAAGAAAAAGTATGCAAAATAACCCAGCATTCCATTTAAAATCTGGTGAGTTTTACAGGAGATCATTGGGTATTGGAAATAAATTTGATGTAACTCCAAACGTCCATTGCAGTGTGACTGCAATGTTATTAGCCTAGCTAGTGAGATTATTCGGATTTGGAGTTTCTTCTAAAATCACTGCAAACAGAATGGAGAGGTAAAGAAAAGTATCCTGAAACCTCTGCTTAATAGACAGGAAAAACAAGAGCGGAAGGGAGAGAGAGAAGGATGGAGCTGATGGTAGATAAAAACCCCTATTGTCCTGACAATCAACTCTGAAAAAGTTCAAAGAAACATAAAGACTTTATAGAGAGAGCTTTAAAGAGAAAGGGAATAAAAATGATCATTCTAAAATCGCTAACATATTCACTTGTGGCTCTGTTACTCCAGCAAGACACCCACAGCTTCCCTTCATGCCAAATGGAGCAGGGCACACGCATCAGCAGACTGACAAGACAAACTAACAACATTTTATGTAGGGAGCTATATTTGACATCGCTCAGTACGGTCTTTTAGAATTCTATAAAACTACAGTTGTGGTTTTTCAAAATCACCTTTACCAAACCTATTTTCTCCACTTGCACATACCCATTCTGTCCAGGAAAATACTAAAAAAAACTGTGCAACGACTGTGGGTCCCTTTTTCCTACTTCTAAATTTAGCATTGTTCTACCAATAGAATCCCGTAGTTTTCATCCTGCCCTGAAATTCAGACTTACATGAATTTAATGTTACTATTAATGGACGACATCGATAAGGTCCACAGCAGCAAGACCTTGCATAAATTTAAAATATGTCAATAAAACTGAATACATGCTAATGAAGTAATAATTTGCTAACATTTTCAGGTTCTCTTCATGATCAAAGGACAAAGGTGTAACTCAAATCATGACTACATATTGCTATTGCAATCTTATTTCATCTTATTCCTTTAAACAAATTTGAGCTACACGAGCCAAGGTGAGATTGCATCAGAAATGGGCTGGAAGGAGCAGCAGCAGGTATTTTTCTGCAGCATAATCTCTTACAGTATATTCTTGCTGATAACTTTGGGGTGGGTTCTTTTTGTGCCGATGCACACAGTTTAAGCTCTCACCTTGAAGTTAATTTTATACTGCAGTGGGCAGAGCAGCCATTATATAGGAGCAGAATGAAATTCAGAGGAACTGGTTTCACACGCAAACACACGTGACCTGTGAGTGCTCTTGATGCTACGATGCAAAGGCCCGTAGAAATGCAAATAAATCTCGCTAGACAGCCACAAGTCACTTAAATCTACAATTTTAAACGGTGAGAAATAGCAGGACCCAAAGCTGTAGGTATATGGACTAAAAGTCGAATGTCTCATAATTATGAACCAAAAAAACCAATGCACTGAGCAGGGATGAGCTCTGATTTGCAACAAGAAGTACTGATGACAAAGGTAAGCCTAAAATCACCTTGCTGTCCTGAGCTCAGCTGCCTGAGCTGAGGCTGAAAGCACGGTACCTGTGCTGCCTGGAAGGAAGCCCAGAGGCATCTTGTGAAGGCAGCTGCCCATTGCTGCCCTTCCAGGTAGAGCTTTCTCCTTTTAAACCCCAGATGGGTGGGGAAGTACTACTGACCCATACACAAGGTAAGAGTTTCTGACCAAAAGAGCCCTTTCTAGACCCACCCTAAGGAGATGTGAACTCCTCTTCCCTTGTGCCAGGGGGTGCCTGGCTGGAGGGACACACTCCAGGTCTCCTATTTCAACTTGCCAGAGGACGAGAAGTGGGGAAGAATGCTGGTTGGTAGGAAGGAGCTCTGGTTCTATGTCTTGCTCACATACACCTTATACATCTTACTCTTCATATTATAGTTACCAGATACACATGGAAATAACTCTGATTAACAGAGCGTTATCAGATATAACAGGGAAGAACACAACCATGAGAGAAAAAAAAATAAAAATAATTTAAAAAAAAAAAATGGTGTTTTAAGATGTTGAGGGGCTTGTTTTCTTCACAAATGCTTGGGTATTGCAAAGTAAGTCTATTACTTCTCCACAAACGGGATAACTGATACCCAAGCACATTTTGCAGCCCGGAATAAACTGGATAAAGTTGTGAGGAATTCAGATTGCAACTAACAGTATTTTTTTTTCCCCTCCTCCCTCTCAATAACTTTTTTTTGTGAGGACAGGGAGTGTTTAGGGGAGGAGAGTGACAGGGCTGTGTTGACTCTAGTTTTTCACCTGGCATCGCTCAGGTGAGAGACAAGTGCTGGGAATTAATCAGAGCTCCTGTGCCAAGGTTGCCATTTTTCTTCAAATCAAGCTGCTTTCGCCAATATGCTCCTAACTCATGACATTTACCTTGACCACAACCCAGTTTTAGGTCTAGTAATTCTTGGCTCATCAGGTCCAAAGAAACCAAAGCAGTTCTGACGTATACAGAAGCACCCTGACACTGGGGTGTGGGTTAAAGCCTTATTTGCAGGACCGAAGCTTTGACTGAAGAAGCTGTGAATGGGATGTTCTTGGCATTTCTGGTGGGCAGAGTGGAAACCAGTATTTATGTCTAGGTGCTTCTTGACTGCGTTCCCCACCCATAGCCTCTACGTAGTTTATTGCTTTTACTGGTACGGGAGTGGAGCAATCCTGTGCTGGGTGGCTGCCAAGCTGAGGATGCTATTAAAACTGCATTTTAAGGTTTACATTTTGAGTGCTCTTTTATGCAACTTTAGATTTTGGCTGAAATGCTGTAATACTGGAGAAATGTCTAAAAATAATACGTTATAATTGCAACACATAAATCTTACATAACGCTGCCTTTCAGCTGAGGCAGGTACATTTGTAATGGGAAACTGAAGCCCTTGGTGACTCTGGCTGCAGCAGAGATTCAAAAGGGGAGGTAAAAAAGAAGCAGCCTCGTTCTTTCCTGAAGACTGGTGTTCGTTATTACTGACAGTATTCATGACTGCTCCTACTCAAGGCCTGAACAAGATGCAAACCATGGCACAAATACAGAGTATGTGAATTTACACAAGGGCAGGGCAGTCAGCAGTGGGTAAGATGGCAGCAAATCTGTTAATCACAGAATGACAGAACGTTAGGGGTTGGAAGGGACCTCGAAAAGATCATCTAGTCCAAGTCCCCTGCCAGAGCAGGACCACCTAGAGTAGATGTTAGGGCTGCAATCTTTTTTCTCTAGGCTTGAGTAAGGGTTGATCTAAGTGAGTAATGGGGACAGGCTGGGGCAGAGATAGGAGAGTAGGAAAATAGGTGCTAAGGGCAAGAGGCTGATCCTTCCGTAGCACCAAAGGGTCAACAGAAATTCTGCGTGCCTGAGCGACAAGCAATCAATGCACAGCATTTAGCAAGTGGCAGGCTCGAGTCTGGGACTCAGGATTTCCTTTTTACCATTCTTTCTGTTCGTAGCATATTAATATCGCTGAAATTAAAAATATGGTTGAAGTAAGGGTATTATAAGTTATTTAATAATCATTAAACCCAAACTTAGCAAGTTTGGTCTGTAAGAAGCACAAAAATAAACCAAGTATATCTCTGAATATAAAAGAACTTTCAAAACAGAGCTATTATTTATAATTATTATTAAAGAGTCTAAAGCCCCTTCAGACTTTAAGCAGAAACAGCACCTTTCCTGTTTAATTTGGGCGAGGTGTGAGATCAGTTTTTACTCTTCTGGATCCACTTTTTTGCATTCCCATGTTTTTTATTTTGGTAAATAAAAAGCGTGTAATTGCCATAGCTATGGCTATATCTTTGCAATTTAAGGATCAGAACATGCAAATTCTATCTTGAAATTATTGAACATTTTAATCTTCTCATCTAAGGCCTTCAGTATATGATCGTGCAGGTGCGTATTGACTTCCTGACAAGGTCCAAAATGCAAATTCCTCTCAGTAAGCCATTTTTTATTCAGCAAAGAAGTAAACCTAATAATTAAACTAATTTTTTTTCTCACCATCATTAGGCGGGAGAGGAGTGAATACTGGGCAGGAATAAGACACCTGCTTATTACATTGTAAGATATTTTCATATTCCCCTGTTGAGCATGTTATGAATAATGGCTTTTGATAAATTTCTCCAGCCTTATTCACGTAAAAATTGTCTTCATCAGCAGAGGCAAAAGAAATCTTTTTCTCTTTTTCCTTTTGCCCAGATCTCATATTTCTGTGGTTGCTATAGAAAGCTATTACTGGAACTCATATCTAATAATTTTTCTTCTCCATCACCAAATAACTCTCTAATACCCAGTATTCCTAGGTGTTTGTTTTAGATATTGTTCTCCAGGATCTCTTTTTTTTTTCTTTTTTTTTAACCTGTAAGAGGGTTGAGGTTTTCTTTTCTCTCCAGACACCTTCTAACTCCAAAATTTCTGAATTTAGTGTAATTCCTCTATTGTCAAGCAACACCCACCAATATATACAGAAAACCACTCTTACTTGTTTTGCTTTTGCTCTGTTGTGAAGACAGCGTTTCGGATGAGCGCTGAATGTTCCTGGTTCCTGCTGTAGCTGACAAGAACCAGCTTTGGTTGCCTGACATTTTCAGGTGGACTGATTTATGCAGGGCAGCAAGCCTTTGTATCTGTCTTCCATGGTAGCAGGGATGCCGTTAGCCTCTGCTGGGCCAGCGGGAGCCGGGATGGGAATGGGACTGGGAAGCGGGGTGGGCAGAAAGAGCTAAAAAGATTAAAAAAAAAAAAAAGAAAGAAAGAAAAAAGTGTCAAAGCGCAGAACTAATGTATTTTCCATTTTCAGACAAAATAGCCGTGGCAGCAGCCTTACTTCTGAAAAGCAGATGTAACGTGGGTGACAGGAAAAGGGTGAACTCAAAAGTCTTGAGAGCAGCTCTTGCACAACATGCAGCACCCGTTTGTATGGGTGACTGGTAAAAATGGAGTTTTGCCTAGGGCAGCAGAGCCCCTCCAGTCCCACCGTGTGAAGGGATTATTCAGGAAAGCTGCTTTTCAGTAGTGTCAGGTATAAGCAGCAGATGATGCATAACTTGACGATGCATCATTTATGCTATTGTCCTGTGAGGGTTATGAATTCCAAAATGTAAAAAGCACTGTATGACACACATCTAGCTCTTTCCACTCCCTTTACTGAAATACAGGAATAAAGAAGTACTAAAAGCAGAAATGTTCTCTGAATTATACCCCGTCACAAGAGTTTTATATCTCAAACAAAAAAGATTCATACTTTTAATTATGCAGAGTGAAATGCAATAGTAAAGTCAAAGACATTTTTTTATCTTAATGCTTAAATGTTGTGCTAGATATAAAAAGGATGCATAAATAAATGATAAATTGTTGATTACTTTGGAAGCTTATTTGAAATTTGGGTACGGTATTGCTGACAGTGAGTGTCCTGAATTGGCCTAAGGGATGCAACTTAATGCAGAAAACACCACGACAGCATGTACATTCACCTGATAGCGAGACAGGGGGTTGGGGTGGGGGTCAAAGTACTAAAGAGATTCCGTTCACCTGAAAATGAAGGCATTATACAATCTGAAACAAGAAGTTTGTGAGATTTCTAACACAGGAACAATGAGGGAGAAAAGAACTCAAAATTCAGCCATTAAATCTGCCCTGGAGTTGAATAACGTACACAAAAAATATGACCTTGATTTTCCTACGCTGAGTATTTCAGTGTAGCATAAAACTATGTTTAGCTAGTTCCCCATTCCCTGCCTTCATTCCTACCAAGTGTTGCATTTGTACAGATGCATGTTCACCCTTCACCATATGTACACTTACTCCACAGCATCTTTCAACGTGCCTGAAATTGGTACAGCAAGTGGCAGAGCGCGGGTTTAACCGTCTGACTTCAAAATTGTACCTGTTCTTCATGCATTGTGCCTTCACCCACTTCAAAAAGGGAGCTACTACCCTTCATCGGTCCTTTTCTTCAGGTTGTCATCGTGTCTTCTTCAATCTGTCCTGGTGTTCTTGCTCACGTGCTGGCATTTATAGGCTGCTGGCAAGCTCTCAAACCCTCTCCTACCACCCAGTAGGGTGAGCGTTGTCTTCAACAGCTGAGGGCAATGCAGGCAGGCAGGCAGGCAGGCAACAGCACGGCCCTTCTTTCTGCAGCCTCTGGATGGGTCAGGTGTTACTGAGAATTAACAGACCAAGGAGAGGGATGAGAAGCTGGCATCTGAATCTCTGTTTGCTTTACAACTCTCTGCAGTTTGATTAGAAAATCGGGGTTAGTCACTTTCCTTGAGAAACCCCACTCCCCTCCAAGGAAATTGCTGTGCTCTGGAAGTCTACGTGAATATTGGCTTATGATGCCCTTCTGGGGATGCAGATATTTGGTAAAGTGGAAAAGGCTTTTGTGCATCGCATGGAAAAGCCAGAGGAATATACTATCACAGCCCTTTCTCTCCACAGCTATTTCACAGAGCCACACAGGCACTGAAATCAGCTGCTCTTTGAAAAAGCCCGGACAAATGGAGAATATTTGATCGAGCGATGCATGCTTTTTAGTAATTCCTCTCCTGGAGGAACTGGTAAACGAGTAGGGTGACCAAAGGCAATGTCTGACAATTTTAGCAGAAAGGCAGCATCCAGTGGAAGAGCAGGACCTTGCCCCAGAGGTATTGCCCCATCCACATTCCCCCTTGAATGACCTTATTGCTGGCAGTCAGGCTCCATCTGTGCTGCTGCCTTAGCAGGCTGTGTGTCTCCTACCAGCACTCTGCAAAATTAGGAAGGCAGTTTTACTTCTGTCTTGAATTGCTGTAATTAAGACACTTTTTGCACCCGATGCCTCTCTGTGTGCTGAACACAGAGCACGTTTCCCGGATTGTCCCCCTGCTTCGTCCTGTGCCATCCACCACCCACCTCTGCTGACGCTGGCTGCCTCCTGCACGGCGCAGGGAAGGGTAACGTATGTTCCATAATCAGGAGTATCTCCCCTCCAAAATTTGGGATGGATGGGTGGCCGGCCGCAGCATGACAGGTGACAGACAGAACACAGCTCCTGCCTCGGACCGAAGGGCAGGGAGAACAACGCCTGCCAAAACCTCCAAGGTCTGGGTGTGCTCCTGGCGGGTTTTGATGTGGGGCCAGACCTGCTGCCCCAGCTCCCTCGTTGCTCTCTGTGCTCGCTCCCCCAGGGAAAAACGCGATGGGGCTGCGTCTTTAGGAAACTCAGACCAGCCCTGAAGCTGGAGGTTTCACCTCGTGCTGCCCGCCTCCTTGGAGAGGAGCATACGCTTCTTCCTGAGGTGGTAAAGAGGAACACGGGTCCCCAGGACGTGGGATCACGGTGCGGAATGCCAGTGCTGACATCCCACAGCCCTGGGAAGGAGGCCAGTGCGTCTCTTGAATCTGAATTTAAGGCTCTAGGCTGCCGGGGTTTTGTTTAATAGATCTCATTCTCTCCGTGCCAGACCAGATCTTGCACTTTGAACGTATCACTCAAGCTACTGACAACAGGGTTGAGCAAGCTGAACCTGCAGGATCAAGCTCTGCCTGGTATGTAAGGCCTGAGCTCAGGCAGCAGGCTGGGCTTTAAAGGAAGGAAATCTCATATTTATTCATGATTTAATTAAGAGAGATCAGGCTTTTCAGCCTGTTCTGAATGAAACATGAAAACAAATATAGATAGATAAGGCTATCGTTCCTCATATCAGCCCTATGCTTCTGAACAAAACGCAGCAGTTCCAAATATTCTGGATAGAGTGATTTAATCTACCGTGGGGGTCAGACCCTTCTTTTCCTGTATAGGGATTTAGAGCGTGGTACTACAGGTTTGAATCCTGAACACCAAACAAAAGACACATGAAAAGCAAAAATCCCTCACTGAATTTTGTTCAAGCCTTGTTTGAACACAAACCTCCCTGTGCTTTGGGTTTTATTCATTAAAATAAAGTACACAAAATAACTCTCACCTACTATTATTAATCATAAGGATTTGCTCAGGAAAACAAATATACTTGGGCTTTCAGAACAAATCAATTCAGAGAAGGAATATTTTGGCTGCCATGGCAGCCCAGAAGAGGGTAAAAACAAACATCTTTGCCACTGCTAGTTTGCAGCTGACTCCGAGATGGACTGTTGGTGATGTGTGATGCTATTTTTAAACAGCAATTGTTTAATCGCTTCTGTTCCCCTGGGCTGAGACTAAAAATGATACCTCCAGAGCACTTTGTCTACAAGCAGGTAGAAATAATTTGATCACATCCTTTGTGGCCGCAGAGGAGATGGAGCTGTATGAAGTATCGGCAACACGGTTCACAAAGAATCTAAATATTGAGCAGAAGTGAGAGTGTGCTGATCATGGCATCTAAGTGGCGTAACGTCACCAAGTGATCTGCTATGACCATCAGCTCAAACAGAAAAGGGAATAGCTTGCTTAAAACTGTATATTCTTTTCAGGCATTCTTTTTTTTCTCGCTCCAGAGTTAACTCTTGGGGCTCATGTACCCACTTTACAGGAAAGGCACAGATTATTCCGAAGGACATACGTAACTGTACGTAAGCATTTCAAGAGTGGGTATTTCTGAAATTGTTTATCGGGCTTGCTGTTGGTTTGTAATAGCTGACAGCTCCGTTGCGAACTTCTACCAGGAGAAGCAGAAGGAAATACAGACAGACTTGCCAGGAAGACAGCGTGCAAGTGTCTCACCAACCAAGTCTGGACTGCAGCCTCCTCGCGATTCTTTACAAAGAGCGACCGTAGCCTCTACCTAGACCTTCACAGCACACCTGCATCGTACGTGTCATCCAGAAACAACTCCTGTTGCTGATGTCAGAAGCAGTGACTCTTGCAGAAAAGCAAACGGGAGATATTTCCTCAGTCTAACTGCGATGTAACTCTGTGTGAATCAGCAGCATTATGCAAACGAGAAACTTGACCTAATAGATAGAGCCAACGCTTAAACCTCCAGCACACAGAGTAATAGCCCGGCTTCCCAGATGTCAATGGGAATTTTTCTATTGACTTCTATAGGGCCAGGATCTCACCCATATCTGCATAGATGATTAATAGCTCCCCTGCCTTTCAATATCCTCTCTGGCTAACAATAAATTATCTCTGCCAGTGATTACTTTTAAGATGTAGCTCATAAAAATGCTTGTGAAAAGCAAATAGTTTTGCCTTTGGGACAGACTATATTAAAGTAAGTGTTGGATAGTTTTGAAATCTTCCCCAAATGGATTGCCATAGGGCACTACAAGATCTTCTTGCCTTCATTTCAAATAATCCCAGCCCCTTGTCCTCCTGTAATGTTATCCTTGTAGATCTTTTCAGAAAGAAGGAATTAAGCTTGCTATCAAAGTGCATTTAATATGAATGTTTGTTAAATGGCTTTGCCTCCTTCGTTGTTTATGGGTTTGCAGAGATACTTCTGTTTACCTTGAGAAAAGACAGAAATATAGTCCCTGGTGTCTGGTTTTATGCCTTGCATACACATGTACCCCTAAGAAACAATGCTGTGTAGAAGTTGACGGGGGGAATCTGTTATTGTAATTTTCTTCTTTTTGCATACACATGTACCCCTAAGAAATATCGCTTAATACAACCCAATGGGGGGAATCTGTTATTGTAATTTTACTGTTATCGTCTTAAAGTATTGGCCAAGCGCCAGCTTCGGGATGTACATCACTATAAAGAAAAGCCTTACTGGTAAAGAAGTAAATAAGCTCTGAATTTGAAAGCTGCAGGACCAGTTCATTCAATAATCTAACCGTGCGCCACTGGCTATTTAACACCTCTTTTGGTCAGAGAAGTCATTCCCATTCCTGCCTCTCCTTCCCTTTATTTCTTGATTTGAATAAGCTTTTAAGATCAGCTGGAGAAGGCTTCCCACCAGGACCACTATTCCCAACTTGTCCAGCTGCCAGCAGGTTTCTCTTTACCGTTCCTTTCTTGGGTTCCCCTTTCTGCCTTTTCTTGCCCCCTGTGTCATTTACTTACTCTTCTTCAATCTCCTGCATTCTTGTTCAGAGGAAGGGCACCGGGCTGCTGGTGTACCCCAGGCTTCTGCGTGTATTAAGACAGACAAAGTGTAAACTGCAACGTAAGTGATGTCTTCTTGGCTTGTATGTGACATTGCAGAAATATCCAGACTCCCTGGGGACTCCAGTAGTGACTTTCACTTTCTCCACGGAGAAAATAATAATTTACTGCTAGCCTTTGTTTCTTATCTGTCAGTTATTTATCCATGAAAGAACTTCCTCTCTCATCCTGCTGCAATTTTCTTTTAAGACTTCAACGACAGGAATCCTTGAAAGCCCTCTGAAAATGAACACGTGGATGTCGATGTGTGTCCCTCTTGCATGGAGAAGAGCAGCTGAGCCCCATTTTTCTCCATGTAGGGAGAAGAGCTGTCATGTTGTCATTGAGGAAAAAGGGCTGGAGAACAACAGGTCCGTATTCACAGCCTCGTGATTAGACCAGAAAGTGAAGTCTCAGTGTCTCATAGGTAGCCAGGTACCTCACAGTCACAGCCATACACCTCTGTTTTGATATCATCTGCCCTCTTTTGCTGCTGTTGCAGTACTGGACAAAAATTTGGAAGCCCATGAAGTTATTTTGCACATGTAACTGGCATTGGATATTACCTAATATTGAGTGCCCTTTTATTTCTGCATGAGGGCACAGCCTGCTGCTGCCTTCCCTTCAGACGGGCATGTGGCACACAGCCACGAAAGAGACTCTCAGGTGATTGAAGGGAGTACCCATATGAACCAGGATCCCTGGAACAAGGAGTTGGTTTATCATAAAGGTCTTTCGTCTCTCTACTTGTCTCCTTTTCCTGCACTGCTACTGCCTGTATCCTCGTCTCAGGTAAAGAACATGGCAGAATTTTTGCTGCCCAGAGGAGGAGAAGAACCATCCTTCAGAGGAGGGAGGGAGACGGGAAGAGAAGCAAATCAGCATTTTGAAATAGAATCACATTTTTCAAGAGGAATCCATCTAAAGCCCCAAGCAGGGATTGTAAAACTCTTACCAATGAAGATCTACCTAGCCACTTGCTTCAGGAAATTTCTTCCGGATCTACACTGCAGAGCTTGGGAAGAGAAATGGGCTTCTGAGTGTCCCACTAGATCAGCCATGTCTGAGGGAGCAAAAGTCCTCCGTGCGAGGGAAGGCTAACAGACAATGAGCTGGACTTCAAACCGAGGAGAGCCAAAGTCATTCTCTGGGAAGAGTCACTCTCTAGTTGTAGGACAGGCCTTGAACTTCGTGGACAGAGCCATGCTATTCTCACTTGTGCACTGGAACAGGCAGCAGATCTACCTGCTTCGGCTATGAGGAAGAAGATTTACATAAAGATGAATGTGATCTTTGTTTAGCAGTTGAATTTTAATTTCCCAGAGCGTGTTGTTCCACTCAGCATCATTCACTGTATTTTCTCATTTCTAGCTCTCCTTCTCCTCCATGTAGCAATTTCTGAGTTTCATTATTATTCCATCTACTGACACGAAAGAGTAAATGCTGTGATTCCCTAACAGCATTAGCTCAATAAGCCTGGGGGGAATTAACCCCTCAGAGGGTTTCTGCTCCTTTGTGAAGCACTTTGTAACACGTTTTGCAATGACTGCACCTCTTGAACATATTTTTTTTTTATATCACAGTTGATTTTTTTTCCCCTGGTACTTTCTTTTGCCCCTTCTGCCACCCTTCCTCCTCCGTGCTCTGTAAGTACATTTATGCAGACATAAGAAGCTCCCAGGGTAGGCAGGTATTTGACAAGGAGGTGTTTGACACCCCTGAGGTCATACGCAAAAAGTTTCACTAGCTACAAAGTGCGATGTTTACTCTAGCATCAACCACCGGACAAAAGGACAATATATTTTAATGTCCTGCTAAAGATCAGTGGAAGGCAGTTGTAAAAAGAGAGAATATTAACATAACTTTAAAATTCCTCCTCTTCAAGTATGCATCATAACAAACTCAGTTTTTTCTTGTCTAATACATGAACTTATGTCAATTATTTTATTTTGAGAACTATATAATTGCAAGTTACAATATCCTTTTGCTGTTTGTATTCCTATAAACCTTGAATTCTTCGTAAATTCTGTTGGACGGGTAACTACTCCACTTTGTTAAATACATTATATGTGTGAGGGAAGACAATTTGTCAATTTAAACGGCCACCTTTAAATAAGTTATATTTAGAATTAACTGAAGCCTTAGCCCCACTAAACACACGCAGCTCTCAAAATGTAAATAGTGATTAGCACTAGAGTTATGTCAACCACTGTAATTTTGCTTTGGGAGCTATATCGTGACAGGGGTGGGGGTGGGGTGGGGTGTGGGGGGGTGGGGGAGTGTGTTTGTTTTTAAGATTTTAGGCTCCTTTTCCCCAAGACTGAAAGATTTTCGGTTTTATGCCCAGTTTAAAAGAATGACTTGAGCAGTAGCCTATGGGGGGCACTCAAGTACTGCAAATAGATCCTACTCCTCCCAAACCAGTCAGATTAGGCTGCGATGGAATGGGGCAGACCCTGGGGCACATTTTCACGTTACCTTTTATAGAGAGAACAAAAGTGAGTAAAATAAACGAAGACATTTTTTGTCGCAGCCGTACTATTCCCCGATGAAAGACAACGTGATATTAAAAGGTGCATTTAAATGACATTCAGAGCCTGATTATGCTAAAAGCATGAAAGCACCGTGTAGACTGTGGAGCTTGTCTGCATTTTTTTCATTCTAAACAAGGTACCTTGTACGTCATGTTTCAATGGCAGATACAATTATTATTCGCCTACTGAGTTTTTGGGATTGTTTTAAACGGTAATGACAATCACACCCTCTGTTCTTGATTTTATGGAGTGAAACAATCATTTATTCAAATTCTTTTTGAAAATCTATTTTTTTTTTGCCGTGGAGGAAAATTTTGCCTACAGTTGTAGTCGTGGCGGTTTGCCACGGCAGTCATTTGGACTGCTACCGTAAAGCCTTTACCTGATGGCAAAAACCTTGTACCAGATGTTTCTTTATTTGATTTGTTTTATGATTAATCAGATTTAGCCCAAAACCAGAATGAAAACCCTGCTATGGTACCTGGCTGCCATCACACGATAATTTGCTTTGAAGTGTGTGTATGGGGAAAACACCGTGGTGCAGACCCATAAGTTTTCGTTCCGATACATTTTGGAGGAAGATACTGCAAAAGTGAATATAATAGCTGTCACGAGGATAATTTTCCAAACATCTCAAGCTGGTAAATACTGATTTCTCCTAATGGAACTGTTAGAGGAAGTTTGGGTAGTAACCAGGCACAAAAGCTCTCGCGCCTGGCCAGGCAGCACTGACGCTGCTGCCACGCAATAGGGCTGGGACGGAGGCTGCTACGATGCACCTGTAGCCACCGGGCTAAACCCCAACGAAGTCATAAAATTCAGCTTCTCTGTAGAACAAAAAGTTGTGCCAGAAGTAAAGTGTTCATACAGGCTTCTTCAGTAACGCATGTTGATCAAGAAGGGGGAATTTTATGAGTTTATAACAGCGATGAATCAAGCAATGAGGAGGTATGTTGGGGATGGAAAGGGAGCACCTCCCTTGGGAAAAGCACCTATAATATAACCCCACACCAAGAGATGTGAACTGATGATAATCACGGCTTTGCTCCAAACCAAGATTTCTTTTGCATGTGGAGCTGATATTATACAACAGAGAGTAGCAACTTTACTTTTTTAGCAATAAAGAAATTTATTATAATTGGTTTTATTATTGTAAGGATTTATGTATTTCCAGGGCCTGTCAGATAACCACAAGCTTACCAGGTTTGTCAGTAGAGACAGATCTACTGTGGTAAACCATCTTTTTTCCTCATGATGTGCTGCACAATTGTGAACACATGATTGGTACATGTCATAACGGGATCCGTTTACAATACTTATTAATTGGCACAAATTCTCTCCAATTTCAGTACCGCCAGATGTAAGTCTTAAAAAATACGTTTTTTAAACACTACTTCTAGTTCCTGCGCTTCTGGCAAATGGCAAATATATGCTTCTCAAGAGCAGTAAAATATGGAAACCTAATAGAAGATTGTGGAAATGGATAATGACTTCTGTCGAATGACATTATGCATTATGTATTATTATTATTTTAATCATTTGCTATCACTGAGAAAGATCCCACTAGGTTATTCCTGATGCTGTGTTTAGGAAATAAAAGAGGCAGATAAAGCTGTACACTTTACCTCACATGAAGAAATTGAAAATTTCATAAATTAGGTGCATTGAGATCTAATAAAAAAAAGATGAGTTCTCTCCTCAGGCAATTTTCCTGTACGTTTAGGTGCTGCGTGAATGCTACAAATTATGGAATTGATCCAAAGCTACTACTGGTAGGACTGGTTACCTCTGCCACCTCTTGGTAGCACTGCAGAGGTACTTAGGTGTTCAAATCGCAATCATTTCAGTCACTGGACCTTCAGGACTAACGATGGAGAATACAGTTGTGTTTAAGAATGTGCTCCCAAGTATTTGTGAGATGAACTCAAGGTGACCACTGTCTTGGAAACTCACGTTTTGTTAAACAAAGGTAATTTTGTTATGGTACTCAGAGCTACAGAGTATATTTCTTTTGGGGTAAACTAGAGGAAGAAGTACTTTAAACTGGTTAATATGGCATAGGGTCCAGACACAAGGTTTACCATGGGAGTTTGAAACAGATTGAACCAGATAGTTTTCTCTCTTTTTCTCAGCATCAGCCATAAATAATATTTTTTTTGGACAAGGAGTTTCTACTCCACTTATCGGAACCAAATCTGATCTCTCCCTGCATGTTGTTGCAGCACCTCAGCACAGCAGGAAGCCAGGTAAGAAAGTTGGCCTGTTTTATATAAGCAACCTAATTTATTGGGTAACAAAATAATTCGAAAGTTTCGTTTGAAATAGAATCATCTTCTCATCTTCTTTTTTTTTTTCCCCAAAAAATTGCCCTTTAAACAGACTTCAAAAGGTGATGAGTTCTTTTCTGTTCTAATAACTTTTATGAGCCTATTTTTATGAGAAACAAACCTTGCAATCAGCATTAAGTTCTCCCATTTATGTCTTCACTAAAGCATATCCAGTTAACTGCAACATGTCCCTCGTCCCAAGCAGATGTCTGGGTACCGTCAGCTGGCGCTGAGCTGCCTCGTCTTCAGCAGACTCGCACCAGTTCATTGCGTGTCGCCAGAACCGGTGTAGGGTCCAGTGCTGCCTCCCAAGCATTTCAAGCACAATGATATACCAGAATTCCTGTACGATAGTCAGAAGATGGAGAATAGGAATAGCTCAGGACCATGGTTTCCAGGTTTAGGGGCTTTTCTTGTCCCATGTATTGTCGCACTTGTGAGGCAGGTCTTCGCACCGATCCATTTTCACGTGGTTTTTAATACCTCCCAATTTAGGTATTAAAGCCATGCCAGAACATCTCGAAGGCCAAGCAGCGATTTCCTTCCATGGCACTTGGTATGCAAATATACCCATCACAGCTCACACATGAAGAACTTTTCCAGCAGCTGTTGAAGATGCACATTCAGAAAGTCTTTAATAATGAAACCACTGTTGCACTGCAGTAATGAAAAATTCCTTTAGGGATGTTTTCTCCAGTCGGGACAGCTTGTAATGCAAAACCCTGAGTTCAGATAGGGTGGGCTTTTTTTGTTCCTTTTTTTTTTTTTTTTTTTTAATTTTTGGTCTTTCTTCCCTTCTCGCTCCTCTCAAATACTTTTTTCCTTCTTTCTGCTCCTGTGTCAGCTGCTGCCTGGCAACTTTTCTCTGGCTGGTGGGACAGGGCAGGGCACTCGACCGCCTTCGGACTGGCTGCCAGCACCATCCCCTAGCAACCCGGCTGGGCGCCCGCGATGCTCTCCAAAGGGCCGCACACGTCGCCTTCATATCCGCCGCCCCGCATCCACCACACCCCTTAACTCACCCCCGTCCCACCAGGCAGCGGAGGAATCGTCGCTGCCGCCGTCCCCACCCACCTACGCGCCTACTCGAAGGCCGTGGCTGACAGACAATAAATACGTAACGGCATAACCCAATTTTCAGTGACGCAATCGAGGTAGTTTCATAGTGACTAATGTCAGCATTACCTTTGCCTGATAATTAATATTCCTGTGTTGTGTTATACCAGCGAGTACAAATGATTGGTTCTACTTTGTTTAATTTATCTCAATAAGAGATTTCATAATATTCTATAGCTTGATGAATTCATTTATTTAACCTGTCAGTGTTAATAACTCTGATGAGGAGGAAGGAGTTATAAAGCGCCGTAGGAGCAAACAGATCTCCAACAGCAGTTTTAACTTTGAATTTTCTGTCCGGCGAGTACTTGACTCGAGTCTCCTGTATAATTAACTTCACTTGGCTGTAGCGAGGAAAAGACGTTTCTACACGCTCCATTCCTTTCTGTATCTCTGGTCCCAGTTCAACTCCCCGGTGCTTCTGGTTGAGTTCTTTCAAATGGGAGTGGCTGGAGATTTCGATAAATGGGTGCCAAACCGATCTGGTTCCTGACCTGTGTACCTGTCACTACTCCCTGGTGTCCCGAAGTTCACCTACCACGCGGAAATCTGAATGAGGTTGTGTGCATACAAACACCAGCAGGGAGGCTGGAAACACAGAAACTCTATCCAGCGACAATCTCCGTTTCCTTTGTTTTTCCTCGGGCCTGAGGCAGAGGAAAAGCATGTTATACAGCAGGTGGTTGCTTAAAGCCTTTGAATTACAATCCCCAGCTGGGGTTCTGTCTCCGGTCACTTCAGCAAACACTTTAAGGTTTATCCATAGAAGATATACATTAAAACTGTCACACAGCTCTTGGTGCTGCCTTTTCTTGAGGTGGGAAGGCGATGTGAGAGTGCTGCTTACTTGTACACATTCTCACTGTACTCTTGGAGTCGTCCCATCCCATCATATAGAGACGTCCCGTCGTCCCATCACTTCAGAGCGAGAGATGTTTAATGGAAATGAAGTTGAGGAGAATGATTTTGCAAAGGTCAACTTGTATTTGTTCAACAGCCTGTATTTTAAAACCAGGCTTCTACGATAACTATCGCCTCATAGCAAGCTACACTTTTAGGCAGTAATTTGACAAATTATTACTTACAGGTAATTGCATTTTTAGTCATAACTCTGCCTGCATACTCCGTATTGACACTTTATGTCCCGTAAACAAGGAGGCCGTTGACTTTTATTATAAATATTATTTAAATATTTTAACTAGTTTAGATGCATATGTGATCTGCAGTATTGAAAGCAAGATCAATTAATTCTTCAAAGGCTCTCATAAATGTTAATGTTTAAAATGGGCAGTAAATTGCACTGTATCATTAAAAGAAATTATTCAAGAAGAGTAGTGAGGACTGTGGTTAAATAAGTATGGAGTAAGACCGAAAAGGAGCAAATTAGAAATAAAGGATCAGACGGTTGAAAAGAACAATTTTAGTCGGGGCGTTTTTGTGAGAAGGCACGAAAGGGCAGCACGCCAATTAACAGATAACATCTGGGGGAAAACCGTGACCACTTGTGACCTTGCAGACCTTGAGACTTTTGCAGAAGATGCAAGAAGTCAAGATGAAAGAAGACTATTCTGTAAAGATAGTTCCGTATCCCGAGAATACAGGGACGGCATGTTCACTTGCAAATACTTTATACCACGTGACAGTCCTGGCGTGTGGGAAATGTCACTGATTTAAGCAGGAGTTCCTCACAACTTGGAATTCCCTGGTTTTCCTTCGCACATGTTCTCATTTGGCTCTGGCATCTACATATTTTCGTATTTGAAATGGAAAAGGTTGCTCAAATAAAATCATAATTAATGCGTAAGAGCCGTATAGGTGGCTCTGGTGGCCTGCAGAAGGACGCAAAGCAATCTCATCTGTAAATGCGGTGGAATAATGTTTCAGTGTGACATTCAGCATGACTTCATTTTGGTTATAAAAGCAACTGATTTCCAAGACCATGGACACTGCCAGATTTTTTTCACCTTAATTCAGATCTGCTCGTTTCTGTCTTAGCAAAGGTTTTCTACACTGGGATCTATAATTCTGCTCAGTTATGGCTGTATAAATACTAATTGACTGTAGGGGAATTACATAGGCTTTAAAGACAGTAGATAAATGCAGAATTTGATCCAACTGGATTTTTCCCCTCAGCTGTAAATTATTTTCGGTAATAAAGCTACCAGTAACCCTCTGCAAGTGTTGCCAGGCCCTGACCTCAGAGGAGTCCCTGGGGCCGGGACTGGGCTTTTCAGCTCTTGGGTAACCGTATCACGGGGTCCTTCAACAGGAACAATTAAATATTTTATATTTCTCCTAGGTTGTGTATTATTCTGTCCTTCAGCATCGCCTGGTCTTTGCGGCCCTGGAAGTCTCTTGGCTGTACTGCCTCATATAAAAGGTATTTAGGTTCTGTGTTGGGGAATATAAACACGAAGTTAAAAGGACTGAGGCTTTACCCTTGAAACGTAAAGGTCTCAGCAGTCAGTTTTAGCACCTTGCTGTCTTTGGAGAAAACTAGTATCTGAGGATGATGTAAAAGCTTTATCACCTTTCATCTGCTAAAGGGCCTGGCTTTAGAAATAAAAAAAAATAAAAAAAAAAAAGCGATAAACCAACCGTAGTTGTGTGAGAATTTCAAGGTAACACGCTTACGGACAGTAAAACTTACGATTCGGCCGCGCAAAGCGGGGAACAAATAAAACCCGTGAGCTCGCTGCCCGCTTAGGTGTCCTTCCAGAAGCATCAGTAACCGAAGCCAAGCTTGCCGGGGCCGCTTTGGATGCCCGCTCTTTGCTCACAGACAGCAGCAGTACGTTGCCTTCTCTTGGCACTTTCATCCCTGCACGAGGGTTTGTGGGTTTTTTTAATCTGTTTTTTCCCTTCTGCTGACTCACCCGCCATGCCACCCATGCCTTCCTGAGGTTCGCCTTTGCGAATTTGAAAAAAATCGCCTCAAATCTTCCCCAAAAAAAAACCCCCAACCGCTCCGACGGCCCGCGCAGGCAGGCAGGCAGCAGACGCGCTTCCCGCCTTCCCCCGCGCGCGCGTGCGGCGCGGCGCGGCTTCGCGCCTGCCGGGCGGCGGCGGCGGCGGCGGCTGCTGCTGCGGCTGCGGCGCGGGGCGGTCCGGCGGCGCGGGGCGGGGGCGGGGCTCGGGGGCGGGGCGGGGGGCGGAGCGCGGCGCTGCCGGCCGCCGGCGCCCCGCGCTGCCCGCTCGCTGCGTGAGGCGACCGCAGCCGCGCTCCGCGTTGAAAAGTGACGGCGCGGCGGCGGCTTCCCGCAGAGGCTCCGCGCGCATGGCGGCGCTGCCGCTCCGCACCCGCGGCGGGCGGGCGGGCTCGCTCCTTCTTTCCTTCCGCGGCGCGATGTCCGCGCTCCTCCTGGCCCTGGCGACGCTCTGGGGATTACCGCCCGTCGCCGAGGCGCTGGCAGCGGGAGGTAAGGCGCGTCCGCGGCGGAGCGGTGGTGGGGCTCGCCCTTACGCGCAGCCCCATGAACTTTCCGCCGGTACCGGCTTCTCTATGGGAAGTTTTTTTGTGGTTTTTTTTTTTTTTTTTTTTTTTTTTTTGGCGGTGGCTCCGTGTCCCTCCGCGGTGCGTGGGGCGGGCGCGTAGCCCTCCGTGCAAACTTGGGTGCCGGGGTGGGGGGGGGGGGGGGGGCGGCGTGCGGGGCTGCGGCTCCGGGCGGAACGAGCTCCGGGCGGAACGAGCACCGGGCGAGCCTGACGGAGAGTGAAGGCGGGGGGAGGGAGGGATGTGCCCCCCCCCACGGTGATCCGGCTTGAACGCACCGGCCCCGCACTACTGCTTCTCTCTAGGGAGGCAACGCGGGCGCGGATCGCGGGGGTCCTGTCCGTCGCCACCCCCCTGGAGGCGAGAGCACCCGCTGCTCCGGGAGCCTCGGGCGCGTCCTGAGGAGCGGTGCCGGCTCGGGGGGCGGGAGGGGGTACCGCAGAAACGGCGAACGCCCTTGGCTTTCCCCAGCATCTCAAAAGTTCCTTCGTTTAATTTTGGCGAAGTTGCCGCCCGCTTAACGTCCGAGCGGGGGGTGCGGGCAGCGGGAGGCTGCTGGGCGCGTAGAGCCGGTGAGGGAGAAGGAGCTCAGGACCCCTTAGCCGAGGAGTGGGAAATTCCCGAAGTTGCAACTCTTTTCTTTTTTTTTTTTTTTTTCCCCTCCTCTGAAGAAGTCTCTGATCAAAGAGGGTCGCGGTCCTCCTGCCGGAGTTAGTCTCGGGGTTTTCTGCCGCGTCTGTTCACCGGAGCTCTCTGACTTCCCCGGGAGATGTTCGAATTGAGTCTTGGCCAAGTGCAAAGTCCCCCCTTCTGTTCTGCCCAGGTGCGGGGACGGCAGCGTGCGGCTCTGACTCAGGTTTTCTTACCGCTGGAGAAAACGCTGCTCATCAGAACGGAGCCTGGCGGTTTGTTTGTAGCCCTGGAGCTTCAAAACCGCGGGGTCTCGGGAATGAGGCTGCTCTGAATGCTGTTGTACCCACTCTGCAAGGATTTAGCTCGATTTCAGTGGAAATACAACTCTATAAAGCATTGAATCCTCGCCGTTAGAGACCTGGCCCCTCTCCATCACGTACACACGACCTACTAAATTGTTTACTAACTGCTTACAACTCGTTTGGGCGAGTGCGGATACCTCTAGATAGTCAGGCTGGGGTATAGATCTCTGCTTCAGTCGAACTACCAAACCTCTCCAGTCCCTTTCCCCCCCTAGCTATCAAAATTACATAGGTGATTCATGCTGCAAAAATGAGAAATAACTACCTATCAAAGGGAAAAGTATTGCTGCAGCATCACAAACTTGCATGTTTAAAACACTGCGTCATAAGGTACAAGGGTATTGCAAAGAAATGAGGGTAGTATTCTGTATAATGGCACCTGAACAGGAAAGGTTCTTGGAAAATCTTTCAGTATTATGAAGGGTACATATGCTTTTACTTTGATACATGAAGATTCGTGGTGGTGATAGTGCTTGTTTGATGGAAAAATATTTCAAGAACTTTCCATGGTATTCACAAAATGGTCAGATTACATTTCAGCAGCTGTAGTGTGCATCTGATCTTATGAATAAATATCAAACTTTCAAACATTTTGTGGAATTGTTCTGGAAACTGATTTGTCACTCTGTCTTCCTTGATGGAGATAAGCAGGTGCCAATTATTCATGAATATTAATTTCTGGTGCTTAAATTTTGCTTCATTTTCCTTTTGTTTTATCTTCATAGTTACCTTGCTCTGATTTAGTGTTTCACAAAAAAAAAAAAAGGGCTGTCAGCTTATATTAAAATCAATCTCATCTTAAAAGGCAACATCCTTGTAAATCATACCAGCCCAAAAAGTGGGATAAATCAAATTTACTTAGAATCAACTAAGTCATCATATCATAATGTCATGTCTTATCAAAACCGAGTGGAGTACAAATTAGGACTTAAAAGGCATTTTGTTTAAAAAATGTCAAGTGGTCTCAACCTAAAAGGGATTCGGGATGAGACATCCAGAAAGAGAATTACATTTGCACATGAGATAAACTTTATGATACACTGCAAAAATTATTGACCATACCAAGCTGATTTTCCTTTACAGGAGGAAATTCTGAGTCACTGGAGCATGCAAAGCTTAATGTATGTGAAAGGCACAGAAATTTGGAATGCACTGAGGCTCACCATCGGTAATAAGAGAATTGGGAAAATGTCACAGGTTGTGTTAATAGCAGTGTTGTGGTAGCCATGGTAATATAAAATATTAGTGAGGTGCTGTAGGGAGAGGTAACACCTTCTCTTAGACTCGTGAATAACATCAGGAGAAAAAAGAAGAGGTTGGCTGTGGGGGAACCCCACTGGAGTTTGAATTATCGAAACCTTTTCTCTGGGTTTGAAATACAATGAAATTCTTCCAGCCTATCAGGTCTGTCCTCAGCTGGGTTTCAACTCCTCTAATTTTATTTGTATATATAAAAAATTGGGAAGAGGAAATGATATGGAGCTGGGGAGCTGGAAATGAGATGGAAAAAGGAAATAAGGAGAAGGGAATCCAGCCAGGAGGGTGATAGGATGAGGGGGAAGTCCTGCAGTTGAGGTTGTGCCACTTAAGCTGCGAAGAGGTACGACTTCCTTTTTTTTACGCTTCAGTTGGCCTCTTCATGAGGAAGATCACGGACCCAGATTTCCTCCCTGTTAATCCTGGTGAAGGAGTTACAACTGTTGCAGTAAATGAATTTCAGAAGCCTGAGAAAAACCTTGCTAACAGCTTACAGAGCTGAAAAGACTGCATGTGTTACCTGCTCTCCCTAAAGATGTACAGGGGAACTTCACAGGTTCCATCTCCACCTGCTGAGTGCTTGAGCTGAAGGTGCTCTTGCAGTTCTGGTGGGCGTATTTCCTTCCCGCAGCTTGCTCCAGCCTTGGAGCTTCACCTTGGCTTCATGCCTAGGCTCCTACACCCCTTTTTTTGTCATACTTGTGTGGGTTTTGTGTCTCTGCCGCTGTGGAACGGCATTACATGAATCCACTGTGTGAATTGGTGCAGTTACCTAGGGGTTATCCAAATTTTGTAGTGCCCCGGATAACAGGGGCTTGATTTTGGTAATCTTCACAAGTGTGTGGAGTTGTCAGCGAGACGTGTATCCACAGGAGTATTAGTGAGTGCATTGCTTGTTACTAATTGACTTACTGTCTGTGGTGAAGCTGCTGGTTTGTTGGTGTTCAGTTTTGGTGGCAGATCGCTTCTGTCAGCAGCACAGAGCTGCTTTCTTGCTGCGGGCTTGTTCACGTGTGGGTTTAGTGTCTTGGATCTGTCCTTCAAGTGCTGGTGTGGTGAAACAGCTCATCAGCAAAGTCTTGCAAGAGGTCCTTCTGTGAAGGTAGACTTTCTTCTGAATGGGAAAATGTTGTCAGAAAACTTAAAACTCAAGTTCCCTGAGCAATGGCATATCACTCATCCAGTTTTTTTAAACTGTTTTGAAGACTGAAAGACAGATTTTCCTGAACATTAATCCTCTCTGGAGTCACAAACACTTCCAAAACTTCTGTCTTTATTCCACTTAGCAGGGAATTTATTGTTTTTGCAGTGTCCTTTGACCATATTTAAGTGAAGACTGGAAACAAATCATTTTGAAATGGGATTTTCAGGTTTAAGATTCAGCTGGGTTACTCAGCCCCGTAGCAAGAAACACAAACGAGGTGAAATAAATTTGTCTCCTTGTGATGACTGCTGATGGCCTTCATTCCCTGGTAAGGTGTCACAGCAGGCAACTGTGAGTACATCAGGAGGCTTTACAACTGCCTCATTATTAGTAGCTTAATGTTTGAAACTGGGTGTACCAAGCACTGCTCTACTTCACCCAGCTGAGCTCCAGCTTGGCCATCAGTGGGAAAGTTTTCTGAGGGGGGAAAAAAAAAAAAAAGCTGTTTCTGTTCTGTACTAGAGATGTATGTTCTCATACCTAACTGTTGTGCCTTGAGCCTAGATAGCAGGTGTTAGTATCTTACATGCCAAAGATATGTTTCCAGCCTCACAGTGACGTTGCCATTTATCTGTTTAGTCCAAAGAACAATATTATTTAAGAACTTGCCTGTCATTGGAGAGGGAAGATTGCAGAGGAGGATGAAAATATATCGAGGAATTTAGGACAGTAGTTAGAAGGATGTGTGGTAAGAGGTAATTAAAGACAGAAATTGCGGGAGATGTCCACAAATGCAATTTCAGTGACTGGTTTTGCAGGCAGTCGGTGATGTATGTATGTCCTCAGTTGAGTGTGTGACTGCATGCACAAACCACTGATGCTTCTGGAGTCTGAGAAAACTGTGCGTGTGGTTTTCTGTTAACTTGACGTGAACGTTCTTTCTTACCTGCATGATTTTAAGTTCAGTGGTTTCGGAGAGCTTTAGTATAATAAAAAGAAAAGTGGTAGAAACATACAAACTATTTAGAAGGGTAAAATGCATTTTAAAATTCAAAACTAGATGTTTGATGTGAAAAGACTATATGTAAACTTGTTTTCTAGCAAGCCTTTTACTAATTTATCATGGAGTTTCTGCCGATAGTCCTTCACGTTGAAGTAGCTGCAAAGACAAGGAGAAAAGCTCTTGCTTCACACAGTGGTTCTTCTGAAGTGTGATGTGGCTGCTGCTATGTAAATCTGAGCGTATGTCAGATGGACTCCAATCTTTCCCCATTCAAAGAAAGTGGCAAAACTCACATGGACTTCAGTCTGGAGCTTGGAAGTGCCTGTTCCTCTACTGCCTGGTTATAGGCCCTTTTATCTGCTGTTTGCCGTTGAAGAAAATAGGTTGCGCTTTGTCGTACTGACTGTATAGGATGTATGTAATTTTGATTTGTGAATGTAGAATTATGGCTATCTGTAGAAATGCTAGTAATTTAGGTAGTAGAACATTGCTTTTGTTACAGTAGCGTGCTTTGAATCACAGCGTGTTGTTGCTTTTTCCTAGTTTTTATCTATTAATCTGTTCTTTAATAGTCTTGTTCCTTCAAACACAGTTAAACAAATTTTGCTTAGAGAACTCATTTTAATTACACTTACCCAAAACATTCTTAATGATGAACAGTGAAGATGAAAATACCAGAACTTGGCTATTTTTATGCAAGTGATTCAGACTATTGGGTCTGTATTTAGTGTGAGTTTGGGCTAAGTGTAGACATTGGTAGAACTAGGTCCTAAATTTGTAAGTGCAATTAGGAACTAATTGGGTTTTTTTTAAATATAATTACTCAAATAATGACTATGCACCTTCTGTCCAACCCACTAATTTGTTTTTTAATTAAACAAGTTGATTTTTTTGCCCTTAAATTCTGTCTACCAAAGATGAAAATATTTGTAAATGTAGTTAGATTCCAGCTAGCTGGTCAGTTGTTGATCATAATGCAAAAGATTCCCAAGATGTATCAAAACTTCCTAGCGCTGTAAAGCAGGATCTTCCTTTCTAGGTAGTTGGTAAGGTGGAATAACCAGGCCCTGTTGCTGTAAAATTGGTCACCCAGGCAGCCGTGGTCCTGTTGAGCCGGGTGCCTTCACGTCGCGTGTGTGAGGATGCTCCAGAGCCTCCGCGGGCTGGGGAAGGGCCGTTTCCCGGGGTGTGCTGGGCTGTGTGGGAGCAGGGTTGGATCTCGGTAATGGAATTCCAATAAAACTCAGTCAGTACCTTTTAATTAGATTTAATGGGAACTGGGAAGGATCATTAGAAAGACAAACACATGCTTTTGCCAGTAATATGTTCGTTATATTATTAATCTGATTTAATTTTTAAGGTTCTAGTAGCAGGACTAAGATCTTTCTATGTACCTGGGAAGAATATGGGTCTATTATATATGTTGCTGCTTCTCAAGCAGTTTGTAAATATAGAATTGGAATTGGGCTCCATGCGTGATGTTTATGAACCCTACCGATTTGAGGATAGAGTTGGATGCTAGAAGAAAGGTTGCGTGTCTCTTTAGCAACCACATTTTTATTGACTGTTTCGTAGTAAATTGCAGTGGTATATTAATAACAAAAGACTGCAATATGTAATGTGTACTCGTAAGTAATAGGGCTTTTTAAAGATGATGTAATGCCAGTCTGGAACTAAGGTATACTTTGAGATTTTCAGTTAGAAATTGAGTCTAATTCTCCAAAGTGGAAAGATAGAGATTACAGTATTGTGAATTCTGGATACGGTACGTTGAATCCTGAAATGCACTTTGGACACCCGCCAGATGTTCCTAAAGGTCTTGCGTGCTGCTTCCCGCTGAATGATGCGGCCTTCCAGAGGAGCCAAACTGTTGAAACTCAGCTTTGCTTCAGCAATAAAACTGTACCTATTTTCTTTTCTTGATGATACTGGTGTATTTTGGAGTATCCATTGCCTGATGGTCAGTAGGACGTCCCTTGGTAACTTTGGTGTGTGACGCTATTGAATGACTTACACTTCAAGTTTAATAGGATAAGTGCTATAAGGTAAACCTTGAACTTTCAGAATAAGGAGAATAGGTATAATTCCTCAAGGTTTTCACTACTGTAGAGCTCTTTTTTTTTTTTTTATAGCAGTTCATAAGCTTTGCTACTGTTTTCCTCAAACGAGCAAAGAAAACATGGAGAATGAGAAGGTGTGGTTTTTGTTTTAATAATATATTGGAGTGGGGATAGACCATGTGCAAGACAAATGCTGATGCAGTGCTTTGCAAGTGCAGTATTTTTCACGTGAGGTGTTCTGTCAAGGAGAAAAACTGTTCTGTTAACACATACACACACTCCCACAAAAAGATACCCATACGACTTTCATATAATGCTTTATGATTTTAATTTACCTACCTGCAAACTAGCAAAAAGATTCTTGTCAGCGATTTTAAAGAGACAATTCTGATATTGTCAAATAGTTTGGACTCCTGCTATTTGCAGAGGCTGTGATACGGTGGAGAAAACTTGGGTTTCCCCCTCCCTTGACATACAGGAAAGTATTTTTCCTCAAATGTAGTTTTTCTGAGTAATTCTGAGGCACTGGAAGTATCACTTCTGATACATCCTTATTCAAATGTACCTCTTTTGGAGAAACGCTGTGGAGTTGCATAGTCCTAAAAATACAAGTTAAAAAAAGTTACACTAATGCAAGAAGGTAATGAAAAATCACAGTAATTTTCTAGATGGTAGATAGGTTTTCCCAAAACACCTGCCTCTTTTTGCTTACAAATACTGTGGAGATAAAAGAGGAGAGAGCAAAGTAAGATCATAGCTAGTTGGATGCTCTTTTGCATATGCAAACACGCACTGATTTACCCAAAGTATATTGGTATTTGTGTAAAACTGTGTGCTTATGAAATGAAAGAATGTCATTTGCTGAGGAGACTTTCTTCTCTGGAGAAGAACAGTTTTTATTTGTGTTTTACTGTGCGAACAAATAGATTGCAGACCTGAACCTACGCCACTGAAGTCAACAGATTCTTTATTTTGTCCTTGGTGGTTGTAGGATCAGGCTTCATCTAAGTGTAAGGGAAATGTGGACCATTCTATTAAAACTTCACTGAACAGTCTTAATTAGAGGGCCTTTAAATTATGTTGTCAGTATTGTCTTATGGCTTTTATGCAATAAATAGATATTTTTTTCAATATTTTTATTCCAAAGTTTAATTCTGTTTTGCCTGGGTTCCTTAAACTGAACCCACTTTTATATTTCCCACATCTAATTTGAAAATATATGCATCAGAGTCACGATTACTTTTAATTTCTGTTTGTAATAAACCTCCAAAAGATGTTATTTATTAAAATTAAGTAGTTTATGAAATCGATAATTTCTTATTTAAGTAATTTTTTTTTTTTTTTGCAAAAAGACAGTCTTCTCATGAGGTCAGAAAACCAGAGGAAATTCCAGATAGCTCAACGCACTAAGATGTGTGTGGTCTTGTACTTGGCAGTTGTTAGGTTGGTTAAACCCAGTTCTCTGTAATACAGACAAAGCTGCTGGTTTCCTAGATGAAGCATGATGCTTTTAGTTGGGAAAATGTTGTCTTGCTTTCAGTGGGTTTTGGTGATCTGCAAGGAATGTAAAGGTGGTACCTTCTCACGTGGCATGTCGTTTCCCTGTGAATCTTTATAGGCTCACCCAGGGATGAGCACACTTGACTTTATTTTGAGGCTTATCTTAAAGTAGCTATTATTCCAGCAGTATTTTGTAAAGCTTAAGTAGGGATGGGTCAATCCTCTGCGTTCTCCAGTCCTGATACTCATGCACTGCTTGGAGGGAAACTGACCTGACTTCCAGGTTCGTCAGAAACACTTGTTTTAAAATATGCTTATTTTGTGTAACTGTATTGAAGTTGTATTTTTGAGGGAAGTTTGCAGGCAGTGGGAGTTAAGGACTGGAAGCAAGGGAAGAAGGCTTCAAAACTGAACTAACTTCTCTTGCGTACCACGTTCTAAGCCAAGTGGTTTATTCTTGCATTCAGATTACCGAAAGACTGGTGATAAGCAAATGGTTTCTTCATAGTAGTGTCTTATTATAGTACTTTCAGGCAAAACACTTGAGGCTGCAGTAATAAATTGTACACAAGGGAGATGAAGCAAGTTGATACTACAAAAGTGTGAAAACTAAAGCACTGTCCCATGCCTACAGCTTGTCAGGTTGAACTTCTTTTATGCCTTAGATAGAAACAAAGCAAGGCTATGTGGAGCAAGAGGTATTTTGCAGGCAGTGTCTTGGAGGCTAACCTGAGCTGCAGCAGTGTAGGGCTGCTGTAGTGCTGTAGGGCTGCTGCAAGCTGCTTGTCTGCGAATGTATTGCATGTATATACATGTGCATATAAAACCTTGGATATATAGGGAGAGTTGGGAAAAGTGCTACTGCTAAGTACAGCGAAGCCAGGAGTACCAGGGGTTTTTTTGAGCAGACAAGATCTTACGCCCTGACCCAAGTGGCCCATTATCACATTTCTTCAAATTGGAGCAAGCCGTTCAGGTCAGTGTGTACGTACAGACCCACCTGAATTAATTCCTCAGCTTGCCCTTGCGACGTTACATTTCTTTCTCAGGGTTTCGAATGGCTGTGACTTGAACAGAGTTGACAGTACACAATATTACCCATTTACTCTGTAGATTATACTCCTCTGGAGAATTGGTGTCAGCTAATCTGCCACTTCGATGTTTTCAGAGACCTGCAAACTGCGTCTCCAGTAACATCACAGGAGAGTGTCAGATCTAGGTTTCTGTAATTTTCTTATTTATTTCCCCCAGATTTCTAGGCATGTATGTCCAGGTCTCCAGCCATTGTCACTTACTTTGTCCTGTGAATAGTTTCCTTTCTGTGTAGAATTTCTGTCTGTCAATACCTGATTTTGGCCACTCTTAGAGCAGTAAGAAGTTTGAGGCAGATGGTTGTCAACAGATGATGACAAAATTCTGAAATACTGCTTCAATACAAACTGTGAGGCTCAGAATTTATGCGCTTGAATGTGCTTTAAAACCTGCTTATATTTCTAATGCCGTTAACTACCTTTGCTGTGGAATATTCTTGGTGCAATTCATGTGTTTCTGTGATAACAAATTGTTTCTTTTACTGAAAACAGCAGAACGCCCCATACCAATTAGTGGTATTCACTAATGGGTAAAACACTATGAACCATGTTATGATTTTATGTCAGTTAGAATCGTTAAATGATCCTCAATGAAACTGCACTGATTTACATTAATTGGTGGCCTGTCTTCTCACAGTAGTATCACACTGTGTCAAAAGTGCCTTGCAAAAAGTTGTGATACAAGAAGGCTGACAGTGATTGCCCGTGATTGCCATTCTGTTGTTGACTGGTGCTGTGAAGGCCACCAGTAAAAGACTTCAAAATTCAGGACAACTTAATACGTGGCTGTGAATATTAGGAGTGTAGCTAAAAGTAGTTGCATGAAATAAGTGCTAAAGAGCTAGCAGGTATGGCACAACCTGGATTCTGCTGCTGCATCACATTTGCTAATCCAGCAACTCAGAGTAATTTAAGTGCATTATAAAAGGCTGTTTATGTGTCTATGAAAAGCATGATGCAAATATGCAAATTTGAGAGAGTCTTCTACAAGTTTATATATCTTAATGAAAAATGTCAGAGCGTAATAGATCAACAGTCTGTTTAGCCCCACAGTAGCTGTTTTTTTTCTAAAGATAGCACAGCATGTCCTTGGTGGTCCTAGAAGTAAATTAACACTGCAGAGTGCTTGCCTCAAAGCTAACTAGTGACCCTTTCTCTGATTTTTGGGGAGGAAATACCTGTCTGTCGAGGATGGCTGCCTTGAAGTGGTCACCACTGCCTGATTGTGCCTACATAAAGTAATTACCCCTTACTAGTTTTTTAAAAAAAATCCCTTTGTTTCATTCCGTTTGCTGTTCTGTTTTATAGTGAGTAGAAAATTGCCCCGTCAAAGTGGAAATCTTTGGATGTTTGTATTTCATGTGACACCTGAGAAGCATATGCTGGCCATGGGCTTTGTGTTTGTACTGTGGGCAAGTGGAGTGGTAATTCTACTTGTTCGCTCCTGGTTTCACATTGGCACCTCGAGTAGGATATCCCTTTTTTTTTTTTTTTTTTTATCAAATTTACAAAATCTTCTGCCTGGGAAAATCTCTTACAACTTCTGGTGACCAGGTGCTGCAGAGCTTATCAGTGAGTAACAGCTTTTGACGATACAGGTGCCTATTGAAAGCTGCTTTCATTTGGGATTGCAGCCTCAGGGAAACAAAAACTGGAAGTGGATAGTGGAAACAGAGAGGCAGGGAGGGTTACTCCTTAAATTACAGGTTTATTTTATTTGGTTGGGAGCAAGAAAGGCCATGTCCAGTACAAAAAAAGCCCCTAACAGCTTCCACAGTGCTTCTGAACCAAAAAGAGCTTGTATTTCTGAATAGGTGAGGAGATAAGCAGCAGCACTTGGCATGTGCAAGTATTGTATTTTATAAGCCATGGGGAAATCAACCTCCCTTCTTTCTTTCCTGAAAATACAGGACCCTCCTTGAGACCCTTGCTTTTGGGAATGAATATATTAGTGAAGAATTCATGGATGATCTGGATCTAATTGTTATAGAAACGAATGGTAAGGTGCTGTGGGACTTCAGGTCTGCATTGAGTGTATTTTGTATTCATTATTTTTTTGTTTTGCGACTGATAAATAACTGAAGGTTTAAAGCAGCTCATCCCAATAGAAACTGCTGCCACTGTAAAGAAAAAAAAAAACCTGTCAGCAGTAGTGCAGTGATGTTTTAATAACCAAGTAATCCCCCCCATACTTCGGTAATATAGTTGCATGAGTTACAGTTAGCTCTCTTGTCAGCATCTTTCTATTGACACCTTTCTGTCAAAAAGATGAAGTGAAAAGTAAAACCTAGCTCTGTTTTCTCTTATGTTAAATGTATTCTGCAAAGCTTTTGTGAAATACAAAGCATATGGACTTTGCAGATAGTGTTTGCATTGGGGACTTGTGGGGAAATTTGTGAACTTTGTGCTGCGGAAATCGTTGCCCTTTAAAGCAACGGATTATGTTAAAAATAAGCACATCCCTCAAAACTGTATTTTGTAGAGTTGTCTCATCTTTAGAGGCCTTTTGTTTTTTAGGAGCCAGACTGTGTAATTATTGGTATAAACTGAGTTTTCAAAGTTGGCCACTTTGAATGCACAGATAGACAAACTGTTTTTTTTCTGAGAAATCTGTTAGTGTTTAAGACCAACAGACAAAACCCAAACCCTGGCAAACTAAGCCAGAGTACTTTGCAATTGTGGGATGAAACTGTCTCATAACATAGTCCAAAAGCTCATTAATATTGATCTTCTTAATTCTCTCAGTAATCTGAACTTTGTTTCTAATTACCAGAGGAATAAAAAGCAGACTAATATGTTCTTAGATGTCAAAGTCTGATGGACCACAAAACATCCAAAAGGATATCATTCAGAAGCAGTAAGTAGGAGGTATGTGTATGAATTTCATTAGCCAGTAACGATATGCGTACCCATACTTGGGGGAAGAACACCACTCAAAATGTGTAGTTTCTGCTAGACCGGTGGGGCTCATATACTTCCCAAGGTTAGACCCTCTCCCTTCCCTTTGCAGGCTTTTCTGTGCAAGTGACTGGGGCAAGCTTTTGCAAAACTGGTAAATATAATTTTTTAAGGAAAGTACCTGAATAGTTGGGACTAGGTAGAGCATTGCGGGAAAGATTTGAGTTGGGCTTCAGCTGTGCCCGTACCTGGTGGTGGAGCAGGGTTGTTCGTCAAGTTGAGGCAAGCTCAGGAATGGAGCTAGTTCTCTGAGTGAAGGTAAGCGTGCTGGTTAAGAAGGGAAACATTTGTATTTTTCAGGGCAACTACAAGGGTTGTAGAGTGGGGAAGAAAGTCTCTCCTTTTTCCTTCCTTCTTTGCCCTTAGTAACCCTTTGATTGCCAGATAATCTGATCTGAGAGCCAGAAATACCTTCTGGTCTGGAGGTGGTGATGGTGCACCTGGACTGTGGCGTCAGGGATGCTCCTCTGCGACCTGCTCGCCTGGGCCATATCCCGGCTTTTGCCCACAGGAGGGTGCCCACTCCTCAGACCTCTTTCCCTGCCAGGGCCAGGCTGCTTTGATGTGTGTTGGCTTTGAACCAAATAAAGGGTACAACGGGGAGGGGAAACCTGAGCAGACCTTGGGCATGGCAGTATTGCTCTTGAGGCTCAGGGTGCTCTTCTTTCCACACTCTCTTCAGGTGGGTGATGCTAAAGCTTGGTATCACTCTTAAATTTCAGTAGCAGAGATTTGGAGAGGACTGGCTAGTAACAGCTTGGGGAGGAGAAACTGTAGCCCAGAAAAGGCAAAGAGATTGCTGAAGAAGGAAAACCCAAGGGATTTTCTTCCTGAGCTCTTGCAGCTGGGCTCTGCCCTCTATGGAGGAACAAAAGGAAAGGATCCATCAATCTCCCTTTTATTAAATTGGCATGGCTAATATATTCTGCTAAAATGTGTTCATCATGCTGTTTAAAAAAAAAAAAAACAACAGTTTAGAAATCTGCTGACAATAAATGAAGATTTATTAGTTTTGGTGTCATTGGGGCACCTAATACAGGTTTGGAATACTAACTGGAATTCATGAAAGGGGAAAAAAGTCCTGGTGCCATTTAATTAACTATCTGGCCAATATTTCTCCCTTTTTATTGAAAAATCTGTAAGTTGCAACTGGCTTCAAGCACTCTCTTGTACAACTCTGCCAACAGTTAGCAAATAAACACATTAAAATACAGGAGGCCTTGTACAGCTCCACGTGTACCAGATGAAATTATACCCTGAACTGTGGAGATGGTTTGTTGTAACAGACCAGAATTTAATAATTGCATTTTGTAATTAAAAGGAAGTGATTAGAAGAAAATTAGTATTTATTTTATAAGCATAGCAGGAGTATCTCTTGATAAGTGTGTCTGAGTGGGATAACCAAGAGATCAGTGCAAATGCGATCAGTGCTTTTGTTTTAACTTAAAATGTACTGGTACCCTGATGTAAATAACCTGTTTTATGCAGGTGACGCTGCACAGGCATTTTTATTACTTTTTGTCTATATTGTATTGTTGTTCTAAGTGACACTGCAAGCTTTCATCAAAACACAGGAGATGCAAGTCTTAAAATTTCTACAAGAGTTTGAATCAAGTTTGGGGATTACTGCTGTACCAGATTTAATAAAAAAAAATAAAAATACAGGGTTTATTGTCTTCCTGGAGAGCTGATTTAAATGCTTCCATATAGCTTGTCCAAGCAACCTTGAGAGAGAGAGAACAATGTGAATTGTGAGTCTTAACTCTATCTCTGGGATACCCCAAAAGCTTAAACTGGAAGTTTCTGTGCTTTGCTGGTAGCGGTGCCTTTCCTGACTCCTGTGCTGGGCTCAGGGCTTACCTTGTGTGTGCTGCCCTGTGGTGCCACTGCAGCTCCCTGACCCTCATGGAGGTTGCACCCGCCGTTTGGAGAAAAACTCTGGATTTGTCACTCAAGGTCAAAGCACTGGCATCAGTTGGATAGTTTGAGTTTTAGCTTAAAATGCTCAGACAGCATTTAATGGCCACAAAACATGTGAAGCTCAGCTCTTCTGCAAGATCTACCAAAGAGGGGGGCGGGAAATGTAAACCTCTCTGGTGACACGTTAATAGCGTGTCAAGTGACTCTGTTTTGGGGACATGGAGACCAAGCTTGAAAAAGTTTAAAAGACGAGTAAAAGAAATCTAAAACTTCTGTATTAACTTTATTATATCTCTTGCAGTCCCTCCGGTCAGGCTTCCAGCCATAGCTCTTGGGTTGAAAGGTTAACGACTCATTTACTAAGCAGTGCAGTTTTCTTTCATTTTTCATTTACAATTATCGCTGCTGCTTTAAAAACTGAAAGGCCCTTCCAAAATGTATTGTACTTATGCGTTATTGCTGTCAATTAAAGTTATTAAATCATAGATCTTTAAAAGTGAAATCCAAATATGCGTTAATATATTCAGTTGCTGCACGCCGTTATAGAAGTGACAAGTATTTTATCGAGGCAGCTCTGGACATCGGTGGATCTTTCTAAGGGTCGAAATGTTCATTGAAATACGCATTTTTGTGGGGATTCTGGGGGAAAAAGAGACACTGAAGGAAGAGCCTTAAGGGTGACAGAGTGGGGGAGTGGAGCATATTCAGCTGTAGTTACAGTTGTGAATTGCTGGGGCAGGAGCTCAGTGTGAGAGCTGGAGAAAATTAGGGTGAGCAGATGAGATGGCAATGCCTTGTATGTAGGGGTAATGATAAAACCAGCCACGTCCTGAGCCCTGGTTCGAGGGGTGATGAGGATGAAAGAGGAATTGCCAGTAACTTGCAAATCATAGGCTTAAAAGACTGAAATACTGGTGGTGTTTTTAGGGAATGGAAGATGATGAGGGCAAAAGCCAGATTTTTCACAGCCATTTGATACGGTATTCATGTTCCTTTGTGAATTCCTTAAATTAGCAATTTCACTTTTCTGCAAGTCTACTGTACTTTGACTCTTAACTGAATTAAGTCCCATTATAAATGACATCTTTCCAACAGTTGGAATACAGGTTAGCGTTCCCAAGAGGGGTGCTTTAATGAGGTTATTGCTATGACAGCTCAGCTTCGAGCAGCACACGTGCCCCTTCGAAATACCCTCTCTCCCCTCAAATGTTACAGCAGCTTCTGTGAGCAGATTGTAAAACTTCCCTTTTAGTGGAATTTACGGCCAGCAGTTTATATTTCTATTCTCCCAATAATGCAGCTGTGGTTTTGACAGTCTGCGCTGTTTATTTCTGTTCTTAGATCTGAAATGTTAACAGCGGTGCATGGTTTGACAAGTTAAAGAAACAACAAGGTGTTAACTCTATGGCAATTTTGAAGGATGCTCTATGGACTAAGTCAACAGACTTACAGAAAGAACAGGCACATACGCTACAGTGTTTGTAGTGGAAATGTGTGGGGCCTGTTTGTCTTAAATTCATATCGGAGAACTTCTCAGTAGATGGAATTTTTTTATCATATACTATGGCTACTGATAGGCTGGATATTAGGGGGAATTTCTTTATTGAAAGGGTTGTCAGGCATTGGAACAGCCTGCCCAGGGAGGTGGTGCAATCACCATCCCTAGAGGTGTTTAGGAGACAGGTAGATGTTGTACTTAGGGACATGGTTTAGTGGTGTTGGTAGAGCTAGGACAAAGGTTGGACTCGATGATCTCTAAGGTCTTTTCAGCTGAAACTGGTCTATGATTCTGTGAATACAAGCGTTCCCATTACGATGTACCCACCTGCACGGCTTCAACGATTTGCCTCTTCAAAGGAGCTGGCTGTGGCTTACAGCCATGCTGTGTATGGTGTCTCTTGGTATCTCAAAGCTGTTAAATTATGCAGTTACATTTTCCAGAAAGACTTTCAGTGTGAGTCCATGCAAGGTTAATAGAGAGGTTAGGTGCTGCTTCTGCTGCCTGCAATGCAAAAGGTGTCAGCCATCGGGGTGCCTGGGCAGGCACCCAGGTTGTATTTTCTTTATCACTGCTGCCGGCCTGAGTTATGTAGGTTCCCTGGGTAGGAGAGAAAGAAGCCTGTCCTCTCACAAACCAGTTCACCCCGTCCCTACCTTTCTCCACTGACTCTGTTCTAGTCTAATACCAACGGTTAAATGCAAGTAAGCTGGTTCTAAGCCCAAGGCTTTGAACCTCGGTATGGTTGGGAATAATGTTGATACTAGTATCTTAAAAAAAAAGGCAAAAGTCTGAACCACTATTTGACAATGTTGTTCCACGAAAATGCTGGGCCAGCCTGTAGGAAGTGTGGTGGCGGAGTAAGCAGTCAGTATTGTGAATACTTCTGTGTTGTTTGCCTATGAAATAGCAAAATGTCATGTTTAAACTCAAATGAGCAGCTCTAAAAATGTATTTCTGCTGCCTCAGTGTTTTCCAGTTGCTTTGTAGACATTTGTAACTCTTCCTTGTTCAGTCTCTTCCTTCCAGGCTTTGAAAGTGAGTTTTTAAATGCAAGACTTGAACGTACAGAAAGGAATCATAGTCAAATCTGACGTGACCTATATAAATGTGGCCTTAAACATTGGCCTGGATGAAAAGGCTTATTCCCTTTCCATAGGTGTTCAGTTTTCTTGTGTGCTTAGCTGTGAATTGTTGCAGTCACTTCTCATCTGACATGTGCCTCCAGCCACCAGTAGGTGCTCTGCCACCTCACTACTTCTTTATCACTACCCATCTCAGTGAAATTAAACCCAGGGAGATGCTGAGGAGCTATGTATTCAACCCCAGAAAGCTTTGCCCTTTTGAAGTTAATTGGCTTAAAAGATTTTTTGTTTGCTGCTTTAGAAACAGTGCACTATAAAGATCTGAATAATTTTTTTTGAGTATTTTATTGTTAGCTAAAATACCTTGGTACTAAAGAGTAGAAGGGCCGGCCATATAAATCAATGCTTCATTGTATTTATTATGCTGTTTACTAGGCCTTCAAGTATACTAAATTTTTATAAATGCAAAGTCATTCAGTTGTATCCAAATGGGTTCAAAAGATGCTGATGAGAACATTTAAGGTTTTTGAAGGTTCTGATAATACTGTTTGCCCTAAGTGCGCTTGTCCCAGTTTCTTCTTATGACTGAACTGAAAGTTCAATTTCTGTATAATTGTAATGACCAGTAAATAGGTTCACGTATTCCACACATTATGTTATTTTTCGTATTCTGTTTGGCTTGCTTGGCCATCAGGGCCGCTTATTCCCTCCTCATAATTTTGTCCTCTTTAGAAAGAAGGTGAGATGGAGATTAGCAGGTGTCCTCTCCCCAAAAAAACTACCACAGGAAAACAAACCCAGCTCCCAGGATGCCTTGACAAAAGGAGACCAGATGCAGAGTGAAAGGCACATGGTACGGATTCTGGCTGCTCCCTACAAAGATTGCTACAAGAACAGAAAACACGTTGTGATTTATTCTCGTGGCAAAAAACTGCAAATGGAACAAGAAGTACAGAAATCTCAATATGTTGTTGCTAATACAATTTACATTTAGAACAGTGTGTCCTCCTTTGCCATGATGCTCTGTTTAAACATAGCTAAATTAAAATAGTCCATAGGCAGAGCTTCTTGAACTGCAGTCAGAACTTGCACTAAATGAACATCTAACACTTAATTTAATGGTAATTATACAGCTTCTCCAAAAAATTTTTTTCCCCCATGTATTATTTTTGTTCAGTAGTTATCTCCATGTATAATAATATCAAGTTATTATGCTGTCTCTCTGAGTTGTAAATCATATCATTTTTACACAGACCAGAAAATGACTTGCACTTAAAGATATGTTTATCTGTATATATATATGGTGGATTTTAAATTGAACAGTTCCAGACATAATTTTCCTAATATTGGTTAATCTAGCTTTAATTAAAATGTTAATTGCTAATCCAGATATTACATGTAGAAAATCAGCCTACAGTAAACTGTGCCTTATTTGCACAAGGACGAAAAACGTGCAGTTGCGTGGCAATCTGCTGTTTGGAATTGCAGTGTGGTCCTCTTTCATCTGTGATAATCAACTAAAAACACCTTGTGGAGTTGTCCTACTAATTGATACCCCCCACCCCCCAAAAAAAGGGGTGTGTGTGTTAATTTAGTGCTAGCTAAAAAAATTCCAGTTTGGGTCAAATTAGGGCCTGAAACACTCTTTTAGGGAAATTGTTGCACAGAACGGGTTATGACAGTGCTGCGGTGGCCGAAGTTGCCTCTGACAGTTCCTCGGCTAGAAAACACTGCTGAAATCATGTCTCCTACATAGTCCAGAACAAAACTCCTTCTGTCTGAGCAATGGATTTCAGAAGTCAGACCCAGTCCATTTTGTTTTCCAGCCAAGGGTTACGGAAGGTAACGTTAGCTAGATGAGGGTTGTGCTTGTCATATAAAAAGTGCATTATGGCTGTTAACTTGCCTCAGAGGGCTGCGGTGAGGAAGACTCACTTTTGCTTTTTGTTGTTGAGATAGTCTGTGTGCAGCTCAGTTCACTAATTTTTTTCTTTTGGTTTTTTTTTAGTACTCTGTACAGGGGGTTAAGCAAGTGGAGTTACTGTATTTCACACTTGGAAAGTAATAATCTTGTGATTCCCTGTGCAAAGTCACACGTGTATCTGGCCGATAAGTCTTTGAGGGAGTTAGAACTAAATGATCTTGTTGACAGAAGATAATTACAGTTCTAGTGGCTGAAAACTTGTTATTAATGTAAAATACTGGGAAATAATTGCTGAATGGAATGACATACAGTGCTTTGTACCTCAAAACAGTTCTTTTTGGATGTTTTGCCTTCTACAGTTCTCTTTCATCTGTCATTAATGGCATTGTTAGGGACCATACAATTTAAATGGGTTTCATGCAACTTTTTCGTAGTAGTTGTGTTCAAATCGCAAACTCTTCAAATCACACAAGACATTTCAGTCGAAGCCATATATTAAATGAGGAAAATAGAGGCTTGCTTATAGAGTGCCATCTGTTGATTTTTGTTTAATTAGAAAATCATTTTCATAAATCTGTTTTACTTATACAAAGTGTATGCTAATAGATAAGCTTTTAAAAAAATCCTATTTTTTTTTTTCTTAAAATCTGAAAGGAAAAACAGTCCTCCAAAATACATATAAAATACTACCTATCACTAAACAGTGTTTCACAAAAATCATGTCTCTTGATTCCACAAATCTTAACAATCTGTTCCTATTTGGGGTTTGTCTGAATACCATGGGAAAGGCTTGAGCTTTTGGGTTTCGGTTGTGCTTTTTTCATTTTTAACCTGTTCATTTTTTCATCAAAGGAGGTCACCTCTTCACCTTTCTTTTAATCTTTTCTCCCTTTCATTCCCCTTATTCCAGTGTTCTTTCCAACCTGTGAAAGACACTTAATCTCTGTTTGAAACTGTACCTGATTTGCTCCAGCAGCACGGCGTCTCTTAGCAAGTTCATCCAAATGGATAAAGAGGAAGATGCCTTTGACATTTCTGCTGTACCAGGAGGATGCAGCTGCTCCTTGGCTAAGTGCTACAAAAGAGAGGTTATTTTAGGGATGGTATGGATTTGTATGTATTGCTTTGGCTTGGTTTACAGTCACTCTTGTCTTTGAGATATTTTTGAGTATCTGCTATTGATGCATGAGTAATACTGCTGTTTATAGCTTGGGTTTGGGCAAGAAAACTGGCCCCTGCCACCAGGAGAGCCAGTCTGCCTGCCTGCATGGAAATTGTGCTTGTTTCTCTGTCTTACAAGGCCAGGATAAATCTAAAGAAAGTCCAAGCTCCACCACTTTTTCAAGGTGATGTGATGTTTTTGAGCTGTATTACTTGGCCAAGGCAGAGTCCTTTCAAGAAAGGCTTGTGCCAGCTGACCCGTCCAGGCAAGCCCAAAGCCAGGCTCCTGGGGGAGCTCTTGTCTTTCCCTTTGAGTCCTTAAACAGTCTCTAGTAATAAATGTGAAGTTGTGCTATCTGGTGAAAACGTGCCGTCCTACCACTTGGTATCCATATATCTGCAACCTGCCTGGAGACTGATCTGCTTCCCTGTGGTCTCCTCATGTCTGGTCTGCTTAATGCAGGAGGGTAGCTGGGGCTCTGGAGCAAGTTCACTCGTGCCTCACTTGTATTATTTCCTTTTGTTCTTGGCTAGACAGAGTGGATTAAGAATTATTTCATTTTCCTCTATCATTGTAGGCTAGGACGAACAAAACCTGATGACAAATCTGCTATTGCAGCTCTCATCTAGGAGAGAACGGGGTGAATGATAAGGTTCAGGATTGGCGACGAACAGACACGGAAAACTGATCTTCACAAGATATTCCTGAAGTCATTATTCAGTGAATAATCTTATAAATGAGGGGGTTATATAACAATTGCATTCTCAAGAATAATACATTTTTCACTTAATTTGCCTTTGGAAGCTGATTTTTTTTTTTCTTGAAGCTGCGAAATAGAGCTCCTAAGTAGGGGATCAGTTACCAAAAAATTATGAAGTGCATATTGGATGTATGTTGAGTCAGGGGTTATCTGGTGTAGGAAAAAAGTACGCGTTGAGGAAGAGACCATGCAGATAAATCAAAGTTTCCCTTCAAAAGAGATCAGGGCATGCACTCCATGAACGTGAGGAACTGCCAGGCTTCAAATGCCAGCTGTCAAGTGGTGATGAAGTGGGAAGGCAGATGCAAAGATGAATGGACTGGAAAACGGTTTGAGTAGGTGTTTCAGAAAAACCCTCAACAAACAAACAAAAACCCCATCAAAAAAGGCTTCTGTTAGCATGATAAAAGGGAAGGATGGGAGATCTGACTCCTGTGCTTTTCTTGGGTAAAGTGGCCTGAAGAGTCCTTAAGTTTTGAAACAAAATAAGATTAGGGTGAGATAGGTAGTTTTGGGGAACAAAAGACCAAATGAAAAGTGGGAGATAAACTTAAATTCTCGAGAATGTTTTCTTTGTCCTTGTTCTACATAAGCAGATTCACTCTGGGTCTGTAAAGCTCTCACATTTATCTTGGAATAACCATCCCCAGAGCTTCAACCGTTTTACTAAACTACCTTTAAAAAAAAAAAGCTCTAAGTGAAAGTTTAACAACCCCACTCCTCCAATAAAGATTGTTCAATAAAATCATAACTGTGTATTTCTTGGCCCAAATCCATGTATCTGGTTCTGCATAGATGCAGGGGAAAACCTGGTGAAAGACTAGGAGGACATCCACCAGATTTACCCTATTTGTTTTCGTTGGGTTTTATTTTCCCCACTTATTTTGTCTCTGCCAGCCCCCTATGCCCCTCTCCCCCTCTTCCTTTATATGCTTTTGGTTTAGCAGAATTTTCTGAGACAGTATTGGTGTCTTTGGTGTATAAGCCGTATCTTCACATCCTCTTGCTGTAGATATTTTTAAACCAGCTTTGAAAAGGATCCCTTTCTCATACAACACCTGTAGTTTTATGATTGGAAAGGTCTGTGTAGGGGAAAAAAAAAAGACAACAAACAAACAAAAACCCTGTTACTTATTTACTGTTGTGCAATTGCTCCTGGACCAGCATCCCATTGGACTGGGATGATGGACCTCTTCTATCCCATGTGCTCCTCTTTGTGGTTAGCCATTTATTTACCATTATAGTCTTTGAAATCCTACTAGCTTTAGTGTATGCTATGCTTGTCATCATTAATTTAGCATTTCCTTGCAAAGTAAGCACAGCCCTTGTTTTGCTTGGGCAACACCTTAAGACCTGAAACTGTGGGCGCAGTTGTAGAAAAATCCTATAGTAAAAAAAAAATCTTCCTTTAAAAATTCATCTAATAACTGTGTTTTGTATTTCTTTAGTGGTATAGCAATAACTTCTAAGTGCCTTCCCACTGTGCAGATTTCTAGTTCACTTTCAAAAATCCAGCTTATTGTAAATGTCACTATTAATAGCCTTCTGGTGGTACAATAAAAGAGAATTCAATAGGATATCCCAGTTAAGCAGGGTACCTTGTTTACATTGGGTTTCTGCCCAGCAGCTGCTTATGCTAAAGTTCTGCAAATAATACAGGAATTAATCAAGGTGTAACCATGGGGACAATGCAAGTGTAGTCACCATAATGTGACCTGTAAAGACGAATTACATAATTCATCTGCAGTTTGGTATGATCATAGGTAATAAGCTACTGATTTCTTGTCTGCCTTGGCGATACGGTCATGCTGTTGTTGCTGATGCTTCCCAGAAGTGTTGAAGAAAATGTAAAAACAGTGTTTACTGAATTAGGGCTCCGTTTTTCTAAAAGGTCTGTTCATAGGGTGTGAAATTAGGTTCCAAATGCATATTTCTGGGTTCAAATTACATGATAACTTGTGTATGTTTTCTGAGTTAAAGGTGCAGGGAAAACAACTGGTCAGTGTTGGCGAGAATAAAGTCAGTTAACTGGATTTTTCGTATTTACTTGTAGCTTGCAAGATAATTGCCTCATTATGGGTGGTAGATCCTGATTTTATTATATCAATGTTTATCAGAACTACATGCAGTTCCCGGAATGCTGTAACCGGTCACAAAAGCCCTTTGGATGCTCAGAAATGGCTATTAAGAAAGGAATAGTTCAAATGCATAAACATGGGATATCTAATGGAATGGCCATTTTGGGGGCAGGGGGGGCAAGGATCATTACATTGTTTTGTTAAATTAATAGTACTATTTCCTTTAACTTGGTCCTACATTTAGAGCTCATCAAGACACCCATGGGAATATATGAACTAGTTTGTTTTAATTGCATTATTTAATTTGATTGTTTAAATTGCCTTTCTGTTTTTATATGCAACAATCTTTTAGCTGAAAACATTTTCTGGTTTGGATTTGTGTGTGTGTGCTTGTTGTGTATGCTTACTGCTTTGGTTCTCCTCCAAAGATCTTTTCTTTTTCCTCAGAAAAATAGTGAGAATTAATGTGTTGGCAAAATCCAGCCATGACTTCAGAGAGAGTTTTGAATAATGAATGCAAGATCTTTCTCTTTCCCTTTCGCTGCAATGGCAGTAAAACATTAGCCAGCTTTTTATTAAAAATGCTGCGTTTGTAATTATGCTCCAGCAAAGAACAGTTGAAGTGCAGAAACCCCTTAGACCCTGATCGGCCAACATACTCTGTGTGAGTGGACAGATGGGGCCTGATTTGGTGCAAACAGAGTTTTGCACTGGTTCAGACAGCTCTGCGTACGTGCTGCGCTGCTGCATCCAGGTTTTAATGCTCCTGGAGAAGAAACAGAGTTAGCTTTCGACCAGGGCTAGTTAAGCGCTAAACATGCAGGGGATGACATGGGGAAAGATTGCAGACTGTGTTTTCTTAGTCTTACAGCATGAGGATGTGCACTTCTTGATGCTGTTGTATGTTGGTCTGTAAAACCAGTTTATTGGATGTGGCTAGTAATTCATTTTTTTTTTTTTAAACTTGATTCTGGCAAAACTAGGCAAGAGTTTGGTTTGCACAGCCTGAGGGAATCCTCCTAAACCATCCTCTTGAAGTCAATGGCGGCTTTGTCATTGACATAAAGATTAAAGTGTTCAGTAAGGTGAAATGACTTAAATCAAAGTGATTTAGCTCTGATTTAAACCAACAAGCAGAAAACTTTGATTTAAATAATTGATTTTAATCTTATTGTGAATTTATAGTGTTAGCTGTTTTCTTAGAGACCGATTACTTGACTGGTGTATCAGTTTAAATATACTGATTTGTGATCAAAGAGAAATTTAGCAGATAAATTTCTGGCCAAACAGCAAAAGACTCCTCTGTTCCCAGTTACGTGGATCTTTCCCTGATCAGGTCCATATTCAGCCTTAACTCTTCATAGATTTTTGGCTCCTGTTTGAAATGTAAATGGGTGAAATTTAATTCAGTATCTGCTAATTCTCAAGCCATGTATTAGGTTTTTATATGCCTATATTTTAAAACTGGATATGACTTAGCTCTTATTCCATGTACTTTATTTGCCATTTCGAGTGGATTTTTGTGGACACTAGAGGGAGCACATATTGTTTCAGGGACTTAAAATTTTAGTCCTGTCAAACCAGGATGATCTCATTGGGCAACAATATATATATATATATAGAGAGAGAGAGATATAATTACTAGTAGTCAAGTTTGTATATCTCGGGTCACTGGTCAAGGGGAAAACATGCAAAAGAGAAAGGATAGGGTTTGTTTTGGGTTTGTTTTTTTTTTTTTAAAAAAAAAACCTTATCTGAATAAAAATAAATAAAGCGTTTCTCACAGTTTCTAGTATGCAAGAGTGGCACCTTGCGTTTTCCAGCGTAGTTTGGAATACAAATCAGGCACAAAGTGGCAAGGCAATAAAGGCAGATTTCGGGCAGATACTGTTTTTCAGCCAATACTACTGCATGCTTGGATGTGAGAGAGAGGTACTGTCAACCTCTGCCTGCTGAGCTGTCGTTTCCCCCAGGGGTCAGTGTTTTGCTTGCCCCATCACAGGAAACCCCACAAAAAACATAGCATCCAGGCAATACAGATGTGAATTGTAACTTTTTTTTCATAATATTCCTAAAATAGTTTGGTAAATAAAAAGAGAAATTTAAAAAAAAACATAGTGCAATGCTCTTCACACTTCGTCCTTCTTTCTGTATTAAGGAAATCTATTGTCTGACTGAAATGAGATTGCTATGATCTGAAATGTCTTTTGGGCAGAGACATGACATTGATAATGCATGAAATTCTACAAGATAAATGAAGCTAGAGAGTTTGGTGACAAAGAAATAGAAATATTTCATTTTCTCTTATACATAGTAAAGGTTGGAGCACTGGTGGTAGTTTTTTTGTCCGTTTTTTCTTCTCTTTGGCCTTTAAATGAGTTTTGACTTTGAGTTCCAATGACTAGGTTGGTCTCAGTAATGTTACATACATTCCAGGGGAAATGTATTGGTTATAATAAGAATATTTCGTCTCAGATTGTAATTTTATTGGCTTGTGTTAAAATGCATTGATTTTTTTGGCTGAAATAGTTGGGCTTCAGGGTAGATGCATTTGTTCTGGTTAGGAGTGCACTGGAGTCAGTAGAGCTCTTGTGTTTCAGCAAATACATTTCCATTTAAAAGCAAATGTAACACTTGAAAAGATTAAATGGACATTAATCGGTCAGGCGTCATATTTTCAAACATGGCGTTCTTTCAAACGTGTAAAACATTGACACTTGAAAAAAACTTTCTAATCTTACTCTTAATCGTATTTTTAATGTATGTAATTGTGTAATGTGGTGTTTGCCTTACCAAAATATGTGTTTATATTAGTGATTTCTGCCTTTCTGTCTTAACTCAGAGGCAATAAGGTTGGCTGACTAATGCCTGTTTAATTTCTCTTACCTCTGCAATGTAATTGAAGTGAGATGTGAATGCAACATCTTTAACCTATCATCAGACAAGAGCCTTCACGTTTCTGGTCTGAGGCAGTGCTATCAACATCATCCGTGATAGCAGGTAATCAGTTGCACCTATTGATTTGACACGGATTTCCATCACTTCTGCCAAGTATGCTGTAACCTCTCCAAAGCCTCTGCTAGTCTAGAGTTACTGTTTCCTCTTCTGATCGCCTTGTCTGCATTTTAAAATGGGAATACTTTCCTATCGTACATGGCAAAGAATAAATAGTAATGTTTTAAAAGCATTATAACGTTCTAGCTTCTGGCACTGTCAGAGTCTGAAACTTTGTCATTAGTACACAGAGTAAAATTTACTGCTGCTGGTACTGAAAACCAGTACCCCTTGCGTAAGAAACTACCACCTTTGGACCAGAATTGAGACCCAATATTGAGGCTCAACCCAATGACTGTATCATTTTTTTCCAACGAATTACTCTTCCTTGGGTACAGGTGGTTATAGAATCGTAGACTGGTTTGGGTTGGAAAGGACCTTAAAGATCACCTAGTACCAACCCCCCTGCCATGGGCAGGGACACCTCCCACCAGACCAGGTTGCTCCAAGCCCCGTCCAGCCTGGCCTTGAGCACTGCCAGGGAGGGGGCAGCCACAGCTTCTCTGGGCAGCCTGTGCCAGTGCCTCACCTCCCTCACAGTAGAGAATTTCGTCCTTGCATCTAATCTAAATCTCTCCTCTTTCAGTTTGAAACCGTTACCCCTTGTCCTATCACTCCCCTCCCTGATCAAGAGTCCCTCCCTACCTCTCCTGCAGCCCCTTTCAGCACTGGAAGCCGCTCTAAGGTCTCCCCGGAGCCTTCTCTTCTCCAGGCTGAACAACCCCAACTCTCTCAGCCTGTCCTCTCAGGGGAGCTGCTCCAGCCCCCTGATCAGCTTTGTGGCCTCCTCTGGACCTGTTCAAGCAGGTCTGTGTCTGTCTTGTGCTGGGGGCCCAGAGCTGAACGCCGCACTGCAGGTGGGGTCTCACCAGAGTGGGGAACTCTTATGCAAACTCTTTGTTGTGATCTTTAGCAAATATATATATATTTATATATATATAAGCCACATAAGTCACATACATAGACCCTTGTTTTCCCTTCCCATGTGGAAATGTTTTCCCATGGAAAAGCGTTTGACAGAGGAAATTAACAATTGTTTTGTGGGGAACACCTTTCCCCCGTTCTTTGCTTTATCTCCTCATGATTCTCAGTAGTCATCTCCCATGAGGAAAAGTTGGCCTTGCTCCCTTCTCTGTGACCAGTCACTAGCTCGGATTTTTGACAGGTCTGTGCCAGAGGTGAAAGATCTGTGGAAATTATGGGTGTGATAATTCCAGACGAGCTTTGGCTGTGTTTGTCGTCCATGTCAGCAGATGGAGCTCCAATGGACCTCGGCTCCGTTGCCAAGACTGAAATTGCTTCACTGGCTGGGCAGCGCCGTTGTTGCTTGACGCCTGGCAGTCTGGTCCCAAGTTCATAAATAAAATGCAGTATTTGTGTGTTTTGTGTTGTTCTTTTCCACAATGGATGTGACCAGCTATAACACAGATGGAGCAAGCAGGCTATGGTGGAAATGGCTTATAAAGCCATTACTTTGGTAAAATAAATATACCTGTGGTGTGGCTGTAGGCTGCTGCTGTCTGTGCTGTTTGGGCATGTTGGGGAGGGTAGAGAAGCTCTCTTCTTGCTCCTTTCCTCTTGCCAACTGCCCTTCCCCCTGATAAATCTGTGCCCAGAGTATGAGGAGAATGAGGTGAGATTCAAAGATTGCTTAAAATGTGCGTTGTTAAGCCATCATTAAGTTGTGTCTAATATTAAGATTGAATATCTGTGAATAAGATGTGCAATGCATACCTGGTATGGAAATGTTGTTTTACGTACGTATGTATTTACATACGTGCTTCTTGTGAACTTAACTACTTCTTCCACATTTTGCTGCTCTGTTATCCCTAAATATCATGCAAGTGTTAGGCTAATATTCAAATTCTGTTATGGCTGCCTTTAATTCATGTAAGTGTAAGAATATATATTTTTTTAAGTACTGGAAGAGTCTAGCTACAGACAGAAGTCCTGTCAACTCTAGTGGTTGTTACTCAAAGTTAAACAAAGGCAAATAGACTTTTATGTGTTTAAATCCAACCAGTATGTCTATCAATGAATTAGTGACTTACAAAACCAAAAGCAATTCTGCTGCATTTAGTGTTCTGCCACTGCAAACCAAGGTATTATATACATTAATCAATTTGTCATAAATGAACCCCTATTTTGTATACAAGCAAAATAAAGTAGACCTGCCACAAATTTTATTCATAAACCAATATGTAACAAACAAATGGACATGGATTTGATCTCTCACTTTTTTAAATAAAATATGCTTACATCAATCTGCTTGTTACACAAATTTATATAGCCTATATGAATCAATATGTGATATATATAGCCTACTTTAAACTCTGACGTGTTTGGTACTTCATAATTACCTCAATTTAATGAAAAGTTCCTAGTTTTAAGACAGTCCTAGAAGCAACTCAGATTTTAATTAAAAGTTTTACCTTGGTTTTAAAAAGGTCATTTTAGCCAAGGGGAGATAATGTCCTTTTATAGCAGCACATCTTGCTTCTGTTCCTAATTGATGTTATTTGCTGTCTGCTGAAGAATAATTCATGCTGCTGTTAAGGAGAGGGTAGGGGGAAGAATAGAATTTCAGTGGTGGTGTTACAATTTGTTGTAGAATGTTTTTTAGTATCAGAATGCCCATGCTTTTTCTTTGTCCTAGTAGGTAAATAGTGTTTAAAAAAAAAAAAAAAAACAAACACCAAACCAAAACCAATGTTGTTAATTGGTAGAAAAATGGGATACTTTACTAATTTAAGTAGAAGTGGCTGCCAGGATGTGTTTACTGATGAGACAGCAGTGTGCACTGTGGCCCACTGGAAAATTATATGTTGAAACATGTACCTGTCCTTTAGCTTCCAACCCAGTCCTGGCATTTCTTGTCTCATTTCTTTACATTTCGGTTGGGAAGGTGTGCTGTCTGTGTGTGATGTTCACTGTGGAGTATTTGCTCCAGTGCTGTGAAGGTGTGATTACAGAAAAAAACTGCTAGGTACCTTTAAAAACCTGCAGATTATTAACTTTAAAAAAAAAAAAAAAACCACCAAAAACAAACAAACAAACAAAAAACCCCACAAAAAACCCCCACAAAAAACCCAAACCCCAAAACAATGTTCGAAGAGAATGTGTAAAGCAAGAGCTGAACACTATTCAAGACTTAAAATAGCCAGCCTTTAAATCCAGCATATTTTTTTTTTTTTTAGGAAAAAATATCCCCTTTATAAAAAATACTTTCTTTAGAAGACTTAAACTGAGGGGATACGTGATGGGAGGCAAATCAAACCAAGGGGAAGACAAACAATAGGTTGACAAAAGCAATCAAGGGAACAGTAAACAAAATAAGAAAAATAAGGGGAGTATTTTGACATCTTGATCTTAAGGAAATCTCTTCCTAGTCATCTTGGTGTCTGCAAGAGTGGTCCTGGAATTGTGGTGTGGTGCCTGTTTAACTCAAGGGAGACCCAGGGTTGGTATAACAGGAACTTGAAGGCAAAAGCTGATCCTGCTGATACACATCTCCACTAGCGGGATCATAGGTGTCAAGGACAAAAAGGAGAACTTCTTGAGATGTTGTTTTTCCTTTGCCATGCGCATTGTAATGTGGTGCCCAACCCAAAGACACCGAGGAATATTTCAGCGTGAGTTGAAGAAACTCGTGCATGTGGCTGAATTTGTTTACTGCATCATTATGAATACATTGCTTCATTATGAATAACCTTCATGCTTAAGCTGCTGCTTGGTCCTAAAATGACAAAAAGAAGGTTCTTTTTTATATTTATTGAAGAAGTTGGGCTACTACTACCTAGCTGTTGTTTTCATAAAACTGTAATCGCAAGGATTGAGCCCTACAGTGACACATGTACCTGTGTAACTTTGTAAAAATTTCAAAAGATAAATTTGCTGAGAAAGAAAGAGCTCAGACACCTTTTGTTAAGGCACTTACAATTTAAGAGACAGGTTTACAAATACTCGAGTCGGCTTGCTCTGAGAATCAAGGATCCTGTTCAGCACTAAAAATTATTGAAAATCAATGAATTCTTAGTATGCAGAAGGTCAGATATGTTTCTGAAATACAGAGGTGTGCAATTAAAGTACTACAGTGTGTATGTGCTTTGTTTAAAAGATCTCCTTAGGACAGATTGTTGTTCCCCTCCATCTATCAAGTAGTTAAATCCTAAGGAAACACATATCCATATGTATGTTACTCTGGAAAGTTGTTATGTTGCTTTGAGCATAATAATGCGTATTTTTAATGTTGTTTGTGCTTCTGTTTTCATGTCAAATGGCTTTCAGAGCCATTGTTATCTTTTATGCTAATTACAAAGTTATCCCCTTTGCTGTTCTATAGTACATCTCACGGAGTTTTACACTTCAACTTTTCTTTTCTTCTTTTTTTTTTTTTCCCCTAGACAGTATAGTGCCCTGTCTTTCCACCCCAAGCCAGCCTGACTGTTCTTATACTAACCTAGATTACTTGATTTACTACCTGATTCACTTCACCTGGAACCTGGATTTTCAGAAACCTACTCTAAAGCTTAGCATATGAATTCATTTCTAGATACTGGAAAATTGCAAAGTTCCTTGTGCTTCCCATGAAGTCAGACAAGAGCTGCTTGTTATTCGGGGGGGTTGGATTTAGGAGGCTGGAGGTGTTTCTGATTTTAAAATCTTGGTCCAAATTGTCACTTTTGCCAGGCCAGAAGAGTTGGGCAGTCTGTCTGCCTGTCTCAGAAGGTACCTGCAGTGTCAGATGATATTGCACTGTTTGATCGTGAATCTTCCGTGTGTCGTGGAACCCACTGCTGGCACTATGTACTGAAGTCCTGCAGAGCCTGTTCTTATTCTGTGTCAGCAGTGTTAGCAGTCATTCTACCACTGTGGGTCAACACTCCTCAAATGATCTTAAGTTCTGAATAATCAGTCTTGTGAGTGGAGGATCTGTCAGAGGCCCTTTGACTAGTCCTTCAGTGCAAAGTGCAAACAGCTACTGAATGTATTCAGAACCTGCAATGATTTGAAAGTTAGTGTTGGATTTGGGGGAGCAGAGCCAGTCCAGAGGCCTCCCCTGCACTAGAGGTCAATTTTTTTATGTGCTTGTCTTGCTCTGTGAGGTGCAAATGTTTTGGGGAGAAACTTTTTCAAGTAGTAGTATGTGTTCATGGAGCTAGCTAGGACAAAACCCAACCTCATCTGTTATATTGCAGACCATACATGTAAACAAATTAGTACAATATCACATCTAGAAGTTAGCTGTAAGCAGAGCTGAGAGGCATCATGACTCTAGATTGATTTTTTGAGGACAAATCCACCCTGGGAAGGGGTGGAGTCACCATCCCTGGAGGTGTTAAAAAAAATAAATGCATTGATGTAGCGCTTTGGGACAGGGTTTAGTGGGCATGGTGGCGTTGGGTTGATGGTTGGACTTGATGATCTTAGAGGTCTCTTCCAACCTGATAATTCTAGGATGTTGAAGTAGAAATCACTGTGCAGATGCACTGAAGAGACTATGATAAGCCAAGTTACTAGTGAGTTACTTCCTGGTTTTATTATCAAAGACACAAGCATGGTGGGACAGAAGTAGCCTGTGAGGACATAAACGTCCTGTTGACACCAGAAATAAAGTTAAGTCTCAGAGACACTGAGCTTTTGCAGTGGCTCTGAGCGATGAAGATTGTGAATTGTGAATTATGGGGGTTTAACATAGTGATGAGGCCAACAGCTATGGGAGATCTAATAGGTGCTCTGAGTGGGTCCAAACGACTCATTACAAAGGTTCCTGACAAATCCTGCCTATACAGGAGGAAATCTGTTTTATGGGTGAAGGACAAGGTTGTTTTGGTTACTATGGTGGTAATGAGAAATTGGTCAAAAAATGCACCTTGGAGTTCTACAGATACAGCCAGTCTATATTGCTGGCAGAGCAAATTACAGGAATAACATGGAAAAGGTGAATTGTATGTTGAGAAGACAGGACTAGAGAAAATTATAACCAGTAAAAGTCTTGTCTTGGTAATGCCTCCAATAATCCAAAATAGTAGTATAAAATTGTGCTGTTGAATGAGCGTTGGCCATACCCCACCCGCTGGAAACTGTTCCTCTGATTTCCTCACTTTGGACCTGTAGTCTGCTGTGAACAGACTTTGTTTTTTCTTTGCCTGTGGATGCAATACGGAAGTTCAGAAGAATGCCACTTTTCATTAAATTGGTATGTTCATCTAAAAGATTAAAGATCAGGTTTTAAGTTTTTGACAGCACTTTGGGTCAATTCCTGGTTTTAGCTAAATTGGTTTGTTCTTCCCAAGCTACACTAATACAAATTCCTACATGTATAAGAAAGCTTTGTGAAGCAAAACATTCCTATGGACTCTTGTATAAATATAGCAAGGAAAATAGACAAGATGGATACATCGAGGGGAAAAATCCTGGCTAAACAGTCAACTTGCAAGAAAAATAAGAAAAGTGAAGACTGTGTAAATTAATTGCTGAAGTAGCACAGTAGCCTTTTTGAAGGTGTAGAGAAGAAGTGTAAAGGACAAGAGTGACTCAGCTGGGAGTTTATAAATTGAAAACTTTAGGCATTCAGTTTCTTTTCAGATTCTGACACGTGTACTAATCCCAACCAAACTGCTGTTCGTTCAATATTTATGAATGAAAAGCCATTTTTAGTCTTAAGTCTGCTTCAAAAGAAAGTGTTCCCAGTACTGAGATCCGCCTTTGGAAGTTGAAAACTTTGGATGAACAGGTGAGTTTTAAGAGATGGTAAAATAAAAGAAAAATGAATAAATGTCAACCACAAACATAACGGAAGTGGTTTCCATGGGAACACAGATGTGTGGCTCCTGTGCATGACATATTTAGCAATTTGATTGCATGTTTGTTCTGACCTTACAATTGGAAAAGGCCATTTGAGAATTTTAGCATTTGAGGATCCTAACAAGGGATCATTATGCTAATGGCTCCTGAAATATCCCTAAACTCCAGTGTTAAAGTTCACAAAGAATGTGAAGCATAAATCATTAAATGACTTGAGTTTCGCTTTTCCTCCACAAAGTACTGACTGTTAGCACAAAGAAAATGTGCATGGAAATGTTCTTTAATGTATGTCATGGTGATCTTGAAAGCTGAAGCAGAAGTAACGTTGAGCAGTAACCTTCATACAGTAAGTACCGTGTTTCATAGGTTGCCATTAGCGTAAATGTACCCTAACGCTCGCTTTGTGGCAGCCCACCTGCAGTTGCACAAAGCCCTCCTTGGAGTCTGCAGCCTCTCCAGCCTCTTGACGCTCCACTCCTTCCCAAACTGCATTAAAAAAGCCAAAAAAGTCTGTCCAGGCAAAAACCTATGTTTGTAGGGGTGCGTAACTCCACACACACCCCCCTTTGGAAGCGCGATTGATTACAGATAACTTGTTGATCAACGTGTCAAACATTTCGGTGTCCAATAACTTAGCTGTTTAGGCTGAGCTTTGCAGAGCTTGCAAAATGAGTCGAGGCTTTATTTCTAATCTGCATAAAGGTCGATGGGTCAATAATTTCAGCCTCTACTGATTTGAATGCATTGAAATGTTCATGTTGATGAAAAAACTTTCTGCGCTAACTCAAGTGGCTTTGCATTTATTTTATATTTTTTTTTAATGTGCAGATTCAAAGTCACAACCTGAGCAGTTGCCCCCTCTGTTGTGGCACCCTGCCTCAGCAGGTACTTAATCGCCTTGAAGGCACTGTGCCATGACCGACTTGCTGTGAAATTCTCTTATTTCTGCTGTAGTTGTAAGGGGTCTCTAAATTGGAACATAAATTGTCTCTAGTTAATTATTTCGTTAAATGAGCAATGTGGGCTGCTAAGCATTATTAGTCCCATTTCACAATTGAAGAAATTAAGTTAGTGATACGGATGTATTTAGTCGCATATCTGTATTTTTGTAAGTATCATAAATAAGACCAAAGTCTGGCATCTTTCAACTGTTCTAGTCATTGAAAAGAGGCTGATAATGAAGATAAATTTGTGCATATGTTGTACTTGTTCTGAACGTACAATTGCTACTCGTTTCTGCAAGAATCAAAGGTGAGGTCTGAACTCTGGCTACCAAATGCTCCAGGATAATTAGCAAGCTCCAAAAGTGAATCCCAAAATGGGATATAGTAGTACTGCTGATCTCTTTGTTGCAGCAAACTCAGGTGCTCTAACAGAGATCTCTAAGTTTAGGTCCTTTCTTTCCTCTGGCACATGATTTTTCTGGAGATAAGGATGCACATTACAATTTGGTGGTATTTTTCAAGGATTTTTCTATGATTTTTTTAAACGGAAAAAAACCAGTTTGTTTTGTTGCAGATCATTTATTTTAGCGAGACATGCTACCTTTCAAAACAGTGTGAGTATGTGACCTGACTGGCTGCTTATAAGGATTTCCTTACATTCCCAGACATTTTCTTAAGTCTTGACAATACATGGGCTTTAGTACTTACTTCAGTTAATCAGAGATGTCTGAATGGAGCATCAAGGACACTTAGCTCTCAGGTGAGTCTGTGACTGCTCTTGGGATACTTGAGTTGTGACAGAAAGAAATGGATTTCACCGACTTTAACTTTCATGAGAAGACTTATTAAAATACCTTATTTTCGCTCATGGAATTACCTTGCAGTGGAAAACCAGAATGTATATTACTGGTGCAAAATGAGACTGGTGTGGGCTTTTTTTTTTTTCCCCTCTGGTATGCAGTGTTTTTCCAGATCCAAATTTTCTTTTAGGTGTGTCAGGCTTAGGTAGAGTGACATTGCTGAAATACCTACGTGGGGTGTGCTTGTCGTTTCCTTCTCTAGGAGGGATGGAGCGAACACAGGGCGTCTCGTAGATTCAAATGACTGTTTTCTCTTAAGCATCGTTGTCCACCTAACATGATATTATTATTCATTGCGCTGGATTATCGCGTTACTGAAATATTCAAGGAGTAGAGTATTCACACAGAGCTTTTAGGCACACACGCTTCAGTGCTGTAATTAGATAGTTGGGGGTTTCTTCTTTACGTGACCTACCACCAGCGCTGGGGCACTTGGAGGACCGTGTAGGCAAATGTAAACATTGTCGATTTGTGGAGAGCCGAGTTCTTCTGTGAGACGTATTTGTGAGATCCTGTGGGGAGCCGAGGAAATCTATGTTTCAAATACGCTGTGCCCTGCAGAGAGAGCTTTATCGTAGGCACTCACTGCAGATCTCAGAGAAAGCGCTGAACTTTTAAGTGCTCACCAGTGTGTGTCTCATCCAGCCCAAGGGAAATAATTGGAAAGTGTTTGTAAAATACAGCCTTGCCATCAGCATTCAGGAGGGGATGGGAGAAAATGAGATCCCGTGTCGTGGCAACCGTACTCCGTATTGTAGTAAAACAACTAAAGGAAGAGGATTTGTGTGATGGGTCCTAACTAGAAAGAAGATCAGGTGCTGCCGCGTCTGCAGGCTTGTTGTGGAATGAACGAGCGATATTTTTATTTCTTATTTAATTATCATTATGACAATCCTTTAAAAACACTCCTGAAAAAGAGAGGCTCAGTGTTAGGAAGGCGTACAACTTGTCTGCGGTCAGTTTAGTATGTGTGTAGGGCGTTTATTTCACATTAGTGAAATGTTTGTTGTTTTACCTTCAAATCAGGACACACCATGTATACATCTGCCTGTTAACATATGACTTACAAAATGACACATAAAAATGCGATGGTTATTTCTAATAGTAGGGTCAGATTTGGTTACAAAACTCTGTCAGTACTTTGTGACCAGCATAAGATGTTTTGCTTTAGGGCAGTTGCGTTGCGTGGAGCTGATATAAATGAAACTTCCCATTTAACTGTTATTTCCACGCAGTGACTAAAGATGCAAGCTCTAACATTCAGGCTGGAAAGCCAGAGCAGGTGGTGAGAGGGTGCTGGCTTTGACCTGTGCTGTTTTGTGGGGTGGGGTATTAGAGCTGGGGGTAGCATGAATCTTGTATGTTCTTACACTTCAGATGTGAGAGCCCAAATGATTTCTGTGGAGCGAATCCTGCTTCTTCCTTCCGTTCCCCATGTGTAAATTAGGGGTAGCGCAAGGAAGCTGCAGGGTTTCATTGATGCAAAATGAGTGCTTATTTCCCTGAAATCTTCAGAGTTCACAACTTCAGTAAAATTTTTCCCATAGCAATATTCTCTCCTCTTAAGATTCCCGAAATAGAAATGACCACAGTCTGTTGCCCTTAGACTAGCTCTGCCGACCGTGCTCGGAGTGGTGATGTTAATCACCACGGGAAGGATGCATTTCACGAGAGAACAGAAACCATTTTTTCTTACCATTTTTAGAAAGCCTTTCACAAGAGACTTCTTCCTTTCAAGTGCCTGTACTGTGTAATCTTGGATATTGTTCAATATCAGATGGCTCCAAGAAGGGGTGCTGGGTGATACCGCGAGTAGCTGCACCCTCTGAACATCTGGGAGGCTTCTGTGTCTGCAGTGTGCAGATCTCCACCCTGCCAGCCAGAGCCTGTGCTGTAGAAGCACAATTTCTAATGCAAAGTAAAGCAAACTCAGGAAAAAAATTAAAAAAATTAAAAAAATGCAGCTTTCTACTTTCATCCTCGCATCGTGTTTTTAAGCCTAAACAAGACAGCTGTGATTAAGCATATGCAGATGAATGGTGTGGTTTTGTTCTTTGGGTATTTGCTTCATCTACAGTGTCTATGGCCCAAGCAAAAAATGCTTGATGATAAAAACGTCCAAACATACTCATGCTGTCTCCCACGTATTGAGTTTAGAGGCCAGTTTGGTTAAACCCCGTTACCAAAACAGCAGTGGCTTAAGGCAAAGCAAATTAGATGGGAAAAGGCAATTTATAAATAGATGTTCTTCTCACCCTCATGCGTTTGGAGTTTGGCATACTGATCAAAGTGGTCTTTCTAAGGAAGCTGAACCTCCGCTTGCCCATGGGACAGTGGGCAGAGGAAGGGGTCGTGGCTGGTTCAGGTGATATGAAGCATCTTTAGATTTTCCAGGGCCACAGAGGCCCTCTTGCTTCTTCCTCAGAGCTGTGTTTGCTTCACTCTCAAGCTTTGTGAGAATAACATTTGAAAGTATTGACATCGAAAGAGTAAAGACTGTGATGTATGAAAGGCAGCGCTTTACAAACCCAAGAAGATACGTCTTGCTGTTTAATCATAGCCTCAAATTCACAGACCCGAATGTGCTTACGACTTTTTCCTCTTTATGTACAATTCTGATAAATCAGAGTTTTTTTTCACAAGGTATTTATGAAATTTTGGAAAAGGAGGCAAAGAGGATTGTTTTGCAGTCCATTAAAGCGTTTAAAGAACATAAATTTGGCTTTCAGGATGTTAACAGCCAAATGCTTATTTCGGAGCTGTTGCTATCACGCAAGTCTAGGTTGGAAGATGAAATCAGAAGGTCAGGATTTCACAGATATTTTTCTCCAAGGGTGACTTCTATGCATATGGGATTTTTGATTCAAAGATAGCTGGATTTTGAAAACTGTTTAGTACATAGCAACTGCAAATGATCCCAAGGGGAAGATTTTTTTTTTAAGCCCAAATGCTCTCTGAGGAGCTGTACCCTTTAGAAACTCTAGGAAAGTTCATGAACTGAATGGGAACCACTCTGCCCAGGTAACCTGCTGCCCTGGGTGGGTGCTTGGCTGTCAGCTAATGCGTTTGTTAATGTCGCGGCCAGAATAATACTTTTGAAGTTAGCGAGATGCTGCTTTGAGCATAGTGGAAATTACAAGCATGTGATTATTGTAAACGTTTACCCACATTGTAGAAAGAAAAATACACTTTCTTCAAAGAGAGAGCAGGGTATAGATTAAAACCCCCCAACCTTCTGTTCTCTGGCATCTCTTACAGGTGCATTGTCATGGTGCTGTTCTTTCTCACACTCCACATCCAGTTAAATGGAATCTATTTAAACTGTTTCATTATATTTTATTCTTAATTCTGTTAGAATGACTTTTAGACCTCTTATACTTTTGTTACTTCTTCAGTCTCTTGGTGAATGTGGTAGCAATATTTTTTATATTAATAACATGGCATTAGTTGGCTTAGCATAAACCAATGCCAAATTATTTACTGACCTGTTATGCAAAGTACTGCGTGTTCCCAGAGGGTTGGTTTGTACATGCCTAAAAAAAGTGGATGTTATATTACGATATCAGCTGATAATTTGGCTTTAAAGTGTGCTCTTTTTGTCTCAAATGAAATACCGTTCCTTTTGCAGTACAAAAGGATGATGATCTTTTCCTACAGTCCCTTCCTATAACACAGGAATGTAGAACTCGCTACCAGCCAACGTACAAAGCACCTGGCACTGAACAGAAAAGACACAAAAGATTGACCATAATTCAAACTACCACAAAATGAAATGAAAATAATCTCCTATCAGAAGCATCTCAGAAGTATAGTTTCTTTTGAACAATGAAAACTAGCATTTAAATTACATAACGGACCACAGAGTATAAGAGGGAAATATATAACACTTAGGTCAGCTGAGCTCCTCTGAGCTTTTCTTGTCTAAAAGGAAAGGCAATGGCAGATGAATGCACTCAAATACTTTAAAAATAATAATGCTTTCTGGTATTTATGCCTTTCACTGGAAGATCTCCAGGTGCTTTTCTTTAAATAGTAATTATGCATTGCAACTAATTTCAATATTCCATTAAGGGCGGCTTGATGACATTCCTTTATAAATCCTAGAAACAGGGTTCTGTCCTCATTTATCCCAGGTTAGAAATACGGTGAATGGTCAATCTAGGAATAAAATCAAGGTGTCATAAGTAGAGTAATTGAACATTTTCACTCTGGTATGTGAAAACAGGAGGAATTAATTTTATTTCCCTTCAAGTTCAAATATCTACAAGTATCACAGGCTGTCTGATCTTAGATTTATCTTGTTATTTCCCAAAAGGGCTGTTTGCTTTCCTGGTAGGTGAGTGCTTGCAGTGGGCTGCTCTTCTGGCTTTTCCTGCCTGGGGGGGTGGGGGTGGTGGTCTTCATTTTCCAAAACCTAAATCTCCCAAAGAAAAGTCGGACGTAAATTCACCTGAATATATAAATCAATGAGTTTGAAAAATGGCCATAATCTGAGTACCTGGTACCTTTTTTAAATCATTACACCATATAATGGGCAAAAGGAAATAGGAGCAAAATGAATTAGAAGTGAGGAAACTAGGTGGTTTTTTCACCTCTTATTTTTAACAGGTGAATTTAATGGAAGATCAATAGTGCTGACTAGGGTCAGCTTTACCTTAGGAAGGCAATATGTGTGGTTGTCAACAAGGTCTTGTACGGCATCTCAACTGTGACCATCGATACCCTTTGATTCCAGTACTGCGTCAGTTTGAAGCAAAAAATGCCAATCATGCTGTCTTGTGCACTGATGTATGAGAAAATCAATAATAATGGAATTTAGTCATCAAAGCATGTTACAAGGTGGTGTACAAACATTAATTAACCTTTAAAAATAAATATGAAACAAGTGATATTGTTCCTGTTTCAGAGCTTACGATAACTGGAATATGGGAAGATAAGCATGGCTGGGTTTTTCAAAGATTGCAAGGGTCCAGTTGAAGATGAAGGAAGGGCAAGTCCTCAAATCCCAGGGTGCAGTTTTGTGTGTAAGGCATCACTAGAAAACCTCAAATGATCTCCATAGGCATCTAGCTTTCCCACCCTCACCTAACACAACAGCTACAGTGGAGTAGCGTCAGTCATAGATGGGTGCAGAACCAGCACTTTGGCTTTCCTGTGCTTGTTCCACAACCAGATCTCAGCCAGCGGGCTGTACTTAAGGCAATGCGTTTTAAAGGAGGTTTTGCTGCTAATGAGACAGGGTTTTATATACATTTTGTGTACCTGTGAACAGTATGGATTTGTGCTCGTGTCCAGTGCAAAAACTGATGATATAAATCCTGAAATAGAAGGTTTGCGTGCCCCATTACAATGCATTTTTTTAAGGTGTGGGTGCAACTCTGCGTGCTTGTGGCAGCATCTCATCTGGAACTGTGTGAAATCTTTTCTTTTTTTTTTCCTAGTATATAAAATAATATGTCCTTGTGACATATTGTGGGCTCTTTCATTAGATTTAATTTCTTCTCTTGTTTATTTTATTGCACTGACTTAAGAAAAATACGATACCATGCTTGTCATTGCCTTAGGGTTTTTTTTCCTATATAAATATTGTCTTTTTGATGATTCCGAGAATTCTGAGGAAAAATATATTGATTTCTCTATGTCAAAAGGCTCTTCTGTATCTCATAAATATTCTTTTTGTCAAGATTTAATAATTCGTTGTCCAAGCCAATGCTTAAGTGGAATAGATTTATGTTAATACAAACTTTCTTTGGTATTAAGATGATCAATTTTTCAAGTGAGGATAAAAGGGAAGGTGTCAGGAGCAACAAATGATCGTATGTACTATGGTTTACTTGTAACCTCAGGTTCAAACCAGATGATATTGAGGAAGAGTTCATTGGGTAGATGTTGAAATGGATACAGGGAAAGAAGTACTTTCTGCATAGCTACCTGTGGGGAAACACTAATGCTCATCGAAGCCAACAGGTGTTGAGTTAAAGTATTTGCAAGCTGGTTTTCCACACTGGTCTTGGGTAGCATCTCCGGGGAACATGAAAATTAGAGTCGACATTCAGATTTCGATTAAACCTGGGAAACCCCATCCAGTGAGCTTGAAAAGCGGTGGGACAGTTTTCCATGTTGCTTGCTGGGCTTTTAGCCAGGCTGCAGTCACGCACCCACGAGGCAGGGCGAGGCTTTCCATCAACTTGCACGGGAGTCCTCTTAACGAGGCAAAAACGTTCCTTCTTACTGGAGGTAAGAGTAATTAGGTTTTAAAGTACTTCATGTATCAGTGAAACCACAGTGATTCCGGTTACAGTAGATGAAAAGGAGACAAGATACTCAATTCTACTGTCATAAAAGCCAGTTTGGGACTGAGGAGATAAAGACAACTGGTACAGTATTAATCTTTTTGGGCTATTTGTGCCTATTAAAGAAAAGCTTTAATAAATAAAGCTTTTGATAAATGATGACTACATATGTATTACAACTTGTATAGGATCACCGGTTGTGTCAATGGTTGGACTTGATGATCTTACAGGTCTATTCTAGCCTTATGATTCTACCTCTGATGGAAAAAGTTAAAAAAAAAACGAAAAAGAAAGCTGAGTCTGTTGCCTGCCTTCACTGACCTGCTTTATTAATGGGATTTTTCTTACAGATGTTCCCTCTAAATGTAGGCTGAGTTTTGTTGCTGACTTGCTAGCCGTGAGGAATACAATTTAGAAATAAATCAGTTCCTAATTTAATTACCTGGGCTTTGTTTTTAATTCTATATCTCTACTAATCAAACAACGAATTAGGTAAAATTGAGAATGGAAAAATACTTTTGCAGGATATTTTTCTTTGTGGTTCTGGTGAGTCATTATTATGAAATCCTACCTCATCCACAAACTGAGTTGGGAAGGTAAACTAGAATGTACGTATTTTGTTACATGTGTCTTGCTGTCCCCTATTTTAATATGACTCAAAGTTTTGACTTGCTGCCTGACAAAAATAAGAGGGTTTTATTTCTTTCTGCAGCAAAGTTTCAGACCAGTGAGCCTTCTGGCAGGATGATCCAAGTTGAGTTTCAGCAGTGGGTTTACAGATTGCCAGATTATATTGTATATAATTAGCATATGTTGTTCAAAATTCTTCTTGGTTGTACCAGTGAGAAGCCAGAACTACTCTCCTGAGATCAATGCATTTTCTCTGCTATTTACACTGCTGAAATCACAGTTTAGCTCATTGTGTGTTTTTATAATACGTTGTACGCAACTGTGAGTGCATATTTGATTATAATAGAAATGTGATTAAATTTAAGCTTTGTTCCCTTCACCTGCTTTTGCTCACTGTATCTCTACTGAGATTTATTCTATCGTTCAAAACTCTTCAACTGCTTCAGACAGCTGCCAGAAGAATGAAAACAGCAAACAACAAACAAACAGAATCCCTTCTGCCAAGACCTTGATTCCTTTTCCTCCTCCAAACACGGGTTTCATCTCTGCCACTGTGGCAAATCTATACATTGGATGTTTCTGTTCTCTGTAATGACAGAAATAGAGGCTCACAGCCAAGCTATAAGAAACAGGTCTTCAAATACTAACTTTAAAATAGCGGCCTTTTTATGTAACAGTTATAACTTCCTGTGTTTCATGCTCAGTGTCATCTTTTCCAGGAGGAAAATTTAAAATTATTCTGATAATTGTAACAACACTGCAGGCTCTTGAAAGAGGCTTTCTGTAGTGTACGTGGGGGGACTGGAGTGCCTTATCGACGTGCACATGGGCTGCCCGGCGTGAATCCCAGCTTTGTCATTTATGAGTACCTCTGCAATCCCAAACACCAAGTAGCTCTAAAATGATAAATGAAGCTTTGTCAGCGTTATTGTCCTGTCTTTATACGTGAGAGGCAAGCTCTTGGGGTAAATCAGCACTGTTGCTTTAATGCCTGTCCACATAAGCGGAACTTCTCTTGCTGCAATTTTTCCTTTCGTATTGCATCCAGTTTAATGAAGTAAGCATGTGTTTATTATCATCTTCTCTCCTTGTTTGACATGGAAAAATACAAGATACCTTTTCTGAAAAAGAAGGGTGGATAGTCATAGAACTTGCTTCTCTGTAGTGCCCTGAATTTGCATGACATAGTTCTCCTTTTTGTTGGAAACAATGTGCCAGCCGCTGACTGGATCGATCAATAAAAATTGATTTTTGAGTAGTGCGTAGAAGCAAACAATTGCATAAAAGGGGAAATAATCTTATGCTGAAAGCAATTGGATAATACACATTTTACCAGTAACTGATGGGTTCATAGAGATAAAAAACAAAGCAGGACATATGACCTGAAAAAGAAAACCCCAACAGTTAAGTGAGGTTTTAATTCTGACTTGTGATATTTTTATGATTGATGTAGAACAAAGTATCTAATTTTATTCAAAGCAGGGTGGTTCTGGGTTTTGGGTTGGGTTTTTTTTTTTTTTATCTTTGCTGGCTTATTTCTTTTAGTTGCGAGAGAAGTGTGCTAAGTAGACCCAGAAGGGCTTTCAAAGGATAGATTGCTATTGCTTTCGGTTGTACAAAAAGGTTAATTATGGAGGTTGGGAAAATGTTGCTGCTTTAATGATAAGGGACTACTGTACAGAAATTACTAACTGCGCTAGTTTTCAGGGTCATCTTAATTTTAAAATAAATGACAAAACATCAGGCTTCTTGATCATTCTGAGCATTAAAAATGAAAGGTCCGACATGCATGAGAAATACCTAATGACCAGAAAATCTGGGATAGGTAACAGAGGAGGAGATCAACCAAAAAATAATTAATTAGAATTTTGATGTTACACTTATCTTTCTGAAAACTACTTAAAAAAATATACAAAACCAAAGTTGTAGAATTTTTGCCAGAGTTTATAGACAGAGAATAAAACAGTTAAATAAAACAGAATTTGTAATAAATTAAACTGTAATTTAAACCTCTTTTTTTTTTCTTTTTATGCTTCTCTTAATGGATCTTATTCTGCCATTCAAGTCAATCAGGTACTGCAGGGTTTCAAAGGAGAAGAGAAGTTGGATTTTATTATTGACATATTATCACCATTTTTGCTTTAGTGTTGGTCTCATAATACAAGTTTTCAATTAGAAAATATGTATTTCGCCCTATTTTTGCCCTAAGTGACTAAAAAAGGAAAAGGTCTGTTCAAGGTTTGTGCAACATTTCTTTACCAGGAATATGAAGACCTGTAAATTACAGCGTTTACTAGAAAACACAAGAAAGACTGTACCTACCAAATGAAAGAATGATTGCTTAAGAGCATCATCCTTGAAAAGTGTTGAGACCAATGGTGGGTAAACCTCTGTAGGTACCAGAAATTCACATTCAGCTTAAATAAGTGTTCCTATATGAATTCATTGAGTCCAATGAAAATTGCTCCAGGCTAGTGAACCTCTAAGACATCTCGCAATAACCAGCTGTCTTCTGAGATTGTCTCAGCCAGGTGCCCTTGAGGATCACCTCTGTGAGCAGCACTAAGTACGGGTTGTTGGGCTTTGGGGCTGTTCTGCGTTAGGAATGGTTGGTGCTCTGCTGCTAAGCCAGTACTGGCAGAATTTCACAGCAGAGGGAAATACTCTAGGGCTTAGCTGCAATTTATTTTTTAATACCTTCTGTATCTATTATTACCTTATGGCTTTTGACTACTGTCATTATTTTAAGTCATCTGTTAGACTCTGAGTTATGTTTGAGGACCAAGCTAATGCAGCCCAAGCTGCAAGGAGTTTAGCATGCTCCTCTCTGTCTTTGGAGTTGCAAGAATTTGCATTGAGTTTTGAAGACGGACATGTTCTAGTCCTATTCCACCCTACACTGTACTGGCTTGAATGATTTGAAAAACATCCTTCATCTGCCTACTGTGCAAACAGAATATCAGTAGGAGGTGACCAAGAACCAGTCCCATCAGTATCCAAAGATACTTCATTTGGTTTTAATTCTGCAGAATCCAATACTCCGGTATTTGAAAAATTAATAATCCTAGTTTGTTGTTGTTGCAGTCAATGAAAAAATGTATTCCAGTACTGCAGAACTGCTAATACAGTAGAAATTAGCTAAGGTAGATGCTTGAAAGGCATTAGATTAATTTATAATTCATGAAATTAATGAATTTTGTATAAAAGTTAGTATCTTGAGTACTTAGAATGAAAACAGTTATTAGAAACATTATTAGCATTGAAATGAAGAAACATTTTGCTTTTCATATTCATTTTTTGTGCATGTCATTTGCAGTTTTGAAATACGTTTGTCTTCCAAATGGTGATGAGACAGGAACAATAGTTATGGAAGTTCAGCGGTACCGGGGAGGTGGTGAAATATGGGAGCTCAGCAAAGCATTACCTGTGTGAATTATTAGTGTATGCATATTGGACTTCTGTTTGTTCCGTTATTGGTTCTTTAGTAGAAGTGAAAAAGGTAGTGTTTTTCCAGTGTTTGAGAACAGGCCTGGCCCTCACTTGGGCCGTGTCTGTGGTAGGTTTCAGTTCAGGTCAGCAGCGGCACTTGCCCCGTGGCATCATGCTACTTCCCAGTGCCGGCACAGACTGAGCTTTCAACTACAGCAGCTATCAGGAGGTTGTAGCTATTCCTTGCAATTGCATGGGTATTAAATAAATAGGTATGTGTGAGCATATTGTGAGCGTTTGCGCTTCTGTGGTTTCTTTTCCTGTCTTGTTGGTAAGACTTATTCCCAAAATTATGCAGAACATTGGCTACCATAATGTACAACTAAAAAGCAAAACTCTTGCTCCTTCCAAAGAGTCATTACTGAGATCTTGGCAGAGACAAAATGCTGGGATGATGTGGAGTTAAAGAAAGTACTGCTGGTGAAATAATGTGGGAAAGCTGGTCAGAGAAGCTGATGCTCATAGTGATGAGAGCAGGAGCTGTTGCTGCAGGAAGCGACTGGTTGGTGGATAGAAAGGGCCTCTGCAAACTAAAATAGGTGACATTGCAAACTAAGATAGGCAACTGAAAGCAAGCCAAGGACCTGGATAAGAAAAGCATTTAGGACGACACTGCTGAGCAATGGGTTTAGTAGCTTGTGAGTTTGTAATTTACCAGAGAGAATCTTGGGTGCAAAATGAGAATTGTGGATGTTGAGAGGCTAGATAATTGTGGGGATGGAAAAGAGTGAAAGGAAGGATTGGGAGGAGGAGTGGTTTGGTGTAATGGTGTTTTGTGGTGAATAGATCCAGCTAATGTGTTGGTGAAGACTCCCCAGTGCTTGAGGTTTGCTTGTGAGAATACATAAAGAATACCTCTGTGCTCCAGAGATCTCCTGGGTGTTAGAGACCCGTGGCTCCGGCTGGCATTTAGCTCCTTTCTGGTAGACAAGATTTCACTTCATTTATAAATTTTTGCATGTGTAAAAATGTAGTGTATATAAACACATGTCTTTTATTGGAGTACCTCCCCCAATAAATTGAAAATATAAGCAGTTGGCTTTGTTTGTTCTGAAACATGTAGTTTTGTTACGACAAGTAGCTCTTGCTTTTGTTCCACATAAATGCAGGAAATAAAAATATTTGTTTACTATAGTTATTCCTGACTAGCATATGTTAGTTTGCAGCATAAGCAGCATATATAGATTTAAGAGTTAACCAGGACTTAAGTGTAATTCCGTTTGAGCATTTAGCTATTAACTTCGTGCAAGTAAAACCATGGAGTTGCTTATTTAATGACTTATTTGTTTATATGGAAAATCAATTAGCACGGCCCCTGTGGTTTCCTTACCTTTTCTCTTCAAGGATTCTCACCAGGAGGGGTACTGACACAGTGGGCTTTCGGCACTCATGGCGTCCCCTGTTTCTCAGGGGGCTCCTGTGGTGCGGGGGCATGCCAAGTCACTGGAACTGGGCAGTGAGACTTCAGGGCCTTTAAACTTAAGGCTTGCGTTACTAAATACCAGCCTCAGTTATCAAGAGGGAAGATAATGTTAAAGGAAAGGGAAACATCACTGTTTCATTCAAATAATTGGTGGCTCAAAAAGGCTGTGTGAGCATTTGTGACTGTTTTTTATGTGGGTTTGTTTTTTTTATTCCTTTTGTTAAGAGGTGATTGTTCTTTAGGACGTGAAGTCGTGTACGTGCCAGGGAGGAATGTGCTGGAATAGCACCGTATACGCACGGGGATGGAGGCAAGAGGCGCTGGGCACATCTCTCTCATTTGCTGCCAATTCAGTTGGTTCTGGGCCATGCTGGTTCCAGGTCTGGGTCTCCTCGGAGCAGGAGCAGCCAAGAGCTGGTGCTTCCAAGCTGTTTGCTGGGCATTTCTGTTGCTGCTTTGAGGCAGGGATATATCCTCTGAGGAGCCTCTCTTGAAGCTTCCAGCTTTTTTTGCGCTGGTGACTATGCCTAAATTAGCCCAGATTTACCAAGAGGTCTACATATGCTTGCTACATGGAGATAAATCAGTCCTTTTTTGTATGGAAAGTCGATTGTATTCCCATTTATCGGCCTGCATATGTTTATTGATAGGAACCCTTCCAGGCCAGGAAGCATAAAGCAAAAAGCAGGTGATGGGCAGTGAACCCCTCACCTTTTTTCTGATGTCAACATACTGAACTGGCACCAGCATGCACCAAGATAGCACTGGAGAATAGGGCTGTTGACAGCAAAGCGTGCTTGTAGCTACCAAATCCCAGTTGAAAAACAAATGGCAGCGACAGCACAAGTGAGACATGTGCTATTAATAACGTTGTTTTGATACAGCATATGAGGGAGTGACACAGGGGTTGGGTCAATAAAATGCAGCCAAAGCACCCGCAAGGGCAGCCTTCATCTGGCGCAACGAGCCCTCTTGGCCCTGTCACTCTGTTTTTCAGTAGACATTCAAGAATACTTGATTTTTAATTCCAGATGTCCCTGCACAATCACTGCAAATAATAAAAGGAAACTCTAGAAATAAAACAGCAATAACTGATCTTCTAAATTCTTTTTTTTTTATTTTAATCATTGGCATCATGGAGCTTCCTGTAGAGCAGCAGATATTTTGATGGTTCTATTTAGCTTGTTTGGAGTCTAAATCTTTAGATTTTTTTGTTGTAGAAATGGGAGAGAGAACATTTATTTTTAAAAGGGCAGCTGTTGAAACAGTCTGCTTTAGATAGTTTCTAATAAGTTTGATGACTTAGGAGGAAACTGAAAAATAAGGAATACTTAAACCTGGTTGGAAATACTATGCCTCCATGTGAACACTGATTTATTTAAATAATTGTGCTCAATTTTGAAACTAAAAAAGTTTAAAAGGCAAAGAGATTATTATTGGTAGAAAGGATGTCATGAGTCATTTCACAGTTTATTAACCCATGCTGTTCAGCAGAGGAAAGGCAGAGGAAATATCAGATCCCTGCTGAATAAAGTTTGATCGTTGTGTTGGGTGTTGATGAACTGAAACAGTGACATTCAGCAAACAGGTTTTAAGGCTTTTGTGGCAGATATGAAATGAAGAATAAATATTCCTAGTGGACTGTATAAGCTTATACCATCAGCGCCTCCGATTGCCTCACTCAATCATAACCCCTCTGAGATAGCGCTAGAATTGGCCTTGTGTGACGCAGGCTCATTGACTTTCATTGTGTAATGTATTTTATCCTCTGCAGGAAGAAGACAGTGGGGCAAACACAGCCTTTGCATCCAACTTGTTCGTAGTTGCAAGGAAGGCGGTTTGTTGCTCTTGGTAGAGGAGGAGATGCTCTGACTCTCTTAGGAGACATCATCAGCCTGAAATCCCATGAATTAATTATATTCTTTAAAATACTCCACACATACTTTCAGGTGTTATATCCGTGCCCCGGGGTGTCAACAATGTCATTGTTTCCACTTCTCTCAATTTTCACCTCTACAGCTTCATGAGAGCCTGGCACGTACAAAAGGCAGCCAGACTGAGACTTTATTCTGCAGTCTGCCCCTGATGGGAATATGTGTGTGTCGTACCCATTACAGTGAAGGGATTTCAGCACAGGAGCAGTGGTCTGCTTGGACACAGCTGGAAAAACTGGAGATTAAAAATATTGTTTCAGAACAGCAACTGTGAAGCTGGTGACTCACTGCAGAAAATACTGACTATCTTTCTATGCATGGATTTTTAACATACACAGTAATACATGTATAAAATACAGTTTAAAATATAGAATATTGGATTACCATTAAAAGACGATGGTGTAATTACAGAGCAGAGGATTTCTCTAGGAAAAATTCAGGTTCTCAGAAGTCCCAAAATACAAATTAAATAGGTTACGTCGCTAATTCCTCTTTAAACTGTGGAGATCCTGGGGTTGGAAATGGCTGCAAAGAGGTTAAAAAAAAAAAAAAAAAAGAGACATTTTGGATGTACTTGAAAGGGGAAGATTGGAATAAGTGCTCAGATTCAGAGCGGATCAGTCATTTTGAGCACAAGACCGAGGGAAGCTGGTGGTCTGGGGTAGAGGAAAATCAGCTTGGGGGAAGCCGTTTTTTAAGCACTCTGTAAGAAGATGCTTTCTTTGTGGTGTTTCTTACAGAAAAGAGATGTTGTGCTCATAAATGAGTGTGTTTCACGATGAAAATAGCCAATTCTATGTTACCAGCCTCTATGCCAAACAGGAGATAGACCTGCTGGCAAAAGGATAACACAGTTCCGTTTAATGGAAATTAAATGATGTCACATGTAAGAACTTGGGTGCAGTTGGCCAAGAAAAGTAGAGGTAGTAAAAGATTATTTATCATTAAAGGCCATAAATCACCATGGTCAGATCTCTTTAGAGGGGAGTAGTGCCTCAGCTGGCTGGATGTCATCCCCGGTGAGCAGTAACTGAGTAATGGCATCCGTGTTAGGGCAAACTGAACCCAAGGAGAAATTTGTAAATGTTCCCAGTTAATTAAGATATTACCAGTTCAGCAAAAATAATAAAAACATTTAAAAATGGAATGAATGTAGATACAATTAGCATGTTCTGATTTGTTCTTTGATCATTTATCTCCTGGTCAGCATTACTTTCTAATACAAGAAAAATGGAAGAGGTGTGGAGTGTAGCTGGGATAAGTGTGGTTGTGAACTTTCTTCTCTAGGAGAAGTACAGTGCAAATGCTCTTGATCACCACTCACACCTACACCCTGACGCTTTAGCTGAAAGCACTTGCAATTAAAAAATGAATCCAGGTGCCTGTTAGTGTCAAGGAAAAGAGAGAGAGATGTTATATTTTCAAAATGTCTGTAAACTTTATATGACATGTCTGGCAGCAGGTGGAAAGACTCACTACTTGAGCTGTAGGAAGAAAATCTTATTTATATTAGCTCTCTTACCTTTCACATGCTCTGAGAAAGGCTGAAATGTATAGCTCAAAGGAAAAATACTCTGCCTGAAGCTAGGAAAAAAAGAAGTCAAGCCTGTTCCTTTTTCATCTTGCTACAATTAGAATACAACTGTAAACCACGTATTTCAAAAATCGTTTATGAACTCACAGGTCTGAACTGAATAACCATCTGTAAAACTTTAAAAATTAAAATCCCTTTAGGAAATAGTGACCTTGCAGAGCTTAAATTGCGTGTAAAATTCTGAAGGCTGAATTAGTTAGGAATAGAGAAGAACTAGATAAAAACTAAGTAAAAAAAAGAAAAAAAGGACAAGCTGTTCCTTCCATTCTGTCCAAAGAGCTTGAAGAAAAGCCTGACTTCTCGCTGAACTGTGTATGCTGTTCCTTCCAGTTTGCTGCTTATCATGTTTATGATCAGACCCCAGCAGCTTTAGCAAACGACTCGCAGAGTAGCTCAGCTTGGAGTGATGAACTAAGTATCTCCTGCCACCGCGATCGATGCTGTCAGCAGGATGGACCATGCCGGTGGGGAAGGACGAGTGTGAAACGGCGCTTTCACAACAGAAGCGTTTCTTCCAAACCGTAGGTTGAAGCCGGGCAGCAGAAGTGGATCCATGCTGTGGAGCACTGGAGAGGTGCTGGTGTTGGCGCTTGTTGCTGTTCAGTTGTTTTCTGTATAGAATTCACGTCTAAATAAAAGGGGGGGGCGGGTCGCTGAGCGCCAACGCTTGCAAACTCAGCTCTCCAAGGTCATGGTAAACCTGCCTGCGTGTTGTAGACCCTACACTTCTAGTAGCAGTAGGGTGGTTGTCTTATCTTGGCTGGTGGCAGTCTGCTGCGGGGAGAAAGGTCTCACTCTGCTCTTTCTTCTCTACTTTTGTGTCAAAGGTGATGCTCCTGAGGAAGTTTTTGGTGACAGTAGAAAAATTCCCAGTGGCCTCTGATGGTCAAACGTTATAGATGTTTTATTAAATGGTAAATAAGAGATGCTATGGAAGGAAAGCCATAAAGAGAGAGATCTTGGCCAAAATACCGTGCTGCAAAATGGTCTATAAATTAACATGCTAGTTAACTCAAAGACCAGGAGAAGCAAAGAAGCTTATATTGGCCATTATGGGGCACTTAGGGGTTTTTACAGCAGGCTGAACTTTCTGCCAGTTAATTTTTATGTTGTTTTTAAACTTGATCATCTTCACTACTGTTGTCCAAATGCCATTAATTTAAAGAACTGTCAATCAAAGCCGATTATTAGTATGCAGGGATTGTGGTATGCTGCGTCAATAGCAGAATTCATTGAAGGCTGAAATGCTTTAGTCCATTTCGCTTGTGCACAGGATGGAGATCAAATATGACAGTGGCTGTTAACAAAATGATGAAGGATCTCACAAAGCACACAAGGTATTTTAAATAGTACTTTGAAATTGGAGTTTTAAAATTCCATTATTTAATGTTTAACCATTAAAAAAAGTGCTTTCGAAGACTAGGTAGCAGTGACATGGTGTAGTCAGCTTTTAAGTTTTTCTTCCAGGTACAGACCAGAGTTTAAATCTGAAATAGACAGAGCTGTTGTTCCAGTGGTGCAAAAATAACAATTAAATACCTGTAAGAATGAGCATTACTGTAGATACAGAACAAAATGCGCTGTAGAAAACCCTAAGTATAAGTTGTTTTGTTTTTTTTTTCTTACCAGTTGAAAACTTTTACTTGCTTTATCAGAGATCTGATAAATGGCTGAGCCACGTTGGTTACAGGTTAGGTCTGTTTACTTTCTGCTCTGCGTTGTCAGATTTGTAGCTAAAACAGAGCGAGAAGCGGTAATAAAACTCGGTTATAAACACCACAAAATCTCAATAATGTACAAAATGTCACTTAGGAAGCTCTTTGATGTTTGTGGAAACAGGGTATTAGCTTTATTTGTCAGTTCTTTCCATTTGCATTTCTGTGCTCTTTGCTTCCTGAGGAAATCTTTTTCCATTTAATTAGAAAGAAGAGCTAAGATACATACTTGTTAACAGGCTTAATTTGCAGTGCTGTGCAGAAGGTTCTTTGCGAGTCTTTGTAGGGAGTGTGGGAAGAGGAGAGAATTTCATATTGTTCCTACAGAATGGTGGAACATAACACTAATTGTTACTACTGGTTTTGTACCACTGTCTCCAATATACTGCTGTTGACTTCCACAGCTTTTGCTCTTAATCCAGTTTTCAAAAGACCCGATCTCACCTGCCTCACCACCTCGTGCCCCCGCAGGTGTGTGTGTAACACCACTGGTGCTGGGTGTTGTTAAACCTGTGGCTTTCAAATTCTGAAAACTTAGTCTGGAACATATCAGACTTGATAATATTATATAATATTAAAAATTTGGGATACAAAACCCAAGTTTTTCAAAATTTTAACTACACTGAAGGTTGGGCATCTATTACCTTCGTTATTTTTTAGAACCATGTGGAATTTAAAAAAAGGGTGAAATATCATAAGACATTAATTCTGTTGTACACATAAATACATTTAATAGGAATGTTCTAATTTGCAGTTTTACAAACTTTTCTTCGTGTGCGGACTTTCTGTACACCAGATCATACCATGTTTGTAGCATGATTTTTAATGCAAAGTAACTTTTTTGGCAGTTCATATGTCCTGTTGAAGTGTACTTTCTCTCTTTTCTATTCAGATAGGTTGTTTAGCAATGTTTTTCAAATAATGGTAGGAAAAAATCATTACATCAAGCAAGAAGGCTTAGGGAAGCTAGAGGTCAACAATGACAGAGACAGAATTACGTTCTGCTTTAAAAAAGAATTTATGAACCAAATTGAGTCCTGGACTTCAGTCAGCTTGTTGATTAGTACTCCAAAAACACCAGCAAATCTTTGGCTGATGTAGGATGTTGATATCCACGGACGAATTCCGTATTGTAGTATACGTGCAGAGTGTCTCAGTCTGAGAAAGCTGCCCCATGTAATTCAGAATATTCCACCTAATGAAGAAGTAACTCCCAAACCAAAAAAAATCTCTGCTGTCACAAGCCTAATGGGCAGCAGTAATTACTCTTAATGCCAAACACGTGTTGCTAAGCACTTTCCTCACTTCAAACTAATCACCATACTGAAACAGCAGCAGTGTAATCCCAAAAGGTAACTTCCAAATTGTACAGATTTCCAAGTGTGGGCAAAATGCAGCTGGGAATTTACTCACTCCGGGTGTTTTGTAATAGCAGATGATGACTGCGTTGTCAGAATGGAAATGTTTAGCAGCGATAATTTGATTTCAACAAGATGGTGATGGAATTGAGGTGGAATTGATTGTTTTCTGCCAGTTGGCTCACGGCTTTCCTTGCAGATCAGCAGAAGAGCTGCTAGATACTGGGAGCCCGGGCACTCCCGCAGCATCGCCCTTGCCTTCTCTGGCTGCTGCCTCCTTCGTGGAGGTGCTTAGGGAAGGGAATAATTCTTCAGATTTAGACAACAGGGTGATTAAATATCGTAGTTTGTCTTCCAGCAAAAAATTAATGACTTGCCAACCTGTCTGTGCGTTTTCCTAAAACTTCTTTGTAGTTGCCACGCTTAAGGTTTGCAAAACGGCCCCGGCACGAGTGTAAGAGCTGAGGCAGGCAGCCTGCGGGGCGTTCGCTGGAGCAGCATCCAGCCCGGCTCCTCTGTACAGCGCTTCTGGGCAGAGTTAGTGTGCGGATGTGAATTAAGATTGACACACTTCTGTTTTGTGTAATCCCTGGCATTTTCGGGGTTATTACACAGTGGATACTGTAGGTATAAGCTTGGAAGCAATTTAACTCTTTAATTACACATTTTATGTAATAGCAAGTATACAGAAGTAATTTATACATTGGGCAGTATATTGCCTTCATCCTCTCTTCTTTTTAATTCCCGTCTTAAAAACAACATCTGCAAGTAACTTTTTTATAGGCAAAATCCCTATGTTTTCCAGGATTTGTTGCAAAATAAAATTTGACTGTTTATTTTTTCATCCCTTTAGTGGATTATGGCCTTTTCGTGCTCTAAAGCAGTGATGTACACTGCAGTACTTGACACTTGCATCACAGCAATCCACTGTACCCGTGTTCCCACTGAAATGCGTTTGGTGCAGGTAAGGGGGTCTCTGCCCCTGGAAACAGCTGCAGGGCAGGGGCCTGGGATTTCGGATCTTTAAATCCTCAGGTAATGGTTTGTAATTTCAAGCACAATGTACATTTATAGTGCCATTTGCATGGTAAAGAACTTATCATCCACAATGAACGCCCTAGAATACGTTAAATGAGAAAATCTAGTAAGCACAAGAACTGTAAAAAAAAAAAAAACAACAAACTTGAACTGATTGTATCCCAAATAATTGGTATAATTAATTCTATTTAATATCTGCTGAAAGCTACTCCAAAGCAGGTTTTATGGATACAAAGAGTGGAATAGTTGAATTTATTTCTATAATGCCTCTTGCACTAAGCAGCTGAGGCTCACATTTTGGAGACCCGTGGTTTGGGCTCAGTCCTTGGTTCTCCGCCTGCGCAGCAGCTCACGTTCGTTATCCCTCTGTCTAAACCTGAACACCTGCAAACTTTCACAATTTCACAAGCACATCTGTTCCACAATTGCAGGGTTGTTTTTTTTTTTTTTTCCCTTGGTCGATTTTGAATAAAAACCTGTTACCCGTAGGCGCGCTTGGCAGACGGCCGTGCGACGTGTTATTAGTTAGATTTGCCGAGACTGGCAGTGCTCGATTCAGTCCTCTTGGGTAGCCTCAGCAAGACTTTAGGAAAGATGCTTGCACGTCGTTAACACGCTGGTAGCTACAGAGAGATGTTTAGGAGGGTATTTCACAGCCTGGAGGAGTTGTCATGTGTTCCACATAAAAAGCGAGTGCAGCCTTCTTTTAGAAATAACAGCTGGAAATCACACTGCAGCAGGTAGGACAAGCTACACTTGAACTGGTTTTGCAATGCTCCAGAAAAAATAAACAGAGCATCAATGCTGAGACCTGGGGCTACAGCTCCAGGAAAGACTATAACAGGGCTCGAGTTCATGAGGTGTCAGACAGCACAGGGGGAAGCAGAAATGCCAAGGGGACACCCGTAGCCCAATCCACTGGGGAATTTGCAGAGAAGCCACTAAATAACCTTCGCTGCGTCCAGTCACCACCATCTCTGCCAGCTCAGCGAGGCTGTATGAAGTTGTCTCACGTTGCTACTCCTATTTCTTAGTGAGGTTTTTCCTGTGAGGCAATGCTGAAACAGCCCATTTGATAATTTTAAAAAGAAAGTTTCTAGATTTCAATTTGCAATTATACTTGTTAAGTGGTTTATTTTGCATTTACAAGACGATACGACGGAAGGACAGGCCTGACTTAAAATATATTATTTGGACCCACTTAATATCTTTGTTTAGAATGTTCATTTATACACTTTTTGATGGTTTAGGGCTTGTCCAGAATTGGAACAAAAATAAGACTTCAAATGTCTGTGTTATATAGGGTGTTAGTTCTGTGCTTTGAATCTGATTTGACTAAAATGATACTCTGCTGAATCCAAATGATACCATGCCCCTGCCCAACCGAGCAAGTTAATAAAACACTTTCAGCATTTTATATTTGTAACATTTTACTGAAAATATTACATAGATCGAGGGGTTTTTTTGATCAAAAAGAAAAATCATTGGTCATATGTGACTTGTATCTACAGTCATTGTAGCATTTAGACTGAATTGCTACTTAATTGAAAATGCAAAAGTAAAAGAGATTGTACATCTAACAATGTTTCTGAACCTTCGTATATTTGAAGAGAGAATCACTTCTCTGCTTTATGAGACAATATAGAGTTTTAATTCCTAGCATCCTTCCAACCCTTACTGTCATAAATTAGTCATGGTTCATGTTTGGAACTATACATGAGGAGTCATTAACAGTGGCAGTATATCCCATTATGTGTGATATGTATACGTTGTACACATAAAACACATAAACCAAAATGCACACGTATGTATATGAGTGCACAGTTATAATCCTCCATACGTAAGGACATGCTCAATCCATCTGTCTGGAAAAGGATGACCTTCTGCAGTAGCACATGAATTACAAAGGCTTTTCTAGCTACTGTGAGTGTATAGATCGTCTTCTTAGAGCCCCCATAGAAGTTGTAGTTACTGTCAATTTGAGAAATTTTAGCTCAGTACTCCTGTTTCTCTTTTGCTGTCACGGGAGAAGAGAAATCCTTCTTATTAGAAGGACAAGATGTACTACTGGATCGTACCTTGACAGATGACCTGTTCTTGGCTTTAATAGCTCCAGGAAGGGTATCTTTGAAAACAAGCGGGTGTTTACATTTGCCAAGGAATGGGGGAGCATTGCATGTTTTGCTTGGCCTCTTTGGGTAACGTGGGTGAAAATTGCCTTTTGACATATTTATCCTATACGTTTCTGTTGTGCTAAGGAGCAGCCTGAAATTTGCTGCTGTTGTTTCGCTGAGCTCTTCAGTGTCATAAAAATAGATACCGAATATCTCGAGGAAACAGTTTCGTGCAGTATTGCTTGTTGTAATGTTGCATTGCTGCATTAAGTGGGGAAAAAAGGCATTATTGCAACTTTTTGCTAAGGAAGGACAAAATACATCCTTCCTTATTCATTAGGCCCTTTCAGGCTGTGACTGTTCTGTCACAGCTGAGATGACAGGAGGCCATCCTTCACAGCGATGAACATGTCAGCCCGTCCTCTTCTCAGCTGTCACCATATCATTATGCATATGGCAGAGGGGAGAAAAAAAAAGGTGCCATTTGATTGAAACATGGATTTGTGCAGACATGAGGATCGTGGCTCGACAGATGTGATCCTTACATTTGAAATAGGAATGAAAATACGAATCAGCCTTTATTAAAGTTTGCACAGCTGCCTCTTATTACTGACTTGCAGGGTGAGAGGGGTTCTGTTTCTTCAGCTTTCCTGCATGAAACTTCTGCTTTCTGATGCCATTCGCATTTAGTCACCTGCAAAACAAGCATCTTCAGTTTTAATAAAGCTACAGCTATGTCTTACAGTGTTTGTAATAACAGAGATGGCTTCTAGTCCTAACCTTCACAAATTAAAGCAGGAATACCTAGGAAAGACTTCACTGAGTAGCTTGTTGCCTGTCTGAACCTTTAGGAAGCAAAGCTTTAAGTCAATAAGGGTTGGAGGAAGAGCTGGCCTCTCAGGGGAGGGCTGTGCTGGAGCTGAACGTATAGCTTGCATCAGGACCTTGAGTAAACAGCTGAATCTTAAGAATCTTTTAATAAGCACAGCTCAGATAATGCAAATTTTATTTTTTGCATAAATAATACAAAGCAGCTATACAAATTCCTTAAGCAAAATCTTTGTTGCAGTTAGAAATCTGTGTTATTCTTACAATTCGCTACATAACTACTTTGGTCCAGACTATTTATATAGCTTCATAGCTGCTTAACTATATGTCTATCTGGAGAGAATAAAAGCATCTCATGCAGATTTCACAACTGCCTGGTATCAGAAGAAGTGACATTGAAAGCCATTATACTTGAAGTCTGGTTTAGAAGGGGTTTTTGATGCAGGAAAGTCATACATTGAATATACTCAGTAAGTTATTTGAAAACATGATGATAATGTGACAGAAAAAATAAATGTGAAAACATTGACCTGTGCAGAAAATAAACTGTTGAAGGGAAGTAAATCAGATGTAATGCCTGTGATGACCACATCAAAGAGTTTGACAATGTGATCTATAAAGAGGAAACAGAAACTAGAGGAAGGGCAGAGGAAAGGAAGAACAGGAAGGATTTTAGAAAATACTTATGATCTGACATTATGCTTTTAGATTAGACTGATTAAGGAAAACCAAAACAGAATCCAAACTCACGACTGCTGAAATTCACGTAATGCATTTAGTCTGTTCTGAGATTCAGTGGTGATGAAAAAACTTGCTAAAGGATCCAAGGGCTACCTGAGAAGAAGGGAAAAAAAAAAAAAGTGATTCAGTGTTCTGGCCTAAACGTGATCTCATTTACTCTAGTTATTGCAAATTAGTGGAAACTAATTTAAGCCTTACTTACTGCAGAGGTGCTGCTGATCAGAGTCAGGAGGGAAACATGAACTCCAGTATCAGCCATCTGTACAGTGCTTTTTGTTGAGGCCCTGGAAAAACCCCACACTTGGTACCTTTTTAACTTACATAATGTGTTTCAGTCCCAATTGCTCTAGCTATCTATTAACCTACATACGTCTATACTGGGGAAAAAAAGTGCAAATCTAAGATGCCATTTGCTATTTCAGTCTGTCCTTGAAACTTCAAATAAATCGGACAGAATAAGACTGCTCTGATTTCCACCAGCACCACGCATGGTAGCGTTTCACAGGGAGTAAGTAGCAGGGCTCTCGCTGCAGTAACTCAGTGTGGCTGCAGTGTATTTACAGAAGGGTTTCTTATTATTTTCAGATTAAAATGTAGCATGAGAGATAATGCACTTCCTTGTAACCACACTCTAGGCAATAACACATCTTTTGAAGTCTGATCCGTGCTGTATGCAAAGCTCCTTTTTTTTTTTTTTTTTTAGAAACAGAAATGCTGAATATTTTTAACGATGACATGCTATTAAAATACTACCCACCACCGTCACTAGGCTTTAATAAGGGCAAACATCACACAATAAAATAAAAGGTCATTTATGACAAGAACATGAATATATAGTAAATCCTTAGCAAAGATGTGCCTTGAAGTTTGTTGGGAGAGTTCATTCCAGTCTAGCTTTCATAAGGATAGAGTAGCTTAAGCTATTTGTTTATCAACAAATACTACTCTTCATAAATTTCACACTATGCTTCAGTCTTTCTTCCCTGTTTGCTTTGTCTGCAAAAACACACACTGTCTGTGGCTTCTTTAAGCAGATCCTATGCAGTCCTCAGGATAAGGGAAGCTGGTCCAGCTAGGAGATGTTTTTTTGGGGGGAGGTTGCGGGTTTTTAATTTTTAAATTTTTTTTTCAGGAGCACTTATTTCAATATGAGTTATATTTGGGGAAAAAAATGAACAAACAAATAGAAAAAATTGGATAACTTAAACTGATGTTTGGAGGCTTTGCTAGCAGAGCTGCACCGCTGTAATTGCTGCTGACAAGACTCTGCAGTGGAAAGCTGGCCTGGCACAGGAGCAAGGGCGCAGGAGCTGCACAGCTTCATTGTAAAGCCCTGAAAACTTGCCTATAGGGCCCTCCCGCCTGCTGGTCTTGGGTACTCCGTGGTATCCAAGGGGTTAATTACAGGGATTGTCAGTTAGGAGGACAAAACTAGATTGAGCTGTACTGTTTGAGATTTAAGAAACCCTGGCATTACCTTAAAATGATGTATTTCCTCAAAGGCTTGGGAATTTATAGGAGCCTGAGCTAAACAAGAGGTGGGACTTAGAAAAGCATAAACCAAAAGTAAGACAATCCTTGGCCTGAATCTGACCGTGAAAAGCTTTACTTTGTACTTGCTTTCATTCACTTTCTGTGTGCCCTGACAGAGAACTTGGTTTTCTCTGTGCATATTAATAACATCACACAGGGAGAGTAATAAGATGCAGTGAATGTTTGGGGGAGCAGGTAGTGTTACTCTTTTAATTCATTCCTACAGCAGTTACTGTTTTTTCTGCGGTTTTGGTTCTCTGCTAAAACCCTTTTTTAGAAGCGCTTACATCCAGGTCTCATTTTTTACTTTCCTGCCGTTCTCTTTAAATAATAGAGGTGTTTATTTAAGGGCAAATAAGAGGTGCTGAGAGGGGCAGGCATCATGATTGAACTGTAGGCTCCAAATTGAAAAGACTTTTAAAGTTGGGTGTTATTAAGAGCACATTTAATCAGGGGAAGTGACAAACAATTTGTTGTAAGACACATAAATACAAGTGGGAAACTAATTTTGGTGGCATAAAACCCAATGAACTCTTGCATATAAAGGGAATGGAAAAAGGGTACCTGCACGTTACTGCTCCTGCCATGTACCGCATTAATTTACAATTACTTTCTTCTCTTGACCAAAACAGCCTTTTTTTAATCCACTGAGTAAAGCAGGCGCAGAAAAATATTCAGAAAGCACAGCAATATGCAAAACCAGCCACAGGATTTTCTTTTTTTCCTTCTGAGTTGGTCATATTTAATAATCATAAACTGCCTTGTTGCTTAAGAGCCTGACCTTCTCTGTTAGCAAAGCTTGCACCTAAAAATCCTGCAAAGTTTCAATTTCTAAATGTCACAAAATATCAAATGGGTGCAGAAGATAAGCAGCGAGTCAATAAATGTTTGTATTCTTCTCTTGATGCTCTTTTGTATTTCACTTTGTATGGGAAAAAAAAAAAATTAACCCGACGTTTAATCTCTGTTCAAAAGAAAGAAAGAGAGCAGAGCCTGGGGTAACAGTCAGTTAAAATATTGATTACAGTGCATAGCAATTTACTGAAAAATAAATAAATAAACCCGAGATGCCTCCAAACTATTTAGGAGAAAGCATAGTGTTTGCTATGGTGGGAAGAAGTATAATTAAAAAGCTATCAACAGTCTGGGATTGTCAAAAGTACTTTGTCACCTGAAGCACATTCCTTGTAATTATCTTTTGGGCTTTAAGCTAGATCACCATTAACCTCCAAAGAAGAAGGGTTACTATGCTTTCTGGTGTGAGAAATTGTATCATCATGTAAATTAAACCCTGTTAGGTAGTCAAATTGGATTTGGGAAACGATTGAGTATTAAACCTAGTCATGTATATTATCAAATGACACAAACCATGAAATGCTAAGAGGGAAAGAAACAGAAAATTATTTTTTTCCTTCCTTCAAAATGTCAACATTCTTGTATGAAAAGTATTTTTTTGAATGTAAAAACAAGAAGAGGGAGGAATATGTATAGACATTTTCATTACATAAATATATATATTTTTTAAAAATTTTCAGAGAATAGAAAATGACACAACCCAGTGCTAGCTGAAATCACACTTACCTGTTACCCAGGGTCTCAGACTCTGACACGTAGTTTCCAGGGTTGATAGGCAATGGCTCCTTCTCCCCATGTGAATCCAGTTGCCCAAATTTCCTGCAGATGCATCTACAGCAGTAGTGGCTGGGTGAAAGGCAACTTTGTTTATCTCTGCAACTTAGTCTACCTGGTATTACGGAACACATGAAAAAGTTTTAACCAAATGCAGAAAAATTAATAATACTCTTTAGAACATAGAAGGTATAAATTAGGAAAAAAGGAAAGGAAAAAAATGACTGAATTTGCTTTTTACTGTAGTCGGTCTATGCCTGAAGAATTTGTGTTTTGAATCCAAGGAGAATAAATACCTTTTGAGTATAGATTTTTTTTTCTTGTTAGCTTCTCTAGCTGTGTTTAGAAGGGTGCAGTATTTCAATGACCGGCAAAAATTAAAGGGTGGTTTCACTCTGCTTGATAACAAGTCAGTACTTGGCAGTGCTAGAGGTGAGCCTGCAAAGACACCAAGCCTGTGGGTCGGTTTAGTGGTTGCGTGTTCCTGCAGGTGCTTTAGATGGGCCATGTTGAGGTGTATGATCAAAATTTCAGGATTTCAAAATTGCTCGGGGTGGCAAACTGGTCTGTGGTCCTGCTGCACGCCATCCCCCGCGTTCGCTGCCTGCTCGCTGAAATACCGTAAGCTCTTCCAGAAATCTCCAGCTCCTAAGAGATGTCTCCGTGTCCCAAGGCCAAGGGCGGCCCAAATACGAGCTCACCACGGCCATCGGATCTCCCAGCTCAGCATCGTGAGCGGCCGCCCTCGGCTCTGCGGCCCCCCCTGACGTTTGCCCCCAACACAGCGTGTTCACCGAGCGCCGTTCAGCCCTGCTTAACCGGGCTCCGCCTTGGCGTAGGCTTTTTAACGCGTAAAAGAAAATCTTTTCCCTTTTGCAAAAAAACCGGCGTGCAGGAAGGAGAGTGCTGAACTTCAGTTAGTGGCGAGGGAAGAGCGGGTAATGTATTTTTCTCAGAAATAGGAGTGAAACCAGAGCTTTGCAAATTGCTAACATGCAGTTCCATCGTTAAGGAGCACACGCTTCTTTGTAGTTGCTAAATTAATTTGCCAACAATCTCCAAAGCTTTCCGAGAGTTTAATTTTTTTTTTTTTTTTTTTTTATTTTGATGAGAACGTTTTTTTTCAAAAAATTTTTCTGCCAAATTACCGCGTGTTGACAATGGGCTGTATCCAGCATTTATAGTCTTTCTGCTTTCAGCTTGTGGAAACTAGGTAATTGAAGTGGTGTGCACAATAAATGAGAACATCCATTGGTTCCATATAAACCTTTTAAAAGCCTTGGAATGGAAAGTAAGGCAGGCTAATATGAATTGCAAAAGGACACAATTAATTTGTACATGAAAGAAGATTTTTAGTATGCCATTAGCCTCTGTAACAGCCAAAAATAAAAAGGCAATCATGTATAACCTTGCCAAAAGTATGACAAACTGCTTGTCGTGAAAAGGTTCTGTATTTTAAGCAAATGCATAATGTTTTTGTAAAAATTATTCTGTTAACTCTTACTTGCTGCCAATGAAATTACATTTAAAAAACAGTATTAAGAGGTGCGATCATTTCAGAGTAGTCAAAAAAAATTGTGGAAGTAAGTGGAAATTCTGTTGCTGTTTGGAAGACTCTTGAATTCTCAGCAAACCAATTCTGTCTCATTTCGCCTGTGTCTCTACTCCTTCTCATATGCCTTATAAATGGAAGCATCAGTTAAAAAAAGTAATGAGGAAGCTGTGAATCTCTGTTCTATGTCCCATGTCTTGAAGAAGCTAATTTTTCCCATCTTTTTTTTTTTTTTAATGAATGTCTCCTCTCTTTTATTCCCCTTTCTTCTCCCTAAGTTACTTAATATTTTTCAGCATATATTATCTGCATGTTATATGGCACATATTCTATTTTTAGAAAAAGTATGTACATTCTAACAAATTATTAAGCGGTTTTATTTCCAGATCTAGCTAGCCAAGGTCATAAACTGCTCTTGAAGGTTCCTGCTAACACTGAAAGCTGAATTACGCTACAGAAATTAAGAAGACAAGATGGTGCGACTGAGAAATTATATTCTGCATACCATGAAAACAACAAATCATGGGATTTCAGTAGTCTGTTTTAATCAGTAACTCTGTAATTCCTAGTCAGTCATGGCTTACTTTTATCTGTCATTACAAGGGTGCAATAAGTATTACTCCTCTATGAAAGTATCTGACAGCATTAAATAATATAGGTAGAACAGGAGCACTGTTACGAAACAACAGGGAGCTGGTGTCTTGTCACTGATTTTGAGCAACCATTGTTTATGTTAATAACATGTGAAATATCACAGTGGCTGGAAGAGACACCCCTGAATCTTACAGCAATAATAGGGGTTATGAATTGTATCTACTGGAAATAAGGTGGGGGATTTTTGCTGGAAAAATGTAAAATGTTGCATGGTTTGCAATGTTTAGTATATACTTATTTCAAAAAAGATCCTTATGATAATTTACGGTACGATAAACTGCGGTACGAGTGAATTTTATAAGCCTTTCTCACTAAGCCCACTAAGGAAGTGTCTTATCGATTATCAGTCTTATTTTTTGATCAGTGCAGCTCATTTGTAACTCCATTCGAAATCCTTTGGTAGAAGGAGAAGGGACAGTTCCTCAATGCCTGTGGCAATCAAGACAGTTTGTCTCTGAACAGAAATCTCTGTGCCATGGGAGTCACAGTGCTCCAAAGGCAGCTCGGTAGCTTCTGTGCAAAGTCCTGGCCGATCTGAATCCAGTTCCCTCCTTGTTATTTACTCACCTTCGTACTCTGTGCAAAGGTTTTTATATTTCTTTTGATACCGGTTTGGTTGTACATGTCTGTCTGCACAAGTGACTTTGTAAAAACATCCAGTTGGGTCTCTGTGTTGGGTAGATTTATGATTGCCAGTGATATCACTTTAGTCCGACATATTTTGCCACAGACATCTATATATGTAGATTAGTCCTATTAATTATGTCCTGGGTTTTTCTCTTCTTTGGTGTTGTAAATCTGTAGAAAACAGGACTGATGAGAAACCTGCAGTCAGTGCATGCTGAGAATCTGTTTCTCGCCATTACACCCAGGTTTTTCTTCTTCGCCTGTGATCCTTCTTTGCCATTTCTGACAAATTTCTCCGCTCCACCGTGTTTTATTTCGCTCATTTTTCCTTCCTCCTCTGAATAAATGCTGCCTTCTTTAGCCTCTCATATTTTCTCCAGTTGTGCACCACTCAAGGCTGTGCTCGGCCCCGGGCAATATTTTTTTTATCCTGCTCTCCAGTACTGTCCATTCTCGTTGCAGCCATGGCAGGTTTTTCATTTCAGCTTTGCGATAACTCACATTTTCTACCCCTTTTCCAGCTGTGGAAAATACCCCTTTTGATGAGCCAGCCATTGGAATTAATGACAATTACAACCCCATTAAGGATTCCTCCTACATGTTGGCTATCTATAGTGCTAACCCCAGGATGGGATTGAATGGCGGGGACAAAGATCTACAACCTGATCTAACGTTGAAGTCAGCCCTTGTATGAGCAGGGGGTTGGACCTTTTGAGGTCCTTACAACCTAAATTATTGTACGGTTCCAAATATAGCCTTTTTTTCCAAAGAATTCTTTAAAGAGATGTGTAAGACTCCCTAAGGATGCGTGAAGCATCTCCTCTTCTTCCCCATCTGGATTTCTGCGCTTCATTTTGCCTCCCAAAGAATCCACACTTGAAAGCACAGCTGGGGTATTAGGCTTCTTTCCAAAAGAGTTAAAGAAATATCAAGTTCCAATTAGTATTAAACTTCTTGATTTTTTTTTGGCTTTATGTTCCGAGATAGGGAAAAGTAGTAATGACTGCTCCCGTGTAGAAAACTGGGGATTACATACAAAGGATAATAATAATAATTCTGGATTTTACTTGACTTACTCTTTCCAGGCCGCTTAAATTTTCTTGGCTTATTTATTTAGAAAAAAAAGTTAGGTGAAGGATTGCACCATTTGCACTACAACTTTTGGGAAGAAATGTGGAAAGGCAAAGAGTCACACTCACCCTGGCATCATTTGATCAGTTCCGGTGAAGTTACACCAGAGACTAATTTGGCCCGAGAAGCTGATAATCATGTACCACAGATGTTACAGTATTTGAAGGCAATGGTCCATAATAACAGAAGGAACAATATTATGCCCCAAAGGGCCTATCAAGTGAATGAGGTGTTAGAGAGTTTTTTACACAAACACTGAATCAATACTGGTTGCAAGATCCAAGTGCGCTTAAGAAAATGGAAAACTTTACTGGATCTTCACGTTTTAGATTACACCCACTGCCGTCTGTTTTAGAGCAACCAGAGGGCATTTTAATATCATCCCCTAACTGCCTATGTAGAAATGGACAGTTCAAAATGGAAATGGCATTTCTATTTCTTTACCAATAGTCTTAAAAATTTTGAAATAATGCCTTCATGTATAGCTCAAAATCTTGCAAATTTTTTGCCTCAATAGAAATGCTTAATATGAGTTTTTAAAATATTTTCAATTATTTATTGTAAGTAAAAGCGTGTGAAGATCTACAGACATTTATGTATTTTGAAAACCAGTTACATAGTTTATCATCTGGAGGATAGAGGTCAGAGATGTATTAGAAATAGAACAATTATGGTTTGTACTCTGTGATTAAATATCAGAAGCATTAACCAGCCACAGCATTACAGTCATAATATTAGAATAAAAATGACAGTTACTCTTGTAAAAGGCTAATGAGGTTGTATGTGTATATAGCTCTTCTGTAATTTAAAATGGGATACAGACCTGCACGTACTGATTCATTCCTCCCACTCAAAAAAAAGAGGAGACTTCCCAAATCTTTCGAATGCCACAAGGTAAACATTGAGTCCTTTGTTATAATCCACCCAAACTCTGATTCACTGGTGGCTTGCTCCCAGCAAACCAGCTCGTTAAAACAGGCAGATCAATAGCTCTGTCCTTTTGGGTTTCCTTCTCTGGGCGGAAGGTGTAAGGGACAAAGATGGTGAACCTCGAAAGAGGCTTTGGTTTCCTCACCACTTCGTTAACTGGCAGAGGAAAGAACTTCCCGGACAGATCGAATCATCCAATGAAGTCCATTTACTTCTCCTGGTGACTGAACAAGGTGCTCTGTAGTCTTCAGAAAATGTCTTACGTACTTTCTCATTTCTTAGTAATTTGGGATTTGTTTTCTGGTTGGTTTGTTTTTTCAGCATTGCCCCTGAAAGGTCACGTGAGTCTCAAATTCTGCATGTCTTGGCATCAGCTTCAGACTTCTCCATTGTTGCTGGTTTGCTATGCATGTGTTTTATTTAGATTAAAAGGCAAAGCACATTCATTCAAGTACTTAGGCAGTTTAGCATAATTAATTGTACAATACAAATAATTTAATTAAGTTTAAACATTGCTAAATTAAAGTCCTCAGAAACCAGCTTTACTGTTTTTATACTGCCAGACATACGCTCTCTGTCTTCACTGGAGATTATTTTTTTCCCTGTACTCAGGCAAGGACATGCCAGGGAACAGGAACAGTCCAAAGAAAACCCCAAACCTCAGTGAAGGGCCCCTTGCACTTTTAAGCAGGGGGTCAAGTGCTCTTGCTGTAAGACAAGTGATTCCCCTTAGCTGTTGCGTGGCCGTTGCATTGAAAAGGCTGAAATGATTCATGTCTCTCTCTGCCCTTTCAATCCCTCTCCTGGAAAGGTTGCCCTTGCCGTGTATAACAGCGTGTATTGTCGTATTGCGTTACGTTTCGCGTGTCTGTCGTGCAGAAAATGGATTTAACGTGTCTGCCAGCCCCATGCGGTCTCCAGACAACTATGATTTCTTCATTACTCTTCCCATGATTGGATGTCAATTAGTGATTTAAAAATAAAGTCTTCATCAAGTCAGCAATCCCTTGGGCTCGTGAGTCTCCCAACACCTCAACCATTTTATCTAATTTATTATACAGATAGAAATGAAGTACTGCTGTCAGGTTGCACTGGGGAGAGGGAGCAAATGAGCTCCTGTGAGCTGCAGGGTCTCGGAGACCCAACATCTGTCCAGAGGGACCACGGCACGTCCTCCGAGAGGCTCGTCCTTAAACCAACTCGCTCCTTTCAGTTCACTGACTGTTTTCACCTACGTAATACGAACGCTTCTAGATATGCCTAGCACTGCATATTTTTGCCTTTTTGCTACTCAAGAAAAAGGTTAAGAGTGAGAACATCTGCCAGCTAAAGTCTTTTCAACTGTTTTTTCAAGATAGACACCAGATGAAGGGTTTTGTATTGACAGCTGGTGAAACGGTCATAGAAATGACATCTGCCCATTAAAAATATCCCTCTTACTTCTCCTTGTCCTCAGGGATTTCAAGACTGCAGATCATTTTCATGAGAGGTGTAACCTTAGATCAAGTTATGTAAAAATATATCACTTCCATCAAGTGAAATAATCACAGCATGATACAGGAATATTAAACAACTGCCTTCCCGCATGGTATGCACAAGAATTTTCAGAGTTTCCTTTTAAGTGTCTTCGATTGTTATTTCGTATTGTGACACCTGTAATTCTATATAGCAATCTAGATTTTAAAATCCTGACAGGGCTGCTGTGGGTTCCACAGCATACGTAAATCCATCACAGCGTACGAGATAGATTTTAAATTGATGGTACCACACCAAGCACTGAAATAAAAGCACAAGCAGCACTTATCCTTGTAGACTAATGGCTGCAAATGATTTTATGAATCATTAGTTCAGATCCTGTAGTCCTACCCATTTTAAACCATTTCTAGATTAATGCTTTTTTGTCTATGATACGGTGTTAAGAGTCTGCTGAAAAGCATGCAGTCTCTAGCGGTGTATCACAGCAACATTTTAGTGATGGGAGTTTGCAGTATTGCAATAACTGATTAATTGCTCTGATTCGAGCAGCCGGCACTTTTTCATGAGACCATCTCCCGAGAGCTGGTATCCTGTGAAGTGATCCAACTTCTGAGCACAGATTACCTGCTACTGAGTAGTTACACTTGGATGATAACATGGGACAAAAACCCCTCAGATTTTGTACCCCAAAATGCTTCTTTAAATAGCAATCCAGCAGGAACCAGCAAAGGGTGGTTCAGGGTTCAGTTCGGTTGTTGCCCAGTCTGTTGTTGCTCCTCTCCCTCCCTAAATTCAAGGCAGCATGGACAGCTTAGGGCACCCGCAGCGCCAGCAGAACCGCGTTGTGCCGGTACTGGTGGGCGGGAGCTGGGGAGGGATGGGACACAGGGACGGGTGTCGCTGCAGCAGGTCCCTGCGTTTTGCTCCTGCGCCCTCCCCGAAGTGGAGCCTTACCCTTTTTGATCACATTCAGGGCTTCCTGTACGTGCCACAACAAAGAAATGCTGAGGGATGTTTTCTTCTTCAGCGAGTCAATAAGACCCTGAATTCTCAGTTTTGTGGAGGGAGCATCATCTCAGGCTTCTGCTCTTAAGTCTGCAGAAAAGATCCATAGAGGTGGATATTTTTTTCCTGTAAACTGTGCATTTAACCAGTCATTTTCTTGCTCAATTCAATTAGCTTTTTCCAGTATTTCTCTAAACACCGTGTGCTAAATGTCATCAGCGCTTTGCAGCAGTTAGCTGTGTAGCTCTCGCTAATGTTTTGATGAATCCTGATCCTGCTTTAGGTATTTCACTGCTGTTTTCTACCGATTCATCTCTCGAAATGTAGTGAAATGTGCCTGCTCGGCGTAGGTTTTTTCACAGCCGGTGTTTACTACTGATGACATAGACGTGATCCCTACGTGATGTGTAAGGATGTGCTTTAAGGATAAAGTCAGCACAAGGGGGGCTTTGCATTCTGATGCTGGAGGTTCGTTGCCCAGCTTTGGAAACTGGGCAACATCCTTTCAGGATCTTAATGGCAAAATAAAGGGTGATAGTTCAGAAAATCAGCGTTTCTCACACTCGTATTTTACTTTTTCCTGCAGCTGAAGAGGGTAGCTGGGTGTCTGTCAATACTCCTTTCACCCTCCATACGAATGTCCTTTCCTTGGTGCACAGCTGTGCCCTGGCAGTGACTGTCCTGGCCAGAGCTGTCTGGGTTTATCTGCCTCTCGTTATCAGGGACAGTGAGCACAGGCCTGTAACTTCTGGACTATGTGGAGGCTGTGCATCCTACTGCTTGCCTAGGGCTTTATGTAGGCTTGACAATCACAACAGTTTCAAATACAGCTCAGTAAGAGTAATTAATAATTACATAGAATGAGCAAAACTATTATAAGTGGTTATTTTAAAGTTAATGAGGCTCAACTCCTATCTCTTGGCTTAGTACCTATTTAATATTAATGGTACTAAAAAGGTGAAATAGAATTGGGTAGAAAAGTAAAACCCGGTGTGTCTGCTCCTGCTCAGGCAGGGAGAACAACACTCCTATCTTCCACCTCCTTGTTGTCCTCCCTGGACAAGTTGGGGTGTCTGGCCTTTGGAGGAACCTCTGTGCTCTCCATTGAGTATACAGAGCCAAGGAGGTTAGGCTCTTCGTCTTACGTATTTAGACAGTGGTGGTATGATGTCACATCTCTAAGACCATGGCAGAAAAAAATTCTATGGATCTATTGTTGCTTAATTGGCTTGCTTTATTGTGCAGCTCAATACAGGAGGATCAGAGGTTAGTGGTAACAATGCGAGATGAGGACCTGGAGTGCTGGAGGGCTGACACTTGAAAGGGATGCGCTTTCTGTAACCATAACTTCTTGGAAACTGTTGCAGTTTTAATGTTGTTACTGCTGCATTTAATTTGCTTCTCCTTCTGCAGTGGGTAGTAAATGATGTTGAATATATTTTCTTCTGTATCCCAGATGAGAGACTGACATCCATCTACACCTCATTTGAAGTGAAAGTTAGAACTGTAACTTTTTTTTTCCTTTTCTCCTACTCTATTCTAAATTCATAGGCTGTAGTATCTGGTTTACAGTACTAAAAATAATAGAAGTCTGTGCATTTTCCAAATGTCTGTAAATAAAACATGCAGTCATGCCTACGTTTTTAAGTCAGAGCATATAATGTTATCATATATTAATATGTGCAAAAGTCAGATTCTGCTATCGACCTGATAACATTTAACTTTTTAGGGAGGTAGATAGATAATTTCATATTTAGATCATGTTACCAGACACATTGTTCAGTCGCTGCACCTTGAACACACACAGGCTGACATTGACAGCTACCGAACGTGCTGCGGAGGTTACAGGAGAGTTATCTCGATCATTATGTGCCTCCGCATTTTTTACATAAGCTGAAAGTATAAAAGGGGAAGAACTGCAAGAACAAGATTTCTGGAGGATGGCTGTGTAAACCTGGGAAGATGGATGGGTGTTACATCCAGCACACATGCTCGTGTAGGAGTCTCCTTCAGACCAACCTGACCCACATTCTTGCTGGAGGAGAGAAGAAAGGCACAAAGTCAGTGTCGCTCACCCTCTTTCTGAGTGGTTTTTAAAAATTTTTTCTGCATTCAGGGTAAATCATGGAGGGATATTGTGTCATATAAATTGGAATAAGCCATCCAGTTCAGTGGTGCTACCTTGATTTCCACCCGCTGAGGATCAGTCCTCAAGCCCTTCTGGAGGTGAGCAGGGAGTATCGCATACCTGAGTCAGCCTTCTCTGTCTAGTTGCCTCAATCAATTCCTGAATGCTGTGCTCAAACATATCATGATATTCATCAATTCCACTCTCCAAATAAGCAAGAAAAATTCCAGGAAGGTTTTTCTGCCATTACTGATGTTCGTAATGTAGTGAGATTGATGGATTGCACTAAAATCCTCACTGTGGCAATGGCCCATTTTGAAATGCATTGGAAAAGAAAACAGCTTTAGTGCAGAGGTATGCAAGAATATTTAAAGGTGTTTTGGTGAAATGTGCGGGATTTAGAAGGGATATGGAAATACTAGGAAGAAGCGTAAGCTTAAACAAATGTGGGAATCATGAGATCAAAATTTGTTACTGAGCTTTAAAGAAACCTGCATTTTTGCAAATGAATCCCCTTTATAGTTTTTTTTTGTAATTTGTACTAAAAAATGTCGTGTGTTGTGGACAGTCTTTGTGAAAACCTTAGTGGGTCTGTAACACACAAAAGCCTTTACAGGAGGTAGGTAAAGGACTTGTCAGTAAATTTAAAAAATGGAGTTGCTTATAAGTACTTGTAGTCAACTTCATACATGGAGACGTTTTTGTAGAAGGAAAATTAGTTTTCATACATAAGTTGTATCTAAAAATGAGAAAGGAACAAAGCAGAGGATCAAAGTAAAGGAGCTTTTAGATCATGCAGTGTGTTGATGGCAAATGTAAAATCCGCCAATACTATTCGGCTCCATATATTCATTAAGATGTTTGCAGAAGATGTGCGTGTAACCATAAAAAAACCCTCTACGTTTGATCCACAAATGACCACCACACAACCGTCCAGTTTGCCTCTTATTTATCACTAAAAGCATCAGAATTTCTTGCACAAGAAGAGAAAAATCATGTCTTTTCAAAAATAGAAGGCACAGATACTAAATTCCAGCAAAAGTGAGTCCCAAAACTAACCTGCCACTTTCATCTGGAAACAGCATTTCACCTTGAAAACTATTTCTTGATCTTGAGCATTTGACACTCAGTCCAGCTGTCTTGTATGGTCAACGAGATCAAACTATCAGGGACCTCCATGTAAAAGGTCACACAAGGCTATCGAGTCTGCTTTAGCCAAATCTGAACAATCACAGCAAATCAAACTCCTGAATCCTGTATCAAAAACTTTAATTTCTGCCTGCAAGATCGTATCTGCTCCATCTTATTTTCCAAGGATGTATCAAGCTCCCTTTCAAATCAATTTGCCTATACTGGCTTCTTTGGAAAGTCTGCAAATTGTCAGAAATCTCCTAAATTCCAGTCTAAATTTATTCATGAACAATTTATAGCTCCTCGGTCTTGTATGAGTGTCAGCCTTTAAAGTTAAATAATTCTTCTCCTTCCCTGCTGTTTACTTCCAAATGTACCTATAAAGAATAATTGTATCCCCTCTCAGACTTCATTTTGCTAGGCTAAACAGACCAAGCTCTTTTTAATTTCCTCCTCCTTAATCATCCTACCAGGATTTAGCTGTACTTTTTCAAACCAAGAATGGTTCACAGTGTTCTGCATTGCATCCTGCTAATGCTTCGTGTGACAGTCTTGTCTCTGCTTGAAACTTACCTTCGTGAGTTGGCTGTTACTAAAGTCTGCAAATAAAAGCATGTACTCGCAAGTTATTTTCAAAAACCTTGTTTCTTATCGGAGTCGGGAATTATCCGTTTGATGGCAGTGCCTGGTGCTACCTAATTGCTTGGGCTGGACACGAGCCTTTGCATTCAAACGTGTGAAAGCGTCCGGGAACTCTGATTTCTCTAACTACTTTTATTGTTGTTGGTTCAAGAAAGAGGGATTTTCACTGCAGAGATGCAATTTTTAGGCTGAATCGTAGCTGCTGTAAAGCCATGCTAAGCAGGCTTCCCCTTGCTATAAACAGAATAAAAACTCATGTGCTGTCCTCCCTAATTTCGTCAACGATGGCTTAGGACAAGTTCTGCAGCATGTGCTAAGATCCATAAACTTCCAGTTTTACCCATGTGTTGCTCATTTTGCAGTTTAGGCTCCTTCTGACACCTCACCTGGCTCATCAAATTAATTTAAATACCATTTTTTGCTAATTGGGGAGGGATGCTGCAGAGCCTGTGGTGAGCAGGCTCCGGCACTGATGAGTTGGAGGAATTCAGAGCCAACATTTGCTGCAGTCCTTCTTTTGTCCTCTGGGATTTTCACCCAGTCCAAGGCAAATCATCCCATGTTGTTCCAGATTGTATAAATATTTGTGAATAGGTATTAAAATCTGGGTGGCCAAATTCACTACATAATATCAGAAATGCAAAAAAATAGACTCATAAATCTCCTTCGTGATCATTAGGTGACCTGCCAGCCAGCTAGATGGCCATTCAGTGATCTTATAATTTTCAGTCTGCTCCTGAAAGACCAAACGGGTAAGAGGTGAGTCTGTCTAGCAGCAGCGTGGACTCCATTCCCAGGTCTGCCTGCCATGACCCGCCCAACCTCTCCGTCACTATAGCTGTACATTTGGTAAATTACAGTTATCTGTCCCCTGGCAGGGGCTGGGGACCTTGGTTATTAAGAATTATAAAGAGCAGAGAGATATTGCAGGCAATCAGTAGAAGAGCCGAGATGATAACTCACCGTCTCTTTGCCTGGACCTCGGTGCTCTTTGTGCCGAAGTCGAGGGTATCGTGGCGAGTGGCTCTCGGAGCAAATATGTGGCGTTTTATCAGTTTCTGTGGAAGCAAACTGAAGAGCTACAAAATTCATGACACTCCCCGAAGACACGTGGCAGCTCTCTATATAAGTGTCTTCAGGCTGCTGGCCCTGTGCTTTAACCTCTGGCCACGCATCCTCCTGGGGCTCCGTTCTGGCTAAGGTGAGGGTTCAAACGAGCGACCTCTGGGATAAAAAGGGTGAGTTGGTACCTCCTCTGTGGCAGGTCAGGCTCGGCAGCGGGGAGGTGTGATTGACTGCCTGCCCCCGAGCGCTGGGCTGGGGGGACAGCGGAGCGAACCTGGCTGTGGACAGCCACAACGTCACCCGTGGGCTGGCAGCAGAGGTGGTGAGGAAACGCGGCATTATCCTGCCGAATGAGTGAGGTTATTCTTTTTCGCTGTTAGAGATGGGCACTAAGCGAAGCACTCCTTTGTATTCGCACTCTTACAGACAGAAAACGCTTGTGAAATTATAGCTATGTTTTCAAAAGCTAAATGCTGCTTTGTCAGGTATAAAATCTAAGCTCTTAGCATTTCATATTGGGCCAATACATTTAAATTAATATCAATACAGTATTGTACCAGTGAGAGGCCACAGAAGATTGTGCTCCCAAACTGTGCACTGTTGGGAACAGTGACGTTTTCAGCATCAAAGCGGGGCTCCCTCTCTGCCTGGCTTGGACACCACACTTGATGGGTGGTTCTGTTTTCTGTGCTATACGTGATATTTTTATGTGTGCAGGATAAGAGAATGGCTGTTATAGGTAAAGATTATGTCATTTATTTAAAAACAGTAAAATGTAGATTTCCTTCCTGGATCATAATTGCAGTTCCTTGCAAAAGGCAAGCTGGAATCAACTCCCCACAGATGTGTGTAGATGATTGCATGATTTATACATCTGAAGGCTGCATTGTAGAACTACAATTGGAAAAAAAAATCTACAGAAAAGCATATATGCTTTAAGTGCCGAAGCCTTCAGTCTGAAAGCAGCCTTTGGAAATACTGTTTTGAAAGACCATATTGACAGATTGAGTTCTAAGAACAGTTACACTGATTATATGGAAGTATAGTCTCCTTTGGACTAAACTGTGCCGCTATTAGATGGATTTTTAGTCAGGTGTTATATGAGTCTCAAAGAATGACAACCACTATACTAGAGCAGTTAGGCTTTCTTTTCCATTATTTGTGCTAACTTTCTCCTGAATATTGAAGGAAGTGTGCATTTTCCACTGGAAGTCTTATGGATAAAAGATATCAGATAGGAGAGGCTGGGGTGTCTGGAACAAGACATCCCAACAGTGGAGGAAAATGGGGCCACCAAATACCAACTATCCATCTTTAAGGGGTTCTCCTACTACCTATATGCTGTCATTGTCTCTCTTGCAGCCACTTACGTCTTTAGTTATCTATCTGTCTACATTTAACCTGTACCAGAGCTAAACTAGAGCAGTTATTTTATCTCCCTGTGACCCCTGTCCAGTTGAGGAGGGGAAACAGGAAAAGGAGATCCCTAGGTTGAAGTAAGGACAAATTTAATGAAAAGGCGAAACAAATAAACTGTACAAAGTTATACTCAGCCTAGAATGTCTGGCCCTCACAGTCCTTGTGTGCAGGAAGAGAAGGAAAGAGGAGGAGGAACCCTCCAGGTGCTCTCTCTCCTCAGCAAACCATCCCCCTTTACAATGCCCATGACATTTTGGGATAGACTACCCCTGTAGCTCACTCGGGTCAGCTGCCCTGGCTGACTCAAACTGCTCATGGCCTGCCCAGCGTGGCTGGGCTGGGATTCTGTCCCAGCCAAACCAGGACAGTATCATTGCCCACAAGGCTTACTCGGTTTTCTTAAAGCAAATCTCTGCTTTTTTCTTGTCTGCTCTGTAGAGCTTCTGCCACAAGTAGACATTTACACTCTGGTCCTTTCCTCATGCTTGCCTCTGGTGTGGTATTTACAGCATCCTGAGTAACAGCCACGCATTTGCGTGCTGTAGATGCTGACTGTGGCACTGATCATCATCATTTCGCTGTCATGGTGTGCGGCTTTAACCTTTTGTTGTATCCATCTGTTGTCTCTGCCTCACCTTATGCTTTGGTTATGAAATTATTGTTGTGGGGATTGTCTGTCTGGGATCGCTGTTTGTACAGCACTTAGCATACTCCAGTCCTAATCCCAAACCAGAGCTTTTAATTGTTGCTGCAATACAAATACATTGACAAGGTCAGGCCAGCTGTTATAAAAATTAAAGCTACCTTTTGACCGTCTTCCTCCATGCCAGTGCCTTTCACTTAGAGAGGAACACTATTTGTGTGCCCTCAGTTGCCCTCCATGTATCTCCGGCGCTTCAGCTCTGTGGGCTTTTGCCTACTTCTCTCTCCCGTTTAGAATCGTAGAGTCATTAGGTTGGAACAGGCCTCGGGTTATTCCTGTGGTTTATTTCTGGTACCATACATTGCATAATGATGTCTCCAAGCCAGGGAGCATGGCTGAGAGGCAGGGTTGTTCCCACACAACTGAGGAGACTCCCTGGGTACTGCTTTGGGGTCCTTGTCCTAACTCTTCTGCACCTTTGGCAAGCCCCATGGAGATGTCGTGGACAGGCACAGCTGTGATGGTGGATAGTCTTTGTGGATAGATCATGGGCAAAGGATTCCTTTCCCTTTGTGCTTCTGTGAGTGCCTAGCCACTGTTTTCCCCTGGGTTTTGAAGCATACTTTGCAGGCTACCATAATTTAAAAGGTTAGGTGAAATGGCTGGTGAATTTAAAACTGATAGCATTGTCTCGTGTAATTTCTTTATGCTTGTTAATGAGCCTTCATCTCCTTCTGTTCGTATTAGCCGGGTACAGTAGTGGAGGTTGAGCTACATAGAAAGGCTTTGACAAAAGCCAGTCTTCCATGAAATAGAATCTCAACTTTAAGGAAAAAATGACCCACTAATAAATTACATTCCAAAATGTGTCTTCAGGTAATGCATGAAGTCTGATTTACATAAAAACATGTCTGGGAGCCCTTAAGCTCTCTCTGTTCTGCAGCAAGCCAGGATCTCTTTCAGAAAGACAAACAAGAAGTGTCCCCACTTGCATTCGTAGTATAGAAAACGGATAATTTTCCTGTGTCCCCTGTTCCGATGAAATTGTTTTCCCAAGCTCAGTTTGATGCAGAGTGTGCTGGGGGTACTGGAGTCCAGATACACTGTTTACATCTCCCCAGTACCATAGAAAATCCCATGTACCTTTTGACGTGTGTGGTCACCGGTGGGGACCCCGCATGCAGGATTGAGCATGTAGAGAAAAGACCCAGAAGTGGGTGATGATGCCAGCCGTGGCCAGGGGTTGTAGGGGAGCACCCGCTACAGGATCAGTCACGCTTCTCATCTGTGCCGTGGAGGACTCTGCCTGCCTTAAGCTCGATGTGTTTTCACTCCGCACGTGCCCAGGTTGGGAGCGCTGCACTGGGGCTGTGCTCACAAGTTAGCTCTGGGGGAGCTCATCAGGCCTCCTACGGGCGGAATAGTCCATTTTTAGAAAAGCGTTGGTTTTCAGGATCTACGGGCAATTCTGCTGAAGAGCAGCCTAGGACAGAGCATTCTGGATGCAATGAAAGGTCGTCGTGTCCCACTTTCAGAGGGGATCTTGTTGGGCTCTGCGTTGAGCAGGATTTCTCCCTGTGGGCTCTGTAATGTGTAAATGGCACCGATGCCCTCGAATCTCTGCTCCTAGCCAGGTTTCCATCAAGCCTGTATTTGTTGATTGGGCTCTTTCTCTAGAAAAGAGCAGTTGTGGAAATACTGTGAACCCATAATGTGTTAGTTACGGAAAGATAAATCAACAAAAAGAAATTATTTCCTATATTTTTCTTCATGATTGTGCTTTCTAGGGGTAAGAGGCTTTCAGAAAGAGGAGGGACGGCAGCTTGAGCTGGGAAATTCAGATGAAACCTCAAATGAATTAGTATTCAGTGTTGGTATCAGGGATTTTTTAATCCTTCCTTAGCCTAACATCTCCCCAGAACAGTCTTATTAGAAAAGCAAACCAGGAAAAAAGGAGCTTATAACAGCAACTTCCAGGTTTTCTCGAAGGTTAATTAATTGCAATTAATTGTGAAGTACTGTAGTAGCAATGGACAGTAGGTTGGAATTTGATAATGGAAACCGAAAAAGAAAAAGAAAGAAAGAAACGAGGAAAAACCAATATGGAACAATTCTGAGCTTGCAGATGTAGTTTTTTTCTTCCCCTGTCGGTAGGTTTGGTTTGCAAACTTAACTCAGATGGTTTACAAATATAATTACAGTGGAGAATTAGTTTAGGGGCTGTGCGATGTGGTGGAAAGAACAAATTTTCATTAGGGAAGTTGTGACTCGGTGAGTACGGCCGTACCCATGCACTTCACCAAAAAAGGGTGACTTTAAATGAGCTTGTCCCCTGATTTTGGGTCATTTCTCTTTAGATTAAAATAGATTGTTTATATAGGTAGGATAGATACTGAATCAGTAGTAAAAAGAATGGAAGGCTCTTTTTTTGCCGTCAGTTGCTCTAGAAGAATCTTCTCATAAAATGAGCTGTCTGGTTTGGGTTGTTCCCCAGCAGGATGTGTGTCACGGGGTACGGAAGCAGGACTGGGATAGTCACTGGGAGGCACTGGGATCACTTTTCCCATCTGCTCTTTCTCTTTCCAGTTCAGTGCTCTGAAGAGACTGTTGTTGATTACCGTTAAGGTAGCGCCAAGAATCTCCAACCAAAACCGTTGTGGGCAAATATTGGGAGACAGTTTCTAACCCAGAGAGCTCACCAGGATACCGGTAGGGGATGGAGTCGGTAGAAGATTCAGTGGTTCCTTCAAGGCCAGTCAGTGGCAGAATTGAATCCAAACGCATAAACCACTCCTTTCGTATGAGTGTGTCGCTCCATCTCTCATCTCTCTCTCTGCCTGTCGCTTACCACGATGGCAACGTTTGAGCCGGTGGCTCAGCTGAACGCCCGTACCCGGTGGCTGGCAAACGCGTGGCCCCGAGCGCCGCGCCGCTGGCACAGCTCCGGGGATGCTGCAGAGCCCGCGGTGAGCAGGCTCCGGCACTGATGAGTCGGAGGAATTCACGGCACAGCTGCCCTGCTTACCTCGGTCTGAAACAAGAGTCTCACCGTTCAGGGGAATTCATTCTGCTTGCTTTCTCATCGGCTGAAGTAATAGGGTCAGATCAGCGGGGAAAGCTAAAATTACTTTCAAGTTTCCCGACTCCCTGAGAAGGCTGCTCTCTGTATATGATGTGGTTACAGCTCCCAAACTGATGTATTTATTTTACAGCCGTAGGTCTGAGTGCGCAGAGCAGGGTTACACAACCAAAAAAAAAGTTTACAAAAAGAGTTACTTACCTAGAAAGCCTAAAGCTAACATAACAGGGTGCAGGCACACTCGGAGGTATGTGAGATATAGCTGGTAATGTTTGTTCATAACGGACTCATCCTGTCATAATAAAGGATCCCTTGAGCCACCTCAAAGTCTGTTTTCAAAATTTATTATACTATTTAGCATCTACAAGGTTAAGAAAATCAGCACCATAGCCAGATGGCAGGGGAATGGTATCTTCCTGTTGCTCTCTTCCCTGCTGCCAATAAATTTGGTGGCCAAGGCAGGGCACCAGATGCCAGAGGCTGCCAACGGGGCCAGTTGTGGGAGCGAGTGCCTGGAGCTCCTCTGGTCCCTGGGGACTGCCCCTGTGGTTTGGCTGGATCGTCTCAATCGTATACGAAGGTGCAGCTGCAAGAGGAGAGCAGAGCAGGGATGGGATCAGAAGAATCGGCACTTTATCCACCCATTACAGAGGAGCGATATTACCAGTGCCACGAGGTTGTTATGAAATGAATTAGATAAAGAAGAAAAGTCGTATTCAATTAAATCGTGCCCTTGTTCTCTTCTAGACAATGTGACACTGAGGCTATGCTTCGCAGTTTATAGATTTGTATAGAAATTGGTGCTAATAGTTCAATTTTGTGTAATTATCGTGCTAGTAACATTGAAAATGAAGAATCTGGGTAGAGGGAGGAGGAGACAATACTTCTATAAATAGTTAATATCCAGAGGAGGCAGATGGGGTAAAATTATATTTAGCGATTAAACTGGCAGCAAAGAGCCTCCGCGGTCTAATTCCAGCTCGACCTGGAGTTTCTGTCCACCATGAGGTGTCACTAAAGCTCACTGGGTTTGTGTTGTGGTTTTTTTTTAAATCTTTTACATGAAGATAACACCTTGCTGTCTCACTGGGGCTTTGTGACAGTTCGTGTCTGTATAACGCTTTGAAGCAGAGCTTGCAAAGTGCTGAGTATTATTAAGGTGAGATGAGGAGAATCTCTTATCTCAAACATCAAGTTCTTCAGGGATGGGGAAGGAGGCAGTGATCTATTATCCATAATACTTCTCTTGAGACTAAGTTTGATCAGCCTTCGTGTGATTCAACAAAACCCTGTTCAACTGTGGACAAATGGACATCTCTATTATAAGTGATGAAATGGAAAGCTCTATAAAGGAAGAAATCGCCCGACACTGTCTTTGATCATAATCTATCTTTGCCTCAAAGGAGAACATAATAATACAAATATATTTGCAGGAGTAAGCCAAAAATAACTCCTGCTGTTGTTCTGCCTGCATAAAGCCATCAGGAATGTGCACAGACGGTTGTTGTTGTTGTCAGCGTTGCATGGTGTTGCAGTGCCTGTTAGGAGGTTGCCAAGTAGCTCACTATGGGGGCCATATTCTGATGATGTGGTCCCTGTTTGCAAAATTTGTAAAGCACTTAAACGTCTTTCAGAAAAAGAAATGAAGAATTATGATAAACTGTCGCTCAGTAATGATAAACACCCACTAGACCATCTCTGGGGTAATTTAAAAAAAAAAAATAATAAAGCCATGTTTTCAGGCAAAAGCTTATTGCAGAGAAAAAAATGTGATGGAAGCAACTATGGGGGCAGATGGCAGCAGGATGGATGTTGATAAGTTTTAAGCAGTAGCACAGATTCTCATCAAGTCTTTGAGGAAGAACAGGAGGGAGTAATTTTGTATGTAAAAATGCTCTTATCCGTCAATAACTGTGTTATGAAGCAGCCCAGAGACACACTCTTAACAATCAGAGGCTGTGCTTTGCTCTTTCAGCAATTTGAGCTTTCTGGACGTTATTTCAAGGTCAAACATCGCTGTCGCCCGTGTTGTCAATCAAATAAGCAGCATCTCACTCACTCCTCCACACTCTTTCTGCCTGATACTCCATTCTGCATCCCCGTGCAGCCTTTGCAGCCTTAATGCCTTTTGCTTAAAGGATGCCTTTTACTTAAAAGATCCTATTGTTCAAACAATAAATAAGAATTTGAATTCTTCTGATTTGCAAATCTCTGAGTATTATGCTTTCCTTTTTAGCAAGAGTTCCCTGTAAGTGAAAAACTGGGGAATAAATGCAGATTCCTAAACTAGCTGTTATTCATTTGTTTTCCTTGTGGATCTGCAGAGTCTGTCTGTAAGACATGACACTTGATGAATATTGACATGGAAATAATGACTGCCCATTGCTACAGTGCCACTTGCGTTATCTGTTGGAACCAACACCTTTGTTACTTAATAAAAATAAACTAATAAAGTCTATTGTACCTATTTGCAAGGTGACCTATAAATTGTACCATAAAGTCTTACCTTAATTAATCATGTACTTCAAAGAATGAGTGTGCTGACTGGAATAGAGTTTTTACAGTATTTGTACTCCCTGAAGGACATATTTCAACCAATTTTCATTAATAATTAATCATGACATACTGGTTCTGGAAGGTTAACAAGAACATAACAAGTACAATACTCCCAGAATTGCAAGCTTTGGGTGAGCATGGCATGGTATGCTGGCATCCTTTGACACTTTTATCTGCTGTGGCCACTACTTGGGATGGGGATGAATAATGGACAAGTGTTTGTTCTCTGTCCTTCCCTGCTGTGTGTTTCTGTCTTCCCAAAGACGTTTTTCCGTGTTACTAATGGTGGACTCATGTACATGTTCACTTATGAATCTCTACTTTATGTATGGGAATAGATATATAGGAAATATATATGGGAAATTGTAGTAGGAGCATCTGTATTTGAGTTTTTACCTTTAAAGTTTTCGTCTGCTCTGTTCAGAACCATCACATCTCTGTGAGAGATGGCATTTTTGTGTTTCCTACCGGCATAGTATTCCAGGACTGTCCTAATTGTGTGCCTCAGGTTTTGCCTTGCAGCCGGTCAGCCCCTCCGTGCTCACTAAGTAATCCTTTCAGGATAGCTAGGATGCTCCTCGTTATTGATGTATTGTTTTTTCAGTATGCACTTTGGAAATCTCAGCATACTAGGAGGTAAAATTGCATATCGTAGAAGCTCTTAAAAGTTAGATTTTGCCAACCACGGGCTTGTCAAAGGCGAGTATAAAAGGCTAATGAAGGAAGAGTAATGGTATCTCGAATCTCACGGTGCTTTATATTAATTGCTTGCAAATGCTGACTGCTGGCAACTATTCCACAGTCAAAGCATAATGGACTTGAGAGGCCAAACTTGCGTTCCTGCAGCGTAGCAATTTGTTATAATGCAGTCAAAATAATTGCAGAGGACATCTAAGTGTCTCTGCCTGCCCGGCGTGGTTTGGGAGGTCTGTGGGAAGAGCAGGCAAGAGAGAAGGAGCAGGGGAGGCGTAGCAGGTACTCTGTGTCTTTTGGTGGTCTTGAAAACCAGCAATGGGCTTGCTTGCAGCAGGAGAAATGACTGGTTCTGCATGGCAAAGGCTTCATTTTCTCCTCATTTTCTCCATTTCATCCTCACCTTGCGGCGGGGATTTTTCAGACCCGTGCAAGGGCACACCACCACCACACCAGGCGTCTCTCTCGTTTGGTACCTGACGGTCATTAACACCCACGCCTGCAGGTTCTGAGAGTGTGAGTTCCTGTGTTGGCACATGGTAGGGTGAGAAAGCATTAAATCCGTGGGAAGGTTTTAGTATTTGAAATCCTGAGGGAGTTCAGGTGAAGGAGAAGAAGCTGGGCTGGTGCTTTTTGTCGGATGGATAGACTAAGGACAGCCAGGTCCAGCTGCTACATTATTAGCTTACCATTTTGAAACATAAAACTGAGTGTTCATGCTTCTTTTCATACAATGACTTAAAATAGTTCCAATGGGTAAAACAAATAAAGCCAGTGTTTTACATTTTGGGGGGTTTAAGAGGGTTCATATTAAGAACACCTTAATTCCATTCTAATTAAAGCCTGTGTTACATTTTTACAAACACAAGATCATACAAATGATACATTATCAAATGTAAAAACTGATAAACAACAAACGCTTTTGATTTAATATTAATAACAAAATAACTGTACAAAATGTAAATACAACTTACCTAGCGTGTTATGTACACTTGAATTAGCTCTTACCACATTTTCGGATGAACTCTGCAGAGATGCAGGATATGGAAAGAGAAAGTCCAATATCTCAGCCCTACTGTTGGCTGTTAAAGTAATTTGTCTCAATTTAGTAGCAGAGTCATAGATGATACTCACACAAAATATATTTGTTCAAAAACCAGAGCAGATGAATGGAGTTAAAATTCTAGACTTTACCTACTCAAAATATATTGTCTGTCTTTTTCAGAAGGAAAAGTAAAAGATATATTAAAGACAGGGAAACATTGCTTATCTAGTCTGATAGATTAAAAACTGTTGGGAGATGGAGGGGGGGGGCAAGGCATGCCTAGCACAGGGAGTCTGTGAGAGCAACAGTTTGGCTTCATTTGCCTCTGTTTTGTAAGGTCGTTTCCAAGTTTTCAATAGACTTCATTAAACTGTTTTATCTTGCTTAGTACATCATGGCCTACTTCTATTCTTTCTTGCTCTTTCCTTTTACCCTGAAATGTATGTTCTCCTACCTATATAAACAAAGTGAATATGCAGAAGTGGAAAGGGTAGGCTGGCACGTTAAAACGTGTCTCTTTTGCCTTCCTGACTTTTTCCCAACTCAAAATGTTTTAACGTTTTCTCTGTAGAGGCACGTTTGCAGGTTTTTTGCGTATGAAGCCTCAGGAGTTTTTGAGAGCTGCTAATGGCCAAGTTAAAACCAAATGAGCAACCATTAAGACTTTGGGGAGTATTCTGTTTATGAAACATGCTTCCAGCATTTCCCTTTATTCGCTGGGAAGCGTTAGGACACTGCGCATGTTTGTGTTCCAAAAAGCTGATATTTACTTGTAGCCCTGTGCTGTGGAAATGATAATGAATGAGCAAGCATAGCTTCTAATTAAAAGGCATGGGGAAAAGTATCTGGGACAATGAGCTTTTAAGAAACAAACCTCCATTTTCCTCTACATGCAATGGAAAATAAAGGAGAAATTCATAATTACAATAGCTTACATTAAAACCTTGCTTCTCCCTCAGGTGTCAGCTCCCCATAACTGAGTGGGTGGGTTCGCTACTCAAATGACTCGCTGTGTTTTTGGGTTGCCAGCAGCGGGAGGCTGAGGTGGTCACCATAGACCTGCTGTGAGTTGTTGGGGGTTCAGCTGCGGTGACCCTGGCACAGCTCAGTGACAGTTTTCCAGTTTGACAGGCGAGTCATTTTGCTGAAGCCAGACCCTCTGTTGACAAATGTCCTCTGCTGCCAGATTGCTCTTGTGCAATGTGAGCGTTTAATAACACTGCACCAAACCTTTGGGAAGATGTACAGGCTTGGAGGGCGCCTGTGCAGCATTGCTCGTGGCCGGCTTTCAACCGTAAAAGTGGCTCCATTGACATCAGAAGAGGTGTCTGTGTTAATCAGCTTGTGCTCATCTTTATGAACGAGGTTGACATAGCTGCAGGCTCAAGAGTCAAGGCAAGGTTTCAATCAAAATACAGACCACAGTCATTTTTGTGGCCAGATCTGCACCCTGTGCTGTGACAGAGGAGCTGTCTCTACCCGTGGCATGGAGCATTCATAAGAGACCTTAAAAGCATTCTGCCGACCGAGGCAGACTGAATTGTGGCTCCTGTGGAACCAGCCAAAAGATGGATAGAGACAGTCTTGTGCTTTTTGCCGTGCCCCTGTGTACCCAGACCATCACCCTTAGACAAGCTGAGTGGGCCTCAGGCTTACCTGAAATTTAAGTGTCCCCATAAATAACAGAAGCCCGTTACAGTAATCATTTTTTTTTTAATATTGGAGATTTTTCTTTTTGTCCAAAAACACATAAGTGTTTTCTTAAAAGTTGCTAGAAGATGTATGTAATTTTTGCTTATACTAACAGTAAATAAGCTCATATGCAAATTAACTTTGAAAAGATCTGAGTGTTCCTAGAGAGCTTCATGTTATTTTACCTAAAATACATGAAACCAAGAGTAAATGTTCCTTCCTTTTGTATTTAGACAGAAATCAGGTAGGTTTCCACATTAGGCAGCAAAAATTATAACTCTGGAAGAGTGATGGAGATAAGCTCATTCAACCCAACTAAAATGTTGTCATTTTCAGTAACTTTTCTTATTCTGCAGGAAGAAAATTATGTTGAAGTCTCAAAAAATTCAGCGAAATTACAGTTGCATAATGAAGCTAAGCTCTTTATGGCTGGTAATAGAGGAGCAAGACTTTAGAGTTTAGTAAATTCATAGTGGTTCAGAAATGTTATGACAGAAAGAGGGCAATGCAGATACAATACCAGAAGAATATTCCCTCCTATGACTTCATGCTTCCTATGAGCAGATTGCAAGTTCTGGCACAATCTGTAGCAGAAAAGATATCTATTTTTCATTTTGCAATTATCAGAACGATCAGCGGTTCCTATTTTTGTAGATTTTGCTGGGGGAATTTGGCGAAGTTGTGCAGAAGCTAGTCCCTGAGTGTTTTTATAAACTGTGTGCACATACACGCTTCTAGTTGTGGCAGCTCTTTGCTCAGTGAGCAGCCTCATCCAGCTTCACAGTGACAGGAGGACCTTCCCCACCAAGAAGGACCAGCAAAGGTAGCTCAAAGCATTTCCATGGCTCCTCCCAAGTTCCTTCACAAGTCCTGGACTTCTCTCTGCTCCTGCCATCTGACTCACCTGACTCCCGCGCGCGCTGCAGCCTAATCTAGCCGCAGCCTGAAATAGTGTGCGCTGAGACTCATGCAATCATTTCATCCCTTCTGGTTCAAAATTGGGCTGGAAGACATAAATAAAGAGAATGATGTTAATGGAGCTTTTCTGAACAGCAGGATATACGTAAGTTTGATTCTGGCAAAGAGTCGTGGGCTTTTTTTTGCCACATTCATTTATTATTTTTTTTTTCGTTTGCTTACGCATAATCTTGTCACAGTGTGTTTTTCCCCTGTATAAGGCTGTTGTATGAATGGGAGCTTCAAAGTCAACAGTGCAGAAAGTCAAACATGACTTGGTGTATGCCATCTATAAGCAGTAGCTGTTTCCCACACAAAGGAGAAAATGAAAACAAATGAAAACATCCTTCAAGACGGTGTTTCTTCTGTGTCAAGATCACTGGCTGTGTGATGCAAGGGATGATTTCTGAGATGTATTCACAGAGAGCAGCGAGAGCTTTGATACCGAACGTACACGGGCTACAGTGATTTTAACACAGCAAGTGCGGAGGAAGCCATGTACTTGGATTGTTTTGTGTTGGTTTTTTTTTTCAATTAAGGATTCATTTTACTAATAAGCAAAGCAGATGCACAGGAAAAGGTGTCTTGTAATGAATGTAGAAGGCTCTGTTACACGTAACTTAGCAGAGCATTTGAAATGCTCTTTGGCTTTCCCTTTGTGGATGCTCAGCTGCTTAATGTCAGGCATTTTATACTCGCAAAACAAAGGGAGCTCTTCGTTAGTGCCTGTGGCCTTGGCGTTTAAGAGACGTGCAGCCTGACAGAAGGTTTCGTATTTCTTACTTTTGTCTTAGCCTGTTCCTAGATGAACCGTGGTTATCACAACTTAGGGACCGCTCTGGTTTGCATCGAGTACCATCAGTCCCCTCTGTGTCTGCTGAGTGGGCACCAGCCACTCCATCCGTCTCCATCCTTTTTTCTACAAGCTCTAGAGATCAAACAGCGGCTCCGGTATCCTCCCTCTGAGCAGAGAGAACAATGCGTTGCCATAAGCATAAAGAGCACAGACGGTTTAGTTCTTAACATCTTGAAAACTTTTAATTTTAATTTCATTTGGGCTAATGACAGAGAAGACAATTAACCTTTCGTCATGAAAAGACTTTCCCTAAATAGCTGCGCTACAGATAAAGTTCAGGACAAGTAGGAAGAGGAAATCTGCTTCACCTCTTTCGGGCCAAAAAAATGTGCGTATTTCTGCTGGATGCAATTGCAGTATTTTCTCACGTGCCCAGGCCTCTAGATGGACATAAGTTGTGGGAAAGCGGTGGGGTTTTGGTTATTCCAAGGCACAGAGCGTCAGCATGCAGCCTCCAGTAAGGAGGCGATAGCCTCTTTAGTTACGTCTCACCCATGCCCAGACTGAAACGCTGGAGTGCGCTGTGGTTGATAGTCATTTCTCTTTTACTTCTTTCTTTGTGCAGGCTCAAGCAGTATTTACCGCTTCTCTAAAACAAGGTGCTTGTAGGAAATCTAAACCCCCGCGATGTTTTCTGCAGAGCATGAAACAATATCGGCAACAAACTTCTTCAACGTTACCTGCCTGAAAGCCTGGAAACAAGTCAGCCCTGGGGCTAGCAATACAATCTCTCTCCATTCCTCCCGCCTCAAAATTTCTGTGCATCTTTTCCTTCTGACTGGTCCGTGACGGAGCTGCTCCCCAGGATTGCTTTTTCAGGTTAATTTTCAGCTCCTGTCAGCTGGCGGCTTCATAAGAAACGGCACAGGCGTTCAGGGGCCGAAGACTTAACCCCAAACAGGCAGGTAACCAGACAGAGAAAAATAGGAGATGATGGCACGAGATGATGTTCCTCACCCAAAGCATTCAGTCACGCTGCGCCTGACAGTCCTTTTCTTAAGCCGCCCTGTCCCAGAGCCAGTGCCTCGTGTCCTGCGGAGCCCTCTGCTCCCGCCCCTGCTGCGGGGTGGCTGTGGTACCAGCCTCTCTGTTGCCCATCAAAACTAAGTGATATTTAAGCACGTGAGAGAGAAAAGTGGGAATGCTGTTAGGGATGGGAATGGCAAATATGAGGCGATATTTAAGAAATGCATTACTTGCAAGTGGAAGGCGGTGCAGCCCTGTGTGACGCAGATAAGCACTGGTACTAGTGCCAAGCCCAGCTCGGAGCTTGTGACTTGTGAAAAAGTTTTGTCTAATGGGGAAAAAAGCTGAAGCAGTCAGTGCTGCAAAGTGCTGACTGGAAGAATAAACATTAAAGAGATAAAGCAGACCAGAAGGCAAAAGCAATCAGATTTGTAAAAGAAAGCAGATTCTGATTTTATCTTATGGAAATAAATGCAGTAAAAAGCTTTCTAACTGGCATTGTATAGAGCTGCAAATTTTTTTATGCAATAGGAGAAAAATTGATGCCGGTGGTTGTTTTAATATTTTATGGAAATGCTTCAGCAAATAAATTGAAGTGTTTTTTATTTGCAAACAGAAGGTAAATGGGAGAACTGAAGCTCTTTGCTAAATATATTTTTTTGTATTAGTCGACTTCACCCTATGGTTGGGGAGCTTTTGCAAATAGTTTTTAGCAACCATTTAAACATCGCGAGCCAAGCCACCGCTGAACGTCCAGGACTGAAAGTGTTAGGGGCTAGAAACGCTCGCCTCCGTTTTACCGCAGCGCTGGCCTTTGTAGCCACGAAAGCCCGTGCCCGTGGCTCGCAAGGAGAGCAGCGCCGGCCGGATCAGGTATTTTGCATCTTGGCGTTTGCTGTCCTGAAGTCACGTTGGCACCCGGGTGATTTCAGAGCCTCTCTGAGCACGCCGAGTGTGGCCCATCAATCTCACCTAATGGCCAGCATTCAGGTCCTGTCTCGATGTTGCTAATGTAAAGGCTGTAGTATAATAAAACTGACGGCTAAACTGCAGCACATACAGACATATATGGCTTTTCCTTTGAAAAGTAAGGGAGCCAGCACAATGCATTAAAGCAGTCATTTCCTTTTATCTGATAGGAGGGGAAAAAAAAAACCCTAACCCAACTATAAATAGTCAGGGCATTTTGCCCTATGATCTCTCTTCATCCTATGGATCAATATGTCCTGAGCTTGCATCCCATACATAAATAGCTTTCATGGGTGAGATGACCTTGCTATGGAATAGATGGATCTTTAATCAACAGACCCGTGGTACTGTAGTGTGAGTAGGGTGGAGGCTAACGGAGTTGATAAATAACTGAATTCAATTACATTCAAACCGAGATAAATCAGAAAATATTTCCCCAAAACCTCAAGACTTAACGGTCATGGAGAAGTCTTGGTGCCATGGGAAAACCTTGTTGATAGTAGCAGCAGGTTACCAAAAACTGGCAGTTCTTCTATTCGGTGACTATTGGTTTTTGAAGGCGGGGGGGGGGTGACATACAAATAGGCCCTTCCTTCCTAATTTACCTCTGGCAGGTGGAAACCGGAGGGGCAGGAGGAGCGCACAGCGCACAGGGATTGTGGTGAAATAAGAAACTTAGGGCTGGCTGCGAAACGAGTCCTCACACTCAATGCCTTTGTCGTTTCGATGTGCAAGGAAGGTTTGCACGGCTTTTATCCCTAAAATTAGTAATAATTGAGGACATCTCTTTCTTTTTGGAAAGTTATTCTTTCATCAGTGAAGTGCTGGGCACTGTGTCCCAGATGAGTCATCACAACACTCGGACTTACATGCATGATTTTGTCCTTTGGTCATTTGGTCGTAAGCCAGGAGAATTGTATTTCTTTTTAACGTTAAGAAAGAATTATTTTATTTATTTTGAGATTTTATTACTAAAATATAGGCTAGGCCCTAAATTATCAGGAAGAATAACCATTAATTTATTTTATTTGTATTATTTCCGTGTCATTTTTCTTTCTTCATAATTAGGAAATAATTTTCTTCAGTAACATAATTCAAGAAGTTCATAGGAATTGTAAAGTTCTCTGTTTAAGAAACACAGGGGGCAGACAGGATGGACATGCTTGTGCGTATGTGCAATGTGTGAGGGTACCTGTGGGGTACTTGCGGGCAAAAACCCCCTTCACGCATTTTTCCTTCCTCTCTGCAAGACTGCGCCAAGTTAATGCAGCCAGCGGTGAGGCAAGTAAAAAGCATTTGAAGCGGGGAGAAACCTGAGTGTAATAAATACAAAAACTCTGCAGCATGTAATGTCAGACATGTTCAGTTCTAAATTACATCTGGAGTATGCCGGGGCTGCTTTGTGAGAAAATATAACTGGTTGAAAGAGGATAATATACTTCACACATTGCGACCGCACCGAAGTATGCTACAGCAATGGTCCAAGAGCCTGCAATTACGTTGATATTCCAGCATTCAGCACTGCATTGAATTTTTGTGATTTCCATGCTGTTGGCGAGTCACAAACACCGTGATTCTGAGTGCGTGAGCCAGCCTGCCTGGGGAAAGGGGGACCGATAATTAACCCAGGCCATTAGGACAGCCAAATTCAGTCCAGTCTGACGGGTGTTCTGTCACACTTGATTTATTTAATTTCTGCCTTGATTAATATCAACTTTTATTAAAACTTCAATTTACAATTTTCGTACTGGTCTTAAGCAAAGTTCAAGTAAAAGATGTAAAGAATTAGAATTTAGTGAAATCCTTCGTGTCCTGATTTGATTTCTGCTGACAGGAGGGTTGCAAAGGAGAAGAAACATCCAAGGAATTCCAGAATGCAAATTGCTCAGCACGCAGCGAGTCCTGACACAAGCTGGGTGTTAATTTATTTAAAGCTCATGATATTGTAATGAATTCTGGGTTTGCTTGGCTTTGAGGGAGAAACTGTGCATGTATCAGGTAGCAGTAGGATGTAAGGTTCAACCGGTTCGTCTGTCCTCTCCTATTGTGGATAAAGCCCATGCTGCTTCCTCCTTCACCCTTTGAAAGCAGCCGCACAGCTCCTTGGCCGTGGGATCAAATCCTCGTAAAACTGTGCCTTGGAAGGAAGGAAAGAAGGAACAAAGTCCATTATGAGGTGAAAGAACATCCTTTCAGTGTCGGGCATACCATGTCTTTTCATTCAGGTGAATCGCAAACTCGGAGGAGGAAAGGCTGAGCCATTTAAATTTTATAGCCATATAAATTATAGATAGAAATCACTTCTGGAACAGGGTGAATTACAATTGCCATGTTCAAACCGACAATTCAAATGGCAGCTGATGGTTAAGTTTTGCGAGATGGTGATCACTGGTAATAGTCGCTAGTAATAATTTTATTTAAATTTCAACAATGTCCAGAGACTTCAATTGAGCTCAGAGCCGCTGTGGAAGTCTTTGCACAAACACCTGACAGGAGACCTTCACCACGTTTTAGAGTAGGAGATACAAATTGTTATTATTCTCATTTTAGAGATTTGGAGAGATCGAGCAATTTGGGAAATGGCTCCCGGGAAGTCTTAAGGCAGAGCACTGCACTGCTGTTAGTAAGCAGAGAAGAAATCCCGTTGATACTTCGCGAGCTGCAATTTAACTATTGCGCTTCTTAAAGCCGTGCCTTTTCTGCCCTTACTTTTTTGGAAATATTTGGTGTCACAGTTCAACCCACAAAAGACTTCTGTTTAAATCCTTTAGCAATTTTTTTTCACATGGTTGCAAAGTTTCCTATGTGTTAGCCCATAACCACTGTTCAAAGGCGGCTTTCTCTTACTTAATATGCCTGTATTATGGCTATTGTTCTAGTGTTGAGTTCAGTACCTATATTTTGAAGATTTCCACCCCAAGTCCGTCTGAGCAGAACAGGAGAATAATAAATACAACGTTAAATTATGCATGGCCCAATAGCGTGTTAACCACTTTCATGTTCACCAAGTAAAATGGAGAAAAACAATTTGTGTCTAAATAACAGCAGCATTTTTATGTTGTGGAGGTCACTGGAACACGTTGTACTCATTAGATACACGGCAACCTTGGTAAGAAGTTGAATCCTGGATAAGCACAAGCAAACCTCTAATGGATAGGCTGCGAATATATCAGCTGATTTGTAAAATGTAAATGTTTTATGAGTAATAGGGTTTTAAAGCTGATTTTGATTAATGAAATGCAATCTACTTATCCCTTCAGCAGTCAGCCTACAAGCATCTAACCAACTAATTAGTCTGTTTAGGTAAAGTTTTAAATCTGCCTTTTGCTTAAAAATAGGAAAAACAACTCAGACCTGCTGTGGAAGGTCGGTGCAGTAAGGAAAAAACTTCGCTGGAGTTAATGACCTAATTAGAAAAGGAAAATAATTCTATAAAACTTTTCAGTGCTTTGTAGTTCTAAACATGATGACCATTTCAAACTCAGAAGTGAAATTATTAAGTGGAAAAAATGGGGAGAAAGAAAAATTGCGTCTGCATATTTCGCAGACTTTTTCAAACTAAGGCAAAGATGGTTCTGTGAAATCAGGTGAGGTCAGGAACCATACAGTCAGTTTAGTGATCATGAGAATGGGCAAGTTCTGAAAGTCTAAGGACTCCTTTCTCATTTATTATTTTAATTCACATCCATGCCCCAGATGCCTATAGTGCGATCAGTTGTGAGTGTTGCAAACTATGGCATTCGTGACTTGGATTCCTTAGATGGTGTGCTGGAGAAGACGCTTCCAACAAGGACTTGCTGAAAACTGTTGACACAGGTGTTACCCATGTGGTCCCGCTGGTTTTGGTGTTCGTGATATTCTCAATGGGAAGCAATAAAATGGATTTGCTGAATTTTTGTTCCAGTCTTAACCGTTCTGCCTAGATTTGCTTTAACTTGGCTGTCCCATTAGAAGAAGAAGACGAAGAAGACAAGAACACTAATTCCAAATGTGTTCAGTTCCGGCATATTCCTCTCACAGGGATACAGTCACAAGACTGAAAACCGCAGGCGATTAACACCGATGCCTGAATCAACCACCTGCCCTGGGGTTGTGTTGTTTACATGCCCTGATTAATAAAAAAACAGTCGAAGGCAGAAAGGCAATACCATACCTTCATGCTACACCCAGAGGAGGCCACGAAGCTGATCAAGGGCTGGAGCACCTCCCTGAGAGGACAGGCTGAGGGAGTTGGGGGTGTTCAGCCTGGAGAAGAGAAGGCTCCGGGGAGACCTTAGAGCGGCTTCCAGTGCTGAAAGGGGCTGCAGGAGAGGTGGGGAGGGACTCTTGATCAGGGAGGGGAGTGATAGCACAAGGGGTAACGGTTCCAAACTGAAAGAGGGGAGATTTAGAGTAGATATTAAGAAGAAATGTTTTACTATGAGGGTGATGAGGCACTGGCACAGGCTGCCCAGAGAGGCTGTGGCTGCCCCCTCCCTGGCAGTGCTCAAGGCCAGGCTGGATGGGGCTGGGAGCAACCTGGTCTGGTGGGAGGTGTCCCTGCCCATGGCAGGGGGGTTGGTACTAGGTGATCTTTAAGGTCCCTTCCAACCCAAACCTTTCTATGATTCTGTGAAATATGGTGACTGGAGAGCAAAGACATTTTAAAAGCCAGCGAGATGACACATTTGGAGGAATAAGAGAAGGGAGAGTGGCAGAGAGTCTGAAGAAGACAAATGAAAGCACATCTCATTCCCAAGAACTCTTTAGTTTTCTGAATTAATGTACTGGTTGGGTTGTTCCATTTCAATTCATGACGATGTCCTCTCAACCAGAGCTTGTAATGAAGCCTGAGATTGGATGAGGCCAGATACCTGCATATTGCTGTTAATATGATCGTTCCCCACACTGAAACAATGGTGGAGCTGTTAAAACACTTCAGAAAGATTGTATTTCATCTCATACTTGGCCACTGATGATAAGTAATCGTTCTCCTACTTCACTGAACTATCGGTCTTTGCATAATTCTTCTGTTACATTTGTTTACTTACTATACTGACAGCTGCTAGGGAGAGATGGTAATTTTCACAAGTCATGATCTGGAGTGAATTGCAGTAGTTTACGAAGCTCCAGTGTAATTGTGCCTTCCTGGCTAACCAAGTCTTTGATTACAGCTCTAACAAATGTAAAAACTCTGGTTTGTCTTTAGTCTGGTGAGATCATATGTCTGAGTGACAGCTCCACTGCTGCAGAAGGAAAGTTCAGTCCTTCATCAGCGGTAGAGGCTTTGTTGAGAAATTTCTGATTCCATTTCACATAATCTCGAAAATAATCTTATTTTTTTCAAAGAATAGCTATGTTCCTTGTTAATAATTTTTTTCTTTCAGATACGTTTCAGCTACATCTCTTTTCCTCTCCCTTCCCACTTCCCATTAGTTTTCACTATAACATGTGTTGATTGTTCTTTACTGATAGTGCCAAGATCACTGTGGCAGTATATCAGCTATTTCCCTTAGGAAATGCATTACTTCTTCCTGGAAGAGAGGAAAGTAGGGAAAAAAAAAAAAGTATTTCCATTAGATTTCTAAAATAATCTAAATTATCTGCTTCAGTACATGTGTAGACAGTACAGCAGAACAGTCAGAGTCAAACTTGTTTACTCTTGTTTCAGATATTTTCCATTATTGCACATCTTGATCACTTCTTTAGGTGAAGAAACTTCTGTGAAATCGTCACACAAAATCCCACAATTTCTCCATTTTGTGCGACTGGAGAGATTTGATACATAAACACCATTTCATCCTGAAACTGTACTAATCCACATATTATTAATTTCAGTGTTTCCTCAATCCTACTTAGGATGACTTTGGTAAAGATCCTCTGGCTGTTACTCAACACGCTTATCCTGCTAATATTTTCATGATTATCCCATTCTCTCTCTTTTGGATGAGAATTAGGATTTATTCTTCTACTACTCTGGAACCTTCTCACCCTTTCAAACATCCCAGGGGGATCTTCCGTAATTCAGTTACTGTTCTTCCACAGCTCTAGCTGTGAAAGCTCAGACAAAGCTGCTTAGCAAATAAGTGAGCTCACTTTAGAAAAAAATTGCTGGATTCACCAGGCTTTTATGTTTGACACACCAGTATCACATGTCGTTTTACTGGGGTCTCCAATTCTTTCACTTCCTCATAGCGTCTGCGTCAGCAAAAATGGTTTGTCAACCAAAAAGTGACATGAGCTGTGTATCTTGCCCTTTGCTTTCTGTTGATATATTTGTAAAGTCTTTTAGCGTGTTTCTGTTTATTTCTTGCGAGAAGCTTTTGGAACTTAACTCTGTTTAACTCCCTCTGAGCATTCAGAACACGAGAACTTTACAGCAGAAAAGGTTTGTAACTCAGTCCAAGAAGTGAAATGCTGCCATCTTTCCACAGCGGAGTTGCAAATCCCTGGACCAGGACAATGCCTGGAAGTCCTTAGTGGGGATGGAAGTGGGAAAACTGCTGCTTTATTTCTGTCACAGTGATATTATAAAGCCTCTGACCATTGCCCCAACAACCTATGGCATTGTTGGCACTCCTTTTATGTTCAAACAGTGCAACTGGTGCTGCCCATAGAAGCATCATCCTCCTGTGCAGATGTAGAAGTAAAGGAATCCCAAGAATATCCATGGAAACACAGAACAATCAAGGTCCTTATGAAAACTGAATCCTAGCCAGCGCACCTCGGTTGGTGGAGAGCCCATCTGAAATGCAGGGATGAAAAAGCACTAAAAGGCCATAGTTAGTTCATGGTGCTGGTTCATCACTAAAATGACTAAACACATTTGTCATCGGGGTACATTTATTTTAAAAAATGGACAAATGCTTTTTGTTGCGACGCTGTTAGACCATTTACAAAAGTCAAAATGGTTGTACATTCTGTTAATGTGTTACTGGAATAAAATCATGCTGCACATTTAGCGCTGTATTATGTGGAGAGCAGCCAATACTTGTAGCATTGATTACAAGGTCTATGCCTAAGTAGTTCTCTTCCTGATTTATGAGCAATGCATTATCATTCATTGAGTGACAGAGTAAGCTACTAGATTTGTTAATTGGACAGTAAACCACACTTTCATTCTCATGTTCCGGCATTTTTCATTAAGAAGAGACGTATCTAACATTCAATGAAATGCTTAAATAAATAAATGGATACAGAAGTGTTGAATACAGACCATTTGCTTGTTTCAGCAGAAAGGAGTAGTGTACAGTGTATTTATTAATTAGTCTGGCAAAATGTAATTAAAGGGCTGTAAACTCTGTGAGGAAGTTAACCAGCCTTGTAATAAATACCAATTTATAGGTACAGTAGGTCAGCTAGTATTAAGTAAAGAGATAACCTGCTTAGAAACTCATTTTTAGCATGGAGACAATATAAATAAGTTATCATCATGAAAATACAGCTGACCTTGCAGATTCAAAGGCAGCAGATTGCAATGTTTTCACAAGTTCACGTAGTTTTTTATCTCCTAGCAACTGTATATCGTTTACATATTTTACCACATCGAACATCTTAAAGAGATTTTGTGATGACTGTTGTCAGAAAAAAGTCATTGTAGTGTAGTTCCTGGAAGACTGTTGTTTTTTATAACTGTGCTTAATGTCTTTATGGGAAGCTCTGAAGCTACATAAAAGATTTTGGTGTAGGAATTCGACATTACAAGCACTTTCAGTTATTTTCTGCTGTTTACAAAAACACCGGGGTCTGAGTTCAGGAACTGGCGCGGCTCCTGCTAATATCAGTCTGAGATACACCAGGATAAAGTATACACACATACATCTATAAAAAGTGTATATATAAAAAATACTACATGCCCTTTATATATATAAGAATTCTCTTCATTAGGGTTTTTCTTCACTAGTTTACCAGCAGAGTTCTACCCATTAATTATCTTGCGGCTTCTGCAATAGCTGGGCTTCAGTTAACACACAGGGCTCCCAGCAATGACAGGGGAAAGAGCCTGGGGCCGTGGTCTGACGCATGTCGTGGTATTTCTGTCTGGAAGGTTAGACTTGAATTAGGCTGTTCATTTTTATTTGTGTAGGAAATCTTTTGTTGTTGTACCACTAATGCTAATAGATGGTGAAATTTCAGAAGACCACATAAAAAGCCTATTCTTTTCCGTGCTGAAGCTAGGAAGATACTGCATCTAGATGCAGACCTCATCCAAAATCCACGAGGAGAACTGAAAGTTTGTTGCTTTATCATCCGTCCCATCTTCTCTCTCCTGTAGCTGAGGAGCAGAAGGAGTCCTCACAGGACTTGAGCTGCTGTGGTGAAATAAGGGCAGGATAGACCCTCTCTGGCTGTAGCATATGGAAAATCATTTGAGCTCATTTGAGCCTCATCATCTGCTCCCATGAAATCACAAGCACTCTGCTCAGTTAGAGGTAGGTCTGACAAGAGCTGAACTCAATGGCTGAAAACCTCATTCACCCACAGGGTGCAATATTAGGGAATTTAAAAGCATTTGCAGAAGTTTGTCGGTTGACTGGGGGCTGTACCAACCTAGCAAAGTGAACAGGAGAGTAAAGATGCCAACAGCAAAGCTGGTATCGGGCTGACATCACTTGCAGAGAGCCAGGGAAACAGCTCGGGATTCAGCTTCAGGGAATGAAACGCGAGCGTTTCAGCACCGAGCTCTGGCTTTTCCCCGTGATAAAAGCTGTCCCGTCCCGCTGGAAATTACCCCAGGCTGCTCTGCTGGTGCAGTCTGTCCAGAATCATTCCTTATGTGAGCTGTAACTTAACAGCAAGCCTGAGACGTGAGTGTTGTACCTGTCCCTGCCATTAGGAGTTGAGTGGTGGTGGCTATAAATCGCTCTTCGGTCCCACCAATTTTCTATCAATGTAATTGATAGTGTGCTCGTTTCTCTACCCCGGCAATTTTGTGTAATTAATTATAGCACCCCAGTCAGAGCAGTTGCTTTGTGAAATTTGTGAGATGACACAGACCTCATGCAAGCTGTACAAAATTACCAATTATGGAACTACACAGTCTTTTCTCGGGTGCCATAAAGTGTCGTTATTTACCCTAGAAAGAGAATGTCTAAACAGATCGGTTTCTCATCAGATGCCATTGCTCAGGGATCTGAAAAAATATGGAAATGCCTGAGTTTAAATCGTCCGTATGCCTGAAACAGCATAAGAAATTAGTTTCTTGAGCTATTTTTATGTTTTTCTAGCTTACAGCTAAATCATGTATCATGGTGAATCATTAACTACTGACTTTTATAGCTAATCCTTATATAGCCCATTTTCAGCTTCGATTATATTTTTGAAATACAGGATTTTACAGACTACAAATATGCATCAGACAATGCAATTACCTGTTTTCAACATGTCTCCAAGTTTAGCCCTTCTCTGGATAAAATACAGAGAGAGGCTGACCTTTATTTATAGTGTGCTTTGTACTGTACTTTGATTCCTTCTACAGCCTCACCTTCATAGGGAGTGATTTTCCCATCATTTGGGAAAGATGCACAATTCAATTCCTGCTACACATAAAATCCTCGTCGATTTGCCTCACGGACCGAAATAGCCCACATCTGCAGTACCAAGCGCTCTGCATTCACTCCCTGTCACCAGGGAGGGGACGTATCAGTTCACACTGATTGCTGTCAGGTTAAGATTGGAGGGACATATCTGTTTGCTTGCTACGTTTCAATTGAGAACAAGACAGGCCTTTAAACGCGAATACAAGTTCTTCTGTAATTTCTTTGTACGGAAATGTGGATAATCAAATCTTTTTCTTGCCAGAGACAATGTAATTTTATGCTTTGATTTATTCTGAAGCATTCGATTTGTAGTTCTCTCTAGTCCCGAAGAGTCCTGTTGGAATTGAATAAAGCAGTGGATAACATCCCAATGAGACTTTTCTGCAGGGTAATAAAATAAATAAAGGAAACTCCGCCAGAAAGAGATCCTCGATGAAACCTGGGGCTCGTAGGTGTTTTAGCACATGTAACTCTTGGTGACAGTGACAAAATACAGATAAAACTGAGGATGTAAATAGACAAGTATGTGGGCTTAAATCCATATGTGTATAAACTCAAACTATGGAGAGATGCGGGAGCCTCAGTTGGGTCCACATGAGGTCCACGGGGTGTGGGATCTCCTTATGCTGCCGGCAGAAAATGCCTGGCACGGATGGCCAAAGGTTGAAGACTGCGACTGCACCTCCTGCTGAGCGCTGTTCTTTTGCGTAGCATACTGAAATGGTTGGTAAAATAAAATAGGGAAGGGGTGTGGGAGAGTGGGAGTGAGACTGATGGTGCAGTAGCACCTTCATCCCTAGATGTGGGGAGCAAGGGCAGCTGGGGCACAGCCTGGTCTGGTGCTCTGAGACCTCAGATTGACTGGGACCTGTCTGAATTGCAGGAGACACTTTAATAATAATAATAATAATAATAATAATAATAATAATAATAATAAGCTTTGGGGAAAGAAGTTCATGCTAAAAATCAACAACGTACTGGCCCTGCAGCAGGGCAGGGCAGCAGTGAGGCAGGGAACGAAGGCTGGCAGGGCCAGTGGTACTTTGTGAGATACAGACATCAGGGGGTCCAAGGGGCTTTTAAAGAATTAATCTTGGTCTGGCACATGTCAGACAGGTATCCAAATCCTGCTTAAATTCTCCTTTTGACTCTGCTTTCCAGATAGAGGAGTAAAAGGACCAATAAAAGCGTGCTGAAAAGTTTATCTGTGTTTTTGATTGCTCCCTTCTCAAGTACCTCTCAGCGTTACTAACAACTCGGTTCATTCTAGTTCATTCAGTTTAGAAACTCTTAATAATATTTTAGTTTTTAAGAGAAATGAAAAGACCCTGTGGCAGTTCAGACAGGTATGCGTTAATATTGAATGATTTGATTTAGACTGAGGAATTGAGATGCTTTGGTAAAACTTCAGCTATCTGAAATTAAATTTTTTATTTCCATTTTCCAAGGAAACGATGGCAAAAATCAAACTCCGTGTAACTTCGTTTACCTGGAAACGTTACAAGCAGCTCTGCTTTCAGCTGAGTTTCTGGGTTCGTATCTAGGGTTTGGTCAGGATTAATCTAAGTCTGTCATAGCCTTTGCGCCTCCTTCTCTGTGCCAGCACCACTATGGGCTTCTGCGTGGTAGTCAGAGAACCAAGGAATTCCTATGTTTGAATCCAGCAAAATAAAGGAAGAGGAAAGAATATAAAAAGAGAAGATTTCAGCTGGGAAGAGCTGCTGGATGTGGCTGGTTGCAGAGGACGGGAGGCTGGAGCTGGAGGCAGGGGCAGGGCAGGATCGCTGCAGCAGCAGCAGGGGTCCAGGTTGGTGTGGGATGAAGGTTAAACTGTGTCCTCAGAGCGGGAATGGGATGGAGGGTACAGGAGATGGGTGAGAGGTGTGGGGTTCACATCGCCTGTGGTATGTGATGGTAAAGAGATGCCAACTCACCTGTGCGTTGGTGCCCAGGTCTTGCTGGGCCAGTTCTCAAAGAGCGACTAACTGGGCACAGAAAAATGAAAAACTGGCTCATGCCAAAGCTGAAGTTTTAATCTTTTTGAGGTGGTGGATGTAAAACTAATAAAAAAGGAGAGTTTTGAGCTTAATTTAAAGATAAGCCTCATCATAAGCACTTGTCCTGCCTCGTAAAGGTAAGGCAGGCAATTCATTCTCATATGCAGATGTACCAGCAAGGCTGGGAGTATTATGCAGTAGATGGTGGGTAATGATGCTTTAAGGGAGAGAATATAACATTTTTGAATTTTTCGCAGCTCTCCTTTTTGTTCTCTGTGGATAGGAAAACAATTAGACCTGTAAAGCCCTGTGATGAGGCACTAGGGTGGACAGCGACTTACCAAATGCCTTTTCTCACGGGGAGGTTAAAGCATTGTGGGTAACCTTTTAAATAAACAGAAGATTTATTCACAGTAGTTGGGTGCCTTTCTTCCAAACTGAAGGCATCCTTTTAATAAAAATTATCCAGTCCCCCCTTCCCCTGCAGCCTCGGAGGGTGTGCATCCACAGGGGCGAGTGCGGGGAGCGCGTTCCCCCTGGCTTTGGATGCCTCACAAGTCTTTCTGTGTGTGCCTTAATAGCCTTCCGAGGGAACTGAAGTCTCATTTTGTGCGGCTCTGAATTTAAATCCAGGTCACAGCGATGTTAAATAGCAAATGACACATTTACTGTGCCACCCAGCTGCCTTCTGTAATGCAGCAGGAATGCTCTCTGAGCAGGGACAGTATGCCAATATTAACTTACATACAGGTTGTTTTGTTGTGGATGCTAATGCTAAAAAATAAGGGGAAAAAAAGAAAGGGACGCTGCTCACATTTAAATAGCTACTTATTCCCCTTGCATCTTCTCTCCTGAAGTGCTAATGTGCTTTCCTGACTGAAGAATTCCTAAAACATTAGTTCTCTTTGGTTCAGACCTTTACATTTCTGTTTATTACACCAAAAAAATGGATTCTGGTTTCCAGGTCACCAGGAATCAAGATGATACTGTCAATATGCTATTCTAACTCCTGTGCTTAGTTAAAAACCTGAATTACCTCTTTGGTTTATGATCCTGTCTGTAATATTCTTGTTTTGTAAAGGCACATACTTTATTTCTCAGAGAGGAAAGTGGTCTGTCAGAGGCTGCTGCATTATTGCAGCCTTATGAGCAAATAACGAAGCTGGACACCTGCATTCTGTACAAAAAGGCTTCTATCAGGCAGACGGAGAATGTGTTCCAGGGCATCAAAAAGGCTCATCACAAGACAGAAAAAAATGGGGATATTAGGGTATTCGCTACACAGATGTCCTTTCTGGAATAGTATTACAAAATACACACCCAAACAGCAGCTAAATTAACTTTGGACCAATAGATGGAGACAAAAAGTGTTTTTCTTCATTAACCTCTCCGGTTCATTCCTACTGAACAGGTCAGTTTACCTGCAGTTCCCTCTCTGGTAGCGAGTTTGTTCAAAGCAGGTGGTTTTCTCTCTTTTTTGTTTTTTTGGTTTTTTTTTTTTCACAGTATTATCAGATGAGGGGTTTGGCTCTGCTGAGTGCTTTCTGGAGCGCCATGGTTTGTTTTCCTTGTGTTCATGATGCTCATCTGATGCTGTGGAACAGCTTCTCAGGTTCAGAACTTCAGGTTTGCTCCAATTTTTTTAACCTCATACAGACACTTGCTGAACTTCAAGTATGGCAGTTGCCATCTTGCTACACATCAGGAAATAGTCTTTGCAAACCCCGGGACCCGAAACATGTATCTCCTCAGGACAGAGGAACCCTTCAGTCCCTGGGTCCTGCAACTGGCCTCCAGAATGCTTTGGAGTACGCCAGGGTCGCCATCACCCACCCCACTGGTATGCCCAAACCTCTCAATGTAGGGTTTAGGAGGTGAATAGAAAGCCATAATGACCTGGTAGGGGCTGCTGGAGCAGACAGCACTGGACTTCAGCTTTCATCTTGTTAAGCATGTCTGGTTTATAGCACCACGTATTTGCTATGAATTTCATAGGTGTTTATTCCTAAATATGGAACAACTCGGCCACCAAATCCGAGAACAAGCTTTACTTTATGCCTTAAGGCATTTCCATGGACTGCAGTGGTATGTTTCATATGGGCAGTGGGAAGCACAGGGGTGTATGTGTATATGTACATGGGTGTGTGCCTGTGTATGTGTATTTATTTGTGAGGTTTTAGCTGACTGTTTACTATGGCAGGGTTGAAGGCAGAAAATCTGCTCAATGCTAATCCAGCAGTATCACGTGGGAAATGTAGCTTCGCAGACTGCTCCCAAATGCACTGGGGAGCAGTTCTAGCTGTAGCCTTGGTGTAGAGAGTTTTCTTCCAAAGATCGTTTTGTTGTACACTTCTGCTGTATTTCCCTGAATTAGGGAAATGTGGGAGATAATTAGGCTCGGCTTCAGGTTTTTTCTCTTCTCATTTGCCAGCGTTTTTAATGTAAAAGTCAATCTCGTATTGCAACTTACCCTCTTCTGTATCTCTCTGCCTTCTAGGACTGAGTTACCCCAGTATCTAAGTTAGAAGTTCCTTCTTCCACACACCAGGTGCATGGGTTAACCTCTTCCTCCTTTCTTATGTGTTCTAATTGCAACATTTTCAAAGCATGCATTTATTCCCCAATCCTTATTAAGCTCTGACACTGTTGTCTTATAAATCTAATGTAGATAATTGTGTGCTAAGAAAAAAACCCACCATAAACCCCAAACCCCAGTAGTGTTCTGCCATCTGTTGCTTGTTTCAATATGCTGTAGTGAATCAGTAAGTATTTCTGATCCGTGAATCTAAACATAGTTTACGTTTACCTCTGATTTCCTCAAACCACAAACTACTGTGTTTAATTTATAAATTGTTTCTTAGATATTCTGCTCATGGCTGGTGAATATAATTAACATTTTCTTGCGAAAAACCTGTACCTATAAATATCAAGGCCGTGACACACATTATTAATTAAAAAAAATTATGAAGGTAGCTGGGTTTGCAAATATATGAATAGCTTCCCAAAAATGTGTAATAAATGTTCGCATCCCCTTTCTAATAAGTATAAATATATTTATTTTATGTTTATTAGGAAGAGGATGTGAGAAGACTGCAGTAGTATTTACGTGTCGCAGCAGGATGAAATTAAAGAGACCTGGAATCACTGTTCAGTGCTAAACACCCTTCCCCGTGCATACAGCTGATTTCACTCCTGAAGGAGGTGTGTAAGGAGATTGCATTAAAATATAATTTCTAACCTAGGATCCAGGCAATCTGACATCTATATCCTTTCACTATTATTTACTTCTCCGTTGTGAAAAAAAAACCCAAAACCAAAAAAACCCCTGCATGCTCTTGAAATACTATTTATGTTTGGTGCCATTAGAAATAGCCTTTAAACTGAAAGTTAATCAGTTAAAAATTTCTTTGGGAGTTTTGGATCTTTTGAATGACAGTAAAGTGAAAATCCTCAGCATCGGTCTGTCTCCAGCAAACCCTCAGAAGATGGACTTTGATTAAAACTGTCCAAGCCAGAGTTTGAATTTCAGTGCAATCTTCTGTCTGTTCACAGGTTGGAAAATAAACCAACTCACTTCAATAAATTTGAGAAAGTAAAGCCTGAAATAATCTGTGCAAAATGGGTTGTAATCTGGACCCGTTGAGTGAATTTGTGAAAAACCCTGTGGCTGTGGTGCAAGTCAACTGCCAGTGCTGCTCCTCTTTTCTAGCTGCTCCTGCTTTTGGGGGGTTTCTCAGGATTGCCTTCTTTCCCTTTCTCCAGGACTTTGATCTCAGTATCTATCTGGGCAGCTGACTCGGGACGTTTGCCAATTATTGCACATCTTCTCATAATTGAACAAACACAGGAGGTTTAAATACAGAGACTCAAATTTGAAAACTTAGGTACAAACAAACAACAAAAGTCCCTTAAACACAATGGTGTTTTTAATTACCCACTTACTATTGATCTTCTCAGGCTTTGGTGGCGGTGCAGCATCAGCAGCATGCTCGTCTGCTGGGTGAGGATGTAAATTTGGGAGGATGAAGCACTTTCAAGTGCCTAACTCTTGCTCCTGGGGCTGCATTTTTCTCTTTTTTCCCTGGTGAGGAGTTCTGATAGATTTTCTTCTTTTTTTTTGGCTAGATGGAAGATCCTTGAGACCCTTATTTTCCGGCATGCACAAATAAGGCTTTTTTTGCTGTATGAAATATTCATAGAATCAAACACTTAAGAAGATGTTAAAGGACAAATAGTGTTTAGTCCTGGTCCCAACCTTTCCAGCAATTCATTTGACCCCATAAAGGTGAAAGTCTGCTGGGAGTTAACATAGAGCTGGGACAGAGAAATAAGGTAATGAGCTTCAAAAGTGGTTGGAGTAACCATGCTGAGTATGAAGTTGCTCGTAATGTAGCCCTAAGTACATAAGAGGTTTATTTAAAAACTGCAGGTAAACATGATAGGCTGGGCTTGAGCAATGCAAAATTTTAGCTCGTTTTCTAATGTACCCTGCACCCAATTTTCTGTGCGTTATCGTGCCAGACTGTATTCGTCCATGAAGAAGCCCAGATCAGCTGGTGATTTGATTAGGACAAGAAAATTAATTTTTACTGGGATTTAGGGTTTATTTGAGCACACTAAAGAGACCGTAGCCTTATAGTTCAACTTGATTAAAGGAAAAAAAAAAAAGTATACAATTACACCGAAAGTGACATTATGATTTATTGTGTCAAACCTTTCCCGCTTCTTACAGCACCACAAAGGTCAGTGACAAAACAAGACTGCTGCGTAAGATCGAGAAAGAAACTGGTAGTGTGAATAAAAGCCAGGATGTCATTTATAATTTTCAGTGTCCCTGCTTTTGTGGCAGGGAGCCAGACCGTAACATTTCACTTACTTTTAAAAAATTATATGCAATGCTTTTTTCAGAGGAGTCCAGTTCAGCTACCTGGAGAACTGGGGTCAGGGCTAGAGGTGTCGTTAGGGGGCTGTTAGAAAAAATATTTGAATTTTTTGTTATGACATAACCTGCTCTGGTTGGATTCCTAGTGATTAATTTTTTTGTATGCAGTTTTACAGCAAAAGGGGGAAAGAAGTTGCTTAGAAAAACTCGCGGTGGACCATGTTGGCGTTGCCCTGTTACGTCATGGAAATTGTTTCTAATTCTCCCAACTTGTCCTGCAACTAGAAAGCAGGAAGAACGCCATCCACCTGAGCTGATAGATTTTGTAAATCAATATTATTTAGAAATTAAGAGTATAAATAGCAGAGGGAATAAACGGCAGACATCCAGAAGTCTGCGATATTTGTGCAGGCAGTGTATGCTGTTGAGTTTCTTCAGAAGTGAATTGCTCAGTCGTTCTTAACACTATTAGTAGTATGGTTTTAATGCAATCTTAGGGACACTTTACAAAGAATTACAGAAGACTTTTGATCATGAAATAAGTAACTCACTTTGATTACTTTTGTCCACCTCTGACGGTAAATATGATTATCTTTAATGTGAAGATGCTGTCTTTGGGATGGAGAGCAGCTCATTTCTCATACCTCTTTCTTCTAATCTTCCAAAGTGTTTTATAAAGTGGCATCTTTACATGTCGGACATTGGAGTGCAGTAAGCACATTCGTAAAAGATCACTGAGGTTAATAGTGTTTTTTCAGCTGACTGCAGTGATCTGTGATGTGGTTGGCAATATTTAACTAAGTTTTCAAATGCTGTTGTTCCTGCAGGTTGGGTTCAGAAGCCTCAATGCAGAGACTGAAAGTAGTCAAATAAACGGATTGTTCTATAAAAACAAGCAGTCAGCAAAGGGCTAGAAAATCCCATTTTGGCAAGAAAACACTCCAGCTTTGTTCTTCTGGTGTTATGATGTTGGGAAGAGCCCTCAGCAGGGCTATAAATTTGTGTTACATGACTGTTTATCTCGTGACCTCTGTGCACGCAGTGTATAATTTGAAACATTATCCATGCTCTTTTCTTGCTCGTTCGTTGCTTTGCCTCTCCTGGTCTCTTTTTACAGGAGGTCTCAATTTCATACAGGCTTAGGTGATTCAGATAAATTAAAACAAGCGTCTCCACAGACAGTGTTATTTCAGTTTATATGACATATTCCACTTAACCGCAGATTGCCTGTGGTGCAGAAATCTGTTACTCATGGTAACGAGTTCCTGTGTCCAAGACTTTAATCTGTTTTTTCTTTTTTCTAAATTGATTTAATCCATGGTAAAAATGGTTTATAAGGTTTACAAAGTCTTTTCACTAGTTTAGCTAGATTAATTTAAAATCATGCCAAGTCAAACAACATCTTGGGGTAGATAAGCCCTTATTCTTTTCCTATCTTTCTCTTTCACATGTCCCTTGTTCTTATAATATCTTATGACTATGTATATTACATGACATGTTTTGGTATAATTTAACAAGAACTTTTGAGTTCTTTCCCCAGCAGCTGCGGGAGATGGCCAGGTTTTTGAAAGAAGATAGTTACAGCTTGCTGTTATAAAAATAGTACTTATTATAGGACCTAAAGATCATGGAAACCAACCACATGCCCAGTCAGCTAAATGGCTAGGAAACGTCTCGGTCTCTGAAATCCAAAACACAGTGCTCTAAATTTTGTTCTTCTTTTGATAACTGTGTGTAACTCAATTGACTTCAGTAATACCACATTTGGGAACGAAAATAGGTTGGCTCCATAATAATAGTGCTGCACAACTCCCGTGATGTGTGGATGGAAAATTGATATACAAAGTTCACATTTCTGGGGATATTTGCACATATATTTTATCAAGTCAGTGCATGTGCGATGGGAAGAAGGAGTCTGTGGTACAGATAATTCTTGAATTGCGCATATAGTGAAAATAAATGGAAGGACACAAAATCATTGTCAATTGAACCTAGGCAATTTCTAGTTAAGCTTATTAAAAAGAGGTAATTTTGGAAGAAATCTTAACTTCAGGTAGTTGCATATAGTGGTATCAGTGCTGAAAAGAGCTCTGCTGAGAGAAGAGGCTTTCATTTAGCTCGGCCAGCAGGGCCAAGGCTGGGGTCTGCCTCTCAGCAGCACACGAGTCCGGCCTGCAGCGCTGCCGAGATGCCCATCAGCTGGGTATGGGCTGCACCCGAGAGGTGCTTCGTGGGTTTGAGATAGGTACTGTACAGTATGAGAGGACGGTGGAGGGAAAGTAGGCACGAGCATGGATTGTGTAGGGAAAGCGTGGGAGAATTGTCATGGAAGGCTGAATAGGTAAGCTTGGTAATCCTGTGTTACGTTGTGTGGTATGGGTGAGTGGGATGGATTAGCATGCCTGTCTTACATCCCTGTCTTCTTTTTTGAGCTTCTAAAACCAGACCATGATGCTCCTAGCGAAAATGAATACAATGGTATTACCCAACCGCTCCTCCTGGATTCAAACACCATTCAAGTTAATGCTGAAGACAAAGAAGGTCAGAAGGATTCAGTGAAAAGAGTAGACTGTTTTCCAGGAAAAACTTTTCAAAACTTCTTAAGCAGTGACTCAACTCCGGTCCCTTTTGGTGGGATTCAATACGAGACTAACTTAAATGTCAGTATCTACATGCAGCCAACGTGTCTCATCCGCTGTGCCAGTGGAGCCTTGATCAATAAAGCCGATGAACCCTGGGGAGTGGCTGGGCTCTGGCTCCCCATCGCGTTGCTCTGCAAATTCCTCTGTCTGCAGGCACTGGCTCTCCGGTGGCGATGGGGTTTTAGGCATCTGGCTCATATACAGGCATATGCGTACTGGTATGGCAATTTAATCTTCTTGTATTACAGCTTTCTTGCCATAACCTCAGACAGTCATGCTATTTTTGTGCTTATAAACTTTTAACTCCATCTTAATGAAGTTAAGCTAGTAGAAGGTCCCATATAAATAATTTAATAATATGTCTGAATGAAATGACTGCTATCTAACTAGTAGAAATAACAGAAGTGATTAAATTAAATTCAATATACACATTAGCCACTGAACTATATAGCCATACAAGAAGGAAGAGTGTGGTCTAAAGAGTTGTCTCTTTTCCTCCCACAGCTTTATAATTATATCTTCAGGGAAATGCCACAGCTCAGCGTTTAACGATCTGCCATCAGAGACATTTATGAGGAGATTTTCAGGGAAGGAGAGAGTTGTACAAAAAAGCAGTCATTGAATAGTCTGGCAGTTGTCTGCTGAGAGGAGCATTGATCTATATATTTACATATCATGTGAAGTTAATAATTCTAAGTTTTTCCCCCAAGAAAATCCACAACAAGGTCATGATCTCCCAGGAAATGTTTGGAAAATAGAGCATAAATCTTGGACAGTGTCAATCTGTCACTGCCCTACAGCAGATTTGTATGGTTTGAAAGAGCACAGCTGGTCAATTCAGTGACTCTGGATGCTTTCCATGAGGGGTGGCTCCGGCAAAACCCAGTCCCTTCGTGACACTAAACCATGGGGTATACTGGAAGAGGGGAAGACATTTGCAATGTAGGAAGCAGTGGAATGAAGTATTCATGAGGAATTAACAGATGGCACAGAGTAAACTAATGGAAAAATTAGCAAAATACTTTTCCTAGTGCCAGACTGTAAATCAAATTGAAATATCCTTTGTAGCTGTAGCTGGTGCATCTGTGCAGGTATTAGTGTTACTTTGGAGATGAAAACTGAAAGTCTGGATGAAGACTAATCTATTAGGCACTCAGGATGAGTAACTTCCGACTTAAATACGTATGTAATTTCGCAAATGGACACAAAAAAGTCCAGGTTGTGGCTGTCAAGTGTTTCTTAGACATTTCAAAACATGGCTTGCATAACTGCTCATCTCTCTGAGCAGATTAGATTGTCTAAACAGATTCTGAGATACAGGAAAAGATCAAGTACCCTTAAGAAGAAAAAGACAAACAGATCTGTGAGTGCATTTATTTGACTGACTGAAACACTCAATAAGAGTTGGAGAAGTATCTTTAATTAAGTTACATGCGCTGCTAATCTAGTGAGACAGGGATATTGTCAGATTCCAAGTGAGGTGGTAACGACATCTACTGCTTTGTCATTTATAGTGACCGTTTATCACTTGCATTTGTCCCAGCACAGGCAGTCAAATAGATAAATCACAATCATTGCTACTTCCAGCAAAACCCAAAATCCTGTATATTATTTTGTTTTATCCATTTTTAAAGTGGGAGCTCCTACTGACCTCATTCATGGGCTGGAACCTCACAGAGTAGTTCAGCTGTATGTGTGAGAGCGACAATAATACGCTTTTTTCTTTTGGGCATCCTCTGCTGCAGCCCGTGAACAGCAGAGCCCGTCATCACTGCTGGGACTTTGCAAAGCAGAAAGTAACCAAAAAAGCTGGTTTAATTTCAAGCTCCATTAGACACAGTGTTTGCCAAATGGAAGAAGACCAAATTGGTTGGAAATCTTATCCTGAGACCTCTGTGTTGGTATTAAAAATCAGAAGGAGTAGGTAGTAATAAACAGAAATCACATAATACATCATCTGAATCACTTACTTTGAAATCACTTTGAGTCTTTTAGTGTTCTTTTTTTCTCATAGAAATGTAAAGTAATTACACTGGGACTATTGATTACAGAACTGTAGTATCAACCTGGGTTTTCCAGTACTAGGTTGTTGAGATCTGTATTTGAATGACTTAAAGATAATTAGACCGTGTGTATATGTATATATATACACACACACACACACACACACACACAAACTTTCTTTCCTTTTCTTTGTCCTTCTTTTAAAATGTTGCAAATGCATGCGCGTAGCACCACATTATCGGAGTACTGTAATTAGAGGAAGAAAATAGTGTAATTAATAAAGAGTAAAGCTGTTTTTCATCCAATCTGTTATTTTCACCATGCTGATTAGTTTGAGTGGTAAAATTTATTCCTCACTCTGCATACTGAAGTGCTTGTTTTCATGTAGAACTTTTTCCCCAGGAAGCTGTACGTTCGAGTCTCAGCAGATGCACTGCCGTTGCGATGCTGGTGTGTTGTTCTTCCTGCAAATATTGCGTGATCACAGATGCCGGGGGGGGGGAGGTGGGCTCCTGGCCGTGAAATGAGAGCCGGGTCCTGTTGAGGAGCTTGAATGATACGTTTTACAATTTCACATTACATTGCATGTATGACTCAATGATGAGTCATACTCATGTTTTTAAGGTCTGAAGAAGCCACCAGAGTACCCTAAAATGACATCCAGGAAAACGTAGGCCACAGAAAGTCGTCTGCTTTTTTTTCATCCCTCTCAAGTACTTGTAGGGGCAGTTCAGTAATTAATGTAAGAAATATCTCACTGACTCTAATCAGAAGTGGGTCGGGCCTCTGCTCTGATGTATCGATTCAATTGATTCAGCAGCCAGAATGATTGATACGAAGGTATTCGAACCCGGTCCTGCAATTTGGGCTGATGGCCATTAGCCGCGCGCACGGGCCCCGGTGTGCCATTTGTAGGCCTGCCAAGCCTGGGAGTAGCTGTCGGGCATCTGAGCTGTACGGCTCTATTCTCCGTTTATAAAATTTTCCCCTCGAGAGCTATTGCCAGAGTTGCCAGCAGAAGGTAGTGTGAAATATTAAAACTGTCCTCAGTTTGGAAAGTAGGGACCCTCGGAAGGCGATAGCGGCGCAGGATCTCCCGTCACGTGAGGGAGAAGGGGGCTCGGGCTGGAGGTGCTGCCGCAGGTAAGGCAGAAGAGACGAGCAGGAGAAGTAAATTGACTCAAACGAACTGGTTTAAGTTGAATCAAATTTAAAATGGATATGTATTTGTGTGCTTGTTTGTTAGGAAAGATGGAATCGGCTCTCCGAGGCACCCTGGGGGCTGCGCCTGCCGCCCACGCCGGTGTTGATAGGCAGCGCCGGCAGCAGGCTCCTGCGTCCCAGAGTGCTGGAGAGTGAATGTCAGCTCATTTAATCTTTGTCAGCCTGGTCCTCCCTCACTTCATCCTCTGAAAAGAAAGTTTAAAAGGATGCATTTAAAGAAATGTTTTGAAGATTTGCTGGAAGAAGTGTGCTTCTCGGTATCTCTTGGCTTTAGTTTAACCCGTTCCTCTCCAGGCAAGTGATTTTAGAGTCACCTCCAATGCCAGAGCTGGAGTATTTAGTTCTTATCAAAGCTCATAATACAGTGATTGCGCTGTAACTCAGGAGGGATGTAGCTTTGTGTGTGCTGGGCACTGTTTAAAAAGTCATTGTTTACCAGGAGGTAGGAAATCCTAGGGCTTGCTGTAGTTAGAGCCAGACCCATCCTTGTCTCTCACTCAAATTTTGTATATATATTTTTGTGTGCACGTATGTGTGTATATATATGTATACATATGTATGTTATATATGTATACATATGTATGCCACTATATTTATCTATCTATATGTCTGTCTGTCTATCTATCTATCTATCTATCTTGAGGTTGGCAAGGAAAGAAATTGATATGGTGTCATATAAAGAACTTTAAATATTTTCACATCAGAGTTCAGCATGAAACAAGCGACTCTCAACACTTTAGTGCTTGCATTTTTTAAGATCTGACTGGTCATTTTGAGAATGTGCTGAATATATTGGTATGCTTGCGTTCGTCGAATCCTTTGGATGCTCTTTGTCCCTGCGGGAGGACAGGAGACTTTTACAGCCGGGAAGGAGCAGCTCGTATAGTCTTTCCTACAGAAGCCTCCTCTCCCATACCAGAGATTTCTGCTTCCCAGGGAGCGGAAGACGGCACACACTGCTGGGCTTTATTGCGAGGCGCTGCACCGGCTGAAGAAATGGATCCACTGATTCAGGACAAGTAAGCAAATTCAGCTGGCTGATGAAAGGAAGCCTAGACAACGGTGTTCAAACACTGGCTCCCATTTCCTCCCACCCCCCCCACCCCCAGATGTCTGGTTTCAGTTTTAAAACATAATAACATTTCATTAAGGAGCCATAGCAACCCTTCACTAATTTGTGAAGAGTACATCGTGAGCTACATTCTGTACTTATCAACATTTGAGCACTTTAGATCTTGTTTCATCTCATTAGTGGATGTTTATGGGACCTGAGGGTTTCGGCACTCTCTGACTCATTAGTCAGCCCGTGCGGGTGCAGGTTGTATATTACAGCCTTTAAACGCTCGCACAACCTTCGACAGAAGTTCAGTCGGAAATGTTTGCTCACGTTAAAAGAGTCCGTCAGAAAGGAATGTGCAAAGGTGCGGTGTTTTTCTTTAAAAAAACCACCACTTAGTATAACACCGTGTATTTCAAAGTCATGTTGTGCTCGGTTGCAGACAGCTGTGCCACCGAAGAGATGTCATTTCAAAACGCTGGGTATTTAAATTGCTGGCTCTGGAAAATTTAGCCACGGGATGGCATTTACAGGAAACGGCAAATCGGAAGAATGTGTTGTGTTGGAAATGGCTTGGTGTTAACATCAGAAAGCGTAGGAATCCTGTTTTCCCACTCCTTTACTAGACTGAAGCTTTTTTTTTCCCTCCAAACTCTGCAGTTGACATAGTTCATGCGTGATCTAATTTCCATGAAAAGAAATGGGTTTTTTTCCTCTACTAAATTTATTAAGCAGTGCACCATTTAGTAAAGTGTCAGTAGCACCTGTTGGAGAAAGGCAAATAAAATACTGATGCAGGAGGAGGTAGTTTGTCCAGATTACCGGCAAGTAGTTTCACGTACTGTGAAAAAGTTCCTGAGTGTGTAATTTAATAGGAAATTAGTCACCAATCTGCTTTTTGTGCTTTTGTTTCGAGTATTGCTTTTCTTCCCCATCATGATGTACTGTTTTCTCTGAAATGCACTAACAAATAGGAAAAACAAATACAAGTGTGAATTAACAGTGTGATGTAAATGACAGAGCAGGAAATGGCGTCTTAAATTTGTTTACAATATGCTGCAAGTCAAAGCATAGGAAACTGCTTTATTAATAAGCAGTTGATAGTCATGTTAATTAGGAAATCACAGAAAAAAATGTGCTGCTTGTGTGATAATTGCCTTATTAACACTGCATAGACAGTATCCATTTTTTCAGGGATTAATGTGGAAGTCAGATTTACATGTTGTGCTTTTACAAAGATAGTAGGGATTTGTTTTGTTATAGGTGGAGCTCTGGTACTGTAATTGGGAGAAGATAACTGCTAAGGTCCTTAAAAATCTCTGCAAAAGTGGAAATGCGATGAAGATCAGTATCAGATCTTATCTGAATAAATATTTCTGAATTTTACGGTTGCTACATGGCAAACTGTGCTTTTGGAGTAATAACTTTACAAATTGGAAATCTCTAGCCTCACTCATCAAGTATACCTACACAAGCATCGCATGAGTTTACGACTAATCTTTTATGCATGAGTCACTGTGCACATTGTGGTTTTGATGGGAAATGAAAACCTGAGGGTTCATTGAGGGGACTTGGATTTGAAAGAAAAAAAGGCAATATTTCATTTCAAAAGGCTGAAGTACAGATAGAAGCAACACCAATGCTACTCTTTCATGCCAACAACGTGGCTGAACAGTTTGTAGAACAACAAGCTATTAAGTTCCAGCACGTCGTCCTCGGAGAGCCTCGTGCTGCTGAAGTTGTCAGAGGACACAGCAGCTCGGCCACAAAACCTGCTCATGTGAGGCAGAGGCTGTCAGGGATGCTGCAGGAGGACGTGCCGCAGCTCCGGCATCGGGGCAGGGCGCTGGGGCAGCACCCACACTCGCTTCGCCTGCGGCTTTCCTCTCTCTTATGAGAATCCGGAGTCATTTGTGGGCGCCGGATGGTTTAGAAGAGGGTGAGACGGCTGCGTTTGGTCTACGTTACGCCATTTCCAGCAATTAGTTCAAGATGACGCTGATAATTGTGATGTAAGGACCCTGCTGATTGAAAACAGCGCAGCTCAGTACCTGTGCGCCCGCTGGACGGTCTGTGCCTAGGAACCAGACGGCACTTGAAACATCAAGCTCTAGTGCTTGTTCTATTTTATCCGTGTTTCTTGATTCATTTCTTCAGCTGCAGAAATTTCTGTACTTACACGAAGGGTAAAAGCTGTGTTCACAGAGCTATCTGGCAGCACAGCTTTCCAAGCTTGGGGTTTTTTTTTTTTCAGTGTTACTTGAAGCAAAGTGTTTGCTTTTCTGCCGTGCAGAAGTGATGCATCCGTAGCAGGATGGCAGCATCTGCGCACACCTGGGCTCGTGCTGTTGCTGTATCATCCTAGTAGAGGTGTCCTGGCAGAGGGCTTCAGAACAGTTTGAGGGATCCATGAGGAACCTTCTCAAATGGAAGTTGAAGGCTGGAGCCCTCTGGCAGGATTTAGGATAAATGTGTTTTTTCATGATCAAGATGTAAGCTTGATAGGAGCTACTGTAGCTCTGCCTGGGTGCAAAGTGTGCTCTTCCCGTGGTGGGCTTGCAGTTTGATGGAGGGTCATGAAGCAAATGAGTCGTGGAAACAATGAGGGAAAGGGCTGACAGGTTAGGGAAGGTTTGGGGCGCTGCTTTGTCTTTAGACTTTTGCCCTGGGTTGCCACTGATTGTCCTGTAGCATTTTCTTCCAGAGCAGGACAAGTCTGTCACTCTGTCTTCATGGCCTGACATAAATCATGTTTAGGTGATCAGCCTTGAAAAACCAAGGGAAGCATTCAGAGGCAAGAGCATTTGCTGCAAGAGCATGGAGGACTTAAAGGGACTAGACATTAAATGCTGTCTTAAGCTTGTGCATCTCTTGTTAAGCTTCTTTCTCAAGGTCCTGGTGATGTAGTCCTGGCTGTTTGTCAGGTATTTCCAGTAGTCCTGGACAAGTAATAGAGTTACTTCAGCTCTTCGCTTTCTGTAACTTGTGGAGGACAAAAAGGCATCGAGGCCCTGGAATCGCTGCTTTTAAAGGCTGTTTTGGGGACTTTTCTTTGGCCAGTACCCTGCAGGAGTGGAGTGTTTAGTCACGGGCAGCAGCCACTGATTTTTGCTCTTCATGTTGTGTCACCTGATGACTCAACAGGGACCTTCTCTGTTCATTTGTACTGACTTCCTTCTCTCCTCAAAATCACAGCTGTCTCCCCCACTGTCCTTGTCGTGTGTTGCTCTTCTTGCCCTGTCCCTGGTGTGTTACCTCTGGAGTTTGGGTCTGCAGTGCTCTCCAGGGGCTGAGGAGATATTGCCAACAGATGCCTGGAGGATCACAGCAGGAACGTGCAGGATGTCCTCCAGATCTGTCGTGCTGGTGGCTGTTGGGAGGACACGGGCTATCCTGTCGCCTTGAGGTTCCAGGTGGGAGAAGCCAATGGGCAATGCTGGGCCGTGATGGTGGTCAGCGCTGTCTCTCCACAGAGAATCCCGCTGCTGGACTTCTGCTAGGAAAGATGCATAACTTCTTCAAAATTACTAATAAAAATTATCTTTATAGGTAAATTTGCCACAGGTTTCCACAAGAAAAGCGTGACTTCTTATCTAAAATCAAATTTAAATGTGCCTTTGCAAAGTCTACCTTCTTGTGAAGCATTTGTCCTTGGCCATGGTCCATCTAATGAAGCATCCTGGCTGCGGCCTCCAGTTTGATTAAGTAGATTACTTACATCTTCTTTACTGTGTAGGGATCCATCTGGAGCACAGCTCAGCAGACACTGAAGCGTTTTGTTGAAGTCAGAGACGTGTAAAAATGTATTGCTGAACTGCCGTAGACAAAGTTCATTGGTGAACTGGAAAACGAAGGGGTTGCCGCAGGCGTCTGATTCACTGCTCCACTATGATTCAGCTGAGATTACTGGAGTCACAGAGATGTCAGACTGGGGTGGCACGGTGCTGAAACTGGTCCCTCGCCTTGCACTTAGAGATGCAGGCTCTGCATTTTCCAGTTGCTTTATGATTTTACCACGTCAATGCTGAGCAAGGGGAACGGCCGCGGATCTCATTTCCTGTTGTTATCAATAACGGTGACAGTTCATAACTCCCTGGTGAGTTAAATAATACTTTTGTTCATTTTTTGCTTTTTATATCAATAAACAAAAAGAACTAGCAATAAGCACACGGTAGTCAAGAGCATCCTGATGCTCACCACGTGCAAAATTTATACAGTGATCGCAGTAGTAAAAAACAAGTGAATATTCCAGTTTAATTCCACTCTTCCTTTGGTCTGGCTCACCTACATGACAAAAAACCACTTCTTCTAGCTAGGAGACAGAAGGCGCTTTTTGTAAAGTTACAAGGAAAAGCAGTAATTGTTCCAGTCAACGATGACATTTGTCATATCCCACTTAGTGAACTCTGTCTTTTAACTGGTTCAAAGTATTGTTTGTGAAGCCCTTGATGTCTGACACATGGATTTGTCTGTGTAAAAAGCAGAAATACCTAACATTTACCAAAGAACAAAGTTTCCCAGAAAGTGTCCAAGCTGGATGAGCGACAAGCCAGAGGACGCATGGAGGGGGATAAGGGAGGCTGCGTTTTGGCCTCATCCTGCCACACCCATCCCAGAAACTGGGAACTGCTGCCAGGTTCCCATGCCCAAGCAAAGCCTTAGAGATTACGTATTACGTCTTTCAGCATCAGCTCCCGTAGTGTCTTACTTATGGAGAACGTTGGTTTTTTAAGGCCTTGTCTCTCAGCTTCAAAAAAAAGCTAATATATTAACATCGTGGTTTTGCTTTAATAACGTAACTGACACATTTGCTGTTTAATATCCTATTCCACGCTGAACTAAGTCCCTGGACTCATCATGCGCTGTTTATCTAAAGTAATAGCAAAATACATTATTTTCTGTTTGAAAGGTCTATAAAGCAGCTATTGGCTGATTTTAAAATACATGTATTTCATGCTTTTGTGTAAAGAAATCGGAAGCCTTCCCAGTTCTGTTTGATTCCAATTCTACGGAATAGCGTTTCTTTGGCTCAGATAATAATATTTTTTCCAGTGACTGTTTAATCTGGGGATGTGATTTGACTTCTTTCACCGTGTAGGGCACCAGTATAAGTCGTGCTGTGCAATGTACATTTTACATGGTATTCTGCTTTCACAAAAAGCTAATGAACATGAGCATTTGGGATTCGTTGTAATTGGTCTACTTAATGTGATGCTTCTGTAGCAGATATAGTACTTTCCAAAAGTTACTGCTTCTCCAGTCCTTGCAGCTATTCCTGTCAGATACACGGGGGAGCACTGGCAAGGACATGTAGTACACTAGCTTTTTTAGTGCCAAAATTATTCTCATCGATCTTAATTCTTATTTATCCTTTGCACTAACATTCAACAGGAAGACAAGCTCCAAATTCTGACTTGTGGCGGTGTCTTCATTAAGATATGAATGAGGAATACAGAGGACTTCAGTGCTTGGGACACTTCTTAATAGATATTTCCGAGTATTTCCATGTCAACAGCAATCTAACCCTGATCTCATTCTTTCTGAAGCCCACGATGATTTTCCCATTAAATGCACTTTCTCAGCGTTGGCTGGTAATAAAGGAAGAGGGTGATCGTCCTTAATACTAAACCTTTCAGCGCAGACACTGTAAAAGTGGTGTTAGTGTGATTAAGAAGACCCAGGCCAAGACTATTTAACTGCTTAATCTTAGAAATGAGATAGCACAGATTGCAGTGAAAATGCCTGGGCTGCAAGATCAGCACAAGAAGTGGTATTTAAAAAATACATATGTGAAATTGGCTTGCCTGTCCCTGAAAAGCACTGGATGAATATGTTTGTCCCACCTCTGCTGTGAAGGCAGCAAGGTGGAGGGAAGCCCTGCCACCGTGCCATGCAGAGAGGCAGACCCAGCCGTCCTCTGCTGGGAAGTTTTCTGGGCCCCTCTCAAAGGGGATTGTGGGGACAGAGGTATAACTCGGCGGTTAGGTAGTACTGTGCCATATGAAGGGAGCAGACCACAGGCATTCCTCTGCCCTTTTGAAATGGTCATTTGTGGAACCAGTTGAGTTTTAGGTTGGAGGCTTAGTTCACCCAGTCCCAATTTCCATCCACTTTAGATACCAAAGCTGTGTGCTGCCAGCTCCCTAATGAATCCTTCATTCTTTCATGTATCAATCTTGATAATTCCTCTGTGAAGTTAGGAAAAGCAAAGAAATTTTAATTGTGGCATTAAAAGCCACCTAGATCCTCGTACTGAAATCCAAAGGTACCTGTGAGATTTCTAAAAAATCTCGTATCGGGAAATCTGACAGGGAACCGAATCTGCATCCTTTTCAGATGCTCTAATAATTCAACCATCTTTTCCTCATCAGGGACAGCGTATTTACCATGCTATCCATTAGGGAGACAATTGCTCCTGGAAGATATGCCAAAATACCACTTTTTTGATGTGCGAATGTTCACAGTCACCTGTATAAATAGCAGCGGGCTGCTAGAGAAAGCTATATTGATGCTTTTGCCTTTGCTTCTGGGATTTAGTTTATTTGCCTTTCATCATCAGTGAGAATTTTGTAGAACCGCTTCCCCAGAACAATGCCTGTAAGGAGCAGGGGGGCAGTGGGTGAGCGCCGTGGTCCTGGGGGGCTGAGCTGTCAGTCGGAGCTGATACCTGTCTGAAACTGTGAGCTTAATTTAAAAAATATTCGGCATTGCAACAAGTTTTATTTCTAGACCCATACGTTGAGACGGAAGAGGGGCAGGGATCTGAGAAGAGTTGTCTGTTACTGTTGCCCTGTACGCTGCTGCACCAAAGCAACAATAGATGCCAAAAGATTTCTGGTAGATAATTCAATGGTAACTTTCTTCTGAGCGCTGCAGCGTGGGAGCCTTTGAAAGAAAGAGGTTAAGAGACAAGTAAGTAGGACTGGAGTGCTATTATTACAGCTATTTTTCTTTACTTCTAATACATGTCATCCTCTTTTATTAGGAGCTGACTGTTGAACCAGGAAAACCAGTGCCACAGTATAAAAATGATACATAGGCAAGGAGGTATCATTGATAAGTGATCTGAATGGTACTGACCTTTCTGAAAAATTGAATAAAAATATAAATGCCTTGAGACTTTCAAAAGTAAAAGATCACATGCATCCTCGCATTGTGCTAGAGAGCACGAGTACTTCCAGCAGTGACCAGGAAAACAAAGCCGCCACGATCCCCACCTTAACCTCCCAGCCGCGGGAACTAGTACATCAGGCATTGTGTGTTGCTAAAATCACAGCTCTCACCGCACCGGGGAGCTGAAAAGAGAACGGAGAATAGCAGAGATGTCAAATTTGAGTGAATGCTCCCCAGATCCCACTTGTACAACTGTTACACTCTCAGTACGCTCTTCAACTATCAATTAATTAATGTTTGCTATTGTGCCTAATTTAACCATATATTCAGGGCTTCTTTGTTCGCTTAGCAGCAATAAGTTGTCACTGCAAGATCTACTGAGAAACTGAGGCGCAAAGTCAATTTTAGGTGCAGCCTTGTGAGCTTTCAGTGATTTCCTATAAATTTGTACTGGCGCTCTCCCAGATTCACACTCTCATCTTCCCTATACCCGTAGGCTGCCAGCCTTCCTGTTTTGCATATGAAGTCATGATGTTTGTCTTAAACATTAATTTTTCGTAGGTTAGATTTTGTAAGAATGTTGTTTTACCTACCAGTCTGTTTATATACATTTGATGTGAAACTCACTTTCCTCTTCATCTCCATAAACAAGGTTTGTGCATCCTGGTCTGCAGAGCTCTTACTCTCAGCCTTCCAGGACTCTGAACAGGGAGTTTTTGGCTGACATGTCTTTCTGTGAGCTTCTGCTTGGCTGCAACGAAGAAGTCTGGGGAAAAGACACTAGCCAGCTAATAGCAGCTTGCTACATCTCAGCTTACTGAGATTCTTCTTATGAAAGATTTCTGTTTAGACGGGAGTTTACAGCAGTGGAGGCATCCTAGACCAGCTGAACATAGCTTGGACAGAGGAGTTTTTAGTCATATGCATCCCGTTCTCTAATGTACCCTAAACATGTATCTACAGAAAGAAAACGTAGGCAGTGAGGCTGGGGATGAGGACAAGAAAGCTTCTTAAACTTCTTTGTGTGGACGTTATGTAGAGTAGAGTATACACTCACACAGCTGTGCGTCTATATGTACTTAGATAAGCTTTCCATTAAGGAATATAGCTTGGGAGATTAGTCAAATACGGCCCATTAAACCCCGCATTTAAAGACGACTGATTGCTTTCTGCGTGTGTGCTGGCACAGGGATACCTGTGTGTCCGTTTGCAGGAGGCTCGGAGGAGCCGGTGACTGGCTGAGCGCTGGCGTGGGGCTCCCTGAGCCGCGGCAGGTGGCTGTGGGTGGAGAAAAGTAATTGAGACAGGAAACGGCGTTCCTCAGGAGACATACAGAAATACCAAAATAATAATAAAAGATCTCTGAATCATCCAAACATGGATTTTGTTCTTCTGATGGTCAGTACCATTGGAGAACTTGAGCTGATTTCCAGAGATTGTACAATGTACCGTACTGCCCGGTAACTCGGAGTTACCTAATTCCCCCTTGCTGTTTTCTTCATTTCTTTTTTCAACACATCCAAACAAATATTGAGAAACTGGGAATGAGGAGAGAAAGAAATAGCTGAAATGTCACTTCTGAATTTGGCTATGCTATGGGCTTTGTGTTGTGCTGATAAAAAAATCAACCAACTGAAGCGTTAAAGGGTGGATTTTCTTTTAAATACGTTAGGTTGGATTTAGCTTGATGTTCCTCATCACAGAACTGTCAGTCTTTCTTCTGTGAACCTGGAAGCTGTCGGTCATATGGAAGTGAAGGCCATATGTACGTAAGGCTGGTGGAAATTTTTCCTTTTGACCTTCAGCAGTTGTCCTCTGGATAACACAGAACCAAACTGCTGAAGTGTTGGGATGGCCAAGGTCTTTGTCTCTGCTGGGATCTCTAAAATAGGGATGAGAACCCTGGGAACCCTAAAATAGGGACCTGTCTTTCTTTAAGCAGGGGAAAAAAAAGCTATCAAGGAGACCGGGAGGTTAAGGGGAGCAGATCAGAGGTGTGGAATGGAACGAGAGCCAAGAGGACGGCTGTCAGCTGAGGCTTGACTGTAGTGTTGACTTGACTCATCGGAGATGGAGTGTGAGTCTTGGCTGAGGAACTGCTGGAGATCACGTTGGAAATCTGACGTGACGCTTTGGCCTGTTGTGTACAGGCCGTTCTATCATTTTCTTGGGAAAAGAATTCCCTTCTCTTCCAGATTGCTAGTGAAAAAAAAAAAGTCTCTTTTTCTACCCAAACCCTCCCAATATGTTGGGTTGATAAAAATTACCTGGCAGCAGGGGTCTGGTGTGATGACGTTTCGTAAGGCATTGGCTCTTTAATAAAGTGGAATTAAAGCTGATTTAGGGAATCGTCACCTAAAGAAGCAGCAGCAGAAGGTATTGACACCTACATGTGTGATCCCTTCCGAAGCTCCTTGCACAGAGGAGGTCTGAGAGCACCGTAGCAATTACCTGACTCGAGGTGTGAATGCAGGTGTTTCAACAACATTCTCTACAAAGCAGAGAGAAATGGCAAAACCCAATTGTGTTTCTGGACACCGGTGGTATTGTTGGGAATACAAAAGTCAGTCAAAGCACATCAATTCTGCTGGTATAGAGGAGACTAACTGGCAGTTGTGACTGTTGCTCCAAGGCAGTGCAGGGACTGACCGTCGAGGTTCTTGCCTCTTCTAAGTAAGCCACACAAAATGGAGTCGGTTAATTTACTTTACTTTAGAGATTGTAGTGTAAAATGAAGGAAGAAATCCAAGCCTTTAGGCCAAGTTTTTTAATCTTCAGGTTCAATTTAAATTGTTCCTTAAACTAGCCACTGAAATAGTGTTATGTGAGTAACTAGCAAATTAATAGCTCACCGTGTTGTGCAGAAATGTCAGCCCCTAGAAATGTCATTGCTATTTCTTTACTAGCCTAACTTCTCATTTTTAGACCGATAATTTTGTCTCCACTGAGAATGTGCTGTCGTGCTGCTGAATAATGGAACAATATTTATAAGAAGTCTGGAATTTCAGGATTTTGAAGACAGCTTAATTGACATTAATTGACACTTGGACAGCCTGCATATATAAATATGCCTTTTTACGAAGGTGATGTTCTTCAGCCTGCTGGAGGCAGGGGAGAGGTTTGTATCCTGCCTCCTGCTGCCAGAGCTCCCAGATGAAACGGAAGAATCTGGAGGCTTTGGCGCTTCAGGCCTCCTCAGGAATCTGAAGCACCCAGAGACATGAGTGGCACCTTGTGGAGGGAACCACTATCGGCCATCAGCCGCCTCTGGGGCTGCATCAGGAGCAGGCCGCTTGCAGCCATGGCCTTTCTTCCGAGAGCTCACACCCGGTGTGCTCCCCGAGGTGACAAGGGTCCACCCGTTCGTTACACGCTGTCAGTATTTTTTTTTTTCCCTCAGCTATTCTCAGCCCGTTTCAAAACAGCGATCGGGACGCGGGAGCGCAGACCTGGTGGCATCCGTGAGTCATGTGGCACTTTGTGCTTGAAGGGCCCCTGCGCGGCCGCTCCAGCGGCGCTGGCTCGTACGGCCCCGCGGGCACAGACATGACGTGTGTGCCGCCGTCCCTGCCCTCCCGTGGAAGTCATTAGGTCACCCAAAGGGCACGTCGCTGGGGGATGTTGACTGCGCCACCCAAAGAAGTGGCAAGACATCTTATTCTCCTCTAAGCCGTAGCAACACGTTGGTGCTTCCCTGTTGCGTACTGCGCTCTGGGGTGAAAAGGTCGGCTGCAGCTTGCTGTAGGAACCCAGTTGCAGAGCTGGGACAAACTGGTGAGGTATAAGGGCGTGGATCGTGTCTTCAGTTTCTGTAGAAATCTGCTTTAGCCGTTGCAAAAGACACGCTGGAGTCTGGTAACTCGGCAAGGAATTCAACTCTGTTACCAAGTGCGCAGCATTACAACAAAGCAAATGGATAATCAAAACTCTGTATTGCATGGCGTTATACCTACCAGGAAAAATGCAAAATGAGGCATGATTTTCCATCCTGGTACCTGCCATTTAAAATTAGTTACCCCCCAGTTAGCATTCATTTTTGTTTGGCTGGATAATTACATGGCTATTTCGTCTTGTTAGAGCAAGTACAACAAATTGATCACATTATTTTCAAAATGCTTTGCTTTCTTAGAAGTAATTGAAAAGCTGGGACCAGAAAACCACCATCAATACCCATATTTAGCTAATTTAAAGTTTTATAGAAACTTTTCAGGAGGGGAAATACATATTAAGATGACTTTTTGATGCAGATGAAAACTGGAGTTTTCTTTTGTGTGTTTTTTAGAAACCTCTTTGTTATATACTCTCCTCTAAGAAGTATTTGAAGGTTACTATGAGATAAACACAAATGCTTGGTAACTCCTTTTTCAGTTGTTTTATCCTAATTAAAATCCAGAATGTTGTTTACTGCATAATATTTATTTAAGTGAGGTTTGCAAACCCCAAGTAACAATTTACTTTTATTGTTTCAGCAGTTCAGCTTAGTTTCATTTTGATCACAGAAGAGCTACCAAGTAAACAGTTCATCTGCATATCATAGATGATTTTTTTTTCTTCCTGGTGGGAATTTTTCCCAGCAAATTAACTCTTTCAACAGAGACTTTGACGTTGTTGTAATTAGACCTCATATATAACCTATCACATCAGTAGGAGGAAAAAATTAAGAGAAATGGCCATTAATTTTGTTCATTCAAATTGTGTTTGCTCGCAAGAAGACAGGCTATTATTTCTTCTTGCAAAAGCCATAATGAGAAATTTTCTGAGCTGATTGTTCAGATCAAGCGAAGGGCAGTGTGCATTTGATTAAAGTCCACCTGAAGCCTCGAGCCCCAGTGTATCGAATGGGGATGCAAACTCGGTTTCTAAATCCTAGAATGATTCGGTGGACCCTGGGCCGTTGTCAGCTGGGATTTTTTATCAGAAAAAAATATTTGTAGGACTAGATTGGCTGGTAAGCTAAGTGAGAAGAAAAAAACCCAAACCCAAGAAGATCTGTTGCGAGGACTTCATACCTTGAAAAGCACTGTTGATAAGTCCCAGAGAAAATACTTTTTTTTTTGCCTAGGGTAAATGCCACTTAGTTTTTGTAAGTTCATTTTATATTCACTTTTTAGAGATTATTTCCCTCCTGCATTGTTAGTACCTGTGTTTCCCCGCATGCAGCACCAGGAAAATAACAAGCAATATGAAATTTGTAAAAATATCAGTCAGTCTGGTGCCCCCTGCTTGATTATATCCATAATCTCCCTGGGTAGACATGCTATTTCACAGGATCCGATCAATAAGGTAGCGGCAGCCGTCTGTGAGCTCCAGCAGCGTGTTAATAAATCCCACTTTTCCGGGGAGCTCTATATGAACTTGCGTTGAAGTCACTTGGAGTTTGGCGAGCTGATCAATGTCAGGATTGGACTCAAAAGCCTAATGAAGAGGGAGGAAAAATACTCGGCCTCTCCAGGTGTCATTGCCACGAGGAACAGGAGAAACTTTCTACTTGTGTCGTGTGACTTGCTGCACAAGGTATTTAAGTATGAACATCTGAGTCTTGCTGGTGCTGAAGACTGTATGAAAGTTACAGAGAATAAGTTAAGGTGACATGCACCGATCCTAAATATTTACTTTTTAGATGTTTTAACGATTTTCGATGTTCTCAAGTGGCTTTTTCTATGAAGAAGATAAGCAGTGGTGTTGAGGGGAACCTGCCTGCAACCATGATATTTCATTTTGGTTAAGTGAAGGATATTTTTCAGTTGATACCCTGTTTGGTGAAAACCACAGTTTTATGTTGTGAAGCCAGCTGGATTCTTCTGATACTTCCAGCTGTTTCCGCATAAGCAATTTTGTGTGCATGAAAGGAAGTTTCGTCAATATTAATTAAAAAATTGAAAATGTCAGGTTTCCTAAAAATGTCTCTGGCCTGATAATGAAAAAAGAGGAAGGACCCAGCGTGCTGTGTGTAGTTGGGATTTCAACATACGGCTTGGTCTCAAGGCTATTACAGCATTTCCTGGCTATTTCCTTGTTACACTTAACAGAAAAGAGGAGAATATATGTGTGTAACTGTATCATCTTTAATTTCTGCCCTGTGCATTTTCTCGTTAGTATTCATTGCTCTGTAGTCTTTTCCCTGGGATTTTTTGCAAAGGACAAAATAGAAGTGTTGAGTTTTTTCTAGATTGATATTTGAAGCACGAGAAGTTTTACTTGGCTGCACTGGATCGTGTAGTATGTTTTATTCTCTGATTCGGTGTCTGCTCCCATGCTCGGTGAAGTCAGAAAGAGAACTTCCATTGATCTGACAGAGTTTATTATTCGGATGAGATTATTACCAGGAGGTAGATGTGTGAAAAAAAACTTTATTATTTTTGCATAAACATGATTATAAATTTAAAATTTGTGTCCTAATGATATTCTGTTCATATTCTGGGATATTAATTTTAAATTCACTGCTTCAGTGATGAATCTTGCCTTAAACAAATTTGCTTGAATATTGAAACCCAGGGAACACAAAGGGACAAGAATGGAGTCAAAAGAAATTCTTTTAACTATCTGGATATTTATAAAGTCGTTAGTGTTCTGGTACTTACCTAGTACTAGGGTTTTTTTCTTTCTAAGTTTTTGTTTTGTCTTGTTTTTAAACTTGCTGGTTGATTCATAAGTGAAGGCAACGGGAGTTTTTCCATTAACTTCCGTGAACTCTGAAACAGGCGCCATACGTCACTGCATGCACCAACCCATCAGTTTAGTCTTAATGTCTTATTTTTTTGAATGAAACAAAATAATAACTCTGCAGGACAGCTGATCACCTTATTATTTTCCATAAATCTACATTACTGTCACACACAAGAACTGCCTCTCTGCCAGCGAAGAGATTCAATTAAAAGGCTGCCAGAACAAATGTACCTGCGCTGCATCCCAGTGTCAGACACGTTTGGTTCCAACAAAATACGAGACCAGCTTTCTCCGAAGAAGTCCCTCTGCTTGAGAAGTCTTGCCACCATTTTTACAGAGTTTGCTTGAGGAATCAGCAGCTGAAGTGTCTTTTTACTGCCCTGATGGATCATAGCTTACTTTTCCTCGATCTAGGCAGAGATCATATCGTCATAGGATGGAGGTTTTCACTACAGATGGTAACGGAGCTTTTGCTTTGCCAACTTTTTACAAAAAAGTATCTAAATGTGTTACTTCTTGTTTAGTGTAGAAGCTTTCTAGTCCCTCATTAGCAGAAATCTCAGTGCTAGATGGCATCGTGGTAGAAGGTGGCAATAATAAATCATAAAAAGTAAGTGACTTTTTTCAGGAGCCACCTCTAAATAGGGAGGATTTGTTCAGGTGCCCTGTGCTTCCAACAAGGGTCCGTTTCTCATGTGGTTCTGTGGTCTTACTAGGAAATAAAACCAAACAAGCAGAACATCTAAATCAGAAAATCCTTATATTAGTGATGGGGGGATTATGCTCAGAAAATCTTGCACATTGCAATTAGTTACTGGCAGTGTAATAAAACTGTCTGGAAGCCACATCTTTAAAAGCTTGTGCTTAAAAAAGAATTTCAACTTTCTATTTAATTATGTGTATGAGAGTTAAATTTTTGCACCTTAAGTCAAAACTTAGAAGACTGATCCAGGATCTGATTATTTTTAAGCATTACTTATTACTTTTTCTTGTTAATCAGATGGATTTTCTAGGGTTACAGACATCAGCCGCCACTTTCAGTAGCCTTTTGTTTCTTATGTGCAATATCTAAGGGTAGCATAAATGCTCATTGGAATCTCACATTTAGCTTATCACTTTGGTGGCTGTGGTAGGCTTTTCAATACTTAATTCTAGCTTGTTGCCTTACAGCAACCAGAAAGTCATCTGTCATCTACTTTTTCCACACTAAGAGATCTCATACTTCTTGTTTCTGTAGCTCTTAGCTGTGTGCATACTCATTTTCTGCCAACATTTCTGTGATCCTGTTAGTGACCAGCTTCGGTCAGGTGTAGCTTTATTATTCTCTTATTATTTCTTCTGGTGTTAGTTTATTATTGACTCAAGTTTGCTCATTTTTAAAGTTCTTGGTGACATTGTAGAATTACTTTAGTTTCCTTCTGATGCGATTACTTGTACTTCTTATACTTTCCTGACTCTTAGTGAATTTTCTGGGAGAAGAGCCAGTGCCTTTCTCCTGCGTGCTAGAAGGTGTGGTTGGTAGGGAAATGAGTCGCATGCTGCTGTACCCTCCAGGTCATCAAATAAAGCTTCTCTTTAATAGGAAAATCTGCCTTTGCAGGTTCACAGCAGATTCGTATGAGTACCAAGCTCTTTCTGCACCCATTATTGGTGCAAGTGTCTGAAGGCAAAAAATGACTGGGGTTGGGAGTGGTTGTATAACTGAAGTATAAAAAGAAACTCTGGGTAGTTTTTTTTTAAAAAAGTAATACTTGCATCAGATGCACCTAGAATCAGGGTATTTTTCAGGCGAAAAGATAACCTCAGAAAATCCTTCTGCAGCAACGTGCATCAGCGTACAACAGAGTTTGACGTCAAGAGACGCCGGTAATTGTAGCATTACCAGTGTGGCGTGACAGGCAGTTTAAGGCTAAGCCCACGTATTGATGGTCTTTGCCTGTGAGCTTCCCTGCCCTGGGTACCCTGGGGACGATGGGAGAAATATCCCAGCCTCTTCCCTGAAAGGCTCTCCCTCTTTGGAGTAATCAGGCAGAGGGAGGTGTAGGGACCTTTCTGTCCCCCTGTCCACCCCAGTGCACCTCCTGCAGCAGCGGTTTCCTGTGCAGACCGTGTATGCACAGCGTAGGAATGATTTTGCACTAATTAAAATATGGTACCTAAGGAAGCCTTTGAGAGGGGGGGTTTCTTGCAGCGAAGTCGGCTTCGAGCCTTCCAGAAAGCCTGTGGACACAGCAGGTACTTTGTGATGTTTGCCAGCTATCTCATCTCCAAAGCTACAGCAGAATTGGAGACGCAGTTTGGGGAAAGTCAGTTTGGTCCCAACAAGCCAATTTAAAATAATTTTAAGGGTAAAAAGCAACAAAGAGCCTGCGTTGATCCTGTTGTAAAAGGCGTGTATGTCATAGCTGCCCCGAGCTCCGCGAAGTTTTCATTTCTGTGAACTTTTGGAAATAATTGTTATTACAGATACGATAAAAGAGCAGAAAAGCTCCCCTCAAGCAATATGTAGATATATTTTCGTCCCAGCAAATGACTAACAATACAAAGATTTCTTTGATGACATAAAAGATTTGTTTAAAACTGCTTTGTCCTTTGGTAGCCCATCTAAAGCAAACCATGCTAATAGAGGTATACTGCATTTGAAGTCTTTATTTTTGCCTCCTAAAGCGCCATTGCAGAGCATGTGCGTGAAGCTGTAGTCCTGCAGCGTGATATATGTGCTGGACCTCAGCTACATGTAAGGCACAGGAGATACTAGCAACCGGGGCGTAGACCAGGAGTAAGTACTCCCAAGTTCTCCACTGTTTTTTACACCTTCCTAAAATAATACAGAAAACGGGACGATAGTATTTCAGAGTAACAGCACATGGCAAGCCTGCAAGAGCGAGTACGCTAGGGTGTCTTTGGAGGATGATCCCCTTTCCTGCTTTCTCCACAAGAAGATTGTGAAAAACAAGAGTTCTGCCTGAGCTTTGCCTCCATCCGAAATCTCATCTCCTGCTCTGGGGATTCTCTGCCAGCGAGCTGCGACTCTGCCAACTGTTACAGAAACAAAAGCTCTTTCCAGTTCACTTCACCCAGAAATAGCCTGCTGTCTAAATTCCTTCCTAGGCCAGCTCTCTGCTCTCTATTTTAGCATTCCCCCCCCCAATTCTGTAGGGAGCGTCCTAAACCTGCAAGATATTTTTTCCTGCAGGTCTGGCCTCGAGCACCCTGCGGGCTGGGCTGCAGGATGCTGTGCCACGGCCTCCTTTCAAGGCAGAGGGCACAGAGGCTGCTGCAGAGAGGGGTCAGAGCGCTTCATGGCAAGAGATCCAAGGTAAATGCAGCTTCATACACTCTCAAAGACAAAATCTTGCAAAGGCTATCAAGGAAACAGGTATGTAATATCTCGATTCTATTTTAAAGCTGCCAGACAATAAAATAACACCGAATCCCTGGCCTGATAATCACATTCCAACCAGAAGGAGACAGGGGAAAAATACTTTTATTTCTCAGGGAAAAGTCTGATTATGCTGGTTGTACGCTGACATCCAGAAATCCTCAAAGAGCAGCCGCCCATGGACTTCAGAGGGCAAAATGTGAGCTCGCCCGTTTAGTTTACAGAGAGCCGGGTTGAAACCAAACAGTTACATGAGATTTTACACACTGGTGTACGCATAGTGCAGTGTGCTGACAGGCTCCCCAAAGTGTGTTCTGCAACAAATAATTTGTGTGTGTTATCTTTGTGTGGTAGAACGGGGTGTCCAGATCATGTGTCACTCCGGGATCTGGCTCCGCTGCAAGAATTTTATTTGATCAGGCCTGTCCAAATTACTGGTGTCATCACTATTATCTGCTTAAATGAAGGTTTCCATAGCAGCTAACATAACATTATTAATTGACAGGAGAAATAGGTGAATCACTGAAAATTACTTGAAATTTGGGAACATTATTTTGTTTCGACCTCTTCTTTTGGGGGATTTTTAAATGCATTTTCAAATACACCTTTAAATCTTTCCCATTTAGTTTTAGCAACTAAATGCATTAGTTCCACCAGAACAGAGTATATCTACTAGATATGCTGAACCCCTGAGCTCTCCTCCCTCGTACATCTCTGGGAAACTTTGTGTTGGAAACTTGGAGATCACATATGACACTATTCCAGCTACCTACATCGAAATTTCTTGATTGCTTTACAGACTTGGCTTACTTTGCAAATCCTGCAAGTACATTTCAATCAAGCTTGAATTTGACTTAAAAATAAAAATATTTCATCCAAGAAATTGGATTTTCCAATTTATTATAACTTTAAAAAAGATTCAAGCTAGTGTGGATGACCCAATACAGTATGACTATGATGTTTCAAAAATCATCAAAGCAATTCTTTCTTATCGTGTGAATTTGCTTGCGAGTTTGACCTTACTCGCTGCGTTTTCTACATGTGCTGCAGTGCTTTAACCACCTGATTTCCAGTAATCTTTCATGGCTATAGCTCTGCTTAGAAAGTCAGCTGGCTAATTGCACTTCAGTGATGTCACGTTTCTTTATATCAACTTAATCTGAAGATTAAATACATTGAAATTACAGGGAGATGGAGGGTGAAGCAGAAGCTCTTTTTTCTTACGGAAATTATTGAAGATTTTTATATACGTCTCACAAGCCTGTTAAAAGCTGCAGTAGGCAGAATGGTGGTGTTCTCCACATCTGTGCAATTCAGGAAGCTGTAAATGATAGTTCTTATTTGTGTAACCTTAGCGTTGTTGTGAGGAAACAACGACTCCGTGTGCTGTACATGTTACCGCTCTGGCGTTTCCTAGACGGATAAATCAAAATAAGGCTTTTATCCACATTCGGGTGAAACTTGGAAGAACAGATGACTGAACATAGACTGTGAACCAAGGTAGAAGGGGCTGTGATTCCACCAACATCCAGAGAAGCGGTTTCTGAAGTTTCTAGGAAAGATTACTACTTGTTGATCAAAGCTCCAAGACCAAAGTAGAAAAAAAATCATCTCTCCTTTTTTGAAAGTGCTGTGAATATTTGTCCTAAAATCATTCTTCTTATGCTCCAGTCATTGTGTAGGACCCCAACACTAGTGGCGAGAGCCCTCCGCTAATCAAGGATCTTGGTTCTCAAAGCCGTAATAAAGAACAGTAAGGAGTGTGGCACCAGAAATGTGGATTAACACAGCCTTGATCATGTCCTCGGATACTCTTCTCTTTTCCTGTCTGTTACTGGCACCAAGATACAAAATACACCAGTCTTTTTATAAAAGCCAGGTGCAAAGTACAGTGATAAGTGCTGAATGTTATGAACGAGGAAGCTTAAAATCATGAGCTCTAGCAAAGAACCTGCTCTCCGTACAGTATTTTATACTTGGCATTTTTGCTTAATGCATGGGTTTGGATTCTGAATAGTTTTAAATGTTATAATTACAACTCTGCTGAATGCGTTGTGTTTAAGGCCACGGCCCTTGAGCCGTGGTACCTATGAACCTGATGTTTGTGGAGGTTGTGACCCCATTAGCTGGGTAAACCTGAGCGCATTTGAGTCACGGCCATGCTTTGGGGAAATCTTCATCTTATTCCGATATAATTAAGGAAATCCAGGCCACAGTAGTTCGATGTGGGGTGTTTTCTGCTCGCTCAAGTAGCATTACAGGGGACTGTTGAGGAGGTGTGTTAAAACTGCCAGGATTGTAATCTGTGCCTTTGACTGCCAAGCAAAACACTGAGACAGTTATTTGCGAATGTCGCATTTTTCCGCTCGTGAAGACTACGTTCTCAAACAGGATGATTTACACTTCTGCGAAAACAAGTTCTGTAAATATAGTTTGTGTATAATATCGACTTGATATACGAACTCTTCCTATACTGCGTTTTCTTGGCAGTATAGCTGGTGCTGCAGGGACAGGCCAGCCGAGGCTTTGCGACGTGAACGGGCTTGTGCGTCGTGACCGGGAGCACACATTGGGTGCCAGTCACGCAAGTTGTGGGGGGACACTCCCCGTCGTGACCTGGGGTTTTACCCTTCGGATCTTTGTGAAGCAAGAGAAGAGTGAAATTTTGCATCATTTGCGTGTCTCAAAGGAGAGAATTGAAATTCCCACTAGAACAAGGTCAGAATGATAAAAGCGACATGAAAGAGGGTCTTTTTAGAAGGATGTCGTTGAAAAACTTGGGCTTTAGAGGGAAAAAATGTCTCAGGGAGTTGGTAATGGGATGCAGATTATATTTCCTATAGGTCATTGTCTCTATTCCCGTATAGATCAGTAGCAGTGGCTGAACATCGTAACGAGCTAATAGCTGAGTTAGGCAGGCGATATGAATGTACTGACTGTTTCAGTCTGTTTTCTTGTGTGACTATTCACATCTCAAAAATGCCATCTTGACTCTGAGTAACTGCTGTCCCCATTAGCACTGTAAACAAGGAGGTCAAGGACCGAACTGGAACAAAGGCTGAGCTATTGCCTCCTTTCAGGCTAGATTGAGCCTGGAAGCACGCAGGGAAGATACAGTCGCTCTGTAGTGAGATTTCCATCTGCCAGAGAGTCTTCTTAAAGGGCTCAAATGTCCAGCTATATTTATGCCCTGACGTAAGGACCAATTAGGAATTAAAATAATGTGATGAATAATTTAAAAAAGAGTAGTTCAAGCTCGCAGAGGGAGAACAAGCAAGGTAACTTTATACCTAAGACAGAAAACTTGCAGTGTTGTTTTTGAGGATGGTTTTCGGCCTCAGTCGTGTGAGTAACCTTTAAAAATAGTCATCATATTTGCATTTCTAACTTTATACATTTCTGATCCCATGCATTCCTGATCCCGTGCATTTCGATGGACGTTATGCACTGAGACATGTTTAATCCCGTTCTGTCCTCCCCAAACAGAATCTCTGCTTCACGGCCCGGTGGTTCCCTGATGGAGAATTGACCGACAATTTTTAAAGTGAGAACATCAAAAAAACGACCATGAATCTTCCAGTCTTTAAAGCTGTGTTTTATTAAAACACAAACATAATAATCTAGAAAAAAAGTAAATTCTGGTTTTGCTGGATAACAGAAATTGCATGTTAAAATTAAAAAAAAAGATAAATAAAATTGGCGGGAACACCATCCATCTACCTCCAGCCCGGTGACATTCGTAGCTCTCCAGGTTGCTCCACGAGCAAATAGTGAGTAAAAGGATTGAGTAAGAAGTAACAAGCCCCATCTTCCTGCCCCCCCCTAGTTGCACCCTATTGCTAAAACACAGAACAAATGCTGCTTATCCGCTCGGCTCCGAGCAAACAAATTAAATGCTTCTACCTCTCGTCCTCGATTGTAATGTTATTTGTCTCACAGGGATGCCGATGAAGACTTTGAACACTGCAAAGGACTAACTGTTAGGTCTTTGGAAAGGACCTGAGTGCTGAAAGCCCCCCGCCATCTTTTAGTGTCCGCAGTCCCAGGGGGAACGCCTGCTGTCCTTAGGGATTGCCCGAGGGGAGCGAAGTGCTGGCGATGGAGTCGGCAGCGCTCCCACCTGCAGCGAGGGGCCGGGCTTCTCTCTTGGCCGAGGAATGAATTGGGACGTGAAGGCAGAGGTGTTGACAGGACCCTGCCACTTTGCCGATGTGATCCAGTTAAACAGGGCCTCGGGGACCGAGTGCAGGGATCCCTGCCTTGCTCAGTAATAACTCCGCGGTCACAATTAGCGTTTTGTCTTCTTTATTGCAGAAGGCACTACTTTTCTCCTCTGTCTTCTCTGTAGGTTCCGGATGTGCTCTGAAAAGGCATGTCAGGGCTACCTCCGGAGACAAGAATATCTGTTTTTTTAATGCGTGTAGCTATTTCTGATCGCTCCTGTACCTGTGCAGTTGTAGAGATTTTGGGCAGTTTCATATCAGAAATAAAACATGGGTTTAGGGTTTGTTTGGACCCGTTTGTGGATCTCATTCGCGGCTAGCACGGTGATGGATGAAGCCAAGGGGGATGTGGGACAGGGGAGATCTTCCTGGATTGTAGCATGACCACGTAATCTCTTTTATTAATTAATCAAGCTCCATTTTAAGGTGATTGGGTTTATGGTCTAGTTTTGTCTCTGCTGTCCTTCCTGGGAGGCTTTCCAAGAAGATGGTGTCTTATAAGGAGCTGTCAACTTCTTAACCTTCGCTGTTCCTAGACAAAATATATAGTAACTTACTCCTTGGCAATGTCATCCTTAAACTTGAATACTTCTTTCCTCCTGATGTCTGCTCCTTTTTCTCCCTATCCCATCCAGCCTTACCTCTGTGTTTAAAGATGTATGAAATAAACCTGATTTTTTTGGTTTCAAGGTAATTAGTAATATATTGGACTTTTTTTTTTTTTTTTAAAGGAAACTGCAGGTAAGAAGTATAATATCAACATGAAGTCTAAATTTGATGTCAGTGTTATTTTGGAGTGATTCAGTATATGTGTCTGCAATGTGACTAGAAGGTTGATAAAGTAATTACCGTTTTTATGAATCTTGGAGTTATTATTCCCTTAGTACAAGCCCTTGTAGCTTGTCAGCTTCAGGGGGAACATTCATCACAATTTTTTTTATGGTGATATGATATGAAAATGGCTTATGCAAGAAAATTCAGCTTACATGTTCTAATAACTGCTTTCAGTTTGTTCTTCCCATCAGCACCATTAATATGCAAATGCTATACGAAATTATGATGTCACATTCCAGACCTACTCACTATATTCTACTTTGTTTATGATATTTCCTATTCTTCTGGAAAAACACAAAGTATATGGAAAAAAATAATGATGACCCTAATCGTTGTTCACCATAACCATGGCAAAAGAAAGGTAGAAAAGGAAAAATGAATATTTGAAAAAAGAATCAGACCTCAGGAATCCTTCTTAGACAACTGAAATGTATCAATAATGTCCCTGGAAAGCATTAGTTTATTATATATTGGTTTTCTATTACATGAGCCAGAAGGTCATATTGACACTCAGATTTGTGATTTTGTCTGATTTGCTCTGTTGTATTATTTTGCAATATATTTACGTAAAAATATTTTAAAAAAATATTCCTATTTGGCTGCAGCAGTAATGCATAAATAGGCTGTTATGATATTTGTATTTAGTTGTAAAGTTTAACTTCTCAATAAGTGTAAAACTTGTAAAGATTTCAGATAAATGCTAATTTAGTATCCATCTTTAATCAGTTAAAAGAAATTTCAAGAAAACTGTACAGGATACACACAGAATGAGTGCAGCTGGCACAGGGTTAGCGTGTGTGCAAAACCAAAAAAAAAAAAAAAACCCACAAAAAGAAGAAAACTGTTTCCACCTGCTAATTTGCGATGTCCGTCCCGGGTCGCTCTGAATCCACAGACTGTGGTGTAAAAATAATTTCTTGGAAATATCAATACGCAGTAAGAGAACGTGATGTCAAAAACGATGCTGGAAAGCGAGTCTTTACCCAGGGCTTCTAGCAACCTACTGCTTTTTAAATTCTCAGAACCACGATACCCCATCCTGATGATGTGTAACTTTGACATGTTACTTAAAAATGTTCTTCTTGGGGGAAGAAAAACAATGCAAGAAAGGGAGTGCGTTAGGTAATACTGCAGGAACGTTGTGTGGACATAGAATCCATTTTATTTCAAAGCCATATATTAACAGAATTTCCAGTCCTGTTTGTTTTGTTCCTTAATAGCCCCACTGGCAGATGAGCCTGAACATATCTATCATTTTCTTCTAAGCTTCATCTGATGACAGTGATTATAACTTTATGAACTCCATCACTGGATCCTCCCTGCAAGGCCTAGACATTAATGTGAGATTTATGAAGTTACTTAAGTACTTAGTCTAGAACTGAGATCCAGCAGTCACCCTCCATCTCCTGATTTTTTGGCTAAAGGTTACCCAGGTCCTTGTTCTTCTGGAAGGAGGTACCTGGCTCAAAGTGGGTGTAAGCCTCTGCCGGCATTATAAAACACGTAGGTACTGGGATCACACCATTATGAAACACATGGGTACTGGGATCATGCCAGCAACTGGTTTATTTCTGCTTTCTCCTGACAGGTAGCCCAAAGGGCTGTTCCTGCCTGGGGTGCTGGGGTGAGGGAGCGAGGCAAGGAGGCACTGGGTGTTCTGAGTGAAACACTGCAAGAAGTAGTGATTTCTTCTAACAGGCCCATAATCTAGAAACAGTTACAATTGCAATAGAACAAACTAGTTCAATTTTTTATTTATTTCAAGAGGTATTTATGTTCTCTTACACAGTTTTTAAAAGACCATAGATAAAGGTACACGGCATCCTGCAGGATTTCGAAGTGTTTTAAGATTGTAAAAGTTCAGGTCAGGTGTGACTAAAGCGGGGAGGACTTCAGGTCAGCTGTGATGAATCAGTTGCCTCCTCGTGGGACTTGGTGGAAAACACCTGGACCCTTTAAAGATTCAGAGGCAAGGATGGAAAAAGAAAAGCAGCAGCTTTTGTGGTGCTCTAAGAGAAAACAGCTTCTGGGATTTAATGTGGGAAGAATTAATAATAAGAAATACAGAGCTGAGCAGGATGAACAGGGTGAGTGTTAGAAGCTTAATGATGGTTAGATTGAAATACATGTTTTTGGGAGTGAAAGGAGAGAGCCACCTTGATGATGGGTAGCTTAGGGTTTGGAAAAAGAATGTTGTTTTTTACACTTAGTGAGAGGGAGGCTGGTAAGGGTCTGGGAAGCGAAATGGGAAAGGACACTTCTTTACAGAAGCCTTGAGGCAGTGATTACTCTGAGAGAACAGCAGTTTTTGTGAGGATAAGAGAGGTAAGGCAGGGGGTATGGTCTCTGGGGTAGGTCTCCAGCATTCATGCCCTAGGACCAAAAACCCAGGGGGCTCCAGTGATCTTGGGTGCGAGAGCTGGGAATTTAATGCACTGATACTGCCTACATTATAAATTATTCTTGAAAATAGGTCTCAGGTTGAAGTTGGAGGATAAGACTATTTTTAGTGTGCAGAAAAGGTAACTTTTTGTTCAGGTCTGTTGGTGGGGGAAAATTGCTGTTTGCTCACTCGGGGTCTGGGACGAGAAAATGTGTGTGTATGTGAGGTGGGGTGGGGATATAAGGAGTTGGCTTATTTTTATGGAAGACCTGTGCAATCAACTTTAAGCACAAACCAGAGAAACAGTCAAATTGTGTATTATTAGCCATAGTTGATATGTAACTTCTGAGTGCCGTACACAAGCAGTGGCAGGAGACAGCACTGTAGCAACTGGAGACACCTAAGTATGCAAAAGGGAAAAGAAAAAAAAAAACCCTGGCCAGGTGTCAGAGGGGAAAATTGGACTAGAGCTGGTGTTAACCCTGTAAGTGGCTTATAACGCCTTGCAGAGCTGATGAGGTTTGCAACCTCAGAAACGCTTCTTGATACTTTCTTTGAAGTGGGCTGTGAGAGCACAGCGAGTTTTGTGTGACATGGAACTGGCTCTGAAGTTTCCTCGTGTATTGATAAGGCTCTTTAGGGAAAAAAAAATATTGTCTCTTTATTGTTTGGAACAAACCATATCAAACATACATAACTCTTAGAACAAGTTGCATTGAAAAATACCTGTGAACGCTGTTCAGGTGTGTCAGAGCGTTTTTGCCAAGCCAGACTGCATCCCTGGTCAAAGCAGAAGAGAGTCATTTAGGTTCTTGGATATAAATGGATAGAGAAATGGGATTGAATGTCTACTTGAAAGTGATTTGTGTGTCTGGGCTGTATCAATTCTCTGTTTCCTGAGGCTTGATGCAACCACTTTGAAAAGCAAAGATAACGTATTTCTTGGCTTCAGGCAGAGTGTGCTGCATCCATACACCTGGCTAATAACTACACAAATTTCCAGCAAACATCTTGCTCGTATTTCCTTTCATTTTGTAGAATAGGGAAAGGTGGGAGCCAAAGAAGATGCTGCAGTAGCATCATTGAGTCAATCTGGAACATACATGGGGCCTGATCCTGAATTTCGTTGGGTAACGGAGAGTCATGTTGACTCCCATGGCTGAGTATTTTGTTTGACCGGTCACTGCTTTCCTGTCTCTGTGCTTCTGTGTGTGTGTGTGTGTATATGTGTGTATATATATCCCTGCACAGCAAGTCTATCTGTTGTGTAATATTTTTCTTTCAAGGTCGAACTTAAATTTGCCTCAGCTACTTATTCCATTATATTAAAATAAATGTTTCTGGCAATGTCAGCAAAACGTTATCAGTCTAATCAGCATCACACAGTGGATCCCTTCTTGATACGAATTGAGAACCACTGTCTGGTGTTTGAGGCTGCCTGGCAGCCGCAGTGCTACTGTGCAATTTAAAATCCCAGGGTTACGTCTTGGGCTGTTGTAGTGTTCCCTCGAGTCCCAGAACAATCTAAATTGCTCTTCTCTTTTCCTACCTGTGCTATTCAGCACTGAGCTTTGTCGGCTGGGACTAATCAAAAATATGTTTGCTCAAGGGAGAAGGTGAGTTTGTGTCAAGCACTTCCTTCCTTTTAAAGAAATTCAACTGATTGAGTTGTTTTTTTTTTTTTAAAAAGGATGTAAAGGGTAATTCCTTCACTAATATACCTGAAAACTTCCAAGATATTTCAGTTTTGTGCACTGTTGTCAAAGAAACATTCTTCAAATGTAGTCATATCCTTATTTATTTGAAAAACAGAAGTTTATCAAACTTTCACAACCTAGTTTGTAGTAAATGGAGGCATAAATATTAAATTTTAGGGAAAAACCTGAACTTTTTTGATGTACTTTAATTTGCAGTAAATTGATTTTTAGGCCACTTCTGACCTTACTGATCTGTTGCAATCAATGCAAGGGATATGCCCAAGAAAGCCAAGGTGGAGCATTAGAGGTGAAAAAACATCACTCTCATTTGTGCAAAACAGTTGTTGCAAAGGATGAGATAACCACCTTGGAGATATCTAGAGATTATTGGGAGTCTCCAAGAGAAGGCCCATGTCTCTAATTAGCTGTTAATTAGAATCCTGACTATCTGGCCTATATCCAGTGGCATTTAGAAACAAGATGACGACATGATGCATGTGCAATTCTGTTACGTTAGAAAACTTTAACTAGATTTCCTACCAGTCGTTACCACATAGCTAAACTGCTAAAACCACGGGTTTTATTTATTTTCTAAAAGACAGTTATGAAAAGGCCAAGTAAAATATGTCCTAAAAAACCAAACTGAATGGACAAAATGTTCTCAAGATCGTTGGACCAATCTAATAGATTTTCTTTCATATCTGCTTCTCTTGGAGTTGTTTTTTCCTTGCACGTAGCTCACATTTGAGCCTGGTAAGAGCCTATTTGCAAGTGAGAAATATGAAGGTTTTGCATGCAGAGTACTGAGACTTCAGCTGCAGAGTTAATGTAACAGGAGGCTGGCAATGGGCAGTAATCTGGACCTCCCTGCATATTGCACTTGATGATAACGCTGTTCTGTTTCCCACCTCAAAACCTTTGTCCCTTGCTTGCGGAGCTAATGTGAAAACTGCTTTAATGCAGCTTGTATAATTCACTGAGCTTTTCTCCTTTCGGCAGCTGCCAGCATCTTTTCGTCGTCTAGTCCTTGGGGAATATAACGTAGTGTGAGGGAACGTGTTTCCGTTTGCTGGTTGCAGCAGTCCTGGTGCTGCTGCATAACCTGGACCTTGTTCTGAAGGGTTACCTGTTGCGTGTGGTTCACCGTAATCGTAAGCTGTAGGTGACGGGTTAGCAGCGTGCTGCCGTAATGCGTGGGGGATAATTTACTTCCAAAATTTGGAAAGGAAAGTGACTTTTAGTAAGGAGCAGAATAACTTCATAGCATCGTGGACTTGGTGGTGATCAACCACCAGCTATTTTTAAGCCTAGGTAACTTGTTGGTATTTTCAACTTAAGTTTTCTTTACAAGAACTGTCATGAGTGAAAGATCTAAAAAATCCCAGAAAAGTAAGCATGTGTGCTGTATTTGCTGAGTTTTATTTCATTACCATTAGGTATTGCTAGTGTTTTACTCATTTTAATGTCTGAAAGGACGAATCAAGTACCTCTCTTTGCAAAAGAAATCCAAAAATGCCATGCCCAAGTGGTTTACTCCATTCCATCTTTAACAGAAGATTATTTTCTTTGGCAATTAATTCTTGTTGGTTCCTCAAGATAGATTTCACAGGTTTATTAAACTTTTCCATTAATTTTTCTCAGGGAGGTTTGAGTATCCTCTTGGAAGGATGACAAAGAGGTGTAACCAGAAAACAAGTTAGACTTTTGAAGGTAATTGTTGGGTTGTTTTTATTGTTGTTCAGTAATTATTCAATGTGGAACTGTCTGAGCTGTCCTACAAGCAGAGGCTGGACTCCAGACCTGACACAGGGTCTGATGGGCTCCTTGTTTCGCATGCTTTCTCTCATAAAATCATAGAACGGTTTGGGTTGGAGGGGACCTCAAAGATCACCCAGTTCCAACCCCTTTGCCATGAGCAGGGACACCTTCCACTAGACCAGGTTGCTCACAGCCCTCTCCAACCTGGCCTTGAGCACTTCTAGGCGGGGGCAGCTTGTGCTACCAGCTGTGTGGTGACGTGGTTTCAGAGGAAGATGTTCTCAAGATCGTTGCACCAATCTAATAGATTGCAGAGTCCATAGTCAAAAGCCCTGGGTTCTCCTCTGGGAGGTGGAAATTCTGGGTGGTCTTCCCTAGCTGAGGAGTTTGTGGTGTACATGAGCTGCTTTGACGTAGACACTCTAACCACTTGACTACTATAGAAATGGCCCTCCAGCATGGTTTGAAAGCAAAACGGTAAGGCATTTTTTTGTTATTTCTCCCAATGGATGTTGATGCCATCCTCGAGGAGAAGGCTTCAGTCTGCAACTCTTGTGTGTGGATGGAGGCACATACCAGTGTATTAAATCAGAAGGAGCAAGGTTTCAAGCCCACGTGGGTAGCATTTTTCGTTAACTTGAAGGCTCAGTCAGCCTTTCTACAGTGTGCAGCCTTTGGAGCACCAGTGTTGGGGTTGTTCAGGTAGCCCTGAGCAGAGACCTGCTCGTTCAGCTGGGGAGTTCTGTCTCCGCTGCTCTGGACCCTTTTTGTGGCATCCCTGGTATCACTAGCAGGGAGTGAGACTATGTAATGCAGCATCTTCTGGCTCCGGGCACGGCACTGTTGCTGGTTCAGCATGCTTTTGGTTCCCTACAAGAGTGGTAGCAGTGCTGGCAGCACGAATCTAATACACTCAACTGAACAAGAGTGCGTGTGCCCTGCTCACATCCTTGGTTTCATGAAACTTGTAATAAATAGTCTGGGTGGCCTGATCTCTTTTTCCATTGTTTTTGTTTTGTTGGGTTTTTTTCCCCCCATCTTTGGGTGACTGCTTTCTCTAACCTTCAAATACTGTTAATCCTGTATCTTAGTTCGGAAAGCACAAGGCATTTACTTTTCATCTCCCTTTTTTTAACGTAGTTTTGTAAACCTACTGAAATGAAATAAAGTCAGCTTGCTTTTTCACCTAGCTGTAATCGTAAAGTGCCGTCCTGTTAATGAAGGCAGTGGTGGTGTGAGGAGCTCATGGTGCAGCCATGGTGAGGGGCAGATCCATTTGCTCTGTTCACCGTGGTTTTCTCAGGCACGTTCTGTTCCAGTGCAGCTTGACAAATAAACCCACTGGAAACAGGACGCTGCTCTTCTTGCACTGAAAGCTGGCAAGTGTTAATGTCATCCTGAGCAAAGCTCTTTGCTTTTTTTTTTTTTTATGCGAATCTTATGAAAGGTTTATAAAAGTAACAACTCTGTGGTTCTTTTGTGTGTAATGTTGCTACGGGGAAGATCCCAACCCCTTTGAAGTTGGTGGCAAAATGCCATTGACTAGTTCAGCCTTGAAATGTTCCATATATCAACAACTAAATAAACTTTTTCTGTGACCTTGGGCCTCACTACACACGCACAAGTTTTGCAGAACTTTAAAACCAGGCAAAGTGCATCACATGTACTATTTATACATTGAAAAATTCCAATTTTCTTCAAAGCCAGATCTTCTGCAGTATCATACAATTACTTTCACCTGTGTATATGCTTTTACTTCCAGGAGTTGCCTTAAATGGGTTTAAAAGATAGGATGGAATTTCTACCAGGAGATAGCATGAAAGATCAAATGTTTTCCCTGTCTTCATTTTCTTTATCGCTTCAGAAGGCTTAGAGACAGCAGCAGGTAATTTGGGGTCTACATTTTTGAAGAACATCCTCTAGCTGTTCCCATTACCAAACCAAGCCTTCAGAAAAATGTGGTTACTTCATAAAGATGTCTAACAAGAGGTGGCTTCTTTTGGGAAGAGAAAAAAAAAAAAAAGCTGTTCATCCTTAGCTTCTATTTCAATAAAAATTGAAATAATCTAAAAAGAGGAAGAACAAAAGGGAAATAATATTCAGCAAACACGGAATATATATAAAGGGAAATAGCCCCACTGGTAGGAGTATAAAAGAGAGAGGGAAATGTGATTTTTGCCTGGCTTTGTCCTTGTGTGCTGGAATAATTAAAAAGGGGGGGTCAGGCTTGGGTTTGGCAAACGGGAGGAATGTGTGCTAGCAGTACTGAGGGGGCTTAATCCTGCTTTTAGAGTTCATAAAAGTTCTTTCTTGAGTCTAGTTTGAGAAAACATTACATGATCCCTTTGGTGGCTCATGACAAATAGCTGCAATTGCAAGCAGGTCATCAGCTGTTTAAAAACAAGACGTGAAGTTTGTGTGGGGCAAAAATAGCGGGTGTCTGCTGGATTGTGAAAGTTGAATTTGGAGGAAAGTGAGGTTTTTCACTCTGAATGTGTTCTCACACTGAATTTATCACATACCACATTCCTCCTCTTCATCCTCCCCTTCATCTTTTCTCTCAATGATACGAAGCAAAACACCATCAACGTTTCTTGGAACTAAAAATGTTTGCTACCACTCTAGCATTTTACTTAAACAAGAGAAGTGGTTTAGTTTCCTTAGATGGAGGACTTGTTTCCTTGCATATGGGTCCTTAAATTTTCCTGTATTATTAAAAATTAAGTTGGCCCTTTAAAAAGGCAATCTAGCTTTTTATAGCTCTGTTCTCCCAATCCAGCCTCTTCGCTCAGCAGCTCCCAGCTTTGTGTCAGCAGCATCCATCGCTGCTGGGCGCTGCTGACCCCGACAGCCTGGCTGCCTTCACAGCCGAGGGACTGGTCAAATGGTTCTGCAAGTCCCAGGCTGTCTAACTCTGGGTAAATTGGTAAAAGCAGGATAATAAACAGATTTAATTCTGTTTCTGTTTGTTTGAGCTTGTCTCTTTGGTATTTTCCCACATTGCTCTGCATAGTATCTCTGCCAGTACTAGTGCAGTCCAATAAAGGCGTTAAATTCACTGTGGTTGTTAAACGTGTAAGTTTGAAGGTGGTGGGAGGAAGAGCGAGTGAGGTTGAACTTCTCTCCTCTTCTTTCTGATATGGCACCACTCAAAATTTCCAGAAGGCTTAAGGAAGAAGCTAATGCCTTGCATTTCTCCAGCGGAGATTAATAGCGCTGTCAGCGTGTGAGATGACACGAAGCTGAAATACACGCAGGAACATGCATGGCGAGACAGACGAAGCCTCACTGATTCACTCTGGAGGGCCAAATCCTGCTCCTTTGAGTCCATCACTGGCTGTGCGTTATGGAGATTTAAGGCCAGCTGGTCATGGCTATGTTATGCTGCAGTTGGGCTAGATGATCAGCGTAGGTCCCTTCCAACTGAACTGTTCTATCACCTGCCCTCAGCTGTAATATGAATGTATGCACATGCAAAAAATGTAAGAACTTGCTCGGAATTCCTAGTGGAAAAGCTGTAACTTCTGTGAAAGAAAAACAGATATATAGCTGGGTCCCTGTGCCTGAGTCCTCTTCCAGGGCACTGAGGCAGGGGGAACTGCTGTTGGAGCTGGGTACCAGGTACTTTACTGAGGGGGTTTCAGGTGGGTTTGATGCTATCTACTGGTTTCACTCATAACCCTTCTTCTGGTGCCTCCGTTCCTTATACTGAATGGTTCCCCTTCTAATTCTTGTTGTGCTAGCATGTATATGCATCATTGCTTATGCTGTAAACCTGAAGGACTTCACCACTAAGTGGGAAGATGTGTTACTCTTACGTTTTGGAATTTTTTTCCCCTCTAATATGGGTACAAATTCTTCATGTTGACTCTTCAACATACACTGGGAATTAAAAAAAAAAAAAAAAAAAAAAAAGACCTTATTGTAAGGGAAGAAATATTAGTAACAAAGAAAGAAAACATCAAAATTTTCTGTTTGGTGTTTGCTCCTCTGAGTGTTTTTAAGGTTGTCAGCTGGCAGGGGGTGTTCAGGCCAAACAGATGTCCCTTTTCTCAGCTGGAGACCGAAAGCAAGAGGGATGAACTGGATTTTTTTCATTGCTCATATTTCTCGTGAGAGAGCGAGTGATGTGAAACTTCGTTTCTACATTACCAGAGAGAAAACAGCTGTTTCTGTGAGCTTCAAGTACAGATTTCCAGTCGTCTTTCTGCTTAGCCCTGCATTGAAGGGCCTTGCTGCCAGCAAATGCTGGCGGCTCCTACGGTGCGTGGTACATGCAGAAGGACACAGCAGAAGGTGTGGAGAGCCAGGATTTGTGGGTGCCTTATAGCCTCAATAAAGGGTATTAGATTTATTTGTGTAACTGATGGATTTTGTAAATTGAACTTAAACTCTTGGGTTGGGGGTTTTAATAATATGTGCAGTTAATTTGCATCTCTTACTCAGAGGGCTAAGCAGGTGCAAGGTGTGGTACAAACATTTCCTATACTTGCTCTTGGAAGTGGAAGTTGTGAAAGATCTCTTGGAACAAAGGAGGAAAAGATAGCTATATTTTATTACTTATAAGTAGACTATGATTGCATTTTATTTGTCATTTTAAGAGGTGAAAGGATGAATCTGCAGAATAACATATGTTATTGTGAGGAAGTCCTAGTTAGTCTCCTGGTTTGCTGCAGTAGAAGGGTTGGATGTGAGCTTAGGCTCCTGGTTTTATTTACCCTGGTGGATTCCAGTCGTGATTCATTCTCACTAACGAGATCAAAGCACGGAGTTCCCCTTGCACTGACACCCTACCTCAAAGACATTAATTGCTTCTCCAAAAAAATATATATGTTGGCAAACCCACAGAACTTCATTTTGTTGTTGCAGGTGCTTAACCAATCTTTGAGCTTGAAAAAAAAAATTATTTTATTGCACTTTATGCCAAACGAATCAATGAGAGGTTCCTCTCCAGCTTAGGTGATGTGAAAGCAAACCCTGGCTGTAGCAGCTCTCCACAAGTGTAGCCAAAGGTCAGTGCCGGGCTGGGTTTGGGAGCTGATGTAGGACATGCTGATAGAAATAAGGGTGATGAACTTTTCTAGCTTGAGAAATTGATAGGGCAGTAGAACTGATAGGATAGTAGCATAATGCCTTTCTAAATGGGCTTAAACAGAATTGGCACTGAAAAGGTGTTGACAAATTGTGGCGTATTCACTTCTACCTTTGCGAAATGTATTTCAGTTCATCTAAATTGGTTCTTACTGTTACCATGAATCAGAAAGGTTGACCTATAGAGCAATTATTTTCTCTTAACTTAAAACAGTCCAGATTGTGGACAATGTTGTGCTTAAAATAAATTAAAAAAGTAGGCTGGTCCAGTTGTTTCATAATGCAAGTTGAATTCCAGCAGATGTGTATTGCAGGTGTTGATGATCAACACTTTGTGACAATCCTGTTTCTAATTTTCCTCTAATTTCCTTGATTGCTTATGAGTTAATCGTGTGTGTAGTGATAGAAAGACTTCAGAATGCTGCTTCATCAGTTAATTAAGAATAAATCAACACATTTTAAAAGGTGGTAAAATAGTTTTAGACTTTTATTTATGTTTTGTGGGGTGGTAACTGCTTTTTCAAATTTCTTTTTCTTCTGAACTCAGTGCTCTGCAAACCTGACGTGTAATTGGCGGTTGGCTACTGAATTGGAAGTTAACAGATGAAACAACTGGTAGCATGCTAATTAAGAGATACTTCTATGTTTCTGAATCTCTCAAACACCTCTGCGCTGCTTGTATAAAGAATACTGGGACTGGGTGATGCTTTGGTTGTAGTTCACTAAGGAGTTTACACGAGTATAAATATAATTGCACCTCTTTTTGCCAATTGATTTTATTACGGTGCTTAATGGTTTGTTGAATAGTTTATAGGATAATGAATGTCATTTCCTTGTATTATACTATAAATAACTTGGCAAATTTTTAATTAGGATAATCATGGTAGCTTTCTCTACCGCTGTAATCAAGCTTTGCTTTTTGCATCCAAGAACTTAATGTACATCTATGTCAAGTTAGACCAATTATGTTTTTCTAGAGAGTACAAGATTTTGCTGATTGTGTGTTTGGTTTTTTTTTTTAATAGCACTTCCCTTATTGAATCTTGGCTCTGCTTCTGTTCAAATGATAATTAGCTGCATTGGATGAGTTTTAATTACTTTAATATTCTGATTAGAAGAATGCAGAGGACAGAAGTTTTGTTCCATGAAAGATGTTGAAGTTCTGCTTTCTGTAGCATTTGAAGAAAATCAGGCGTTTCCTAGTTTAGTGTGTAAAGAAACTTTAAAAAAAAAAAAACCTAGTGAAGTGAAATGCTTACTTTTGTTTCAGTTGTAATCTTAAAGCCTATTAACAGTTTTTAAAAATAAAACTACAGAAAAAGCGAAGCAATTCAAGCAAAAGTTTGCAGGTGCTCCAAGTACCACGTGGAGCGATCTCCTGTATGGGGAAACCGATGAGCAAGCCCGTACTCCAGCAGAGCGTGGAGATGCTGGAGGGTCCCCGGCTCCGAGGGGCGGGCAGGACGACATGCTGTGCCTACAGACCCACCTGATGCCATTGTCCAGACTTTGGAAAGCATTTCCATGGCCACAGCACTGTCTGTTGTGAGGGAATAGTTTCCATTTGCTTCTCTGACCTTCTCTGTTTATTTTTTTTTTTATTGCCTGTACAAAGTTTACTCCTTAGGTGGCTTATACGTGTGTGACTGGCCCTTACAAAGAAGGTTTGGTACCCAGGCAGTGCTGTGGATCTTATGCTGACAAAAGAGTCGCTCAGGTGGGAGTTGTGTCCAAGTAAATACTACAAATTTATACAGGCACTTCTCTTCCTTTTTATGTGGAGTCATGCACTGCTCAGTTCAGTGGGATTCTTCTTCTTTCAGGCCAGGATTTTACCAGTGCAGCACAGGGCAGATCTAAACTGTGCTGCTATACAGGTGAGGGGATGAAGCCTTGAAGTCAGTGGGAGGCAATGTGCAGCTGCAGTAGAAGCTTTCAGTTACTTACTTCTGCTTTCGTAGTTTGGAGATCAACCTGAAGAGAGCAAAAGTGCTCAGGGCGTCTTCAGTGCCTCGAAAATACCACATTGACATCCTCGGCTAAGACTGTCAAGAGCGGAAAGCCTTGAAAAGCTGTGTGGTGATTCAAGAGTGAAATATTGTCCTGCATCTGATGGCTTATTATCATCAGGAGCTCTTCTGAAGAGAGGATCTAATGAGTTGCACTTGAGACAGCAGGCCAAATACCTGCAGTTATTGTTAAATCCCCCATTGCCCACCTCATGCTGCTGTACCTTGAGCATGTTCTCTTTTGAGTGTTTCAGAAGTTGCTGGTTGGAAGTTTTTTCAACCAAATAGACTTAATCAGAAAAAAGCCTGTTTGTCCAAAAGTGAAACACCTTGCATGGATGTGGAAAACGTACCACTTCTACTGAGACTTTTAATGAAGAGGAGGGCCCTTGGGTTCATGAAGGAATTCTTGATGAGAAAAAGATTCCAGCTCTTAATTTTACTCTTTTGAGCAAGAAGCAGTTTCCTACCACCTACAGCTTCATAAAACATTCATGAACTTTCTGTCTTACCATGCTGCTGTATGGTAAACTATGATAGATCTACAGAAAGGCCAACTCTTCTCCACAGAAACCAGAAACTTAGATTAAAATTTACCATTTCCTCTTGTTACTTTTGTAAAAGTAACAGAGGGACCTAGTTTATATTAAGGGCTGCCTGGGTTCGTGCTTTTGCCATAGCTGACAATATAAATACCCATTTCATCGCTAAGGTTTGGAAGTTGCTAGCGTGGCTTTCGCTGCACTGCAGAAGGTTTCTTCAGCTCTGCGGCCACAACGCAGCTGACATGCAGAGCTCTAGCTGCTTGCTCGCTGCAGTTTTGCAATTATGTCATCAAATACAAATCTAAACATATGGCCATTTCTGTAAAATATGGAGCCTGAGAAGACTGGAGAGAGCAATGATGAGTCGGGGAAAAAAATCCAGTGGAAATACAGAGTTAAATGTCAATGTCTGCATTGTGCCTAGTTAATATTTCGCAGGAATGCCGTCAACTTGTTATAGAGCCCAAAGGATTTATACGTTTTTCTGACAGATGATCATGATTCCCATCAGTACGCTTAATGCCAACATCTGTAGGGTTCCACCTAATTTGGGAAACAAATATATTCTGTCCTCGTCAAAAAAGAATACTTTGTATGTTCCAGGAAATGGATATTATTTTAGGGTCATTGCAATTAAGTGGAGGACAGAGGTTTTTAAAGGGGTACGGCACAGCAACGTTATGCTTTGCTTTTGGCTGCTGTTTTTAACTGCAAGTTGGCTGATGCCGGCTTCTGGTCTTTGTAACGCAGTAAAAAAATGCTATTGATGCTAGCTCTGAGTAAACACATTAAATGAAAGTATAAGCATGTTCATTAGAATGGACTATGCAAAATTTTGGTCATACTGACTGTGCTTTATAGGTCAAGAACATTGGGAATAGATTATATATGAAAGCTCTGTCTCTGATTCATAACTCTCTTTAAGCTCCACTGTAACTTTTTTTTTTTAAATTTTATGCCTTTATTGGTCATGAGGGAACCTCTCTCAAAAGTCTAGCTTTTCTAGCCTTAATATTAAATCTTGCCCAATCTAGATACTAATGCACAAGGACACCTGTATAAACACCGTAGATGGTGAAGATAGTCCCTTCAGCCTTTGTTTCGTTCTGCTAAATAAATAAATTTCACTTGATCTCTTCTCTTAGTGATCTTTATTCCCTAGATTGTATTTCTGCAGGCTGGAATTCTTAATTATTTATGCGGATGTACTAATACTGAAGGAAAAAGTTATACTTTGTGTTGTGCATGAATGAGTTTTGTATATACAAATATAGTTGTATGATACCAATGTAGCATTGCTGCAAGTAGAAGTAGCGCTTAGTGCTCTTATTCTGTGGAAAGCACACCGGAAAACTCAGGGAAGGCATGTCTGTCTGGGTTAATGATATAATTGCATCCCTAGAGGAAGAAATCCCTGACCAAAATTTATGAAAAATGATAACAGACTTTCTCGTGAACTGTTTGAAAAATAATAGAAAATGTAGAAAGTGGGAAATGTTAGCTTGTGTCCGGTAAGGCAAAAAAGAAATGTAACTTGAGTTTAT